>NW_026913425.1:7687500-8287500 GCF_034315485.1 Pezoporus occidentalis | reverse complement strand
GTTTTGCTAACCCATCTTTACCCTTCATAGTTCTCTTTACAGTTCCCAAGGCTTAAGCCCCAGTAGGGCTTTAACACCTGGTGTTTTCTTCATGGTTCCCAAGGCTTGAACCCGTTCAAGGCAATAGCACCTGGTATTTTCTTTACCGTTCCCAAGGCGTAAGCTGGGCCAGGGCGATAATGCCTGAATCCATTTCATTAATCCATTTCATTTTTTTTTCTTTCTCTGCCACCCTGATGCTGCTTAGGTGACGGGTGGTAAAGCTTGTGGTTGCACTACCCCTCGTGCTTTTTCAGTTAGCAGTTCTTGTTTCAACCGATCTGCTCCTCCAAGTCTTGGATTCATCCCCAGGTTACTTCAAACACACTGAGCAAGGCTCCTACCATGCACCCACTGTGTTGCAAGCGCTCTTTAGGCTTTCTCTGTGGTGTCTCTACAAACTGCCTCAATACTTCAATAGATGGAGAGGTTTGGTTGGTTTGTTTTTTGGTTTGTTTTGTTTTTGTGTGTGTGTGGTTGTGTTTTGTTTTATTCTTTCTTCACTCCACAGCTCCAGTGTCCATTCCATCCTGGCCGTTCTACCAGTGGAGCACTGGGAGCTGAATCAGAGGGCAGCTTCTTTTGAACATGGGGACTGAACTCTTATTAAATAACTTTTTCCATTTGTGTGTTTGTTTTTTTTTTTTCCCAAAGTCGCTCACCCTATTTTGCACGGCTACAAACGCCAGCCTGCTCGGCAGCTGCTATAAATGCCTGCCTGCTCCGCAGCAGCTACAGCTGCCTGCCTGCTTTAGCAGCAACCATAAATGCCTGCCCGCAACCACACTTTTCCATTAACCCTTTCTTGCCCAAAATGATAAACTGCTACCCATTAAAAACTTCTACATGAACCTGACAACAAAAAAATACACAGAACACCGTCTGCCCTCAACATACACACACACACACACACACACACACACACACACACACACACACAAACATATGGGATCCCACAAGCACACTCCACACAACTACAATATTTGAAGCTCAAAATCCAGACAATCATTACTCCCACTACACAGTCCCACGTACAGAACATGGCACAAGGACCCTGTGAAGACTATCAGGAAACGAGCAGTGTGAGGTGGCAGGCTCAAACTTAGTGTGTGTCCCTGCAGAGGCTCTGCCTCCCCCACATCACATGAGGCTTGGGCTTTTGTACTGACCAAAATGCACACTTATACCAACATAGGTGACCAGCCTACGTCGGAAGTGGCCAGCAATATCTATAAAGGTCTCCAAGCATCAATAGAAAAATGAACATACTTGTATTTGCCAACTTCTAGTACATGAGTATCACAGAGAGACTGTATCAAATGAGTTGTATACGGGGTCCCAAGTCCACGGTCCACCGTAGTCTGCTCCATACCCCTGATAAGAGCATACGAGAGACCTTCCCACCACAGGTCTTGATCCAGCACATACATCACCAGGAAAGCACACAATATGTCTGCATCCCACACCCGTCTAGCTTCTCCCTCTACAGCTGCCCATTTATCATGAGGATCTGGGGGATATAAATCAGGCTGCTTTTTGGGATCAATAGGCTCTGGGTCAAAAGGACTATCCAGGTCAGCATCAGAATTATCAGTCATCAGAACCTCAGGAGCATTAACAGCAGCACTCCGATGAATGTGCACAGGCTCCTTCTCAGGGTCGATAGGGCCTGAGTCAAAAGGATCATCTTCATCTCTGTTCTCAGTCTTCGCAGCCTGGTGGCAACTGGCGGAGGTTGGGGGGGGGGGGGGGGGGGCAAGGGCACTGGGCTCCACAGTCTCATTTTTTGACTTTAATGTCTCCAAATGACTAACAAATTTTTCACAGTCTCATTGCCTTTTGTAACTGCAACCCACAGTTCCGTGCCAATCTTTTCCCAAGTCCCCACATCAAACGCTGTCTGGCTCCAGAGAATACCCTCTGTCCTTGCACAACAATAATAGGTGCTTTACAAGGTTTTCATTGACCTTAATGCCTGTCATAGAGAGAATCTTTAACAATAACTTGACTATGGCCTCTTCTTCTGCAGACACCGTCTGCCCCATAGGCACACCAACTGCTCACCTCACTGGGGGACTCCATTGCAACGTTTTCCTTTTTTTTTTTTTCCTGACTCTTCGGTCCAGCCGGTCTCCTCATTTCAGGTCCCCTCCTCTTCGTTGTGAAGTATCACGTCGCATCTGAAGGAAGAAATTGACTATGTCCAATCCAATATGAATCCAGCATAAGACCCTTTATTGTGACAAGCGCATATTTATATCATTCTACTTCCTTTGCACGGGATCACGCATTCTTTGATTGGTCGCCTCACACCCCTTTTATAGTCTACTAAGTGCTAAGCAGTAACTTTCCACTCTTTCACTCCCTTATCATCCCGATTTAGCAACACTACTAAGGTTTACAAATATTCACACTGTTTGGTCTGTCTTTGAGATACACATCCTGCTTTATCTTGCAAACCCGCTGCTTTGTTTTGCTAACCCATCTTTACCCTTCATAGTTCTCTTTACAGTTCCCAAGGCTTAAGCCCCAGTAGGGCTTTAACACCTGGTGTTTTCTTCATGGTTCCCAAGGCTTGAGCCCGTTCAAGTATTTTCTTTACCGTTCCCAAGGCGTAAGCTGGGCCAGTGCGATAATGCCTGAATCCATTTCATTAACTATTTCTGTCCGTCACCCACAGTTGTTGAATTTGAAAAAGAATGTTTTCAATCTGAAGATTAACAGTAAAGGAGAACATACATATTGGAGGTAAGAGTCTGATATGGTAGGGTGTTGAACATCATCTGCAGCATGGGACACCATCTCTATCCTGACTTAAAGGTGTTAAGATGCAAAACACATTTGCAAGTATATTCTTGAGCAGATACAAAGGACAAAATAAATAATAAAAAAAAAAATAAAAAAAAAAGGAGAAACTAGGGACTTTCTTAAATAAGATTAGTGGATATTAACCTTAGTTTAATCTTCTGTGTCTCTTCATTGTAGGCACTTGTCCGGACTGAAATCTCTTAATAACCTCTGACAGTGTGTTAGTGCCTATAGCATTAGAGCAGTGCCCTCTGCAGGCTTTTACGTGGTTACGGGGACGGAGCAGATCCAGGCTTTTTTTGATTACATATTTATAGTGGTTGCGCTAGTTATTTTTAAATATTTTGCTAAGAGAACATCATCCAAACTTTGTGATTTTATTCCCAAGCAGCTTGAAATGAACACGAAGTTCTGTAAGTGAGCATCCACAAAGTGCTATGCAAACACATGCTTGTTTCAAGAGCCTGATTTCCTATTAGTTTGTATGTTACAACCATACAGTATCTTGGGCAAAAGGAATTCCCAATGTCCATCTCTCTTCCCCGTAGGAGTTCATCTCTGTCTATTCTGACCTGCCTGTGTCTGAAAGAAATGGTGATCAATTCAGTTTTTAGTTCTTTGTGGTCAGTGACAAGACTGGTAAACTGTTTTATAAGGGCCCTGTGTCAGATTTAGCCAAGTTGATACTGTGGTAGAACTGTCCCAGATACAGCTAAAATACAGCTGCAAGTACAGCTGAAATTGTCGCTGTTAGAGAAAGCATCATATTTTGAGCTGTTTCCTGTTGAAGTCAAATGTAAAAGAAGTTATTTTCAAACTGGGTTTTGGGTTTTTTTTTCTGTTTGTGGTGATTTATCTGTTGTGCCTTAAAATAGCTTCCAGTTGCAGGATAAAGCTCGGAAACCATTTATTGCTTTGTAAATTACATGAAAACTGATTGCCCATCTGAAAACATCACATTCAATGCAAGAATGTCATCAGCATAAAGTGGAGCCTTTTCATTACTGTATTTATGGGCAAATTGCTCTTCCTCCTGCCTGTCTCCTGCACATCAAACAAAACATGTTTCCCAGTCAGGAGGCTCAGAGCAGTGAGGGCAGTTACATGCCAAGAGTTCTAACTGCTGGTCTGAAACCATGCAAGGAAATCTATATCATCTCTAGGATGCCACCTAAGTCTTTGTTGTTAAAATCTTTCTAATAATATGAGCCTCACCAAACCATTGTGTGTGTAAATTACTTAAGGAGACAAATTCCAAGTTGTTTGTCAAGCAGGAGTTTGTGTTTAGTTACTTCAGCTGAAGATTTGAAGGGGCAAAAGATGCAATGTCAGAACTAGCTGGCAATACATAAGCACACAAAAAGTGTGAATATTGTCTGTTACATTCTTAGATGGACCTCACAAATATTAAATAACATACCAGAAAAAAATAAAACCCTTAAAGGAGAATGCATTAGAAAAGTTACAGAGAGTTGGTTGACTATCCACATTTAGAAAAATCTTGGAACTATCGTGTGGCCTGTTTAGAGATTTGATGTTTGTGGTGGAGGGAGAAGATGGCTAGGTCCACTGAGGCTCCAGCATGGGCTAGATTTCCGGCTAGGGGTGGGTAGACTGTTCACCCTGTGCCGGCGCCTGCTAAGACAGACACTGGGTGGAGATGTAGAGCTTATTCTCCCGGAGATGTAAATTCGATATCATCAAAGCAGCAGAATAAAAGGGGAAGTGCTATATGAACTTCTCTTTTAGGTTACACTCCAGTAGTCACATTTTTTTGGTCACTGAACCATGACAACCATTTAGGAGTTCCTTGATAGAGTTAAATAGATCTCTTCTTATATGTAATCAAAGGACTTGGTTTCAGTGATAGGATCTTAATAAAAAAGAAGAGAAGCATTTCAGCTTTTTTAGATCATACCCACAAAACTACTGAGTAGAAAGCAATATGGCTGGAATGCTAGCAGAACAAAGTACAATTCTGTACCCTGACACGTTTGGTAAGCATGTTAAGTATCCCTGGATGCCAGTTTTCCAGCTTGGATACTACTTTATGACTTGGCTTAAAACTTATCATAAATAAAGGAAAATTAATGCAAAATAAGGATATGCTTAGGCAGAAATGGTTCCTTTAAACATCCTTTTGGAATTGTGTGATGAAACATAGCACCAATTGTTCTTAAACTGTCCTGGGAGACACAGGTCTCAGAGTGACTGACGTATTTACAGTGTTATTAAAAATGATTACTAGGTTTTGTTAAGAATACTTCCATATTAAGAATTATTTTTCCATTTATTTATGTAGGTCAACAAAAACTGCTGGCCAACCCTGAATATATTGAAATAACCTTTGTTGCTGAAACTGCACATGCCTGATACAGGACAGATGCAGGAAAATGTTTAGTCAGAAGACTCTAGTTTAGCAAGCATTTAGCAAGAAATGCCTCAGTGACTCACACTGGCTTCAATGGTAATTAAATCTATTAAACACTAGGGCTTTCAGTGTGCCCTACTGTAAAGATGAGAGGTTTTTATTCACACATTGAAAATTAACGAAGCATGTTTTTAATGCACTCCTAAACCAGGGCTACAATATTGACACTTTTTTAATCACTGATGGCCCTAACAAATGCCAGCACAGTATTACTTTACTGTAGTAAGAACAATATTTTATTTGTATGTGAGTTCAGGGTGTTCTTGTCACTTGAGCACTGTGGCTGTTCTCACTCTTTCACATCAAGAAGGGAACCAAAGGCAGCAAGAATGATCAAAGGCCTCTCAGGACTGCAGACTGCTGACTAGGACCTGACCCAGGGTTAAGCTCAGTGAACAGGATGTGTAAAATTACTATACATGACCTGAAAAGGATTGCAAATGTGAATGTACATGTAAGATATGTGAGTGAGTGCCACAGAAAGTGTATGGACTCAGTCAGAGATCAGTATGATCAGACAAAACCCATTTATTGCAAAGCCTTAACTCCTTATATACTATTTCTTACATGCACTTACAGTGATTTGGCATATTATGATTGGATACATGTCTTGAAGACCCTTAGTGGCTAACATATAATTGATTAAGCACAGGTGTGAGAACTTGACCTCGAAAGCTTGCCAACAGTCCACAGTTCTCATAACTCAGTGAATTCCAGCTTCTTCTTATCTTGCTTGCTTAAGCTTCCTCGGGCCTCTCATGGCCTTGCTGTATCTTTCAGGATTATTCAGAGTTCATGTACCAATTATCCATTGTCCTGTGAGAGCACTGTCTCCACAAGCGAGGTCATGCATATGTTTCGCTATTGATTTCAAGACTGACTAGCCAGAGGGGAGGAACTGCATCAGACCACCTCCATGTCTGTGCTTATATGAGTGTGGTTTGTGTATACATGGTAATCATGGAAAGAAGAGATGAGGGGGAAACACTGCAAAATCTATGAATCATGTGATACTCTTAGCCTTGTGAGACTTCTGTCTTGTGATCCTTAAGTTTTGTAACAGTCCTTGAAATACTGACATTTCATCCCTCCTTCCTTCATGCTCCCACTAAGGGCTGGATTTCAAAATATTATACAACTTCCTGAGACAGCAAAATAAGATGCTTGTGTTACAGACCGAGTCCTGTGCTGTGTTGCAAGGATGGCTGTAAAAGTGAAAATAGGAATTAAGAAGCTGAATTTGTGCCAGTAGAAGAATGCAAGAGGTGCAGAAATGCAGGAGGTACAGAAATAAAGGATTTTGCACCAAAACCAGGACAATATAATTTTGTTATTAACAAAAAAAGTGGAGCCACTTAGCAATGTGGTGTTTCAATACGTAAATGACAGGTAAGAATATAAGCTTCCATCATGTCAATAGCAGTGTTAGGTGCCATGGTTATGCATGTTTGACAAGGGCTAGGTCTAAGAACACTAGAGCTGGATTCCCACTCTCTCTGTTACAAAACGCATACATGATGCTAATGCAGAGCAAATCATTTTTGGGGGGGAAAAAATAGAAGAAAACATCTCTCAGTGGTATTTTTGTTTTTCCTCAATGTTTCCCACAAGAAGCAACTCGAGCTGTTGTTCTTGTGGCATTCAGAAACAACCCTCATACACCCCCAACATCCCTGGCCAGAGCACAGTGCTTTAGGCATCAGACAGCTTGTCTGATTGAATTTGTAGAGTTTGACTTGAAATGGCACCTTAGTCAAATAGCATAAAATACACCTCTGTCTTTGTAAAATAAAACCTTTGTAGACTTAGCAGCAAAAACGGATTACTGGGGACATCAGTCTGACAGTGGTACTCTGACTCAGTTGATGTTATGTAGGTAAAAATGTTAATAAATGTGTTGGTTTATTTTTGCTTTTTCTGTGGCTGTTGGCACATACAGCTCAAGAGGAGTTTGAAATATGAAATATGGAGAGGAGGGCATGGGCAATGGAGAAGAGCCAGTCAGAAAATAGGACTGAATATCATTACTCCAGCACACAAAGATACCTTTACCAATTTTTCTAACAAATTCCTGATTAGAGACCCCCATCGAAATCCTGTTTCTGTCTGAGACTCACGGTATGTCAGGGTTGTGTGCTCAACAGCCAGGACAGGGCTTAAATGACTGAACAGTTTGCTTAGCTATGAAACTATTCTCTTTTCACATCCTCAGGGCTGTATGGTAAAATATTCTTCAAATTTTTAGCAGCCTATTGCCTGTTTTGGGGGGGAAGGGGAGAAGTATCATAGTCACCACTTGTCTTTGTTTAATAGTACTTGTTTTGTTCTTGCATTTTGCCATGTATTTTGTGTTTTGTTGTTGTTTTGTGGTTTTTTTTCTGTAAATGATGGGATGTTGTGAGGTCTTGATTATAATTCCCTGTTACTGTGTTTGTTATTAGGCCTTTCTGTGCACTTGAGATGATGATTTATTCAACTGAAAATAACTTTGCTACATACCACGATACTTTGCATAATGCTCTCTTTAAGGTAAAAGGCCTTGCCTGAGCATGGTTGTTCAGTAAAGGCAGAACTAGCGCAAGGAAGGTCTCTGTCACTTGCTATTGCTTTATTAGCCTTACCAATCTTGTGGTCTGCTGTGCTGTGAGAAGTAGCAAAGTTTCAAAGTTGTGCTGCGAAGCTGTTGGAAGCAGCCCTGAGATGGCATCTTGTTAGATTTAACCAAGTTTGTTTTGAAAAAGAGAAAAGTGAACAGGTCACTAAAGCATGTAACCCATCTGACTTGAGATAAGCAGTGTTGTGGTCAGCTCAGTGAAGCTTAACTGTAGAGAAAGTGGACAACCTTTGTTTCCTGATTACTGTCGTATTTTCTGGGAGGAAAGTCCATTTGAGCATATGGAGATTGAGTTGATTGTATTTCTGCTCAGTTAGCATATCTCTGCTTGGAGCTCAAACTATCTCTGCTTTCCCAAGGAACAAAAATTGTGCTCCTGTGCTGTGGAGACAGTGTTCTCATGGGAGAATGCATAATTGGTACATAAACTCTGAATAATCCCGAAAGATACAGCAAGGCCATGAGAGGCCCGAGGAAGCTTAAGCAAGCAAGATAAGAAGAAGCCGGAATTCACTGAGTTAATGAGAACTGTGGACTGTTGGCAAGCTTTCGAGGTCAAGTTCTCACACCTGTGCTTAACCAATTATGTGTTAGCCACTAAGGGTCTTCAAGACATGTATCCAATCATAATATGCCAAATCACTGTAAGTGCATGTAAGAAATAGTATATAAGGAGTTAAGGCTTTGTAGTAAATTTGGCAATCGCTTGATCACATTGATCATCTCTGCGTTGTCCGTGACTCCCGCGTCAACACTGTGCAATGAAGAACAACTGGAAGTTAACTGACTTAAATCTTTTCTTAATAGACATTCATAGTTGATTATGATGTAATAGCTCTATGAATCTATGCTTCCCTATTGCAAAAAAAAAAAAAAAAAATCCTTTAGTGTTTAAAAATAGCAACATACCAGACTGTAGTTAAACACAACAGTTAAAGCAGAAGCATAGATACTGCAGAAGTATCTGCTCTAAGAACAGGAGTCACAGGAGATATCCTGCTCTTGTACAAAAATGATTGCTATTAGAAGTAGTAATAATGAACATGGGATATTTTACAGAAAGCAGCAGATTCCTCATTGCCAGGGGGTTGCGTGCAACAGTAGGCTTTAGCTGCCCTGGCCAGTCTTCTCAGTGACCAGCTGTCTGCTCATGGGCTCAGAAGCCCTATATGCTCATGTCCAGTCACCCAAGCCTTGCCTTAGCTGACCTGTAGGAAGGTCTGTGCCCAGCCGTGACCACTGATGTCCTGACTTAACTGCTTTTTCCTGGCTGGACTGTGGCCCCTGCTGTAGACTGTCCTCTCTCTAGGCCTGGTTGACTGTACCTAACCTGATACCATGTGTGGGTCTTGGACTTGACCCGTTAGCTTGGCTGGTGAGCTGTTTGAGAGGCTGTGCCACCACCCCTGCTCCTGCTTAGGCACCATGGGGCTGTGCCCAACTTGTGAGGGCGTAGTGCCGAGGTTGCTCTGGAACTCCTGGTTTGTAGCTCCTCATGGGGCAGCCCTGCACTTTCAGCTCACTGACACTTAGTGCCTTGCAGGGAGAGTAGAACTAGGTATATGGGGTTGGTGGTGAAACCTGAAGAGGTTTGGCTTTTATTCCTCGGATGTCCTTCAGTCTGTTTTTATTAAAGTACGTGATTGCCTTCTCCATTAATAAGATAGTATGATGGTGTTTAGACATGTTTGGAAAACACTCACTGACTCTCAGATAGGAGATAACCATGTTGATGCTTTGCTAGCTTACAAAACCATGAACTCAGCTAATTAAATCCCTTTCTTGGGAAATTCTGTGCTTTTTATGAAATAGATCAGATGACAAATAGCAAAATTCAGTACAAATAAGTAGTCACTATCATTAGTCTTCTTAAGTGAACTGATACCCAGGATAGAAAAAGGGGCCAAAATAGGCCACCTTGTTCCTTCTGAGAGAAGGTGTTGAAAGAAGCTGTCTAAGTTTGAAAGCAGTTACTGCTACTTTTTTTTTTCAGTTATCTTGCTGGTGCTTTTTACAGTAACTGTTTCCAAAGATACAGGTTCAAATAAATATGTGACTATAATGCTGGGGTCTATGGCCTGCTGTTTGGATAGACACCTTATGGAAGCAGTAGGTGCTTCCCTGCATGTAAGTGCGTTTGCTGTGGTACAGCCTGCTGTACTTCAGCAGGCTTGTGTAAACATATCACATCTGCTTGTACAAAGCAGTGCATCAGTGAGATCTTCAGTTACCAGGTTTTGGAGGAAAACAAGCACAACTTTATCCTGTGGTCTCAGGACAACAAAAAGCCAGTGGAGGAATATCTTTTCATGAACAAAAGTGGATTTTTAAAAGACAGTTAAAACACTCATAAAAAGAAAAGTTCAACTTAAATCTATCAAAGTGGAAAATTTCAAAGAAGTAGGCTGAAAATACAGTCTGGATTCCCTAACTCATTCCAGGTTTGTTTCTGTTAGCTCCCTGTGAGTTTTTTGATTTAATTAACCATCTAAATGACACTCAGGGATGTTCATAGTCACGAGGAGGGGTTTAAACCAGGTTGTGTCACTTTTGCCCCCACAGACTTGACTAGCATGATTAGATTCAATGCTTTTGTAGCTACTCTTCACAGAGCATATCTCAATGGCACAAAGCCCAGTTCTGCCAGAAGCCATGCCATGTTGTGCCTCTGTTAACTGGCCAGTGCCTGCAGAATGGGAGCAGCAGGCAGGGCAGTAACTTGTACCTGTGCCCTGTGCGAGTGCTCCCACTGTCAGACAGCTGTGAAGTGAAAAGCTTGCATGGAGCAAGCTTGAGCATCTACCTAGACATGCAAGGACTAGCTCACAGCAGTTACCAGATAGGACTGCAAAGTAGCTTATCTTGTTCCTTATGCCTGCTGTGAGGCTTTTGGTGTGTTAACCTGCCCCAGGCCCCTCTACTAGAGCATTTACTTCATGACACTGCAAGACGAGGGCAGTTTCTCACGACAAGTAAGGTTTTGATGTATATCAAAACAGAGCACATGTTGTGAAAACCCAGATTTTAACAAGTGTCTGGTCAGACACCAAGGGCAAAACTTTTTATTGAAACAGATTTTCTATATAAATACATATATATATATATATATATATATATACACCTAAGCAATTGAATCTCTGAGTAGGAGCTCAGTAGTGAATTGTTGTTACTTGTGTTTATTTTGTGGGGTTATAAAGGAAAATTAATATAGGCAACGCTTAAGGGGTGAGAAACATTGTCTCAAAAGTTGTAACTCCAGGAAAGCTGGTGTCCTCACATGTATAGACCTCATCATGTAGTTAAAAGGGTTTGTGAGATCTTTAAGACCGGAGTGCGGGATTGGAGAAGGTCTCATGATTTACCATGTCCAGAACCCTGATGTCAAAAGACCCAAGCCATAAATCCCCTCCATAAACTGATAGAGCTCTAGCTGTAAATAAATCTGCTTTTTTTCTCTACTACATTCACTAAAAAGCTGCTTCTGAACCTCCCTACCTTAAAACTCTCAGGAAGCCTAATCTCAACATTCCATTTAGCAGAGAGCCAATTAATTGTATACCTTTTTTTTCTATGCCACTATTGACATTTAAATAAGTCCTTTCCATCCTGGTGGACATTCCATTCCTTCAGTAACCTAAGAGAGATTGTTTTTCTTTACAGCAATACTGTCTTCCCTCTCAGGCAGGCAGGCAGGCAAAATCCAGGAGTAGTTAAATACTACAACTATGCAGGAAACAGGCTCAGAAAGCGTAACTATCTCAGTTAAGATCTTGTTCTGAAATAACACGTCAAGGAGCAAGTGATACGTGCAGCCCAGAGCTGGTGTTAAGTTGTGCTGCAGGAACTGACAGGTACTTGAGGCAGATCAGTTAAAGAATGAAGCTGAAAAATATGCAGATCAACAAAGGATGCACAACTTATTTTAAGACTTAGCACAGAGAAGATGCATAGGTTGATGACTTTTGAATTGAGAAGATGCTGGGCCCTCTCCTATGTGGGACTGTGAGTCCATCTGTCTATTTAATCTTGCAAATCCTTTCCTCACAGTGGAGGTGACTGGGGCTCTAATCTGTTCTCTTGCAGCCCCGGTCATACACGTTTTCAGCTTTGGAAAACTGAAGAGTTTTGTAGAGATGAGGTTTGAAGGTTGTTACAGAGAATCTGAAGAATGTGTCAGAAACTGTAACATAATGGCAATTAAAACAACTGATCCAGTGGTCTTGTCTGAAGTTGAACTATTGAATCTGTCGTCAGCAGAATGTATGGGAAGGTGGAAATAGTTTCCGTTCACAGTATATACTAGCCTTCACCCAGCTCTGTGAAATTTAGACTCACATGTAAGTAAGCTTCTCAGCTGAGAATTCACCAGATTCTCTAAGTTTGCTGAAGCAGATTCTCTTCCTGGCTTTGAGCATTTAACTAGTCCAGAAGCAGGCTTTATCTCTGACATCTTCCCCAGTATCTCAGAAGGTCTACATTCTGTGGTTTACATTTTACTTAATAACTCTTTAGGAGCATGAGTATGTGCACAGCAAACAGAGAAAATCAAAGCCTTTGTGTGGAGGTCTGAATATGTTGCCTTTGCTCAATAAATTTACAGCTGCTTTGCTGCCTGTTTTCTCACCAGTCTAAGATAGCTCTGTGGACTAGGACTGCAATATTTTGGAGATGTACAGAAACACCCCTAAGCAGTTCATGGCTTCTTCTATGAACCAGAAAATTCTTTGAGCTTGCAGTGCTTCATCTGACTTTAACAATTTTTATTTCAAGAGGGACCCAGAATTTTTGTGAGAATGGTAATCTTCTCCTGTTCACATTTGTCGTGGTTTAAACCCAGTCAGGTAGCTTGTTCACTCACTCCCAGTGAGTGGTGCCGAGCTGACAACAATCGAGGTCCGTGTCCGTCTCCCCCCCCTGCCTCCCCGCACCGGGGCTCTCCCCTTCCCCGCTCCCGGAGGAACGGGGAGGAGGATCGAGAGAGTGCAACTCCTACGGGTTGAGACAAAAACAGTCCAGCAACAAATCACCACCGCTACTATCAGCTACAACAATGATAAGGGAAAATAACAAGGGAAGAGAATACGATACCACCGGCCAAGAGAAACGAGCTCCACCCGGAAACCCCTGTCCTTCCGGGTCACTCCCAGTTACCCCTCACCCCGGGCATGACGTGCTGTGGTATGGAATACCTCCCCGGCTAGCCCGGGTCAGGCGCCCCGTCTCTGCTTCCTCACAGCCTCCCCTCCTCCCTGGCAGAGCATGAGCCTCACAGAGTCCTTGGTCAGGGTAAACATCACTTAGCAACAACCGAGAACATCGGCTTCACCAACACTGTTCTCAAACTGGAAGTCAAAACACAGCACTGTACCAGTTAACACAAAGGAAAAACATGACTGCTACTGCGGAACCCAGGACATTATCCACCCCTTATTCCATACCATTCACGTCGTGCTCAGATCCCACATTTTTCAATACACCATCACTCTCCCACATATATACATCCATATACATACAGACCAAGAGGAAAAATCATTTTCTTAGTGCATGGACCAATCCCTATAATGCTGCCGAGTCCATTCGGTCCATGATGTTCAAAGTTCATTCTCTGTTGGGATGATGGCTGGAGGGAAGTCAGGGCCAGTCGCTGGTGACCTGGAGACATCTAGTTGATGGGCTATAAAAGCATTACACAGCAGGCAACAGCATACAATTGAGTTCACTGGCTGTTTTCCCCTAAAATCAAATCCCCTTGAGGTATACATCGGACTTCCCCATCTTCCCGCATTACCCACCAAGTATATCCAGGTCCCTGAGCAAAAGCAATCCCACGAGTGGGTTTGCCTTTACCTGAAGCAGGAATTACCCAGACTGTCTTCCCCAGCAAATTCTTCATATGCACCACGGGAACTTTGTCCCCCTCTACAATATGTAACAGTTCTGACTGGGCTGGGCCAGCCCTGTTGGCAGATCCTCTGGTGTTGACCAACCAGGTGGCCTTTGGTAAGTGTGTATCCCAATGCTTGAAAGTTCCCCCACCCATTGCTCTCAGTGTAGTTTTTAACAGTCCATTGTACCGTTCGATTTTCCCAGAGGCTGGTGCATGGTAGGGGATGTGATATACCCACTCAATGCCATGCTCTTTGGCCCAAATATCTATAAGGTTATTCCGGAAATGAGTCCCATTGTCTGACTCAATTCTCTCTGGGGTGCCGTGTCGCCACAAAATTTGTTTCTCAAGGCCCAGGATGGTGTTCCGGGCAGTGGCATGGGGCACGGCGTATGTTTCCAGCCACCCGGTGGTTGCTTCCACCATGGTAAGCACATGGCGCTTGCCTTGGCGGGTTGGTGGCAGTGTGATATAGTCAATCTGCCAGGCCTCCCCATATTTATACTTCAACCATCGTCCTCCATACCAAAGAGGCTTTAACCGCTTGGCTTGTTTAATTGCAGCACATGTTTCACACTCATGAATAACCTGGGCAATAGTGTCCATTGTTAAGTCCACCCCTCGGTCACGGGCCCATCTATATGTTGCATCTCTGCCCTGATGGCCTGAAGTGTCATGGGCCCACCGGGCCAAAAATAATTCACCTTTACGTTGCCAATCTAAGTCCATCTGAGCCACTTCAATCTTAGCCGCTTTATCCACTTGTTGGTTGTTCTGGTGTTCCTCAGTGGCCCGACTCTTGGGTACATGGGCATCTACATGACGTACCTTCACCACCAGGTTCTGCACCCTGGCAGCAATATCTTTCCACAGTGCAGCAGCCCAGATGGGTTTACCTCTGCGTTGCCAGTTGCTCTGCTTCCACTGCTTCAACCACCCCCACAGGGCATTTGCCACCATCCATGAGTCAGTATAGAGATAAAGTACTGGCCACTTTTCTCGTTCAGCAATGTCCAGGGCCAGCTGGATGGCTTTCACCTCGGCAAACTGACTCGATTCACCCTCTCCGTCAGCAGTTTCTGCAACTTGTCGTCCAGGACTCCATACAGCTGCCTTCCATCTCCGATGTTTTCCCACAATACGGCAAGAGCCATCAGTAAACAAGGCATACTGCTTTTCACTTTCTGACAGTTTATTATATGGTGGGGCCTCTTCAGCGCGCATCACCTCCTCCTCTGGTGACATTCCGAAATCTTTGCCCTCTGGCCAGTCCATGATGACTTCTAGAATGCCTGGACGACTGGGATTTCCTATTCGAGTTCGTTGTGTAATTAGTGCAGCCCATTTACTCCATGTAGCATCGGTTGCATGATGTGTAGAGGAGACCCTGCCTTTGAACATCCAGCCCAGCACGGGCAGCCGGGGTGCCAGAAGGAGCTGTGCTTCAGTGCCAATCACTTCCGAAGCAGCTCGAACCCCTTCATAGGCTGCCAGTATTTCTTTCTCAGTTGGGGTATAGCTGGCCTCAGATCCTTTATATCCCCGACTCCAAAAGCCGAGGGGTCGACCTCGAGTCTCCCCTGGAGCTTTCTGCCAGAGGCTCCAGGTAGGACCGTTCTCCCCAGCTGCAGTGTACAGTACATTTTTTACATCTGGTCCGGTCCGGACTGGTCCAAGGGCTACTGCATGAACTATCTCGCGTTTAATTTGCTCAAAGGCTTGTTGCTGCTCAGGGCCCCATTTAAAATCATTCTTCTTCCGGGTCACATGATAGAGAGGGCTTACAATCGAACTGTAATTTGGGATGTGCATTCTCCAGAACCCCACTGCACCCAAGAAAGCTTGCGTTTCTTTCTTATTAGTTGGCGGAGACATTGCTGTTATCTTGTTGATCACATCTGTGGGGATCTGTCTACGTCCATCTTGCCATTTTATTCCCAAAAATTGAATCTCCTGTGCAGGTCCCTTGACCTTACTCCGTTTTATGGCAAAACCGGCTTTCAGCAGGATTTGGATTATTTTCCTCCCTTTCTCAAAGACTTCTTCCGCTGTATCGCCCCACACAATAATGTCATCAATGTATTGCAGGTGTTCTGGAGCTTGCCCCTGTTCCAGTGCAGTCTGGATCAGTCCATGGCAGATGGTAGGGCTGTGTTTCCACCCCTGGGGCAGTCGGTTCCAAGTGAACTGGACACCCCTCCAAGTAAAAGCAAACTGTGGCCTGCACTCTGCTGCCAAAGGGATTGAGAAAAATGCATTGGCAATATCAATCGTGGCATACCACTTGGCTGCCTTTGACTCTAGTTCATACTGAAGTTCTAGCATGTCCGGTACGGCAGCACTCAATGGTGGTGTGACTTCATTCAGGCCACGATAGTCTACTGTTAGTCTCCATTCTCCATTAGACTTTCGCACTGGCCATATGGGGCTATTGAAGGGTGAGCGGGTCCTGCTGATCACCCCCTGACTCTCCAGTCTACGGATCAGCTGATGGATGGGAATCAGGGAGTCTCGGTTGGTGCGATATTGCCGCCGGTGCACTGTTGTGGTCGCAATTGGCACTTGTTGTTCTTCAACTTTCAGCAACCCCACAGCAGAGGGATCTTCTGAGAGACCAGGCAAGGTGGACAGCTGCTCAATTTCCTCAGTCTCCAAAGCAGCAATACCAAAAGCCCACCGGTACCCTTTTGGGTCTTTGAAGTACCCTCTCTTGAGGTAGTCTATGCCGAGAATGCATGGAGCCTCTGGACCAGTCACAATAGGGTGCTTTTGCCATTCCCTCCCAGTCAGGCTGATTTCAGCCTCCAGCACAGTCAACTCTTGGGATCCTCCTGTTACTCCAGAAATATAGATGGGTTCCACCCCTTGACAGCTTGATGGCATCAGGGTACACTGTGCACCGGTATCTACTAGAGCCTTATACTTCTGTGGGACTGATGTGCCAGGCCATCTGATCCACACAGTCCAGTAAATCCGATTGTCCCCTACCTCCACCTGGCTGGAGGCAGGGCCCCTCTAACAGTCGTCACAGCATTGGACACTTAAGTCGTGTTGAAAGGGATTATTCTTCTTTATCACAGGAGCTGGAGTAAAATCAGCTCTTCCACTCCATCTGGGAAACTGATCACCAGAGACTGAAGCCGTAGCTCTCATGGGACGATCAGTCTTGGCCCTTGCTCCCCTCTTCAGTTCACTCACCCGTTCCTCCAAAGCTGAAGTAGGTTTTCCATCCCACTTTGTCATGTCTTCTCCGTGATCCAGCAGGTAAAACCATAGGGTACCCCGTGGCGTATACCTCCTGTATCTCCTCTCTTGAACAATAGGACGCCTTTTGTTAATAGCTGAGACGTGTGTTGGTACACGTGAGGAGCTGGATAAATCAGATAGATTGTCCTTCAATTGTTCGATGTCCTGGGACAGTTTTTTCACAGCTGAGATGATGGAAGGGGTGAGATTGTCTTCGAACTCTCGGAGTTTATGAACCATTTCATCCACTGTTAGTGGTACTATGTCATTCCAGGTTACTGTTGCCAATGAATGGGCATATGATGACGGTGCATTCCGTGTAAGTTTTCGCCACATGGGTCGTGTACATTCAACTTCATCTGGATCTATAGGTGTATCCCCGTTATTCGGCTTGATGTGATAGATCATCTCTACGATGGCCGATTCCCTCAGAGACTGGATGCCTTTGTCTATAGTATTCCACTTGGCCGAACGACTCGTAACATCGTCCTTGTACGGAAACCTTTCTTTCACAGCTGCCAAGAGCCTCCTCCAAAGGCTGAGGGACTTTTTCTCTCTTGCAATTGCTTTGTCAATTCCCCCTTCTCTAGCAAGTGATCCCAGCTGCTTGGCTTCTGTACCTTCTAGTTCGTGACCATCAGCCCCATTGTCCCAGCATCGGAGTAACCAGGTGATGATGTGCTCCCCTGGTTGACGGGTAAAATCTTTTCGCATATTCCGCAGCTCGGTTGAGGTCCGAGGTCGAGAAGTTACCTCTTCTTCTTCTTCTTCGTCATGTGATGATGACTCCTGATCAGATTCTGGACCGGGTGGTGAATTCATTGGTTCTTCATCTCGCTTCACCCTTTTTGCCTCCTTTTTGCTTGTTCTCTTGCGTACAGGGGCAACTGATATTGGTACGAATTGGTCCTCTGGTTTGGCTGCAGTGATTATCACTGTGGTTTGAGTAGCAACTGTACTTGTTACTGGGGGTGGTGTAGCTACTGTGCTTGGAGCTGGGGTAACCGCGCTGTCTGTTGCAGTTGAAGTTTGAGCAGCTGCTGTACTTGCCACTGGGACAGCTGTGCTGTTCATTGCAGCCAAAGTTTGAGTAGCGACTGTTGCTTTGCCCTCAGATCCGCCGACATTCTTTTCCTTTTGAAGGTGCTGGATAGTGTTGAACAAGGCCCTGTAAGCATAGGCCAAGCCCCAGCACGTTGCCATGATTTGTCCATCTCTGGTATGGCCAGAATGACCACACACCTCATTTAAGTGTTTTACTAATTCTTCTGGATTTTGCAGTTGTTCAGTAGTAAAATTCCAAAGTACTGGAGGGGCCCACTGACCTAGATACTTGCCCATACTATCCCACACACCCTGCCACTCATGGCTGTCCAGCCTCAGGGAAAATCTCTCGGTCCTCCTACATCGTCGTTTGACCCCAGACAAGACCCAAACCTGAATCTGCTTAACTCTTGAAATCAGTAGTGGGTAAAACACACTCTGTATGCGTGTTAGCATGGTGATTCCCATCACCATCAGCAAACAAGTCTCAACAGCATTAAAAGGCCATTCAAAAAATTCAAAACTCTCAAATGTAAATGGTCTGGGGGGACGACTAGGAGGGTAAAAGGATGTCTCCTTCCCAGGTTGAGCACCTGAGAAGGAGAAAAAAGATGTGTAATTGCTAAGCACCTCCATCATATACCTCCCAAAGTATAAAGGTGGTGACCACACTGGGAACATAAGCCAGATCAATTTCATGATCAATGATTCTATTGTATTACAAGTCATTACCATAAAGTACAATGGGATAAAAACCTTAGCCCAAGCCCCATACTTGAAAAACACTAATACAGCAAGTACCGGATGGACGTAAGATATCATATACTGAAACTGTGAGATCAAGAGGAACAACCTTGAGAGCCAATAAATCAGCATTGTGACGAGTGACTATCAATCCAGTCAGATCTGTTCTTATCTCAACCCTTCGTGCCCCACGTTGGGCGCCAAAAAAGAACTGTCGTGGTTTAAACCCAGTCAGGTAGCTTGTTCACTCACTCCCAGTGAGTGGTGCCGAGCTGACAACAATCGAGGTCCGTGTCCGTCTCCCCCCTGCCTCCCCGCACCGGGGCTCTCCCCTTCCCCGCTCCCGGAGGAACGGGGAGGAGGATCGAGAGAGTGCAACTCCTACGGGTTGAGACAAAAACAGTCCAGCAACAAATCACCACCGCTACTATCAGCTACAACAATGATAAGGGAAAATAACAAGGGAAGAGAATACGATACCACCGGCCAAGAGAAACGAGCTCCACCCGGAAACCCCTGTCCTTCCGGGTCACTCCCAGTTACCCCTCACCCCGGGCATGACGTGCTGTGGTATGGAATACCTCCCCGGCTAGCCCGGGTCAGGCGCCCCGTCTCTGCTTCCTCACAGCCTCCCCTCCTCCCTGGCAGAGCATGAGCCTCACAGAGTCCTTGGTCAGGGTAAACATCACTTAGCAACAACCGAGAACATCGGCTTCACCAACACTGTTCTCAAACTGGAAGTCAAAACACAGCACTGTACCAGTTAACACAAAGGAAAAACATGACTGCTACTGCGGAACCCAGGACAACATTTCCCACTGAAAGCATCTCCGTTCTCAGTGACATTGTCACGTCTGTATGTCTTTTCTCTGATATCTGTCTTCTTTTTTCTGCCAGGTTTCCCTTTACCACTCAGAGAATACAAGGTGGAATAAGTTATTTCACCATTTGTCACCTTTAAATTTTGGTATAACTGTTAGCCAGCTGGAGCATTGTTGGGACAACAGCTGTGTATTTTAGATCTCAGAAGAGTATGTTCATCATCTCACCTGAGAAAAGGTTGGATTTCATACGCAAATGCAGTCATCCAGTAGCACAACATGCTGGCAACATATACCTTGCATTTAGAACTCAAAAATTCTGACTAGAGAGATTCTGCCCCTCACCACAGAAGGCCCTGTCTTCACTAGCTGGTACTCATGTAATCAATCAACTTGCCTCACTAATTGAAAAATATATGTGTAAGGAATGCACTTAAACCCACGCTTCAAATTTCTACTGCATATTGGTTGTTTTATTTCCTTATGTAAATACACACTTTGCATGAAAGACATTTCACTTCTCACTTGGAAAAGCCCATTGAGGAAAGAGGGTTGTGAGTAAACAAGCTAACTTTAACTGAATCCATACCTTTATAAAGTACGTCAACAGGCTATTGCTTGTGATATTCTTCTAACTGGGACAAACACATGGAGATGAATAGAGGAAGTACATGTCAGAAAAGATCATAGACATGCAAGGTATCCACCATACCACCCTAAAATGACAATTGAGAGTGTGAGTTTTAAAGTCAATCCCTACAGACTAATCTTTATATTACATCTAAAAGTGTTTAATATTTTATGATCTAACAATATCAGTGTTTGACTTACTGTAGGATTCAAAACTGTTAAAAAAAAAAAAACAGCCAAACCCTTCAGATATTTTACAGACAATTTATCTGTATCTGAAACTCTTATTTCAGCTGTTTCAAGATAACAGCATATAAACCAGTAGCTGAAGCAGAAAGAAGAGAGACTCATAATATCACTCCTCTATCATACACTCAATGGTTTACAGTAAAGAATAACTCATGCATGATTTCACAGACACATGGAGACTGGCCAAGGTGCTGACAAGCTTAACTTTTGCATACTAAGATGTCACAATCGTCCTGATTTATTTTAATGGTAGTTTAGAAGTGATAGGTGGTAAAAATAGAAACTTGCAAACCAAGATACATTTCTGGGTACTGTTATGGTTGTTACAGTAAATAGTCCTATTGTTCCTTTCATACAAAATGGAGTGGGTAGGGCATGGGATTATTGTGCAAAGCTGAGCTGTCTCTGCCTGCCATGTGAAAACTTTCAGGGTACATATCATTAAGAGGGAAAGCAAAGTAGTGTTTTCTATGCCTATAAAATGGGCAGGAAGTACTGCCCATGCCTGTTCTTCCCTGCCCACGCCAAGGCAACATTTACTCAGCAGCATAAGATAAGGATGACTTTCAGTTCAGTAAGGAACAGTGATAACTACCATTATCTGATTTTGAAGGCTGTTAGGTCCTATTTGTGCTCATCCATACAAATTCAGTTTTAATTACTCCTGTTTCATGATTACATGAAAAAAAAGTAGAAAAATGCAAAATTAAGTCCTTCCAGGAGCACAGTAGGATTTTTCACCATGGCTGATAGGAGGGACTCATAGCTGTCAGTGAAGTACAAATCTGGCATGGGGAGAAATTGCTAGACCTTATGCACTGACCTTTAAGTATTGCTAGATGGTGCAAGCCAGGGCAGACCCCAAGCTGCTATTGCATCTGAAGCTAAACAATGCCTCAAGAAGCTGCTTCTGATTATCTGATATCTACCTGATTTGCCATGTCAGCAAGGACATAGCAAGTCGGGTGCAGCTTTGTCTCAGCTGAATCCAGTGACTATAAATGCATATTTAAAGGTTCAATACATAGGTATTAAAGTAGAGGTGATGACAGAGGTTTTTCTCTTCCACAATTAAAATCAACAGCAGCCCTGCTATTTAAAATAGGCTCTCCGGGTGAAAAAGTAGAGGGTGTAAATGCTGTTTTTCTGGTCTCATAGCAGTGCTGTAGGTCCAAATTGCTGCAGTGTGACACTGCAAAAGCAGCTCCCATCTAAATCCAGAGTAAGTGCTATAAAGAAAACCTTAACATTGCTGACAGGATATTTTTCTGTGAAACAGATAGCACTCTTCTGAGAGCAAGATAATGACAAAAGTAGTTTCCATGTGAACACCTTTCTTCAATCTTGTTACCTCTATCATGGGAGAAAACACAGCTGACCACGGCCAGTGTTCTTTGAAAACAATAATACAAATCCTACCTATTGTCCTTGACATGATGAATATCTGTGATGCAAGGTTGTTTCCTGTTTGTTGTTTTTTGAAATCTGGTACTGTAGAAGCTACGCGCAGCACACAAGCATATCTGGAGTTGAATGAGCCATTTTAGGCATTCCAGTAACAGGAAGTAAACCAGATGAGTGCCTGGCATGGAAAAGACTCATCTTTTCCTCTGAAAAAAAGTTAAAAATACTGTTGAAAAATAAACGGTGGCTGAGCTTCATTTTCACTTTCGCTTCCAAATTCCTTCTGAAGAAAATTCTGTTGAGTAATCAGTTCAAATGTAGCATAGCATCATAGTTTATGGCTTTTTACCTGACTTATTTAATGGGGATTTACATAGAGTGTGCATTAAAATGCTTTTCTGTGACATAATATTCAAGAATCACCTCCTCCAAGCTCAGGAGTAGTGTATCCCAACAAAAAGGAAGTCAGGCAGGAGCACCAAGAGGCCTATGTGGATAAAAGGAAGACCTGGAAACTACAGGCCAGTCAGTCGCCCAGCAACATCATGGAGCAGATCCTTCTGGAAACTATGCTGAAGCACCTGGACAATAAGAGGGGTGAGTGATGACAGCCAACATGGCTTCACTAAGGGCAAATTGCACCTTACAAATTTGGTGGCCTTCTGTGAAGGGGCCATGGCACAGATAGATAAGGGAAGAACAGCTGATACCTTCTACCTGAACTCATGCAAAGCATTTGATACTGTCCCACACAGCATCCTTGTCTTTTTAAACTGGAGCAGTATAGGTGTGATGCGTGGACCACTCGGTGGATGAGGAATTGGATAGATGGTTGCACTTAAAGTGCAACTTAAAGAGTGGAGGTCAGTGACAAGTGGTGTCCCTCAGGGATTGGTGTTGGGACCGGTCTTGTTCAACATCTTTGTCAGTGACATGGACAGTGGGACTGAGTGCACCCTCAGCAAGTCTGCCAATGACACCAAGCTGTGTTTTGTGGTCAACACACTGGAGGGAAGGGCTGCCATTCAGAGGGACCTGGACAGGCTGGAGAGGTAGACCAGTGCCAGCCTCATTAAGTTCAACAAGACCAAGTGCAAGGTCCTGCACCAGGGTCAGGGCAATCCCAGGCACAGCTACAGGTTGGGCAGAGACTGGATTGGGAGCAGCCCTGAGGGGAAGGACTTGGGGGTGTTGGTTGGTGAGAAAATGAACATGACCCCGCGGTGTGCACTTGAGCCCAGAAACCAACTGTGTGCTGGGCTGCCTCAAGAGGAGTGTGACCAGCAGGTTGAGGGAGGTGATCCTGCCCCTCTGCTCTGCTCTCGTGAGACCCCACCTGCAGTTTTGCATCCTACTCTGGGGCCCCCAAAACAAGAGGTATGTGGACCTGCCCAAGCGAGTCCAGAGGAGGCCATGAAGATGATCAGAGGGCTGGGGAACCTCTGCTATGGAGACAGGCTGAGAGAATTGGGCTTGTTCAACCTGGAGAAGGCTCAGGGGAAACCTTGGAGCAGCTTCCAGTGCCTGAAGAGGACAATAATAATTCTGGAGAGCGACTTTTTACAAGGGAGTGCAGTGACAGGACAAGGGGGAATGGCTTTAAACTGAAAGAGGGGAGGTTTAGATTAGATATTTGGTAGAAATTCTATACTGTGAACTGGCACAGGTTGCCCAGAGAAGTTGTGGCTGCTCCATCCCTGGCAGTGTTCAAGGCCAGGTTTGACGGGGCTTGGAGCAACCTGGTTTAGTGGACAGTGTCCCTGCCCATGGCAGGGAGATTGGAGCTGATCTTTAAGGTCACTTCCAACCTGTAACATTCTATCATTCTATGATTCTGTAATGTTGATCTACTCTGTTGGTTTTGGGATTTTTTTATTTTTTATTTTTTTTTGTCAATCCTTTGATTTAACTTCAGCTTCTAATTGCTTTTGTGATAGGAAATATCTTCCATATATTGCCATGCTGGTGGGTACTTGTGGTAATTTCCAGTTTAATGTGTTGGAAAGTTTGGAAGTCAGATACAGACATGTAATGATGGCTGCACCTGAAAGATGACTGTTTAGACCTAAGGTATCAGGTATAGCTTTTGTTCAAATTCCCACAAGATGTTTGAATCCAAGCACCATTCCTGAGACTGGAACATGTAATAAAGACATTCTTAAACATAAATCCCTTGAGCAACAATAAGCTCAAAAGCAAAGTGTATCAGAGGCACTCAGATAACCTCTGCACAGTGGTAAACCACATTTCATGACAGCATAATTCTCAGTAACTTCAAGATCTGCAGAGACATCCATTGCTGCAGTGCCAATAAATCCCCATGAGTTCACTGTTCATCATAAGGCTAAAATGCTGTAACTTTCCTTTGAGGTCCCCAAAAACAGATAAAAAGTAAAAATTATGGCATATGAGATGAAGAAATTTCAAGGACTCACACTCCCACTGTCTCTTGAGGCTTTGACAGTTGGCAAGTATAAAGCCTCAGTCTGAGAGTTCAAATCATCTCCTTAAAGAAAGAAAATTGAATAGTATTATTTTAAAAATAAATTAAGCAAATAAATAGCCTGATTTTAATGACTGAGTTGTAAAGAATGAAAGCCCTGTTTTCAGTTTATGCAAGCTTTTCTGGGCCATGCTGGTTACAATGGCTCCTTAACACTGCCAGTAATTACAGACATGCTCCTCCAACCTCTTCAGAGGGAAGAATTCTCTCTCTGTCTAATCTGTGGTCCAAATTCTGAATTTTGTATTGCATCAAAGCTATCACTATCAGCTGTGTAAATGAGACAACAAAACTGAAATCTGGTTAGATACATCCACGGAAATGCTTGTCAGTAAAATCTGTGCATCTATATGAAAGTTTGCAGAAGTGGGACTTCAGTGATGAGGTCAAATGTCCTGCCTTTCCAGTGCTGATACATCTTGAGCTGTAAGTTAAAATGATAACATGAACAATCCTTGTTCCTGTAACCAGGGTCATGTGGGTCATTTCCAAGGCTCTCTGGTAAAATATCTGTGGCTTTTTATGTTCAACTGCCTACTCATCATGGAAAAAAGGTTCTTTCCAGTGTTTCTTAAAACTGTATGATGCTGAGAAATAGAAGTGTTTGTCATGTGACTTACTACATGTTGCTTCTTTACACAACATAAAGAAGCAACATGCAGTAAGTTCATTTTCGATCATTAAAATGAAGAAGTAAAACAAAACCACAAAAAGCAGTTACCTCTCCTCTAATTTCTAAATTTCAGTAACTGCACAGAGGAGGCTAGGGCCTGCAAAGTGAAAAAATTCTCCAACAGTAGTACAAGAAGCCATGGGAAGGCACACTGAGCTCACACAAGTAGCACTGGAATTATGTCCAGGCATGCACAAGCACTGTCATCCAGATTACTGACTGCTTTGGGCTTTTGTTCATTTGCACATGGCGCATTTCCACTGATGTTTCATAACATCTTGTGAAAACAAGAAGGGAACTTTAATTGCAGCAAGGGCTGATATCTGAAAGGTGAAAGTGTTCTTATGAAAGTGTCATTTTGACTGTAACATTTTCTGATGGCAGCGGATTGGACAGCTACAGGTAAGACAAAACCACTACATTCTGAGCTGCTATTGAAATCAGTGAATTCATGCACTCTCCATCCAATCCCTAGTTTTCATTTCACCCATGGAAGTTATGTTTTAAGCTGGCGACTTCCTGGTGGTGGTTTTTTTTTTTTAGCAGAGAGAAACACAGGTGGCTTCTCAAGCAAATCCTGTCCTTGGAAAAGGCCAAAGCTGCCTATGTGTCCAGAAACTGCTGTGTGTTTCTTTAGGCCGCTCAGTCAGCTGCATCACAGTTTTGCTACAGTTTTGTTCCTTAGGGAAGAATCTTTCATATTCCTAGAGCACATCAGGCAGCCTTGGGGCTGGCCTCAATGCAGTGGGTAAGGGTCTGCCTGACAGCTGAAAGTAATAATGGGGCCCAGCCTCTCTCCTGACAATACATTAACCTATCAGACCTTTATTTATATGTAACAAAACTGATTTATATATGTAGGTATTTTAGGAGCTTTGTTATCAAATTGCATTTTAGTTTTCCATGGTGCTTTCTTTTTTCAGTTCAGTTTTAGAACAGGACAGTTGTATGTATCTGATGCTTTTCTAGGCATTACCTTCTCTCTGCAATGTAAAAATTCTCGGATGTCTAGGAAAGTCACGTACTCATGAGATGAGAAGGGGCCCAGTGGGTGATATAATAATCCAGATTAATGAGGTGTCATTTTATTTGTTGTCAAAAACTGTGGCCTGAGCCAAAAGAATACGGACTATTGCCACAAAAACAACCAGCTTTCTGTGTGTATCCTATTCAGCTGAGGCTACTAGAACTGCAGTTAGTGTACAGGGGTGTATACCAAGCTATGTATGCAAACTATCTCTACCTCAGTGAAAGGGAACAAACATTTATAAATTTTTACATCACCTGTAAGAAAATCCTAACATTAGATACTGCATTTTTAGAAAAATGAAGAAAATTCTTATATAAATCCAAAACTAGCCTCTGTAGTGATGTACCATTATTTAACTTGCCATCTACAGAGTTACAAAGATTTTAGCTGTAAGACAGAAAAAGCTGCAAGTATAAATATAGAAAACCCTATAACTTATTGTCTTTCAGGTTAGTGTTCAGTTTTCTTTTCACATCTGTTAAAAGTAAATATTTACAAATTTAGCTTAAACATTTCTAGATTTGAAAAAAAAAAACTTAGATAAAAATTAACTTTGAGCACATGTAAAGTCTATTATTAACTCACACCAACTTCTGTACAGTTCTTTTACAGACTTCGAATCAAATTCTGAAGTCATTAATAGTAAGACTTTCATTTCATGCCAATAAATAAAATTGTCTGAGTTTATTGGAACCTATTCATATGTAAGAAAAGACTATAATAATAGCCTGTTTTCTTTATTACTTTTCCACCAATGCACTTGCAAACAAGGAAAGAAACGCTGTTTGTAATAGCCCGGTGCAGCATACCGTTTTAGTTATACAGCCTTAATGGAGAGCAGAAATCAAAGTTCTCTATCATATGCTGTAGCTACAATGTCCTTGTAGCCGTGAAGAAAACCACCATACAAACTGTGGTTTTTCAGCCCTCCTTACTGAAGCCGAAGCTTGTTTGTGTTCTTTACAGAATAGTAACAGGTCACATTAAAAAAATGTATCTTCCCATATACCTTGTCTTACATAAGTAGCAAGCTGAGGAAAATAAAACCCAACTCAAATGATCCAAGATGTCATTTTAGACAGAGTGCATTTAGAAATAAAGTATGACCCAAGTCACACAAGGGTGCCTAAAGTTACTAAAGTTTCCAAAAGGTTGTTCACAGGAAAAGCAAAGAATAACTGAAAAGATCCACTATCTGAAATAAAATGTACCTTTTGGGAGTTGCCTATTCTTGAATGGTTTTCTCTTTTGAAATATTATTAGTGCAGAGGGAAAGACAGCTACCATCACACACGTGGGGATGATAAATAAGATCAGGGATGTTTGTCTGCTATATTGTGGACTCACTAAATCTGTCAAAAAACATGACAAGAAAGTAAATTTATAACTCACAAAACAGGCATCATTTATGTTCTCATTCTCCAGAGTTTTGCTCTGACTGAACAGAAGATTCTTAAAATTTATCAGCAGTGTTTTACACTCATTTTATGAATACTTTATTCTGCAATATTACTGTAAGAAGCTTTACAGAAAATGAGTCAAATCTCACATTCCTATGGCATTTGAGTGAACACTACTGCAATTTATCTGTATCCCATTAGAAGAACAATTAACTAGGAGTCTAGGTAAGGGAAGACACCTATGCAGGTTGAAGCATTTCCTCTGTACTGGCAGCCAAATAGTGGAGCTACACTAAAATTAAAATATATAGAAAAATGATAGACTGGCTTGTTAGAGTGCAAGCTAGCTGAGGCTTCAAGGCATAAATAATACTGACTTGCTTCTTTTCCAAGGCATCAGTAATATGCTGTTTTCTAGAACTGATTTCCAGGGATGGGTCCTAGGGCATGATATACATTCAAACACTCCCTGTCTTGTGCAAGTTCAAGGGGGTATGAACCTGAAGTGGAAATGTGAGCTGAAGTTTCTCCAGTCAGTTCTTTGTTCCAGAATAGTTCTCACTCATATTTGGCGTGAATGTCAGGATGCTGGTGACATCATAGAGGCTGTCTGCAGTTGGCGTATAGATGGTGTTTTTCAGAAACACTGAGATTGAAGTTCTTCTCATTTTGCCAGAAAACATCTGCCAGAGGAAAGGCTTCTGATAAAAAAAGTTGTCTTCATCTGTTTTTTTTTTCATTAAGTGAGTGATCATTCTGTTGTAGGATGGCTGCATATGAAGAAGTGACAGGGTGAGAGAGCTGGGCTTGTTCAGCCTGGAGAAGAGGAGACCAGAGAGACCTTAAAGCAGCTTCCAGTGCCTAAAGGAGACCTATAAAAAATCTGGAGAGGGACTTTTTACAGGGGCCTGTAGTGACAGGACAAGGGGGAATGGCTTTAAACTGAAAGAGGGGAGGTTTAGATTAGATGTTAGGAAGAAATTCTTCACAATGAGGGTGCTGAGGCACTAGTACAGGTTGCCCAGAGAAGCTGCGGCTGCTCCATCCCTGGCAGTGTTCAAGGCCAGGCTGGATGGGGCTTTGAGCTACCTGGTTTAGTGGACCATGGCAGGGGGTTGTAACTAGTGATCTTTAGGGTCCCTTCCAACCTAAACCATTCTACAATGATTCTATGAAGTTGAGTGAAATTGCTTTATACAATGATAAACTTCCCCACTTCACTGTCCCTCCTACCCTTTAGTGCCATATATTGTCTATGACTATATCAGAGGTACACTTACTTGAAATGATGAAGGATGTTTTGCAGAACAATTTAGTATTCATTATTCAATTCTTCTTATGCCTACAGTGACAGAACTTGATACTTTATAGAAGGCAGCAGTTAACACTGAATTTGTTATTTATCTATGCAGAGGAAACAAGTGAAATCTTATGGACTCCATTTTCACTTTTTGAATAAGCTACTTCATGATGGTTTTGATGCTTTTTTTTTTACCATACCTTATAAACAAGTGTGACATTTCCATCATATTATAACAAAATGAACTTAGAATTTCTGTGAGGACAGTTCAGGGGAACCAGCGTGGGTCTTAAAAATGGCTGGATCCATTTTTGCATTTAACAAAGCTCATTATTTAAGTGCCTGGGTAGGAAATGAGTCATGCACAGGAGAATACACATGGGTTTACTTTGCCTCACACTGCGGTTGTCCTTCTTTACAACTGGCTTAGGTTGATCTTGTCATCCTCCCTCTCACAGTGATGCCTGCTGATGCTGAGCACCCCAGCTGTCAACACACTATGCTTTAAAGAAGTGGAAAGTGATGGACCCCTGTCCTGTGGTCAGTTAGCACACGCTGCCTTCTGTAAGATGTTGCAGAGCAGAGGCTCCAGACATCACTGGCTGTTCAAGCAAGTGTCACTGGAGGTGCTGAAGCCCACATATTGAGGGTGTAGTGGTATTTCCTGCACTGTTTCTGGTGGTGGAATTGAAAGGCAGTTTCTCTCTCACCTGAAACCATGGAGAGCTGTGTTTTCAGGAGCATCACTGTATGTGGATCATTTTCTCAGGTGGAACTGAAACACAAGTAGGATTGCATCAGAACTTCCAACAGCTGCCTTCTTCTGCTGAGGTGGATTAGAGCCTGGCTCTAATTTTCACAGGTGCTACATTTCTCTGACTTCTTCCACCTTTGGGCTCTCAGTACCTCAAAAAATCAGGCACAAGCTTTAGCAAAGTTAGCCGCCAAAATTGCAGGACTTTTCACAGACATTTACCTTTTTGATGTCATAGCTGAAGATGATCTTTACGACACCATAAAGATGGATATGCAAACTACAGTAAGCAGACTTGTTACATGTAAGTGAAAAATAATTACTTTTATCGGAGAACTGAGTTGCCACTTCTTAATGGGTGACAAATTGCAATTACTATAGCTGTATGAGAAAGGAACTAATAAACAATATCAGCATCAGTATCTCCATTTCCTGGATGCAGAAACAAAGATCCAGCACTGCCCTTACAGCTGGGTTAAATTTCACTCATTAGGTAGCCACCACAGTGTTTCACAGTTAATGCTGTAAAGAAATCTGCCTTCCACAATCTCATGCTACGATCACTTCTCCACATAGCCTACCTAGAAGCAGATGGACATAGAGGAGAGAACTGAACAACGAATGGAACAGTATCTCACATCAACATTTAGATCTCTGGATCAGCCTAATGAGATCTACTCTCTTTTTATAGCTCAGAGCACTCCTCACATAATGTACAGAATGGGGCTTTTTAAAATATGCCTATTACTCAGAGGAATATGATAGAGCAAAAAGAAGGGGAAACATAATCAAAGCCCCAGCAGATAGCGATCATAATTACTAAATATCAAATAAGAGTAAATCTTTCCTGACCAAATGGTTTAGTCTTAGAAGAGCATTACACACATCATAAATACGTAGAAAAACCCAAACAGAGAAACATTTTTGCCTGTGATGCTTAATGCAGAGTCATGGAATGCTTGTGGGGATCAGCAAGGATCTGAATTAGAATGATCAAGCATCTATCTGCAAGGATCTGTACTAGAAACCGTCCTTCTTTATTTCCATGATCTTACTAGTGGACAAGTTGCACAACCTTGGTGTAATCAATGTGTGCAGCTTAATCATGTGGCTTTGACAATGAGGAAGAAGCATGACATTTCAACAGCAATTCAGATCTTGTCAGTAAATAAATTTCCCAGATCAACCTGCAGGAGAGCAAAGCAAGTTTTTACACAGTGCTGTGTGATTATGAAAATGAAGCTGAACAAATCTTTGAGGGTGGAGGTGATGAAAGCTGTAAGGTCAGACATCTAAAAAACATCATGGCTTTTCATGAGTTAGAATAGTTCCAATGAGGATGCAGAGACAAGACTGAAAACCTGAATGGGAACAATGAAAACAAAGGCATGGCAATATGAATGGAAAGAGAGGAATGTAACTTGCTCCTTTTATACAGATTTTTTTACTGAAAGTACTAAGTTGATACCCATATTTGACTTTCTCTGGCACTAAAGGAACATATTCTGATAAGGTTTCTTAGTGAATGCAGAGTAAAATCCAGAGAGCAATAATAATAAATTACTAAAATTCCTCCAAAGGTCAAAACTACACTATGGAGTTTCCTCCCTTTGATTCAGTTGATCACATCTATGACTTCGGTCCTGGCCCCAGCTCACATACCCACACTCATCTTCAAAAACAAGAAAAATAATTTTTGGCCAGTGGAATACCCACTTCACATGAAATCTCAAGTGGTTGCCCAAAATTCCCCTGCTAAGCACTGACAAGGATGTTTCTTGTTCTCTTAAAAACTTTAGACTCAGCATTCCCTTTTCAAATGGCACAAGCTATATGCTCCAGGCCACAATATTGTTTTCAGCATAGTATTCAATTTTCAATATGAAGTATAGACTTCATTCAGTTCTACAGACAGAAATTAAGAGGTGCTTGTCTTAATGAAGCTGTGTGTTATAAGGATGCTCTATGGAGGCAAAAGTAGTGGCAAAGGGGGAGCATCAAACTCTCCTATATGCTTAAACCACGGAGCTCTTGAGCAAAAGCTGGGATGCTTCTTTTAAGCAGCTGTGCTTTGTACAGGTCTCTTTTACATGTATTTATTGTTATGGCTGCTGGATCTTATTTTCAGGAAACATCCATGTTGTGAACCACAATGAGTTGATGAGGTAGGCTGGCACTAAGCTAGTCAGAAGTGTTAGGACTGATTTGACTTTGGTTAGTGACAACTACCACAATGTTGTCAATATTGAAGAGTTTGCAAGAAGCTTTGTAAGCAAAGGAAAATGGAAATCACAGAATATTTTTCAATCTATTTCTGGGTAATGAAGGTTGAAACCGTGTCTGAATAATGTGAATTGTAAATTCAATTCCGTTCCTTTCATCCATGTATCTGAAAGATCATGCTGCTTTTCTTAAACAAAAGGAGCAACTTAGTACGAGAGCTTAGCACAAAACCCTCTGGCACCACCTTCGATTAGTAGCCTAGCTATAATTGCCCTGCTTATTGCCCTTTAAAGGTTTCTTCCAAACCAAACCATTCTATGATTGCTGCCAACAAAGTATAACAAAGCATCCTGTCCCAGATGAATCTTCTTTATGCTGTCCATAAACGAGCACAACTAGATTCCAGGGCCTGATACTCCAACAAATCATACATAAACCTTTCCTGGAAACATTGGTTCATCTCTTAACATATTTGTATTCCAGTTCCTGGATGATTAAGAACAGTAAGCGCATTACAATTTACCCTTACACAAATTAGTATTTGCCTCTATTACAAACGCCCATGGTATGGGGAATAAACAAGAGGAATTAGAAATGTGTGCATGTCTGTGGGTGTATGACATAATTGGTATCACAGAAACATGGTGGGATGGCTCCTATGACTGGAGTGTTGGAATGGAAGGTTACAGGCTCTTTAGAAAAGACAGGCCTGGCAGGTGGGGAGGGGGAGTTGATATTTGTGTCAGTGATAGACTGGAGAGCATGGAATTTTCTGGGGGTACAGGTGTGATCAGTCCACAGAGAGTTTGTGGGTCAGGCTCAAAGGGAGAACAGCTATGAGGGACATTAGTGTGGGGATCTTGTTACAGACCGCCTGATCAAGAGGACTCTGTGGATGGAGCACTCTATAGACAGATAGGAACAGCCTCACACTCACAGGCCCTTGTTCTCATGGGTGACTTCAACCACCCTGACATCTGTTGGAATGACGGTACGGCCCGGCACAAGCAATCCAGGAGGTTCCTCGATTGTGTGGAAGACAACTTCCTTCTGCAAGTAATAGAGGAGCCGACAAGGAGAGGTGCTGTGCTTGACCTCGTGCTCACCAACAGGGAAGGGCTCATTGGAAATGTGATGCTCCAGGGCAGCCTTGGATGCAGAGATCATGAGATGGTCGAATTTGAGATCCTCAGGACAGTGAGAAGAGCGTGCAGCAAGCTCACTGCCCTGGACTTCAAGAGAGCAGACTTTGGCCTCTTCAGGAACCTGCTTAGTAAGGTTCCATGGGATACAGCCCTAGAGGGCAGGGGGGCCCAAGACTGTTGGTTGATAGTCAAGGATCACCTGCTACAAGCTCAGGAGTGTTGTCCCCCAAGAAGGAAATGGGGCAAAAGGGCCAGGAGGCCTCCATGGATGGATTAGGAACTAACAAGAAAACTTAGAAGGAGAAAAGAAGGTGGCAACAAAAAAGGCTTACAGAAGGTGGCAGTGAGGACAGACAGCCTGGGAAGAATACAGGAACATTGTCTGGGAAGCTAGGGACCAGATTAGGAAAGCTAAGACTCAGTTAGAATTGAGTCTAACCACATATGTCAGAGATAACAGGAAGGGATTCTATAGCGATGTTGCTAACAAAAGACAGACTAGGGATAATGTGGGCCCTCTCTGGAAGGAAATGGGAGAACTGGCTACCCTGGATGTGGAGAAGGCTGAGGTTCCCAATGACTTCTTTGACTCAATCTTCACTGGCAAATGCTCTGACCACACCACCCAAGTTTTGGAAGGCAGATGCAGGGACTGTGAGAATGAAGACCTTAGGCCCACTGTAGGAGAGGATCAAGCCTGAGGTCATCTTAGGAACCTGAACATGCACAAGTCCATGGGACCTGATGAAATCCATTTGCTGGTCCTGAAGGAGCTGGCAAATGAAGTTGCTAAGCCACTGTCCATCGTATCTGAAAAGTCATGACAGTCAGGTGAAGTTCCCAATGACTGGAAAAAGGGAAATATAACCCCCATTTTCAAGAAGGGGAAAATGGATGACCCAGGGAATTACAGACCAGTCAGTCTCACCTCTGTGCCTGGCAAAATCTTGGAGCAGATTCTCCTGGAAGGCATGCTAAGGTACATGAAAATCAACAAGGTGCTTGGTGACAGCCAGCATGGCTTCACTAAGGGGAAATCCTGCCTGACCAATTTGGTGGCCTTCTACGATGGGGCTACAGAACGGATGGACGGGGTAGAGCAGTTGATGTCATCTACCTGGACTTGTGTAAAGCGTTCGACACTGTCCCACACGACATCCTTGTCTCTAAATTGGAGAGACATCAATTTGATAGGTGGACCACTTGGTGGGTAAAGAACTGGCTGGATGGCTGCATGCATCTTAGCTGTGCATGCATATTAGCATTTGTTGAAGTCTGTTTCTCAGGCGTACCTCAGTATGTTTTGTGAACTTCTACTCTCATTCTCCACAACCCACCTCACCCTCATACCCTTTCGCCGGCTGTTCTTTCTCTGCTGCTGCATCCTTATGCAGTCACTTGTTGTCCACCTTTCTATATGGTCCATGGCTTTATAACAGATGTTGCCTGTGACAGGCTATTTGCATCATTTTAGCTTGCTCTCCATCTCACTTCAGCTTTAAGGTGAAGAAATATTGTTTATCATTTCTTTGCTCACCCCTGCTGTGACTTTACACTTCCCTGCATTGTTTGTTACCTGTTACACCTTTTTCGCTGTCTTTGTTGTTGTTGTTGTTGAATGTCAAATCCAATAATTTTATAATAATTTGGATATTTTTTCCATATATGTTAGGGTAAGGTTGGGTTGAAATTCTGTTATAGAAAATGCATTTAAAATGCAGCTATGTATTCTACAGATAACATGCCTTTCCGCTCTTAGCAAGAGCACTGAACAAAGCAAGCTAACATGTTGGCTTGATACACTGCAAATTTTCTTTCACACTTCCAGCTTTTACAGCAGGAGAGGTTTTTCAGAGAAGCACAAAAAACTCTCCTCTTCCTAGCCTGTGCTCCTCCTGCAAATGCAGAAGGTGAAAGTCCCGTGACTTGCTGTGCAACCAAAACAACCTACCATCTGCAGGTAGGTAAGTGGGAACATATGGATACAAATATATACAGATTTTTTTTCTGTACGCAACTCTTCCTTGAATTTCAGAATGAAAAAACTATAAACAGCAACATCCCACTGCATAAGCCAAAGAGGCTTGCTACCACCATTCCTCTCTGCCTTTGCCTGTGACAAGTAACAGTTGCAAGATAGGTTCAGTTTCTAAAACTCTTTATTTATTATGTGAAGTTACATTGACCTGTGTTTTAGGATGTAGGACTTACTCAATCTCTCAGTCAGAATCAGAGTCCATTCCTTACAAATCACTTGAAAATAAACTTATTTTAGGCAAATCTTAAGAATATAGGAAAAAAATCTGCAATCCATCAGGCAGAAATACAGTAAATCCTGAATTGCATTTTAGCAGCGTTATATTCACATCAGATCTTTCTGTAGTTATCGAAACAGGTTCATACAGCAGCCAAGATTTTCAAAGTTTTTCAAAGTAGCTGTATCCTATTTGCATGGTAGCAGAAAGTATGCAACTCTTACGATCAGTTTAAACCATGAACTGATAGCACAGCTTGTAGGCTGACCTTTTCAGGCTTTATGTCACAAAACAACTGTCTCAAAAGGAAATCACCAAGTTACTCAGAAATTTTTGAGCAGTTCCAGTTTCATTTTGATGTTTCATGCTGAATGTACTCTTGAGTTCAGGCTCTGCATTCCTGAGAATGTGCATCCAAACAAGTTTATTCAAAGCATTCTGTAAAACTTACATGCTCTGAATTCAGCTGTCAGAAGTCAATGGTTTGGATGACTAAACACTTGAAGGGGAGAGAAAAGCCCATAGGGCCAGAGTTGAGCTTGGTATATGATTTACAATTAAAATCCTAACACTTTCAGTAAAAGCAAAGGGGAGAACATGGCAGGAAATCTATGGTTCTATGATCAGTGCTCTTTTTGTAAGGACATGAAAGTGGGGAAATTGAATCTTCCTAAGATGCTTCTTCCTGACTGATTCTTATGCCTACTTTTTCTCTTAACTCCATCTTCACCCTTCACCTGCCACCAGCCCTCAAAGGCCTTGCCTGCTTTGTGGCCTTCCACGCTAAGACAAATAGCCTATTTAGGGAAGAGTATTTATGCAAACCCACCTTGCAATTAATGACATTTTTTAAAAGATTTGTTGATGGTGAAATAAAGAAAAAGGCAGAAAAATGTGTAAGTCATGCAGAGCCCATAGGCATTTTGAAGTGGGAAAGGCAGTAGATAACCCACTACCAGAGACATTGTAAAAGATGGATGTCCCAGATGGAGTCATGGTGATTCCCAGCAAATGTCTTTGCAGAATACCAGTGTCCTACCAAGGGGGACTCTCCACCTGCATAAAGTCCTGAGGGAAGCCTTGTTTTGTTGATTGCTATGTTCTTCTCTTCTGATTAGCTCTTTTTTCGCCTGACCCCATCCACAACTTCCTCACCTGTTTGTAGAGGAATCTCTGCCTCCCCTGCACCTAGGGGGAGTTAGTTTCCCTGCATGTAGACTTCTGGAAAGAAAATGAAGAGTGTTCCTAGATCACATCCCACCTGAGAGAAAAGGTACCCCAAAGCTACTTCACCATCACCATCTTCTAATCATTCTGAGCCAGCTCTGGCTACAGCAAGTTTTCTTTATATGCTTCTATTTTGCGGCATGGAGGCAGAAAGCTCAGTGCAATCACTCAAGAGCCAGTGATCTGCTTTGGGCATCTCATGAACCCTGACAGGTACCTGTGTGGGACAATCCCCTAGATGGCAGGACCGGAGAAATATGTAGAAGGAAACAGGGAACTGGGGAGAAGGTGCTGCAAAACCAGAAGTCCCACATCTGCAAAAGCAGCAATTCCACTGTTGACATCTCTGCCATTTTGCTGGTTAGCCCATGCTTGGATGATGCACCATTAGTACATGTCCATCAAAAACACTGAAGTTACTTTTTTGGCCAAAAGGGAAAAGTATCCTGCATGCTGCTCCATGAAAAGCCCTGCAGGTCAATAGCAATGATTCTGTACTTCTTGTTATTCTTCAATGTAATTTTATTTAGTAATAGAATTCATGTCTACAAAATTAAATGCCACATCACAAAATAGGCCACCAGACTGGTTTACAGCTACAGTTTTCAAACAAGTGAGTCCTGAACTCAAATACCAAGAAGCCAATTTAGATTGTGCACATGAACCAGACTTTTCTGAGTACTTTCTGGCATCTAACAGTGCTTGGCCATTAAGAAGCAAAATGCACCCTGCTGAAGCAGTCTGTGCTAGTTTCCTGCTGGATTTCATTTTCTAGATATCCAGAAACACTGAAGTAGCATATAAAAATTGTTAACTGAAGGAAATAATCTTATTAGAAATCTGGTGGTAACTACATTTTTTTATGTTAAGGTAGAAAGGATTTCCTTTTACCTAGTTCTCATTATCTAAACATGTCATATTTTCAGTTAGGTGTGTATTCTCCCTCTGTTGTAAGTGGAAAGTAATTGCGCAAAACAACTCATGGCACTAGAGGAAGAGTGTGTGAGCCTGTCAGCCTGTATTCATAAAAATGAAGGCTGGAGATATAGCTTATTCTAAAAGCCTAATTTGTAAAATTAGATTAGACAAATTTTGGTTTGCATATCAGAGAAATATGAAGTAGAGCTTTTGATATCATGTTATCCATCACACATCCCGCTTGTCTAAAGAAGTAGCAAAATTCCAAGCTTCCTATCAACTACTCAGGAATCCAAGCACTGGCATTTTGGATGGTAAGGTTCAGATAGGGAATTTAAAAAAAATATTTACATTGCTTTATTTCATTACCTTACTCATCTGATATACAGCACTGTCACAGAAACTTACCTTTCCTCCTGCTGGGAAAATATAAATGTAACAGTTCCCGCTGTCCAGTGGAGCTTGTTGAAGACATCAGCTTTCATTCCATGGAACTAAGCATGCACTAGTAACATTGGCTTGCAAAGGCTGATAATAATTAAAAGGAGCAGACTTTTCACTTTTACTTTAATATGCAAATAGCTGTTGCAGTCTCAAAGAGGAAGTAGAAAATGAAGAGGTTGTCTGGAAGGGGAATTGCGTGATGATATGAAACTACGTTTGTGTATTGCTGAGAGTCAGTGGTTTTTTCACAAATGGCCCTTATATTTCCAAAGCCATTCTTGCACTCCAGGAATAAATAAAAATTGGCCATCTCCTTCAGTGGCACTCAGACTGTGGCCTCAAAAAGCATGTTGGGAAGCAGGGGTAAGGGGGAGGGAGGGGGGAACAAAACAAAACAAACAAACCAAAAAAACCCAGAAGATGCCCTATTCAAGAAGTAAATATGAAATTCATTATGATCATAAAGTGCTTTATCTTAGAGATATTTTTTACTAAAAGTGCATAAATTTAAGAAAGCAGAAACTCCAAGGACTTTTCACATTATAACAATTGCAGTTTTTTCTGAGTTACAACATGAAAGAATATTGCCATTACAGAATAAAACAAAAAAAAATGAATATCCCCCTTAATAGACAGGACACAGGACATCTGAGCTGTCAAACTTTCACCAGAGAGGAAAAGATCTTCCCCTACTTTCTTTAGGTCTTCTCAATTTGTATATCTGTAAAAGGAAGAATTGTATGAAAAATAGCAAACTACATGCTATTGGATTTACAAATTACAATAGTAAATGAAATCACAGAACATTTCGTGGTGTTGGGGACGATTTCCTGGAGTTTGGAAGTACTAAAAAATTTTCTTTCATTGTCAAAATTAAAGATCTAAAATTAAATTAATTAAAAGGTCAAATAGAAAAAGTATATGATCATGGTAGTAAACAAAGTGCTAGTTCAAACACACTGGTTGGAAATGCTCTCTAGGAAATTGAGTGAAATTGCTGTGTCTTAGGTCCCCTGTTGTTTTAAAATCTTCAAGTTTTCCAGGTACATTCAGGGCTCTATCTGTCTGTTGGTATCCATAGCAGCATATCCTTGGGCCCTAAGTCTTTGACTTGGAGATCTATACCTGCGGGACCAGCAGGCTTACCTTTGTGTATATTTACTACAGTAAAACGTAGCAGGGAAGGATTCAGGATGTAATTAATGTAAGTGCTTTAGGAGTCAGCAAGTACATGAAAGAAAAACCTCAATAACTTCACCCTTAGTATACCCTTAATAACTTCACCATACTGTGGTTCCATACCACAGTATGTTTAAGAGATTTCACAGATTTGGTCATTTATCTCGCTCATGCTTTGCTAAGACAGAATCTCATGGCTTGAGACTTGCGTAAGTGGCCATGATGGGTTAAGTTCTCCCTCCCTATTGCTGTCAGTGCTGCTTCAGTTATGCTGGCACAACTGTTTCTGTAGCAAAAGTGTGAGCTAGAGAAAAGACTAATTTGGATTGTTATGTATCTCCACACCACATTTTCCTTCACATAGCTTTTCTTTTTAAAATTAGTTATCTGATATAAGTCCCAGTACACAATGAATTAGGATAGTGATTTTGTACGAAAGAGAATAAGAGGCTGTAATTCTCTTGAAGGCTCTATCTGTTGAAACAAGGGACTAAACAAAATAGCCATGAATCAAGGCTCTGATGACCATGGATGATATATGCTGTGTGCAATTTACTATTATTTTCCCCTTTATTATTTATACTTACATTTCAGCTCTTTGCCTTCAAAAGAAGCATCTCTGTAGTCATGTGTATCTGTATCTTTTGACAGCTCTTTAAACAAAAGACATACATATGGATAACAGTCAGTGTAGCTTAAAGTTTTTGTGTAGTAATAAATCTTAGTTAACAGCTGCTGTCTCAGGCCATCCAGGAACTACGTGACTTAAATACAGATCAGGAGAAGAGACTAACACTAGATGTTGTGTCCATTTGGGGCAAGTATTCTTAAGAGAGGTTTTCTTAGGAAAACCCCCAACTGCCAGTATGAGCTAAGTTTCACACAGCAGTTTAATTTGAAGTGGTCTCCCAATAAAACCATAAAACAAATTTAAAACAAACAAAACAAACAACCAACCCCCAAAAATAACAACCAACCAAACGACATCCCCCCAAAATAACCCAACAAAATAACCCCAACCAGGCAAGAGCCATCATTAGAGAAACCTGAATGATTTTGTTCTCTTCTCCCCCCTGTAAATATTAACTCTCTGCACCCTTTCCTCTATTTCTCACTGTCATGGTGGTAGTGGCCATTCACTGAGCTTTGCTTTTAGCAAGTAGCATCGGTACCTCAACATGAGGAAAAGTAAACTGTTAAGGAAGCTAAAGCTTCTTCCTGCGTTTCAACATAACCAAATGCACTGTCCTCAGTGTTGCGACAAACACCCCCCAAATGTATACCATGATACATAGTGTGAAAACATAGGATGATGCCACTGTGGCTCAAACTGCAGCATAGAATCTGCACACCAGGATGTGCTGCCATCCTGCAGTACATATTCCAGGTAGCATGTCCCATACTATCACAGACAAAACACAGCACACCACTCTGTCCTTTTCTTGTGCACATCAGAACTGCATCTACTCCTGGAACAAGTATGCTTTCATCTCACTTTTTCCTTTCAAGAGGTTAACATAGTAATGAAAAGCCATTCTTCAACTGTAACTTATTGTTGAATTTATAGTTACGAATTGAAAGTAGAAAGCAAAGTGAAAGTTGAATGTAAATTGCATTTGGTTGACACCATTTACAAAGTCAATTCTCAAGCAATTATTTCCACAAGAATCACAGTCAGTTGGGTTTATGCCATATGAACATACCTGCTGTTGCTGAATTAGCCACAGGTGCTCTGTGGTCCTTATTTACTCTAGCTGAAAGAAAATAAGAATTATCAAAATGAAAACAAAATACTTATTTTCGATCTAATGGGGGTTTAACCACACTGGTGGGAAGGGCACATTTAGCTTAGTATAATCACTGGTTCTCAAAAGACTCAATTTTCTCAAAGACTAACATATATTCTTCAGTGCCCCCAGCTTATCAGTTTCCTTTCCAATTTCCTTTCCTTGTTCCTAAGTCAGAACTCCATTGATACACTAACATCACTGGAAAATATTTGTTCAAATGGTTTCCCATGGTATATATTCACCCAGAATTTGAATGGATTGGGCAACAGGAAACAAGAATGGGATCACCTTCTCGGTGCTTTCTGAGTGAGGAAAAAGCCTGTTTTTCAGGGAGGTTCTGTTCCTAAAAAGTCACTTGTCCAGTCATATAGGACAGCCTGGGTTTTAAAATAAAAACCTGTTACTACTACTTTAGCTTCTGAATCAACTAGCCATTTGACATGCACAGATATATAACATAACCATGATAATCATATACATCATGACATGTATATACATACTCATGTCTGTATACACACCAACAATAAATATTACTCAAGCAATGTAGGAAACTTCTGACCCTCACTGAAATCCCCAGTGGGAATCTTCTGAGAAGTCAACAATTCTGCTGTCCTTTCTTCCACTTTCATGTTCTGCTCCTATTCCTATCATGATCTTAGGACAAGTATATTCTTATACATGCAGGGTTATCTACAGGCCTTCTGCAGCCTGCTAATATCACCTGCAAGCCTATTAAACTTACAAGCATTTTGCACAGGACACATTTCCATAGCACCAAGAGAGGAGATGAGTTGGAACAAACAAAACCAAAAAAAACCAAAACCAACCCACACACAAAAAAACACTCTAGTGCCCTGTCTGCTCCATCAAAAGGAGCGTGACCAACAGGTGGAAGAAGGTGAGTCTTCTCTACTCTGCTCTCGTGGGACCCCACCTGCAGTGCTGTGTACAGTTTTGGGGGCCCTAACACAAGAGGAATGTGGACCTGCTAAAGTGAGGCCAGAGGAGGCCATGAAGATGATCGGAGGGCTGGAGCATCTCTCCTATGGAGACAGGATGAGAGAGCTGGGCTTGTTCAGCCTGGAGAAGAAAAGGCTCCAGGGAGACATTTGAGCAGCCCTCCAGTACCTAAAGGAGGCCTAAAGAAATCTGGAGAGAGCATGTAGTGGAGGGGAGATTTAGATTAGACATTAGGAAAACATTCTTCACTATTAGGGCAGTGAGACACTGGCACAGGTTGCCCAGAGAAGTGGAGGATGCCTCATTCCTGGAAGTGTTCAAGGTGAGGTTGGATGGGGCTTGGAGCAACCTAGTCTAGTGGAAGGTGTCCCTGCCTATGGCAGGGCAGGTGGAACTAGATGATCTCTAAGGTCCCTTCCAACCCAAACCATTCTATGATTGTGTGAAACTTCCATTTCCAGCATGAGCATAAGCTATACTTTGATGTTTGAATAGACTAGACACTGATCTTATTATTCTACATCATTACTCATAACAAAAATTAATAGAGATGCATGGGTAAGTGGTTTGTGAGGAGGTGACAACCTCGTCCACTCTGCTAATTTAACAAAGTATTTAACAAAGTAAGATAAAGAAATAAACAATGTGGTAAAAAAAAAGTCTAGTGTTTTCAGGATGAAGACCTAAGGAAGACTTGTATTATCTCATCCCACCTTTGCAAGGATGAATTAACAGATTTATGATAGCTGAGGGACACTAAATGAATAATTTTAATACCTTTTCTTATGCAGAGCATAAATAGAGGCACTGATCCAGAGAAGGCAGTCACAACGAGAAATGCCCCAACAAATCGTCTGCTCTCAGGCCACAGAACAGCATCAGCTGAATCTTTGAGAAAAACAAGTGGGGGAATATATTACATACTTCCATAAACTTCTCCCTTTTCCTTTTATTTTCACCATATTATTTTTACTATAAGCAGTCTGGACACGATAACAACACTTTACATTGTGTCTAAGGTGAGATGTGACAGTACACTTGATCATATTTCATCCCAATCAAGATAAAAACAGTCAGAACATATTAATATTAACCTTTGTTTCCTGCATTCTATGCGATAGTGCCTTTGATTCCCATTAGGAATCCTGTATGTCACCAAGGCACAAAATGTTATATCCAGCTTAGTTTCCTGTCAGTACTGCAGGAAGGAGCTGACTGAGAAAGAGAACAGAGAGTCTCTTTCATGTGGTAAAGCTCTTAATACAAAGTGTAAGTGGTCTCCTTGAATCCCAGAGGCATTTCTTGTTAAAACCAAACTTGCCTGCTCACCATTTATTGAAAGGGTGACTTGGCTTTCTCACTGTCAGCTGCCAGTTTCCACCCCTTTCCAGTCCCAGAAAGTGTGCCAGCAGAAGCATCTTTAAAACTTCATGTGAACAGGACCAGGGAAATGAATTTACCAAGTTACAGTCTGATAAAAAGAAACACTGTTTTTCAGTTGGATTGGGTTTCCTGCCTGGTTGAAAGCCTGTGCAAGCAGATCAGGGTAGACTGAAGATACTAAAAGACTAACCAAAAGCAAAAGTAGTAGGGGTGGTACCCAGTTAAAAAGTCTAGTGAGAAATTCTATTGGTCATCTCCATTCATGCATCTTCCTTCAATCCAGACTTTATGAGGGGAAAAAAAAAAGAAAGAAAAGTCTATGTACAGTTTGTGAAATGTAAGTATGCTTGAAACAAAGGTTGTGGTTGCAGGAAAAGACCATACTGTTCAAATTAATTTGAGTTAGCAGCAAAACAGAACATTCTTGGAAGGAGTGTTTAATTTATATGGGAGGGTTTCAAGGCTCTAAGCTATATGCTTCTCAAATAATAGACCTTTTTTAACACTCAGACTCAATTTTCACAAAAGATCACGCAAAATTCCTCTCCCTGAACTCTTTCCACACATGCATGATTAGTGTGTTACTATAGTGTAAGTGTACACTAGTAGGAAAACTTAATAACATAGGTATTTCTTTTTAGCGTTTGAAAATTAGGTAGGACAGAGAAACTAGTCATGGCTGATTTAACTGGGACAAAATGATATGAAGTGTATTACCACAAATGAAATCTAGAAATGTTACCTGTTATGTGTAAAATGGCAGATGTATTTTCTTGCAGCTCTTTATTCCAGAATATACAGTAAAAAATCTCATCAGTTCTACTTTCGATGGTAAGGGTGCTTGTCACACGATACAGCTGGTCACTTCCAGTTTCATAACTCGTGTTTGCCTTGTCAGTCAAATCTTCGTATTCTCTGTTTTGCCATATCACTTCAGCTTGTGGGTGTCCTTCTGACTGGCATGTCAACTTCCATTTGTTGTCTCCTGTGCTCACCACTCTTTGAGTTATAGTCCTATAGGGAGCTAAACAAATGGAAGACAATGATTACTAGTAGGAAGCTAGAAGAACAGCATGTGTTAGAAAGACACCTTTTCTTTATCCTCAGCCCCTGGGTCAAGTTTCTGTACATCAGCTTGGATTTTGTAAATAATACCCAACAGGAAAAGCAAATATCACTACTATGTGTCTCCATAGTAACTGGAGGTACAGGATGTATTACAATTTTAACACTGTTTAGAAAATTGTATCAGCTTTCTGGTCTTTGTCCTGTCTAAATGGTTTTGCAACACCATTCCTCTTATGTCATTACGGAAAACAAAGGACAAAACATGGATTCAACTTAGACAGAAACACAAGCTATACAGAATATGGATTCAACCTAGATAAACCTACAAAGTTATACAGCTGCACAAGGGCTATGAGGTGGCTCCTGTCTCTGACAAAGTTTCTTTAAATGCTAAGCCAGACTTGTCTTACTTCAGGGATTCTTCTGAAATATTTTAACCATATCAGTAGCATTGAACCTCCTGCAGTAGCACACTCACCCTTTACTTTCAGATTGATTGTCTTGTAGTCAGCTCCCCCGTAGCCAATAACACACTGGTAAAACCCTGCATCTCTGAGCTTCACATCAGTGATCTGAAGGAGAGACTGTCCCAGTTTCAGATTCTCTTTCAACAATCTTATTCTTCCCTTAAAGTCACTGTGCTGACTTCTGAAGTCTTCCTCTCCTTTGAGAAGTACGTAAACCTGCTTCTTTAACTCATCTTTCTTTTCCCAGCTGACACTTAAATCTCTAAACTTTAACTTCCCATTCACTGGAAATGTGCATTCCATGGTCACATTGTTCCCATGTTCCACAATGTAGAGTGACTGGGGAGCTTCAACTGTGAATAAAGCTTAAAAACAAAATTTGGAACAAAACATATTTTTTCAGTTACAGGCCTAATCTTCTAAGTCATGTCTTTCTATACACATGGACATTTTAAGGACCAAAAGTATCTGCCCTGTTCAGAAAAGTTAAACATTTTTGCATGCACTTGCCCCAAGACTGGTACAGCCTATAAATAGGCTATTTATACCTGCAGACACCTGCTTTGCACGCAAAGCACTGAGATCCTGTACTAAAAGTAGGTGACAGTGCCTGCACAGCCCCTCAGCTGTTGTTTTCAGGACACTGTAACAGCCAGTTGCTAGTGCCTCCAATGGGAATGTTCTGGTCATATAAATGTCAACTGTTTTTACACATAATGTTAAAAAACACATGACAATTTTCAGGTTTGAAAGTGCCAATAAAACCTTTGTGTAATGCAAATGGTACCCTGCCAGAAATAGTGTCTATGCGAAGTACCAACAGGAATTTCAACCAGGCCCTGTACCAAAGCACATGTATTAAGCACACATACTTAGTTTATTGTAAAAGCACGCTAAGACCTTCTTATTTTAAACATTAAGAAAAAAATAAATAAATGCTGGTGCCTGAAGGAAAACTGAAGAATTAAAATTTCTGTGCTTATACATGGAAAAGAAACAAAGAGTTCTACAGCTTCTTATGGCTCAACCTCTTACCATTTAGGAAATGCCAGTAGAATAAAAATATATACAGAAGCATAAGCTTTTCCATGATGTAGGTAGAACCTAAAATGATAAAATAATAGACAAATATAAGTATCTGCTCATTTTGTAGCTTGCACTGCAAAACACACTTTTCAGTCATTCCACACAAGGAGCTGGACAAAAGGCACCGAATTCCAGCTGAAAATATGACTAAATTGCACTTTTAACTACAGCAGATTACCAGGCAGAAAGTTTCCTGTGTGGGTACATGCAGGAAGAACAACTAATTTTATGCACTTGGTTGTGACAAAATACATGCATCTGTCAGTAAGTAAGTACTCACAAATGTCCAGTCATTCCCCTAAACTAGCAGGGAGTATTGCTCCTGCTAGGAGGAGAATGGAGGAGTTTTCTGCACGCATTCAATGGAAGAAATACAACTTAATTCTTCCCCGTCTGTTTGCCTCAGTTTAACATGTCAATACGTTTCATAACTCCTGGTCCCCTAGTACTTATCACAGGGCTCATGAAGTCATGTGTTGTGAACAGAATTCATGTGGTAATGAGTATTTACACAATACTTAATACATTAATACTTAATGAGTATTTACACAATAGTGCCTTTGTAAAACAGTGACAAAGTCAGCCTAGAAACAAAATCTGTTTTCTTGAATTCCTGCTGCTTTACCTCTGAATATGTAAATTATTTCAGTTTTCTGTCAGAAGTTTTTCCCCTCTTTATTGACACATTATTTTATACTCCTACACAATACTTTAACACTGTAAAACACTGACTCATGTCAATTCATACAGTTAACCTTCACAGGCCCGCCCACTGCACTTGCTAAGTGTGTATTTAAAGTCACAACAATACTAGTATCAAACACTGCCATCATTTTTCAATTTACTGTCAAGAAAAATTCAAACTTGCTGTAATGAAAGTCTTCCGTGACAGGCAACTTTATCTACATGAAGTCCTCATCTTGGGTACCCAAACAACCACAACAATAAGGAAACATTGCCTTCAACTGTTTTCTAGTCATAGTTTCAGCATTGCATATGAAATTAGGCAACTGTAATAACAGTTATACTTCCTAACTGATAAAATTCTTTCTGGACTGTGACTCTTACCATTTTTTGTACAACATTTTCTCTTTCTTTCTCTGATTGTCAACTTCAAGATTATAATAAAGTAACAATATGGTCCTGAATCATAAGACATATGTACCTTTGTACTGTTGTGGTTTAAGGGAATTGGACTCCGCATAAGAATTTGATTCAAGCTACTTTTACCCTCAGATTGCTGCTGCCTGATCCCAGTAGGTTTGCAGAAGGCAGTACAAAGAGCTAAGAAAGGGAGTAAATCTAATACAGGTTTTTATGCAGGCATGAGCAATTAAAAAAAGGTGTTCTGCTAATAGGGACAGAAAAATGCAAATAAGATCCTCACAATGAAAGATTTGTTTCATTGATAAATAAATCACAGGCTTCTTAATGTGGTTAGCTACCCAATTCACCCCTTAGTCACAAGTGATGTTTTTAAAAGCACTAGCAAGCTGCTACCTAATCCTCTGGTTACCTGAGGGTTTCCAGAGATACGCACACGAGAGTGCCTCCATCATGATTCCAGTCTGAGTAACAAGCAGTCCACAGCACCAACCAAGCACCAAAGTAAAACTTCTCAAACAAAGCAGAGGCATACTTATCTCACAAATGTGTTCTCATCATCCTTACTCTAGAAGCAAGCCTGCAGAAAAGCAAGCCACTGAAACTAATGGGTATAGGTGCATACTTCCCTGTGCTCCCCACAAAAGAAAGATCAGAGTTGTAGCATGCTGAGGCCCAAAATACTAGTTTTTTTGAAGTAGAAGCTGTAGCTGAGAGACTGCTCAGAGCAAATAGCCTGTGCACTACAATCACAGGAAGATACCCACAACCATGCATGCAACCCCTACACTTTTTTTGTCAGGAAATCTGAATGTCGGTATGAACTCCAAGAGAGGTTCTGATTAACTCCTGGAAGATACATGACAACAAGTAAGGTTTTACAGTTCTAAGACCCATGCTTGTATCCTACAATTGCTGAACTGTAATTTGCGTGCTTTCTTCCACTGTAGAGAAAAACATGCCTTACTACACACAAAAGAAGCATGGCTATTACTTACAAAATTTCTCAAGACTGAGAAAATCGGCTGCTGTACTCAATTTTTCACTTTCAGAGAGAAAAATAGTAGGTCCAGGTCAAATCCAGACGCACATGAAGAAACCTGCTGCAATAACCATTACAGACCCTTCTGTTTCACCCTGAGCAGAAGGATTCCTTGTCTGGATTGGTTGAAGCAGGTCAAGATGTAGATGCCAATCAAAAACCTTTTCCAAAGCTGCAATCGTCTCATCATTTTTTATATCGATCCTACCTCAACGTCCCTTCTCTTCTGCCAGCTTCTGACATCTATGGCAAACACAGTTCTATAAAAGCAAAAAGATATTCACTGGGAAAAAATATTTTTCAGTATCGCTCTTGTATGTTTACCTTACAATAAAATGAAGAAGGCAGGAAAACAAGAACTATTTGCCCCAAAACTTCTTGTGACAGAATTTAAATGTTGATATAACTCCACCCACTTCTTTAGGACACTTCCCCATTACTGGAAAATTCCCCATGACGGAAAATTCTTTATTGCTAACAGTGGTTTGCTTTAACCAGAGACAGAAATGTTGGGAAAATCAGTATATAAAATGTCACAGGCATTTTAAGAAACATGTCATCTGATCAAAGATATATGTGAGCAACAGTCCTTGGAACACCAGTAGCAAGAAGTCACCCACCTACACAAACTCAGGTTCCCTGCAGTATTAATCTAAGCCAGTGACAAACAGGTGCTAACAATGACTAAAAATATCTACACAATTGACTCACATCTGCAAAGGCCATAAGTAGGAATAATGGCAAGAGTATTACCCACCCTTCTACAGTAAGAATGACATTATCTCCTCAAGATTTTAGCACAACGAAAGCCCCTTGCCCTGCTGCTGCGTAGTGTGAGCGCAGTTGTTAAGCCTATGCATTAGCTTACCAAAAATAAAGAGCACTCTTTTTCTTGATTCTAGAAGCCATTCCAGAATACAGGAAAAAAAACAAAACAACCGCACCCAAATATTAGAAGCCAAAGGATATACTTACATTAACTTCAGAACCGCAGTGGCATAACCTAGTCAACAGCACAAAATACAACTTTACGTTTCAGTGTAAGTTCACCTACTTACATTGTCTTCGTGTATCTCAAAAAAGAATTGACATTCTCGGAAGAGCTGAAATACTGTGAAATGACCACTTAAAAGTGTTCAGGAAGTAATTTCTTCTTTGCACTTAGCAGCCCACTCACAGTACCTGTCATGGAAGCAAAAACACGTAATGCACAAAATTGGTAAGAGTTAACCTTTTTGCTCAGTATGTGGGAGTAATATGGAGACAGTGGTGTATGAAGTTGCTGAATGTAGCATTTAGGTTCTAATAATCTGAAACTACCTTAGCAGGTTGAGGGGGTGGATTTCTGCAATAGGCAACACTGAAGAAACGTTAATTTCTGCTGATTTCTTCTGTGCTTAAAAACAGGTTTAGTGATATTTTCCTCAGAAAAAAAAAAAAAAGAAAAAGAAAACTGAAATAAATTTGTAAAAGTGACTGTGAGACCACAGAAGCCACTGACGTAGCTAGCTTTCCATGCCACGAACTGAGTTTCCTCTTTTTAATTGCTTGGCCGAGGTCACAGGGTTACTCTTTACATGTAAGCATTCAGTAGAAAATAAAAGACCAGGACAGATTATTGGTTTGGATGGTTTTCTTCTGTTCTTGGGGGGCTTTTTTATGTGCACACACACACGTCTGTGCACACGTTTTGTTTTACCTCTTCTGCAAGAGATTTCCCAGCCAAAAACGTCGGCACCGCCTGCTCTTAAGCAAAATGCTTGGAGCCGCGCTCAGAGAGCAGGCTCCCGGAGGGCCTCCGGCAGCTGCCTGAGCCGCGGGCCCTCACGGCCGAAGGAACTGCGTGCGGAACCGCGACAGCCTCCTGTCGCCCGCAGCACCTCGCCAGGTGAGCCCGGGGCCGGTCGCCTCCCCGTCACAGGGGGGGAAGCACTCGCTCCCGGAGACGGGGACTCGGGGAGTGGTGGGGAGAGAACGTCCCCGCTGGCCCCCAGCCCGCCTCCCCCCTACCTGGCGGACCCCCGCGGCGCTGCGTACCGCTGCTCCTCGCGGCTGCTCCCAGGGGCGGCCCCCGGCGGCTGCCGATGGAGCCCTGTGGAGCAGCGGCCCCGCAGCAGCTCGCTCCGCCGCCTCCGTTGACCCGGTGCGGTGGACGCCGAGCAGGGCTTTCCGCCACCGTCCCCTCTGCGGATCTGTAGGCTGCTGCAGCGCCGGGAACTGCTGCGGCGCCCTGCTCCCGGCCTCGCGTTCACCGACGGTTGAGCCCAGTGGGGCGGGCAGCTCTCCCGGGACACTACTCCCGAAAGACGCTGGCTTTCGGGAAACAAAACCAAACCCTAATGGCTGCTTTCCTTCTCAGGAGTTTTTGTTTCACTTTTGCTTTTTAAAGAAAGTTTGTGTCATGTGTGAAAACATATCCTACCCTTGCCTTGCATGGTGAGATCTACTTTTAGTGGAGGAAGATGTGTGTCAGAAGACTGGAAATCTGAGATGCTTAGGGGAGGAACCAAAGGTTCCAAAGGGAAAGAAAGAGACAGATCTAAGTGATTTTGGGAGGAGCAAGTTTGAGACAATAGAGGGATAAGTGGATTAGAAGGACCAGTTGCAGATAAATAGTTGCTGGTAGATGCACTTGGCCATGCCCTGTGCCCAGTTAGTGCAATCTATCCTCTCATCTTGTTAAATTGCTTTCTGACTGTTTTCATGGGTGAGTGACTCTTTTTTCTTCTTTTATTGTTTTGGGGGAGGTATACTGGCGTCTGCCAGAAGCTGGGGTTAAGCCATGGGTCACAGGACCCATTTGTCCATGGTGCAGCAACTAGACACTGAAGTGAGTGGACTTAAGTGCCAGCAACTGGAGCAAAACATCAGCTGTAGAAGCCCCTGTGTCTGCGGTGGCAGCAGCTGGAGTGGGAGCACAGGCCAGAGGGACCCAGTGCCTGATGCTGGCAGCTGTGGAGGCCTGGGTGACACCAAGCACCAGCCCCTGGCATGTGGAACATGGGGATCAAAGGCCTTTATTCTCAAAGTCTGGATCAAGAGGGTATGTGAGTGTGAGCAGAGGTCCAGCTGGATGGGCTGGTACATGTGTGTGGTGGCCTGGGATATATAGCTGGTACATATGGTGATGGTGGTCTCTGTAGGCAAGAGCACAAGAGGAGATGGAACCCTATTGCGTAGACCAAGGGAGTCACAGGCAGCTGCTGGAGAGATCATGGGGACTGGGGAGTCTCTAGGGAAGAGACCCCTTGGAGCTGTGGGTGTGCATATTCTCTAAGGCAAAGACCATGAGGGTTTGGTACCTGGGAAGCAAGAGAGTTTTGGTGGAGGAGGGGATGTTTATGCACACAAGGCAGGTGTGAGTACAGCAACTGGAGAGGGGCTGCAGATCTCATGGCCTCATGTGTCTGTAAGCTGGGCTAGGAGACTGAGATCCAGGTGCAGCTACTGTGCAATCTGAATGGCTGAGCACAGTGGCAGGAGGAATCCACCGTGTACCTAGGTAAATACATTGCCACCAGCAGAATTCTGTCCTGCTCAGCCAGAGGGATGAAGCTGTTGATGCTGTTTGGGCAAGTACTCCATGTGTCTGTCTGTGTCATCTGTTTGGTTGGCCTTATATATATATGTATGTATGCAATGAGATGTATACATGAGTTCTGTATGTGTGTATGCCTAAGGGGAATACATGCTCAGCTTATACTTGCTGGATCTGTGGGCAAGAGGCTGTGGCAGCCTCACTTCCCTTGGGCTTTCAAATCTGCCTGATGCCCTTGATATACAGAACAGAATGGAGCACCATTCAGTCAGAATGACAGCACCAACTGCTATTCCAATTCTCTGAGTGCTGGGTACCTTTCAAAACAAAAGACAGAGCTAAATTTGGAATGCAGTAGCTGGAATGCTTTACTGTGTTCTGCTATATGATCTGAACATTATTTATGCACTTACCTGCAAATTTACTACTGAATTTATGCATGTGAAAACTACTAGTTGTAGTTGAAAATTATGTATCATTTTCTCTGCAGAAATTCATCTTCTCACCTGTCGTGGTTTAAACCCAGTCAGGTAATTCGTTCGCTCACTTCCCCCCCTTTTCTTGCCCTCCCCCTGCTCTCGGAGGGACGGAGAGGAAAATCGAAAAGAATGCAACTCCCACGGGTTGAGATAAGAACAGTTTCGTAACTAAGGTATAACACAGATCACTACTGCTACCACCAGTGATAATAATGATAAAAGAAATAACAAGGGAAGAGAATACAACACCTCATCACCAGCTGACCGATAACTAGCCCCCCAAGCCCGACCAAGAACCGACAGATACCTCCTCCAACCCTGCCGTCTCCCAGCCCTTCCGGCTCACTCCCAGTTACATCCTGGGCATGACGTGCTGTGGTATGGAATACCTCTTTGGTCAGTTTGGGTCAGGTGTCCTGTCTCTGCTTCCTCCTGGCTCCCCCTCCTCCCTGGCAGAGCATGAGGCTCATAAAGTCCTTGGCCAAACCAAAATATCCTTGTTATCAGCTCTGTTCCCGAGCTGAAAGTCAAAACACTGCACTGCACCAGCTACCACGAAGGGGAAAAATGACTGCTACTGCTGAACCCAGGACACACCTTTGTTCCTGTTGTTGGCCTGCTGACTTCATGAATGATGTCTATATCAACCTTAATACACACCCTGCTCTGTTACTGGTGTAGAGTTTTAGTTGCTTAGTTCCCCCATAGCTCAGCTTATGAAGAACACAGGTACAATCTTGGCCAGCCCAGTCAGAACTTTTACATATTGTAGAGGGGGACAAAGTTCCCATGGTGCATATGAAGAATTTGCTGGGGAAGATAGTCTGGGTTATTCCTGCTTCAGGTAAAGGCAAACCCACTCGTGGGATTGCTTTTGCTCAGGGACCTGGATATACTTGGATGGGAAAATAATCCAAATCCTGCTACTGCTGAACCCAGGACAACTTTATTGCTGAATCTGACGTTAGAGACAAGTCTGAGTGGCTGCAATGCGTGACTTACTGACACTAGTTCCATTTTCCATATGGAAATGGAATATGGAAACATTTTCCGTATTGGAAACTAAATGCAGCTTGCAACATAGTACAACTGCATCCTTCCTGAGGCTTCTGGAGCACAGCAAAGCAGCTTTGGATAGCCATATCTGACTTTGCCACACATCTCACCTGTTTTTAAACAAGTACCTCAACAGAACTGTATAAATAGGTGCGTTTACCCTCAGTATGCTGAAGGAGAAATTAAACTATGCTTAATGACATATACACTTAAAGTGCTGTTTATGGCCAAAGGGGAAACAGAGCTTATATATAAAACTAAGAATTTTTTGCTGTCAATCATAACAAGCCTGCATGTGTCTACACCACATAATTGTGTTAATCATAAAATCATAGAATGGTTTAGGTTGGGAGGGACCTTAAAGATCACCCAGTTCCAGCCCCTCTGCCACAGGCAGGGGACATCTTCCATAGACCAGGTTGCTCTGAGCCTCATGAAAAGGTAACAGAAGTAAAAGAAAAGAGCCATAGAAAACATCACTTAGCAAAACTGTTGCCAGAGACAAGTCAAATAACACCAGGCTGCAGGCAGGTCAAGAAAAGTTCAAATAGAGCAAGCTGAAAAAACTCAGCCCTGAGGCCTTGCAAACTCAGTACAAAGCTTGTGGCCTGCTACTCTGACCGGAGACATAACATTACAGGGCTGTATGGTAACAACAGTACCCTGGGACTAAAAGGCTTAGTTTTGTAGTTACATTGTACTGTAGCATACCTACTATATGTAGTTTGTGAATTGGTCACATTTGGTATTTAATCTGCCCTATTACATATGTGTAAAATCATTCTGTGGATCTAAAGACTGCAGACCAAACAGCATATCAGTGACTACAGTTAACCTGAAGCTGCCTTCATCACCAGAAGGGCTAAGAGGTGTAGCCAACTGATAACCTACTATACCATGCCTCAGTGCATATCTGATTCTCTGGAAGTCACAGTATCACACACAGTATCACAGTGTGCTAGAGATTGGAAGGGACCTCAAAAGATCATCTAGTCCAATCCCCCTGCCGGAGCAGGAACACCTAGATAAGGTTACACAGGAATGTGTCCAGGCGGGTTTTGAATGTCTCCAGGGAAGGAGACTCCACAACCTCCCTGGGCAGCCTGTTCCAGTGTTCCATCACCCTCACTGAGAAGAAGTTTCTTCTCAAGTTTAAGTGGAACCTCTTGTGTTCCAGTTTGTACCCATTACCCCTTGTCCTATCATTGTTTGCCACTGAGTAGAGCCTGGCTTCATCCTCGTGACACTCCCCCTTTATATACTTATAGACACTAATAAGGTCACCCCTCAGTCTCCTCTTCTCTAAACTACAGAGACCCAGCTCCCTCAGTCTTTCCCCATAAGGGAGATGCTCCACTCCCTTAATCATCTTTGTTGCCCTGCACTGGACTCTCTCCAGCAGGTCCCTGTCCTTCTTGAACTGAGGGGCCCAGAACTGGACACAATATTCCAGATGCGGTCTCACTAGGGCAGAGTAGAGGGGAAGGAGGACCTCTCTCGACCTACTAACCACCCCCCTTCTAATACACCCCAGGATGCCATTGGCCTTCTTAGCCACAAGGGCACAGTGTTGGCTCATGGTCATCCTGTCGTCCACTAGGACCCCCAGGTCCCTCTCCCCTACACTGCTCTCTAGCAAGTCGTTCCCCAACCTATACTGGAACCTGGGGTTGTTCCTGCCCAGATGCAGGACTCTACACTTTCCCTTGTTAAGTCCTCCTGACATTTACGGGGACTGCCATAGACCATAATCAGAGCCCACTGCAACACCAGCAGCAGTGTCTGTGACCTCTGGTTATATCATAGAGGAGGGGGCAGCAACCTCTATGAACTCCATAACAACAATCCAAAAGCACTAGGGAACCTCTCTAAAGGCATCAAGCATGATCAGATACTGAAGGGCTCTGTTAAAACTAAAAAAATCTGACAACATGAAAAGGACAGTACAAACAAAAAATTAAATGTTCAACATTCTCTATTCTTATCACAGTGAAGAAAATGCTTTCTACTAAACTCTAAATCAAATCCCTTTCCTAAGAAGAAGAGATCATGGGAATGATTGTGAGGCAAGAATCCTTTCCAGTTAGAGAACCACAGTGAGGAAATATGAACTTAGCAGTCATTATTCCTGGGACTTATTAAGCAGTGGCACATAATTTTAGTAACTTCCTTACTTTGAAGTCATAGTGTGAAAAAAAATCTCCTCTCCAGTTGCAGATTTCACCACCTAAATTAACAATGGAATTTGGATTTTCATTTTTAAAAAATCAGGAATTTGATGAGTAGGGATCAAAATTACCCATCCAGTTTTGTCCTTGTAGTTCAGAAAAGAGGCACACAGGTCATGGGAACTGGTGCCAGACATGAAGGTAACTAGTCCTATTAATTCAGCTCATATTTTCAAAAGCTTTATATTATTTATTAATACACATGCCATTTATAAATGGTAAATTTACTTATTCAGCTAGGTAGTACACACAAAAATAAAGCTATAAAACAGTCACAAAACCAAAAAAAAAAAACCACTCATAAAACCAATTTCAGAATTCTCTTTCCAGTAAGAACAACAAACAACTATTAAAGCATTCCCAGAATGAAGAGGAAGCTTCTAGTTTATAATAAACGCTTTAGTATCTGAGAGGATTAGATAACATCGGGACTTGCCTTACTGCAAACAAAAGAGACTGTGTCAAAGCTGAAGATTTGTGTTTGCTCTGTGTATGTGCTTGGGTTTTGTCCTGGGTTCAGCAGTAGCAGTCATGTTTCTCCTTCGTGGTAGCTGGTGCAGTGCAGTGTTTTGACTTTCAGCTCAGGAACAGAGCTGATAGCGATGTTTTGGTTTGGCCAAGGACTTTGTGAGCCTCATGCTCTGCCAGGGAGGAAGGGGAGCCAGGAGGAAGCAGAGACAGGACAGCTGACCCAAACTGACCAAAGAGGTATTCCATACCACAGCACGTCATGCCCAGGATGTAACTGGGAGTTAGCTGGAAGGGCTGCGAGACTGCAGGGTTGGAGGAGGTATGGGTCGGTGCTTGGTCGGGCCTGAGGAGTGAGTTATCGGTTGGCTGGTGGTGAGGTGATGTATTCTCTTCCCTTGTTATTTCCTTTATCATTATTATCATTGGTGGTAGCAGTAGTGATTTGTGTTATACCTTAGTTACTAAACTGTTCTTATCTCAACCCGTGGGAGTTGCATTCTTTTTGACTCTCCTCTCCATCCCTCCGGGAGCAGGGGGAGGGCAAGAAGAGGGGGGGAAGTGAGTGAACGAATTGCCTGACTGGGTTTAAACCACGACAGTTTTCAAAGCACACTAATACGGGCACACACTTCCTTTTTTCAAAAGTCAAATAGCAAGAGGAAAAGAGAAACCAAAAATCTTCATGGTCAAATCAACCGAAAATGACTTTTTGTCATTAATGTAAGATAGTAGAAATATGATTTTTGCTGAACATTCACTGTGAAAATGAAATTAAACAATTTTCACAAATCAGATAATTATCATGGGATTGAAAAAGTCTTACAGTCATTCATGTTTAGTCAGTACACTATTTCAATTCTCCTCCCTAAGCCATCCAGGGTGGGGGGAAAGGGTAAGCAACAGCTGTGTAGTGCTGAATTACCAGCTGGGCTTAAAACACAGCATGTACTCACATAAATATGCTATAATAAAACAGGGAAATCGGTTTGATAGATATTGAGAATTTACGGCATTGATTTTTATCTCTTTCAATCTATTTAACTACTTTGATCCAGCAGCTTTAATATTATAAGGTATTAAATAAGTGTTTGCTGATCCATTTTGGAAAATATGGATAGATTTTAGAATTTAATTTTGCAGGTAATCTTTCCAGTTGAATGGAATCAATCAGGCAGACTGATACAGATATAACCTGCTTTCCAAATATTAATTCTACAGGCTATCTCTAACATGATTTGCGTCCTTCTTAATATGAATTACGAAACTTAAGTGGATAATGAATTGGTTTATACCCAAATTTTACCAAGTTATGGTAAAATTCAAACTGATTCATCAAAATGCACTAGATACAAAGATAAGAGGAAGAATGCTCGTTTTCTCTCAAACATTCCTTCTGTTTGTTTTTCTACACTCCTTTTTTTTTTCTTGTCTTGTAAAAATCACATTTAACTTATTCAATAAATATCTGCATTGACACCATGCAATATACAATGTGTTCTAATATTCTTGTGTTAACTCCGTATCATGACCTCGCAGGTTGGTGGTCAACAGGCCATGGCCTGGAGTACTGGAACAAGAGCCTGTGCCTAAGCCCAGATTTTATACTGCTGTAAGCCACAGGGCAATGTTGATGTGCCAGCTCATCATAAATAGGGCACTGTACTGCAGTGGATTTGGCAAGACCTCTTAATCCAGCTCTTTTTCTTCATTATGCATTTGAAACACAGGTGTAGCAAGACACTGATGGAGGGGTAAGAAATAAACCATGTACCAATCAGCCAAGCAGGACAGAGATTTTGGACTTGTTTGTGGCTCTTCTGAGGTGTTTCTGATTTCCTGTGGCAGCTACTCAGATGAAGAGCAGCAATGGGAGCATGGGAACTGGAACAGGACAGGCAATATCCCACAGTGTGGTGCTATGAATATTCACAGTATCAGTGAAATCAGACTGCTCAGCTCATGCGTGGAGCCACAAGCAGGTAACAGCAAAGAAAGGCAATAGCTGCAGCCACTGTTGCAGACGGGCTCCTTCCCAGTGTCTGCATCTGGTGTAGCTCAAACCAGCCTCCCCTCCACATGCACAAACCACAGTGGCTCTTTACACCGAGTGAAACTAGCCTCCATTCTCTCTGCTCATCTTAGATCCTTAATCCTTTCTACATAAACTAGTCCAATTTCCCTAGAAATCAGCCGGTTCCAACCCCCCTGTTCTCTATGCTTATAATATTGAAATCTGCTACCCCATCCTATTAGCCCCTCCACAGACACCAGACCTGTGCAATAGAGTAGTCTACTGCACCTGCAATAACTTTCTGCTCAAGGAAAGAAGAAATTTGGACAGACCAGAATAGTTTTCTTGGCTGCAAGCGCTCGGTGGGCGGGGTGAACGACACCTTTGGTAACCTGCTTTGAAGGAAAATTAGATTCTTTCAAATTTACCTGTGAGAGACCCATCAGTCACAATTTTCTCCGGTGAAACCTAACGACAGGCTTGCCTGTTAGTGACTGCTGGTGCAGCACTGCCATCTTACGGGGCGCTGGAGTATAGCAGGAAATTTCCGCGACCTCTGCGGCACCAGTGCAAGACCTCAGGGCGCTGAGAGCCGCCTTTGCGTTCATCACAAGCCACTGCCCCAGCGCATTTGGAAGATGGATTCTGCCCACGTGTGATCAGGCCTGTTATCTGCAGTGTGTCGTTTCATCTATCAGCTATAATTTTTTCTGTCCTCCCCTGCCTTCTCACTCCCTGACCCTTTCTTGCAGTATTTGCTCTTCCTCCTTCACCTTTTATTACTTTACTTTTTCCCCAGGTCTTTCCCACAATTATGTGATTCTGCATTTTTCATAACATTTTTACACAACCACCCATCAGTTGTGTATCTAACATACTCCATGTATTTATCCTGCCACAAAACCTTACTACCGTCTTGGACTGCAAGCAATTAGAATTAAGTACACAGTCCAATGCATCCTCCAGTTGTCTACACAGGACTGTCATTTTGTGAGTCAGCTCCCTTGTTTCCCCCTCCCTTGATTGTTGCTGTCAGTCACTGTGTCTTTACGACACATAGTGTTTTGACCCTAGGTACAACCTTATGCACAACTTCCTGAGATGTTCGACAAAACAGGGCTTTTCAATGTCCTTTTGCTATGGTTGACAGCTGGGTATTCTAGAGAAACCAAAATTTACATAAGGATTTTTATTCAAGTGAGCAATATATATACCTTCAGCAGAACTGAAGGGCAAAATATGCTTTCACAGGTGCGTACAGAATCTTGAGCCAGATGTCTTCATCCTTGTAAGTGCTTACGTCTATAAGCAGTTAAATCAACATTTACTTTATACTGTAAATTGACAATACAAGTTTGACATAGAACATTCTATCAAACCTCTGGAGCTGAAAACGCATCCTATATCAATATATCAGTACAACTACATCATGTGTTTGAAGTCTGTATCTCCTTACAAACTAAAACTGTGGTCAAGAGATTAAACACTTTTAAGAGTCACAAGCATTTTCAAAATGTCACAAAGAATAAAAAAATCAAGGTCCTGAAAAGCCATGAAGTAAGAATGTTAACCAGTTATCCACCATGGAAAAAAAAAAAAAAAAAAAAAAAAAAGGTGATTTTCCCTTTATTTTTCTCCTAATTGTTCTGCACCAGTAACAAAAAGGCAAATAGGAAAAAATGGGAAGATATCTTTCTCAGGCTTCTTTTCCCCAAAACCTTTGCAAGAACATTTGCATTTGCATTTAACAAGAAGAATCCCTTGCAGGCCAAGACATGAGCAGAGACAAGGACTTGAAATGACACTCACAACATCTGAACTTTTGGCTGTAAGGCTTTTTCTGGAAAAAGGTTAATAATTCTAATTTTAAGGTGAGATGACAAGTTCCACTATGAGGTGTTATTTGACATGATATTGTCATGGACTGGAGTTGAAAATTTAATGAGATACTCTTCAGTCTCAAAAGGATCCTGGGAATCCTATCCAGCATTTGTATCATTGTTTTTAAAAAGACAAAGCATAATTTTTGTGTCAATGCTCTTTCAATTATGAAAATTTAATTTCTTTGGATTTCAAGATCAGCCTTTCATTATGGATGATGGTGCCAGGAAAATATTTTAACACGTGATGAAAGGCAAAGTAAGACAAAAAGCCTAAGTGTCAAAGGCATTTCATTCCTTTATTTGCCAATTTCTACCGGGTGCCTGGTTGCATCATGCCCAAGTTGTGAACCTGTGTATGCATTTAATGTGGAGAGGAGTTCCTGAACATTTCTTGAGATGGTTTCTGTAGGAAAAGCGAAGGGCGATGAAGCTGACGCACATCCTACTGCAGCACTGGCACTTTCCATCCTTGTTCATTGTTAATACCCACCCAAGCTGCAAGAACCAGCAGGAAACCCATCACTTCTTCGCAGAACGTTTACATTCTTAAGCCGCCTGAAACCCTTCCCCGGTTACAAACACAGGTGGCAGCAGTGCCACTTGGGGTGCAACAGCACTGCTTCCAGACTACTGCAGGGGTCCTCAAACAGAGAACAAAGGAGCAGCCTGTACTCAGGCACACACAGACCCGCTCCCGTCTCACGGGGCACGGGCAGGAGAGAAGGGCACAGCCACATCCCTCCCACAGGAAGCACACGAACTCCACGGTCCCGCAGCATCAGACATCGGCCGCCGCGCGGCCGGGTCCTTAAACCCCACCTCCTCCGCCGGCGCCGGCCAATCGGGCGCTGCCCTGTGCCCGGGGTGAAGGGGCGGTCCTCGCAGCCGAGCCGGCATCAGTACAGGCTCCGCCCCGGGGCGGGCGGACGGGCCCTGTCGCGGTGATGTCGGTGCTGCGCTCCCGAGCGGCACGGGGCTCCTCTACCCGACGCGGGTGAACGGCAGTGTGAGAGCGCGGCAGGAGCTGACGGTGGGCTCGCGGTTCAGGTAACGCGCTGTCCGGCGGTGGCTTGGAGGAGCGTCACCCCGCCCGCCCCTGCCCAGAGCCGCTTGAGGTCTCAGCTGCTGAGGTGTGCTCCCCTCCCGGGAGAACGCTGGCGTGGCCCGCTGGCACAGCTGGTGCGGCTGTGTGGAGCACCTCTCCTCCGGATAGAGCGACTTCCGCAGAACTCTCTGGTAACGAGTTGTAGGCGTGGAAACTACCCATTAGTGTTATCCTGTATTGTCCAAACTGTTATGGTAGCCAACTCTAAAAATACAGTTGTGGAAACTCGCCTTGAACAGTCCACCGAAGCACAGCTGGGCTGCTCCAGTGTTAAGCAACATGTATATGTTGATGTGAATCAATAATAGCATGGTTACCAAAACATGGATGCTGTTGTCGTAAAATGTATGACTTAAACATGTTTCAGCTTTCTCACTACACAAAATCTTAAGAGTCAACTCTTGCTTTAGGTTCAGTTACATAACTGCAGTTATTCCACATTACCAGGAAGGCAGTACACAGCTGCCCATTGCTGTGGGAGTCTCAAACTAAATAGGGCATAGGGGATTGCTTGTTCCCTCTCATAAATCACAGAATGGCAGCAGAGAAAGAGAAGGAAAACCAGTTGGACTAAGGTTCAGAAATCTGTGCTGAACAGAGCTTGCAGTGTAGTACTAATTACAGCTTTCTGATTTCTTAGGGGTCTTACGATCTGTAACTTGTTTATATACTAAATGCTGGAATACAATCTCAAGGACTCAGCTGGAGTTTGTCCCTTTAGTTTTGCAGTTAAATTGAATCCAGGTGAATTTAAAGTAATGATGGATGAACCACCAATTTATTAAATTGCCAGTAGATGGCAATATTCTAGTTTTCAAAGCAGTGTGCAGATGGTAGCGGGGATAAACTGAACTCTGGAGGTAACCCTGGAAGAAGGAAAATAGCATGAGGGAAGATGATACAATAAAATACTGGATAGCTCTTTTTTTTTTTTTTGAAAAACAACTTTTTCAAGTTTTTAAAAACTTTTTTTTTGTCTGTGCAAGGTTATATGTTCCTCAGATGCAACCGCAAGGTTTGTGTGCAGTTAATTTGTATTTATTTTTTTCCCCTATACAGATGGGCTCCTTCCGCCCCCAAATTTTTGAAAATCCAAATGATGGGAAGATTTTCAGTTTGAGAGAATGATAATGAAATTAAAATGAAGGCTTCCATCATGATCTGCTTCTCTGCTGTGCAGGATGAAAGAGTTGAGGAGAGATCTTGAATTCAGACTAGCATTTGTAGCCATAGGCTTTGAATGGCAAACATCTTGACCCCAGATGCCTAACAACTCTAGTTCTAGCTCAAATGCTCAGGATAATATAAAAAATAAACTTCTTCGAGGACAGTTACAAAAAAGCCCTGTCAAGATTGCATACAAGATTTTTGCAAGTTGCTCTTAGGACTCTCCCTGTGTTGTATCTCTTCTGTCAATAATCAACATAATAGGTTTTTTCCTAACACTACAAATGCCTGGTCGTATCTGATTTATATTACATTTACAGACATACCAACCATGTTAGAAAACCTGCATCTGTTTAACATGCATAAAGTATGTGCTTGTGTCAGATGTAGTGGGTGAAAGGGGAGGACTAAATTTTGTGACATAAGGCAGTGGAAGAAAATGGCTGTGCTCTGAGGAGAAGTGTAGGGAAGAGGAAAAGGCTGTCAGTTGTCTTTTTCCATATACGAGTAAAACCTGTGATGTGTCTGGAGCCTAGTGTTAGAAAAACTACTTTAAGGCTATTTGTGGAAAATAGTGTAGCCTGATTTATTTGCTTTTAGACAGAAATTGTAGCTAGAAGTACCTGGAGAAGTTAGGTCATACTAGGGACAGAATGAAATAGCTTTATTTAAAGCATCAGATACTCTCATATAGAATCATAGAATAGTTAGGGTTGGAAAGCACCTTAAGATCATCTAGTTCCAACCCCCCTGCCATGGGCAGGGACACCTTACGCTAAATCATATCACCCAAGGCCAACCTGGTCTTGAAGACTGCTAGGGATGGAGCATTCACAACCTCCCTGGGCAACCCATTCCAGTGCCTCACCACCCTAACAGGAAAGAATTTCCTCCTTATATCCAATCTAAACTTCCCCTGTTTAAGTTTTAACCCGTTACCCCTTGTCCTGTCACTACAGTTTCTAACATTAGAGTCCCTCTCCAGCATCCCTATAGGCCCCCTTCAGATAGTGGAAGGCTTCTATGACGTCTCCACGTAGCCTTCTCTTCCTCAGCCTGTCTTCATACAGGAGGTGCTCCAGTCCCCTGATCATCCTCGTGGCCCTTCTCTGGACTTGTTCCAACAGTTCCATGTCCTTTTTATGTTGAGGACACCAGAACTGCACACAATACTCCAGGTGAGGTCTCACGAGAGCAGAGTAGAGGGGCAGGATCACCTCCTTCGACCTGCTGGTCACGCTCCTTTTGATGCAGCCCAGGATACGGTTGGCTTTCTGGGCTGCAGGCACACACTGCCGGCCCATGTTCATTTTCTCATCAACCAACACCCCAAGTCCTTCTCTGCAGGGCTGCTCTGAATCTCTTCTCTGCCCAACCTGTAGCTGTGCCAGAGATTGCTCCGACCCAGGTGTAGGACCTTGCACTTGGCATGGTTAAACTTCATGAGGTTGGCATCAGCCTAACTCACAAGTGTGTCAGCGTCCCCCTGGATGGCATTTCTTCCCTCCAGTGTATCAACTGAACCACACATCTTGGTGTCATCGGCAAACTTGCTGAGGGCGCACTCAATCCCACTGTCCATGTCACCGACAAAGATGTTAAACAAGACTGGTCCCAACACCAATCCCTGCGGGACGCCACTCGTTACTGGTCTCCAGCCAGACATTGAGCCATTGACCACAACTCTTTGTGTGCGGCCATCCAGCCAGTTCTTTATCCACCGAGTGGTCCATCCATCAAATTGATGTCTCTCCAATTTAGAGACAAGGATGTCGTGTGGGACAGTGTCGAATGCTTTACACAAGTCCAGGTAGATGACATCAACTGCTCTACCCCTGCCCATCAGTTCTGTAGCCCCATCATAGAAGGCCACCAAATTGGTCAGGCAGGATTTCCCCTTAGTGAAGCCATGCTGGCTGTCACCAAGCACCTTGTTGTTTTTCATGTACCTTAGCATGCCTTCCAGGAGAATCTGCTCCAAGATTTTGCCAGGCACAGAGGTGAGACTGACTGGTCTGTAATTCCCTGGGTCATCCATTTTCCCCTTCTTGAAAATGGGGGTTATATTTCCCTTTTTCCAGTCATCAGGAACTTCACCTGACTGCCATGATTTCTCAAATATGGTGGCCAGCAGCTTCGCAACTTCATTCACCAGCTCCTTCAGGACCTGCGGATGGATCTCATCAGGACCCATGGACTTGTGCTCATTCAGATTTTTAAGATGGTCTCGAACCAGTTCCTCTCCTACAGTGGGCCCAAGGTCTTCATTCTCACAGTCCCTGCATCTGCCTTCCAAGACTTGGGTGGTGTGGTCAGAGCCTTTGCCAGTGAAGACCGAGGCAAAGAAGTCATTCAGAACCTCAGCCTTCTCCAAATCCAGGGTAGCCAGTTCTCCTGAGAGCTTCCTGAGGGGGCCTACATTCTCCCTAGTCTGTTTTTTTATTTGCTATGTACTTGTAGAATCCCTTCCTGTTATCTTTAATACCTCTAGCTAAGTTTAATTCTAACGGGGTCTTAGCTTTCCTAACCTGGTCCCTAGCTTCCCGGACAGCATCCCTGTACTCTTCCCATGCCACTTGTCCTTGTTTCCACACTTTATAAGCCTCTTTTTCATTTGATTTTTCCTCAGCAGCTCTTTATCCATCCAAGGAGGTCTCCTGGCCCTCCTGCTGCACTTCCTTCTGGTTGGGATGCAACACTCCGGAGCTTGTAGCAGGTGATCCTTGAATATCAACCAACAGTCTTGGGCCCCTCTGCCCTCTAGGGCTGTATCCCATGGAACCTTAATAAGCAGGTTCCTGAAGAGGCCAAAGTCTGCCCTTTTGAAGTCCAGGGCAGTGAGCTTGCTGCACGCTCTTCTCACTGTCCTGAGGATCTCAAATTCGAGCATCTCATGATCGCTACATCCAAGGCTGCCCTGGAGCGTCACATTTCCAACGAGCCCTTCCCTGTTGGTGAGCACGAGGTCAAGCAAGGCACCTCTCCTTGTCGGCTCCTCTATTACTTGCAGAAGGAAGTTGTCTTCCACACAATCGAGGAACCTCCTGGATTGCTTGTGCCGGGCCGTACCATCCTTCCAACAGATGTCAGGGTGGTTGAGGTCACCCATGAGATGGTGAGATAGTGAGATGTGCATGCTATCAATTCTTCCATCTTCCTGTGAAAACTGTCATATTTATTGCTAAAATACAAGCTTCCACTTCAAGCAGTATGATGTATTTCTAGGAGAGTCAAAACTACTTGTTTGGTTTAGATGTATCCCAAAACTTGGGATTGAAACCTCTTGGAACATTTCATAGCTTCTGAATGTATTTTGGAGTGCCTCATGGTAACAATTGAGGGGATGGGTACTGTTGTTACTCCAAGCCAAATGGTGCCAAGACCAAGAAAATTGTTTCTCTTAGTATGTCCTCTTTGCTAGCAATGATGGTGTTTGTTTGCTCAAAAACAAACTAGTAAGTAAGCCTAAATGAAGCCTTGGGTAACATGGTTTAGTGGGAGGTGTCCCTGCCCATGGCAGGGGGGGTTGGAACTAGATGATCTTAAGGTCCTTTCCAACCCTAACTATTCTATGATTCTAAGTCTTTGGTTGATCTGGAACAAAACACAGCAGGTGTTGGTGACATAGTCAGAATCTGTGAAGGCTTCTCCTGAGAAGTCATAAAGTTCCTATAGTTTGGAACAGAATTTTTGTGCTGTCAGTTTACAGGACAGACCACTTGCCTCCTGTCCCACCCCCACACACTCCCCCATCTTGAAAAAAAAAAAAGGGGTATAGGTTGTCCTCTCAATGGGGAAACAATGCATAGCTATTCAGTTATTGACTTTGCTCCGTGAAACGTGGGAGTTTGGAAGGAGACCATTCCAAAAATAGGAAGGTGAAAGGAAGTGAGTAACATGGCAGAAGTTGGTAAAGACCCCTCTAGGTCACAAGCCTTGGTGCATGCTGAACCTGTCAGTTTGAGTTACTGTGATGTGTGCTATGCACCCGAACTAGCTTGACTACTTCAGAATAAGAGAATGTTAAAAGATATTGTGAAGTTGTGTGCATGTTTTTTTCTCTCTAGCCTTTGGATAACTCTGAGAAGATAGGATTGTGGCCTTGCAGATTGTATCTTAATGCTGTTTGGAAAAATAATAAAAACTCAACTGTCAGTTTGCCCTGATGTTGAAGGACTTGCCAGTTGTTTGTATTGTCTTGGTGTGGCTCCAGAACGAAATACCAGTCAGTATCAAGTGCAGACTGTTTATGGTAGAAGTTTGTTGAGGCTTCATTTTTATCATGAAACTGCTTCTCAAAGTGTAACTTGCAAAATGCTTTCCAAACACTTAGTATATCAGATCTACAGCTCATGCCTAGCATATGGCCTTGTTAAGTGCTTTTAGCATGGCTGAATGAGTAAGAGGAGGTTCCAGAGCATTTGTAGCAGATTTATTTATAGCTCATTTATTTCATGAGCTACATAGGTGCTCTTAATAAAATTAAAAGCAATAATTTAATGTATTTTTTGTTGAAGTGCTATGTTCTTTTGTACTTTCTATTCTGGTTAGACCTTCCTACCTTGCCATTTTTTTTGAACAACCCAAATGTATACCTTGAAAAAGCTATTTCAGTGACTATTTACTAAGAAAGCCAGTTCAAGATGTACAAAACAACCTAGAAAATGGTACACCTTTTGAAACTGGCAACTATGAATGCAGCAATATTTGTGGCTCATCGTTCATTCGTAAGTATGGATTAGAACATTTTAAATATAACTTTCTTATACTTGCTATTTCTAGACAGTGACATTCCTTTGACCAACAGGTAATTCTCTTCATAGGAAACTGACTAAATTCAGTTTCAAAGAATATTTTTGAACTTGCTAAAGACTTTACTGTGATGAGACAGCTGAAGTATGATTAGTGCATAATATAACGTCATCTTAAATAATAAGATATTAAAACACTGTATATACTTAGTGTTATTTAGGGTGCTAAGCAAAATCATGGTAGAAGGTCATGGCACACTAAAGACTACAATTTTAAATTCAGTTTTTTGCTGTTAGTGAATTTGATTCTAGGAACAGACAGAATAAAGCTTACTGAATTTACTTTGTACTACAGAAGAATAGTTCTGTGCTTTACAGAAATGCAGTACATAACTGTTTCATACAATATGTGCTGAATGAGTCATCTAGAGCTCCAGTGCACCTGCATTTGTTACTTACAAACAGGGGAGAACTGATTTGGGGATCTAATATCAGGGGCAGTCTCAGTTGTGGTGGAAAGATAGGGTCCTGAGGGGACTGAGAAGGGCACATAGCACAGTGCAGACCCTGGACATCAGAAGAGCAGATTTTGTCTTATTCAGAGAGAACTGGTAGGTGTGATGTCATAGGAGGCAATTTTGAAGAGTTAAGGAGTTGAGAAAAGCTGCCATGGTTAAGGACAACCTCCTTCTAGTGCCCCTGGCAAGACAGAGCTCCTGGCAAGAGTGCAAGCTGAGGGCTGACAGCTGGGGAACAACTCTGCAAAGAATGGGGGCAGGCCCTGGAAGACAGCAACCAGAGCATAAACCAGCAGTGTGCCCATGGCAAAAGGACCAGCAATGATGGCTTTATACTACAGCCAGTAGTTGAGGAAAATGACTCTCACCTTGTGTTCAGTGCTTTGTTAAATGCATTTAAACACTGTTGCTGGGTTTTGGCCCCATTCTCCCTCACCCCGAGAAAAATGCAGATGAAAAGCAGCATGTTTAGCAGTGGAACATAAAGATGGTCAAGGGTTGGAGCACTTCTAGAGCGGAGGCCAGATAAGCTGGACTTACTCAGCCTGGAGAGGGGTGCCTTCTGGGAGGGCAGGATTCAACAGCAGACCCCCAGGAACTGTGAGGGGTTTGTCAAGAAAGTAGAGCCAGAATACTGACAGTGGTGGATTGCAGGGGGTTGAGAAACAGGTTGAAACAGGGTGGAGGAAGAAACTTTTTCTCCCACAAGGATAGACAAGCAGTGGAGCAGGGGCCCAGTGAAGCTGTGGAACCTGGTCTGACCATATAGCTGACCCTGTTTTGAGGAGGGCCTGCTGAGGTCTCATCTAACCTCTAACCTGAGTTATTGTGTGGTGTTCTGATCACCGTGGAAGCAGTGACAGACTGGCCCACTGTATTTTGTGGATCCTATAAGCTAAAATTTCCTCAAATATGTTTCTTCCTAGATTGAGAATTACAAGAAGTTACCACTTGACATTTGTACGCCTTTTGAGCACTATAGGCACAGCAGCAATCTATTGAAAGAAGCTGTGACTTGCTCTTTAACTAACAGTTGTTAGATAGACCTCAGGTATCTATAAATGATACTGATACGGAAGTAACATCACAAGGAAGGGAATTCAGAATTAAACTCTCAATGTGCCCTGCATATCGGATGGCAAAAACTAAGGAAAACTCTGGTTGTCTGTAGGAGTAATTTACTAGAAAAAGTATTGTACATACCGTACAACTGAACAGTTGAGTTTTGGGTATTTTTCCCCAGCAAGAGAATTCCTTATCAGACACAAGGTAGTCTTTTCTGTGGGAAGGCATAATTGCATTCAGGAGTCAGAGATAATCCTCCAAATTAATCTTTGATGGGAGCCACATAATGTTTGAGAAAATAAACAGGCTAGAGAAATAATATACTTCTGACAAATCTTCTATTACCCATAATAAAAATGTTTTGATTATAACCTCCTGTCTGCAATATGAATCTCTGGATAGTCTCACTCCCCTTCTCCTGCCATCCCTTCTCTTTCCCTGTTTTATTATGTCAGACTGTAAAGTGCATTCTTCTCCCCAGGTAATATCGGATAGCCAGGAAACAGCCATAGATCTGCTTTCACAGTAGGTAGTCTTGGAAGTTTATAGACTTGCTCCCTGTATGTTTCCTCTGTGGTCGTGGGAAAGGTTCCATACTCCTTGGTGAAAAAAAAATGCCAGTATAAAGTAAAGCTGGAAAAGTAAGGGGTTGATTTTTCTATTCTGACAACACAGCACAATTACATCTTCTTTTCTGAAAACCCATGCCAGCCTCTTTTTGCTTTTCAAACCTTTCCTCTCAGCTTCATATAGATTTTGAGCCATGGGCCCACCACATTATCCTGTTCTAATGAGGGCCCGACTGTGGTATTGAAGCTGCTCTGCACAGCTGTACCTAATTGGATAACGTTTATGATGCATTCATCTCTTTGCACCCTCCCATGCCCTGCTGCCCCTTGGTGATACGTTTTGGGTTGTTTGGGGATTTTGTTGTGTTGGCTTGGTTCCCCCTAACCTTCCCCCCACCCCCTCTTTAACAGCTCTTTTTGAAGCTTTAGCAGTGATGCAACATAATAAGGGAAATAAAAACTAGAGGCATTTTTTCCCCCAGTTAGTAAAAATTGATAAGTTGAATAGATGGATAGATTATATAAAACATTGCTAGGTAAACTCATCCTCCAGTGCAGTCATGCTTACCCTGACTGTTAAAAGGTAAAAAAATAACACAGCAGTTTCTTCTGTAAGACAAAAGTTCTTTTAGACACAGCACAGGAATGGCAAAACCATACTTGACTCTTGCAGATTCTGTACCTCTAGAAATAAAATACTTAATTGATCCAAATTACAAACCACAACATTTCTACTTCTGAAAATGCCTTTTAGGAGTTATGTGCTTTCATCTGTTCTTTCAGCTCTTACTGCAATTACACAAAAGAATAAAATTACTCAATTTGCACTACTGATGACTTTACTGGGAAAAAATACTTTGATGCTTCTTCTAATAAGCAGACAAGCTGTGAGAAGTTCAGAGCATGGTAGTAAGAATAATAAAGGCAGAACCTATGAGGAAAGGATGAAAAAATTGTGTTTTTCATGCTGTAAACATGTCTGTTAGTAAGTTTGTGTGTGTTGGTGGTTTTTTAATCCACTCACTTTTCTTGCACATTCTCCTAGAGTTATTAAGCCTTTTCCATTGCGAAAGCAAGCAAGAATTGGAATAAATATTAGTTCCTAACTGTTATTATATGTGCAATGAAATCTGTCACTGGTGGTCTTGATTGGGATAAATAAATGTGTATTAATGCTCCCTGCTTTCAGGCTAACTTTAAAGGACCTCTGAATATACTTTCTAGCCTTATCCTCATGATTACGCAAACACAGAAGCTGAAGTACCTGAACAGAATGCAGGTCCATTTAACCGAGGACTGACTAATATGCAATGACTCTTCTAGGTTTATTTTATATGTAATACTGTTTCTTCCTTAGCAACATCTCTTTTCCAGCCTTACAATTTCTAAGCAGCTAAAACACATAAGAAAACATGACTTCTTTTTCTTTTTTTAAATACAGAAATTGCCTGTTTTTCAGGACTTAACCCTGATTTTTTTGTGTATGCTGTTATGTTACCAGTGAGATTTTTGTCTAGCAAAGATTGCAAGATGTTGTAACTTCTGTTTATGCAGCTTTTTTGATTGGTGTTTGGTTTTCACCTCAATGTAGGTAACAACTGTAAGTTTTATGTAAGTAAGAAAGAACTTAAAGCCTTTCAGTGGGAGTTTTGTTTCTTACTGAGACGTATCTGATACCATATCTAGTTATCCTCTTAGTGGTTTTTGAAGCTCTTCTCAAGAAACAGAAGTTTCTGTGGTAATATATGTAGGAGGATATAATGAAAGAGAGAGCTGAAGCATTTGAAACATTTGTTCAAATGAAAAATGAGATTACTCAGCATAAATAAAAGTACAAGCAGTATTTTTACCTGTGTAGTTAAGAAGATACATGTTCTTTATATAAATATGTACACTTTCCTTAGATTACTCTTATTGAGAGATTTGAATTGGATAATAGATTGTACTGTCCTTAAGATACATTAGTGCATAACATTTTGCTGAACTTCCTTCATTACTGCAAATGCTGAGAATTTTGTGAGGGAGAGATGAGGACTTACTTATCAGGCAGTTTGATAGTTGCCTCTGCCCTCCTTTCCTCAGATAGTTTTAAACTGGGAAAGAATTTAAATTTGAGGTGAAGGTTTTATATGCATAGATTTTATTTCAATTAAATTAAAATTGTATTAAGAATGTAAAGATGCTATTACAAGATAGGTCATTAGGAGTTTTATGAGAAGCTAGACATTGGGCCACATTCTGTTTTAGTAATTCGACTTAAAGACAAAACACAAAATGTTAATGAAAACCAGAGGAGAAGAAAACAAAATTTTTGAAAGGAGAAAATGTTAGTAGACTTAAGAGTATTCTGGCTTACACAGGTAAGATAAATTGACGTAATAAGCCTCTCCTTTTGTTCTCGGTAGGGACCTGATCTTTTACATGTTCCTGTCCTTATCCCAAGATGCTTTTTGAGTAATGAGCTAAAATTAGTAATGGAAAAAAGAGTATAAGAAAGTATAAGTAAGGGTAGGGGGAGGTGATCTCTGTTTTATTTGAAGCTGAAGTATATTTGCAAACAGTGTTGTGGGATTCTGTGGGGTGGGTTTCTAAATAAATTCAGTTAACTTATTAGTCTGTATACTATTGATGATTTATCAGTTGATCATAAAATGAGGTGGGTGTTGAAAGGCATATGTGTACTGTGTGTTGGCTCTTGGCAGGAAGAATAGCTAATTGTAAAATGCCAATGAATTTCTGAACAATAAAGCTTCTTTATGTGCTTTATCACTTTCATTGATCAAAAAAGAAAGAGAACTGGCACATGCTTTTGCATAGGCTGCTTTCTATAGAGTCCTTCCTGTGCCTAGTAAAACTTTGTGTGATGACATTCTTTCCATCTATAGATTTTTCCAGTTTATCTTTGTTAGTAAAAGATGAGCCTCCTCCATGATGTACCTGAAAAATTTAATTTTTCCGAATGTCTTAGACACTGAGTAACTTTCTAAGTCCTTAACCTTTTCCTCTCAAAAGTTTTCACTGAGACTTAGTCAAAAGCATTTCTTTTTTTTTATGTTCTATAACACTGAAAACAGTTGTTCCCTTTCTTTTATGTGAAGTAAAATGTAAGCAAGCTTTCCCTCTCTTGACTACTACCATCCTTTTTCCTTTGGGGTGGGAAACAGCTAGATTTGTTTTTATTGACAAGATGCTAGTAGTGCTTACGGCATCTCTGATGCATTTGTCTTGAAGCATTAGAAAAATTGTTTTGCCCCTTAGGTGATCTGGGCTTAATTCAGGAAATAAATGCTCTCTGGTAACAATTCTATATCCTTATTAGTTTGCGTGAGTCGAATGGAACAGAAGAAGATGAATGATACCTGTACTGAGGGAGATTAGAACAATCTGTCTTGCAGGAAAGAAGCCAGTTTGGTTGATATTAGCTGAGAGGTTGTGTACAATGCCTGACCACTGTAAAGAAGTAAATGCAGTGGTTTATGAAGACCAGATTTTAATAGCTATTTCTAACGTGCAAGAACTACCAGCAAAAGATGCAAACCAGACTGATTACTCCACCAGTAATGTGACAAATGTAAATCGAATCTGTTCAGTGGAATCAATTCTATCAGTCTTTCTGCTGGTGAATATGTGTGAGTAGTATGTATCATTGTGAATGCAGCTTGCTTAGGTAAAACTTTCGTCTTGCTTGGAAGTGCACCTACGGCTAATCCTTACATGTGTAGATGTAGTTTGCTGGAGGGATTTAACTTACCTCAGAGAAAAAAAAATGCCTTCAGAAGCTGCCTCCTTTCATGCTATGACTTTTCCATAGTTCCTTCCTTCTTAGTAGAGCAAATCTACCATTATAGTTTTCTGCTGTTAAGTCCACTGAACTAAAATCTGGCTTTTTACTTGTTTTCTATGAAATACTATTTCTTGAATGCTAAATTAAAAAAAAAAAAAAAAAAAAGGAGGAAGGGAAGGAGCCTGTGTAGAGAAGAACTCATAAGAGCCCAGAAAGAGATCTTAAAGAGAATAAAAAGGTATTTTAATTCCATGAGAAAAGTTATGTAAAGAGAGCCACAGTAATCTTGCAAGTCAGAATCTGAAATGGAAAGGAAGAATCATCATATTTGCAGGTTTTGTTGGTATTATAAAATCCTTTCATACTGCAGTGTTTTACAGCCAGTTCTTCTGGTCTTTGTGATTCAATGTTCTGAGTATTTCTTTTCTAAAAACAGGTTTATGAGGCACACAAGGCACATATCTAGAGGCATTATTGGGGGACAGAAATAACGAATAGTACTTATGCAGTTATTAGTCAGATCTCAAAATTACTTGATACTGGAATGTCAGCTCTTCATCTTACATGGCCTGATCTATTTTACTGTTCCTACAGCTTGGATACCAGTTTTTTACATCACTGACTATCAAATGACATGGTTGGTATGTCTTTATAGAGCTTGTATAAAAATCCTGAGAATTTTAAACACTGGTAATAGTACCTTAAAACTTTTCTTACTCTGTTGTTAAGATTATTAAATGCAGATCTTCACTCTGCTTCATGTGGGTTGCTCAAAGGCTACATGGCAGAAGCATGGAAAAGCAAGTCTGCTGCCAAGAAATCTTACTTTCGTATTACAGTGCATTGGGTTGAGCATCTCCTTTGCACAGCTTAAAATGTAAAATGGATTTAGGTGGTTTTGGCATTATTTTCCTTTTAAATGGCATGTAATTCCAGTAACTTATTGAAAACAGGAATATAAAGGGTTTTTATGGTTTTTCAGTGCAGTTTACCTCCAGGCTTGTAGCAGATACTGTGTGATCCCTTCCTTTCAGTGATAGCTCTTAGCCTGTAAATATTTTGTAATGTGTCTTTGCAGTTGGAAGCATTAAAAATTGAGGTTTTGTTTTAGGGAGTGTAGTTTCTTGCAGTTCTAATAATTTTAATTGCTCTGTGTACTTGATGTAAAAAATATTTGGAAACAAGCTTTGAAGCAGCAGGATAAAACATTTAAGTCTGATTTATTTTAACTGTTTAATCTAGAGGCCCATTATGTGACACTTTTGTGTACATATTGGTCATAGAACCAAGCAGGCACTTGTAATTATTACAAGTTATCATCTCTGTATTGCACTCTGGTGGCTTACAAGGGAGGTGTAAACGTAGGTATCACTATTCTACTTTCCATTTATTTTTGCTAAACCACCATTTCCAACAGCTTCTGGTTTTGCACATAGATTAGGAAGGACGACATCGAGGACAAGTCACATAAACCTTTAATCTTTCATCAGCTTATGAAATGCCAGGTACATTCTACTGCAAGGTGTTTGTTACTTAGCTATATTACCTGCACACCAACTTTTGTATGTGTTTTGTGATTTGCAGTTTTGTGTGTGTGACTTACATATTTTAAAAATTAAGCCTTCTTTTCATTGTGCCTCTGAGTACTCAGAAGTCACTATTTGTTCAAGAGTCTGATCCCTAAAAAACTGTAAGTGAAAATAAACTTATATTACAGGTACAGTAGCCATGACCTGTTAACAAATGTGCAAAAGATTAACCTGTGACAAAACTGGAGGTTCTTTTAACATGAGTCTAAGGATTTGCCATCAGATTAATTTAAATACAGTCACAGGATCACAGGATGGTCTGGGTTGGAAAGGACCTTAAGATCATCAAGTTCCAACCGCTAGGCTGGGGGTCTCCCCCTAGGCTACGTTGCTGCAAGCCGCTTCCAGCCTGGCCTTGAACACTGCCAGGGATAGGGCAACCACAGCTTCTCTAGGCAACCCGTGCCAGCACCTCACCACTCTCACAGTAAAGAACTTCTTCCTTATATCTAACCTGAACTTCCCCTGTTTAAGTTTAAATCCATTATCCCTTGTCCTGTCACTGCAGTCCCTGATGAAGAGACCCTCTCTGGTGTCCTTGTAGGCCCCCTTCAGATATTGGAAGGCTGCTATGAGGTTTCTTGATGTTTCTCTTAGATTTAGTGAGTTTCAGAACTTAAGCAGAGATGATGTATGTTTATCTGACTGGTAGTTCCTTCTGAGATAAATTAATTCCTTTTCTGTCTGAATATCTGTTTACCAGGCTATCAGCATAATTGTCTTAATGATAGTAACATGAAATACAGTTCTCTAAATAGGTTTACTGCTACAACTACTCTCAAGCTAGTTTTTTTTCTCTTGTCCACCAGTTCAGAGGGGTTGGAGAAAACAGCATTATCTGCCTGGAGAGCCATTAAATATACTAGGTTAAAAATAGAGGCTTTATCCGGAGGTGATTACTATGTCTTCCAGTTCCCAGATACATCTTGACCTGCACAAAAAGAAATTGTATTTAATACACATGGACAGTGAAGAGAGAGCATTTTGCTCTGCTTTTCATTTTTGTTGAGCCTTTGTACACCACCTTGCATCCCACTTGTTTTGCTTTGTTCCTTACCTTAATAGAAAACCAAAGTAGCATCTGTTCCTTCCTACAGCATCTGAACATGAAACAAAAAGGTAGAAAGAAAGAAAATAAGCTAAAAGTACTAGAAATTTCCAGTCTGTCTACCAGTGCTGATGTGGCTTGTAATCCAGAGAGGACTGTTCATTTTTTTTGCAAGTTACCGAAGTTGATTAAATTATTTCAGATGAGAATTTTCTCCCACTGGATGTTAATCAATGAAATGATGGTATAAATGCTCTTTTCTGTGGTTTGACATCATTGTGACAGCCTGAAGATTAATCAATAGAAATGATAAGGATAGTTACCACTGACTAGTTTATTAGCATTATCAGTTTCACAGTAACTGACCTTTTCCCTCTCCATCTCACCTCTCTTCATCTGTCATGTTTCATTTTGTCAGATTGATTTCCTTTTACTATAGCAGTTCCTGTGTGTCAGACTTCAAATGCTAATCAGCCCTTACGGTTTCTCATACAGTCCTGAGAAACTACTAACTGTATTTAAAAAAAAATGGGAAAGTTATTTCTGATTGAATCCTCCTGAAAATGTTATAAAATAGAAAATGTTACTTGCTGCTAGTACCCTTTTTATTTTGAAAAACTAAATGTAATTTAAAATTATGCAATCAGTATTTATTACCAGTAAAGAAGTTGCTTCTGTTCATTATAGAATTAAAATCACAGAAATTCACATTGGTTTGATTAGGGTTTTTTAGAATACTATATTAAGTGTACTTTCATATGTGTCTTGAATACATGGTCTCGTTGTAGATGTATTTTCTTAGTAACAGAAAAGTATGCTCGGATGTGTACCCGTGCATCCACATCACAGCTTCAGCTTTTTGATGCCACACACAGCAACCTGGCTGGGAAAACTACAGCATCACCCTTCCTCCCATGGTAAATGTGCAGTTGTGACCCTTTATCTGTAATTTTTATGCAAGCACAGTCATGTAAACAGTCCCTAGCTTTTATGAGTATGTAGACCAGAGGCTTATGTACTTGAAATGAATTTATTCCCTAAAACATGACAGAAAATGAATTCATTCCCTAAAACATGGCACTTGGATGATGAACTTTTGTTCACCTGATACGTATGATGTGCATCTGTGGCTTGTCTCCTCAATAATATGCTTGTCCTATCAGTGAGATTATTCTAAATAAACTACAGCATGTCTCTGCTAAGTTTGGATGATGCACATTTGTGTTCTGTTATCACCTAGAAAGTCCTGTGTGTGAAGCTACTGTTTGCAGTCAGACGTATGCTGTTCTTAATTCTTGCTTCTGATACGCCATAATGGGAAGTCATCTTAATTGTCATTGCAAAGTCCCAAAGGAGCAGGACTTGGCCTTTGTCATAAAATCTGCATGTTAACAGGTCAAAGTGTCCTCCACCCTTTCGATATCCCAGTCTGGCTGCCATTTTCAACGGAACACATGTGGAGGCAAGTAAGACACAATTACTAAGAAATTAACAGTTGAAAATGGGATATTGATTTGAACTACAGTCAAACATCATCTGGTTTTCTATCTTTCATCTAATTTGGAATAATCTTTTGTGGTGGACTCTTGAGTCCTTCTCTATATAGATCTGCTTTCAAATCCTGACTTGCTTTAGGTTAATGTAATCTTAATATAATAGTTTCGCCTTATGATCTACCAATAATTGTGGTGTAAAGTCAGCATATCCAAGTACTCTGGTCGTTCAAAATGATTGGAGCTCAAGATGTTCAATTCAGATTGGCATGTTAAGTGGGTAAGAACAAGGATATTGCCTCTGAATTTTTATAAATTCTGAAAGATTGAGGTTTGTAGGAGTTGCTTGACTCCCCATGTAGGTGCTTAATTTTGCAACTTAAGAGCATCCAAAATCCATTTAAATGCAGATACTCTTCTAGCATCAAACATGGCTTATAAAACTATTTAGCTGATCAGATGTTAGGTCTGGACATTTTAAATCTGTCTTTGATGACACAGGGTAGATAGGTGCCCTGCCTTATGTCTGCTTAGTCATAGTCTGCCAGAGGTGTGTTCTCTACTGCACTGAAGAGACACCTTGATGGAGCCAACACATGGAACGTGATGGCAATATTGACCCACGTCACTCAGCAGCACAGTGACTCTCAGAAGAGAGCTCAGGCATACTCCAAACTCCTTTTCCTACAATTATTCCAGTAAGTTTAAGTCGTGTGTTGAAACATCATGTTCTGGAACGACTTTGGCCATAATGGTTGCTCAGTTTTCTCTTTTTCTTAAGGAAAGCTTGAAATCCGGTAAAGTCAGTATGGAATTGCCTTCGAAAATTTTAAGTAAATGTCTTTGTTCTGCAGATTCCCCTTGCAGTCCTACTGCTACAGCACTACAGTCTTTTGTTTGGCAAGATGAAACTATGCCAAGTGACAAAACTGATCTTGGAAATGGAAGGCAAGAATTAAGATCTTTTCAGAACTAAAGAGAACAGAACAGAGGTAATTTCTGATGTTAGGGACAAGTATTTCTGGGTTTGGCATAAGATTGCATAGGTTCAGAGATACTTTGGAGCACATTTAGTGATATTTGTATGTTGTTATTAGATTTTCTCTGTATAACCTATGTATAAATAAAATTAAAATTAAAAACAAAAGTCTGCAGCAGTACTGTAGATTACTTAGCATTGTGGTGCTTTCTTGGTGCTACATTGTAAGTTTATGGACAAAATACATCTTGTATAGTAAACTGGTCATTGTAACATCATGCAACTTCAGAAACGGCAAGAATGACTCTTAGCTAAATGTCTCTAGATACACTTTTTACTGCCTTCTGTGAATCTGAAACCTTTTCATCTTGGCTATGCTGTGTTTCCCTATATACACATAAAATGCTTATCTCTAAGATTAATCAGTCTAAAGCTTCCCTCCAACACATATTTTTTAATAAATACAGTATTGTGTTTCATCTAGGTAAGATATTGCAACCACATTGCAGAATTTTGCTATGAGGAAAGGAATAATGAGCATTTTTCTCTGTGTGCATGTGTGTGCGTCCCTTATTTTTGAGTTACCATGTAGAAAGTTGAAGGTTGTTTAACTGGAAGAAAAAAGCAAGATCCTTCAGGTTAGAAAAGAGTATGAAAAATTGATTAGGTTGTCTGGTTGCTGTTTATAATATACATAAGATGTTGTTTTCATTCATACTTATATAAACTACTTGTAGATGTACATGTAAGTATCCTTGGGCTTCTGAAATTTGATATGAGAGGCTCATACAGAAAGCAGTTTGTTTGACATCAGTGTCTGTGACTTAGTAATAATACGTTTTTCTTTTAGTACTTGGGTTTTAAAGAGCTGTAAAAGTATAGTTTATCTGAGGGGAATTTCTGTTTGTTTTTTTTTTCTTTTGTTGTTATTTTTAAAAATATCAGATTAGGATCCTTTAGTTTTCTTTTGTAGATTTAAACTTACAGTTTATTCCATGCTTCTTTTTACACTCTATGCACATTAAACTGTCTGGTTTACTTCTTCTCCATTAAGTTTTCTTTCAGCAAGACCTATATTTCATCAGCACATCCTTGTCCCACTTCCTCCCCATGTACTTCTTCAAATTGAAGCTCATTTAGGGTAATACTATGCCTCTTGCAAGGTAGGCTCCTTATTTGTGCTGACAGGCAAACAAAAGATCCCGTAATACTTTTCACACATGTGCGAACTACATACATAATCCAATTGAACAGGAAAATAGAGGTCATTAAATTGATATTACATGTCATTATTTTATCTTGTCACGTCAACCCTCAGCAATTTACCAGGCTTAGGATATTGGGGGCCACAATGGGGCTAATTTACTTTAGAAATGGGGCTTGTTTACTTTAGAATTTCCAAGTGTCTCATAGGTGACAAAATAAAATCTAATTATTTTGATATTTTATTAACTGGCTTGTCAGCCATTATGTAATTACTTCATCTGAAAAAATAGATCTGAAAATTATGGATATCAAGAAGGTAGAGCCTGTTGATATTTTTTTTCTTTTTGTGAGAACAACTATTGCAATATAAGTCTTGAGAGTGAAACAGATGAAAAAGTATTGTGAGACTACAGTGAATGTTGTTTTTCCTGTTGTGTACAATTACAAGTAATTAGATCTGTCCTTTTTTTATTATGCTGTCTAAAAAATTAATTCTGCCTATCTAGGTACTGAATGAGCTTGTAAATAAGATAGCAAGATCAACATAGTCTGAAGAAATAATTAGTAACAATTTAACAGAAATTGTTCTGTTCAGGCTAAATCAGTAATAACGGAGATGAATAAATGGGTGGAAACCTTAAGTAATTACAAATCCTTTAAATTATTCTTGAATTAGAAAGCAGGAAAAAAAGAACAGATTTAATTACTTTTATAGATGCATGAGAAGAGAACTTTATGAATTTGCTCTTTGTTCTTTCTTTTCTAGAATATCCATTTTTTAGGCAGCTGGTATTCTGTTTCCACTGCCTTGTTGGATTTCATATGCAGATCGATTAGTGAGGCTAGACATACCAACTCAGGTACCCTGTTTTTTTCCCCCAGAATAAGTTACAAACATTAATGGGAAGAAATAGACTTCTTATTGTGTTAACTAACTTCTGTACTTTGGTTTCAGACTACTCATTTTTAGCACAATTCTTTTTTTTTGCATCACTCTAAGGAGGAAAGACCATTGTTCTTTTTGGTGTTCTATAGAAAGGAGCTTCTAAGAAATACCAAATCTGCCTTTACTTAATGGAAATGTACCAGTATGTTTAGATGAGGAATGTAATTAAAAAAAAAATAAAAATCTAATAGTCTGTTTTTTATTGTGACACAACATAGAAAGTTCTACATTGATGTGTGACTATACAGTCTAGATTGTACTTTTTAAATTATTGTTTTCAAGTCTAGTTACAGAAGTATTTTTTCATGGATTTTTGATATGTATTCCAGTATCTCCAAAAGATATCATATCTTCACAGCATTTTTTGTAAACTATGGTGTTTCGAAAGAGTCCTCAAAGGGCAAAGAAATGTGAAGATTGACTGTAACATTATCAGCTAAATTAAAATGAAACAAAATAAATTGGAAAGCAGCTAGATGGTACTCTTTGAATCACCATGGAAATGCAGAGGTAGGAGAACCTTAACCTAGGGAGTGCTACTGAGGCTTGGGGAGCTCTCAAAACCTAACACTGGTATTTTGGTTTTCTTGATCTTGTAAAACAGCGTTAGAATGATTCTTTATTAAGGCATTTGCTAATTGACTTAAATGCTTTCTTGGTATAAACTATTCTGAGTTATTACTGAAAAAGACCATTTTCAATCAAAAGCTATGAATAGCTGAAGTAAAAGAACAAAAAAACCCAACTTTCTCAGCCTTTTGGATTTATAGGCTAATGAGAGCTTGATACAGTCTTTAAAATAAATGGATAACTTAATTTTGTTCAACCTCTCTCCCTTCTTTAGCTGTAAAGGCAACTACTGTTGCAGAACCAGATGGGAAAGAGACAAGCAGTCGTGCAGATTGCTTGGACACAGGAATTTTCCAAATATCTGGGGACATTTTTTGGACTTGCTGCTGTAGGTTTAATAGCTGGGTATGAAGTTAATTTCCTAACAAAAAATATAAATACATTACATTTATACTTCTATACTGCTGAATCTTCATTTTGCATTGTAACAGGTAGGTACTTTTGAGTAACTGCTCAGAGGTTGATCACATGACGAAGTGACTGATTTTTGTCTGCTTCCGTATGTGTTTTGGTTATGTCTGTGCTGTGGACTTACATAAAAGCAGGGACATGAGCTGACAATAAAATTATGCAGCTGAATTACCAAAAGTTTAGTGTAAAATAAAAGTTGTGTGTGGAATATGAGGGATTGCTTAAAAGCCATGCTGTATTCCTGTCTGTATTGTGATTTTTAATGAACTGTTAATGAGGAACAAGCCCATCACCTGGGTTTTTTAATATGTCAGTGAATAATTGGACATATTCTGAAATCTGTTCACTTAAAATTTGAATCAGGAAACTCGCCCAGAGGGAAAAGCCTGGCTAATAAAGATGTATTGCATGGGGAAGAATTTGTCTTACAGGACTTAAGTTTGGTAGCATGCTTTTCTTGTACTATAATATGATTAGATGGAATGTAGGAAATATTTGTGGCTTGTGTACGTAAATGCATCTTACTCGTTTTGCTTTTTTTGTGGACTCAGATGCATTTGGAACTAAACTTATCTTGATTGCTACATGTTGCATGTGGCTGGATTGATGTATGAATGCATGCATGCTACACAGGTTGGATAATCCCATTTTGTTGAGTATGTTCAAAACTCACTTGAAGCAATTTTTTTTCATACCCTTGAGTGGAGAGTTGAGCAAGAAGGCAACCAGAAAATAAATGCTTCTGAGAAAATTAAGACCTGTTCTTCTTTGATTAGAGATTGTAGAAGGATACACAAGTTCTAGACAGTCAAGGTCAACCAAAACTAACTGCTGATGTGCTGAATGTTCTAAATATTTTTTTTTTTTTTAACAGAGCAATAAAAAAGAAGAACCCAGGAACTTTGCTGCCAACAGCTTCTTCAAGCTTTATATCTGCCTTATGATATTTGTATGGGCTATGGGACACTGTTGAAAAGGATAAAACTATATGTGTATAAGTCAGTCTGGTTCACACATGGGACCAAGCTGAATATTTCAGATAACCTGTTCAGATAACCTGATAAACCTCTGTTTAGAATGTCTGCAAGAAAACTTGCAATAGATTTCCTCACCTCGATTTTGACAAAGTCGTATTATTTTTCTTCTCTGTTACGATCAGATACTTTCCCAGTCAAAGAGTACTCACTCTACTTCCATGGCCTTTCCTCCAGATAAGACTGTTAATTTCTGCTCTCTTGTTTCAAAATACATGAATTATAAGGTTATAAATACAGCTAAGGTAAGTACTGTGTATTTGGGGAAATGACAGTTAGTGATTTCCTTCAGTATTCTACTCCGATGCTGCTGTTTTGGCAAGGGGTAGGGATGATAAGAGCAGACAGGAATACAGACAGAAATCATACCCTTACACCATCCTGACCAAACACGGTCGTCAACTGATCATCTTGCCACAGCGCCCTGCTAAGATGGAAAAAAAGAAAGGTGAGACGTAGAAGGTGGTGTCTTGCCTCACAGTGGCAGATCTCATTAAGTGGTGGGTATTGAGGATTATGGGGATGCATTTATGTCAGTTTTGATGCGTAGTGAAGGAGACATGCTAAGAGAGTGTTAGCTTTAAGTGAAGACAGCATTGGGCCATGGCTTGTCACCTTCACAAGTCATCTTAGCTTAATTTTCCTGTCTGCCACTGACACAAACATACTAAAACAAAATCAAAATTTGTTTCATTTCTTGGTCTGAGCCACCAGATCTAAGAAATTAATTGAAAATGATGGTAGCTTAATTACACAAGCTGAGATACCTCCTGATGCATACAGGTGCAAATATATTTAGGTGATGCAGCAATATGTATCTCTGAACATTTCCTAAACCCCACTAAATACATAAAGCACACGGAATAAAACCAGGTGAATCTTGGAAATCAGAGTGTTGAAAAGGAGATTAGTACATACAATGCAGAAGGAAATCATAGAATTTAGGGTTTGTTGATGTTTTAAGTGAGGTCATTTTTATTACAGAAAGAGTGAGCGTATCTTAATGCAAACCCCATAGCAAGAGTATGTAGGATGTTTAATGAGGGTCAGCCTCTATAGTTTGAAGGGGGCAATGTGTATCCTACTGATTTCCAAATATGGAAGATTATCTTTGTGACTTCAGAGCCACTAGGGCAACTTCAGCAAAGGCTTGTGAAAATGTTTTGGAGATAAGAAGCTATGGAGCCAAATGGCCAATAAAATAAAATATGCTAAGCTAACTCTGTCTTTTCCAGGAAAATCATTTCTCTTTCCGAAAGAAATGTGGTAGATCTACTATAAACTCATGAAAGCAGTTATTGTGGCATCATATGAATATTAAGTTAGCATGAGAGACATGGAAATTAGTAGACATGTAAACACTGGAGTGAAGAGAAGATGTCAGAGGTTTGTGTTCAGACAGGAAGGCTTGGCTTTAGCAGGGTTTGGTCTGGATCTGCTTTGGTCTGTATTTGAAATTGAGTAGGTTATACTAATGAAATCTGTGGGTGGCAGACTTGATTGGTGTCATCAGCAGAGAAGAAACAAACTGTAGTACAAGAACTGATGACCTGAAGAACTGAGATAACAAAATAGGATTCAATTCGATAAAAAGGTCAGTGAGAAGCTAAAGACTTAACAGGGATTTCTGCTATCAGAGCTCTCCAGATGGAAATGACAGAAAAAGGGGACAAAAATTATGTATTAGGTGATTACAGAATGAGTATAATCCAGTATTGTGATGAAATTGTGGAAGCCAAGCAAAGTCTAGAAAAATCAAGTGAGATTTCTTAGTATCATGGCATGGTTGAGGTTGGAAGGGATCTCGGGAGGTTGTCTGGTCAACCCACCTGTTCTAGCAGGATCACCCAGAGCAAATTGCCCACGAAAATGTCCAGACAGCTTTTGAATATCTCCAGGGATGGATATTCCACAACCTTAGTACAAATACAGATTACAGGTAGGAAGGTCTTGATGCAGGAAAATGGTAATACATTCCTTGGAAGTTTATACATAATTCGGATCATTTCTATATAAAGAATCTAAAATTACTGAAGAGCTAAAATTATGAGAGAATGCCAGGCTCCCTTGCAAGAGAAGACAAAGTGATTAGTTGGTTTAGCCGTGTAAAAAGACATGAGGTATTTGGGTCTACAGGTCCTACTTACAGGATAGGATAAAGGAAAGTAAGAGAAGGAAGTTAAACTGATTACTAATGTCAGCAGTAGAATAAAATGAAGTGAACTAGCCTGGATGAATCTCAGCTGGAAATCTGAAGAATGATTATAATTTATTAGGAAATTAGGTTCAGGAGTTCATTTGTATTTTAAGATTAAAAATAAGTAGTTGAAGAGAAGGTTTTATGATACAATTGACCTGCAGCCACAATGCTTGTTCTTACTACTTACCTGATCATTGTGTCCATTCCCATACTGCTTTCTCAGCCACTTCTCTGCTTGCCCATGTATTCTCTTGGTGCAAGCCATGCTTCATCTCTGGGTGAAATAATGAATGTATGCACCATTCCCTTTATTATTCCTTTTCAAATGGTCTCTTTCCTCCAGGATATGCCTATCTTCAGCCTTATAGTCAACTGCTTCGCCTGAACTAATTCCGTGCTGCACAGTCTTCCCTGTATCTGAACCACCTTGATCAAACAACCTTGCATCTGCTGTCCTCCATTCTTTGGAATCAGTTTAAATTGGAAAGTTTCTGTATTTCTCTTTCATTAGGCACTTTATATCTGATCTTGCTTACAATTATTTTTTTATTCTGTCTTTAGCCTACATATCCAAACATTTTCTCATGATTTGCTTATTCTCCCCCGCTGAAATTGGAGGAGGTTTTTTCCTTCTTTATAGCTTGGGCTAATTAAAGCAAAAACTGAGCGCATGAGGGGAAATACCTGTTTTGAGTTCTGCTTTTGCTGTTGAAAATCTGTTAAGTGTGCCAGGGTCATGTATCAGAACTGAGTCTTTTCAGGATTACAGGGTTACAGAGCAGCCCCCAGGTGCACTACCTTTTCTGAATGGCTGAGGACACTGAGAAACGGTATGGACCTGTGTTCTTGGCCTTGCTGTTCTTTTCCTCCTAGCCCAAGTACATACAGCTGGTGTTATTCAGATAAATGATTAGAGGAGGGGACAATTGTTTAGCCAGCCTGCAACTGCACAGAACTTTTTCATTCACCAATGAGACTGTAGCTACCTTTTCCAGGATTTAGGTAGCTCACATCCTGTATCCTGAGCCATGTGAGAAGGATGGTGACTGCACCATCTGCTCTAGCACATGGGTGACAGGCATTGAGATTTGACTATCTGTAACATCTCTGTCACCTAAGATCTCTTGCTATTCCATAATCAGATGCCACATACAACTCACTAACATTGTGTTATTATCTGTTACTGGGAGTGGTAATCTGTATCATCCCACTGAGTATTACTGGTGTGTGGAGATCCCAAGCACTGCAATATGACAAAAATTGCAGTTAGAGATTTCAGCATTCAGACCTGGTTTAAAGAATGTCTTCACTGTGTTACAATATTCAGTCAGGTTTATTGCACACAAATGCAGCTTCAAATCACTGTTGTAATGATCATAAAACTAGGAGTTAAGGCATAGCTAAACAAGATTGTTGGTATTACACCAAATAGTATCAGCCAAAACAAGCACATTCTTTGCCTAATCTTCGTCCTTTCTTGTACCACAGTCAGAAGACCACAACTTATGTGTGATGTTCAGCCTGTATCTTTGTTTTTTGTATTCTCTGTCCCAGATGTTTTCATTCCAGCCTTACCCAGAGCATTCTGCACCCTACAGTTTTTGTGTGCTATGCTGTTAAGACTGCATATTTAGGTAACTGCCTTAGCAGATCTTTTAGTGAGCCGTATTCTTTGACAAATGCTTCTTCAAGTCCTGTGCTACCTACTTTCTGCCTTTAGCCTGCTGTCTTTTAGCCTAGGACTAAGACAAGAGGAAAAATTGTGCCCAAATATGGCGTGTCTAAGATACTTGTTAAAGCTTATGCGTGTTTTCATGTGTATGTCTGATCCACCCTCTTCTCAGATTCCTAATTGGGCAAATGCAGTATGGTATTGGTATAAAGTACATGGTGATGCAAAGTCGTTGCTGTACCTCATGCTTCCACTCCAATGCACATGTATAATAAATCATAGAATCATAGAATATTTAGAGTTGGAAAGGACCTTAGAGATCATCTAACTCCAACCCCCTGCCATGGGCAGGGACACCTCATACTAAACCATGCCACCCAAGACTCTGTCCAGCCTGGCCTTGAACACTGCCAGGGCTGCAGAATGCACAGCAGCTCATTCCAGGGCAACCCATTCCAGTGCCTCACTGCACTCACAGTAAAGAATTTCCTCCTTATATCCAATCTAAACTTCCCCTGTTTAAGTTTTAACCCATTACCCCTTGTCCTGTAGCTGCAGTCGCTGATGAAGAGTCCCTCTCCATCATCCTTGTAGGCCCCCTTCAGATACTGGAAGGCTGCTATGAGGTCTCCATGCAGCCTTCTCTTCTCCAGGCTGAACAGCCCCAACTTTCTCAGCCTGTCTTCCTATAGGAGGTGCTCCAGCCTCCTGATCATCCTCATGGCCCTCCTCCGTAAACCTCCTCTGCTATAACTCACTGTGCTTTTTAGAAGAAAGGGGCTACAGGAACAGCGACAATAACAGCACATTTGGGTTTTTTTGGCTGAACTACTTTGAGACAAATACAGCCTAAGGCAGGTACTTGAGTCAGACCGAACACTTCCATGTGCAGTTATCCAACTTCTTTGAAGACAACTTTAACGCTACACTGGCATCAGCTTATTTGTAATAAATAATACATAGCTGTGATTTTTTGTTGTTGTTGTTACTTCCACTGCTTTCTCACAGTGAAGGAATTTCTCTTTTTTTAAGGTAAGGCATAGAATGTTGGGCACACAGAGCACTGCTGACTTACAAAGAACTGGAGAAAATCAGAAGATCTGATACTGGTTTTGGACATAAATCATTAGATCATTAAAATTATGAGAAAATTATGAGCTTTTATGAAGTCAAAATATGTATTTTTTTAATCAGTGCTTTCTAAAGCAGTTACTTTCATATTGTGTGTATCTCTTGAAAATATCCGTTGTTGCTGTAGTATATTTTTCTTGTTTAGAATGAAATAATTGAATTTACGATGTCTATTTAGAGTCTGAAAATAACTTTCACCTGTAGTAGAAATGTCTGGTACTGACCAAACTCACTATAATCAACAAAAATAAGTTAATTGGAAGTTACAAATTTCTGTATCTATGACCATAATTTTCAAATGTATTTAAGGATACACAGCTCAATTTGAAGACAAGAATAGACAGTCAACTTCTCTGACAAATAAGACACTTTTTATTAGCTGTTCTTTAGGCAGTAAACTACCACCTGTCCTTCGAATTCTGGAATAAATAACCTTTATCAGAAGTAGATTCAGAAGTAAACACATCATTTGCTAACTGTGTGTTTTCCTCTTAGAAAAAAATTATATTGAAGTATGACCAGAGATAATTTCTCAAAAAGAGAAAAAAAAATGTGTAGCTATTTCCTCAATCTTTTTCATGCTTTTTTGACATTTTGAAACTCAGGATAATTTGTTCGCATAAAATCAAGCATTTCACTACTAAGATGAATATTAACTTAAGCTAACAGCAAGCAAAATTATTGATCTGTGTTCTTGTAATGGGTAGATCCAAGAAGCCTTACAAGTAATGAAATCTGAGGCATTTTTTGCAAGCCTTTAGAATGGTGTATACTGAGAATATAATTTTAGTATATTTGAATGTTCTTATGTCACACTTGGCAAAAATGCATTTTTTCTGTATTGGAAATCTTGTTTAAAAACAGTTGATTTTGTGTTTCAGATGGAAACTCTTCTAGCATTAGCCTAACGGTGGAATGAAACACAAATGCTCAAAAAGCATCCAGTAATGAATTAAGCTTAAGACTGTATTAACAGTTTCTAGAGTTAAAAATTAAATTCCAGATGGAGTTAATGACCTGATTCTGGTTTTGAAAACTAGTTGACTAAAATCAGAATATTGTTACAGAAAGACAAGTGAATAGATAATGAGTCAAAAGCTTCTAAACATAGAAGAAATTAATAGCACAGTTTCCGTAGCTGTGTAAGATTGATTTCTGAAAGAACCCTCACTTCTGCATTCAGTAATTGGTTCTGTCATCTGCATGTGAATGACGCAACAAAAAAATCTGTAACAGATTGCAAATGTGATGTATTTTAATGTGCAGAGTGATAAAATGGGTTATTACAGCTTGTGTGGTTATAGTAGCTTGGTCTGCACTTTGGCTGTTCAGGATTTAAGGCAGTGATTTTAATTGTCTTGGAAGGCGTGCCTCAACTCAGCCTATGGTGCTCCTCATGTTCCCTGAGCTCACAAAATGCAGCGCAGGACCACCTCACATTTTCTGCCTATTTTATAACATAATCCATCACTACTTGGTGCTACCTTATGTACTACTCCTGGGACATACGTATCCCTGCTTTGGTTTGCTTTGAATAACAGATCATTGACTACCTCTCCTCAAAGTTCTGAAGTCTACCTTGCTTCAATTTTGAAGAAGTTATGACAGCCTTTTATGTTTGATGTCTGTCATCTATTGATACTCTTTCTTCCAATAAAGAAAAACGAGTAAACCAGCTTGTTTTGCTATTTGTATGTCTCCACCTGTGCCTTTTAACCCTCCTTTTAATCTTATAAAAGAAATTTTTACAAGAGAGCAGTTTTAATAGTCTGTACAGCTGTTTTATTTACCAATCCCAGGAAATACCCTAATCCTATCTACTGTGAATTCAGAATTAATATCTGAGTGTTTGTGATTGATTGCTGACTATGGTGTTGAATCAAAAAGTGGTGTTAAAGGATGCAAGCAGGCTAAGCCGAATATGACCCAGACAGCAGTTTTAGGAGATAATAGGAGAGCTGTTTATTAGTCCATCCTAGCTGAATTTGAAACTTTTTTCTCCCAAAGGTTAAATGTCAATCAATAATGTTAATCCATTGCAAGACTCCACACTAAAAAGTGGCAGAAATGGAGCAAGTTTATTTCAGTGTTACACAGTCAGTATCAATGAAAGTTACCAAATCTGTAAGTGAAAAGCAACAGGTTTTAAGTAGGACAATCTAATGTCAAGCCCAGAAGTGGATTTGAACAAGCTACATAGAATATGCCAAAGATCAAGAAGCTAACAGTTAGTTGTCTTTACTGTCTATTTTTTACTGTTAGCTCTGCTTTTTCCTCGATAGACACATACTTTTGTTTTGAAGATGCTTGGTCTTTGTTATGCAGTATTTATTTTACTGCCAGTGCACTGAAATGCTTGCATGTGCCAAGCTTGGCCATATCTGATAATCAGGCTACAGTGTGGTTGAACTGTATGATTTCCTTCAGAGAACAGGGAAAGAAAGCAGGAAAGCTTACCTATAACAGAGTCTATTTCAGGGAAATCAATGTTTACAACACAAATTACCTGTAACAATCATAGCCATTGTACTGATAGAAATAATAAAACACCTAAAACAGCCGGCTCCCTCCTGTCATTGAAGCCTAACTGGCTTCAGCTCTAAGACTTACTGTCTTTGTTTTTATGAATCATGGGGGAAGAGATGGAGAATAACTGCAGGGGAAACTTGTTTTGACCTGAGGGCACTACTCTTGCCATCATAATCCTGTTGGGTTTTCTGGTCGTAGTATCTGATAGCCATGTATCCTGAATCAGTGTCAAGTCAGAGCAGGACTCTTCCAGGAAAGTGAGAAGTCATGATGAAGATGTCAGAATTAATCTCTCTGTGTTCTTGTTATGGATATGTCTTACTGAATCCAAGAAAGTGCATGCTACTTGTGAACCACAGCTGCCCATCCCACACCTCTCTTGTTAATCTGGTTTTGATAGGATACATGAGTGTTGTTGAGAAACAAGAAAGGTCTCTTTTGGCGGGGGAGGGGAGGGGGGGGGGATCCAATTTGGGTCCTTCCTTCATTCCTTGGCTGAATTATATAACTTTTCTGAACCATTCAATTACAGTAGGGAAAGCTGGATATTAACAGACCCTGCTTAAATGTTTTGAAGTTACTTAATGACTGCATATCACTGCTTTTAAAAGTAGAAGAGGAAAGCACTCATCTGGACATAGCATTACGGAATCAATGGGTAGGGTTGGAAAGGACCTTAGGATCATGTAGTTCCAACAAGATTATTTCTGCATTATTATTTAATTGCTTAACCAGTCTTGGAATTCATTATGTAAAAATACTAGGATTTCTTCATTTTTTTATTTATAAACTTTCTGAAGTTGAATTGCTTCCTAAAACCCATTGTCATGTGAAGCAGATAGTCGGATAACATTGGTAGTTGGTCACCAACTGCATACATGAAATGGTATTTCACATTTCTTGCAGAATCCTGTCTGGTACAATACAAACTTAAGAAATATTTTAAATTCATGTTTGGGAAGCTTTTAAAAACTAAATCGTTCTTGCAGCAGTGAATTGCATGAATTTGAAATGAAGTCTTTGAGAAAAAAAAAGACAAGTCTGTTCATTTCTGTTCTACGTCTGATCTTCCTTGTAGATTGTCTGACATTTAACGTGTGAGTAAGCCTTTCATTGAAGGAATTCAAGGCTATCAAGTTGCTGTTAAAGGGTATCTACTTAGCCACCTGTTTTCATGAAACATCTTGTACTTTCTATAAACTTTCACTGCTATTGGCCAACAGATGCAAAATTAAGTGCAAGGGGGAGAATCATCTTTACAGTCATTCTTGCCTTATTTTAGGAAACTAAAAACTTTGAAATACTTACCTTGAGACAGTACTATGGATGTACCCATAGAATCACAGAATGGTTTGGGTTGGAAAGGACCTTAGCTATCGCCTAGTTCCAGCCTTCCTGCCATGGGCAGGGACACTTTCCGCTAGACTAGGCTGCTCAAAGCGCCATCCAACCTGGCCTTGAACACTGCCAAGGATGGGGCAGCCCCAGCTTCTCAGGGTAACCTGTGCCAGTGTCTCACCATCTTCATAGTAAAGAATTTCTGCCTCCTATCTAATCTAAATCTCTCATCCTTCAGTTTAAAGCCATTCCCCCTTGTGCTGTCACTACAGGCCCTTTTAAAAAGACCCTCTTCACATTTCTCATAGGCCCCTTTAGGCACTGGAAGCTGCTTCAGGGTCTCCCCAGAGCCTTCTCCAGGCTGAACAAGCCCAATTCTCTCAGCCTGTCTCCATAGCAGAGGTGCTCCAGCCCTTGGATCACCTTTGTGGCCTCCTCTAGAATCACTCAAGCAGGTCCACGTCCCTCTTGTGTTGGGCGCCCCAGAGCTGCATGCAGCACTGCAGGTGGGGTCTCACAAGAGCAGAGCAGAGGGGCAGGATCACCTCCATCGACCTGCTGGTCACGCTCCTCTTGATGCAGCCCAGCACACAGTTGGTTCCTGAGCTGTGAGCGCACACTGCGGGGTCATGTTGAGCTTCCCATCAATCAACACTCCCAAGTCCTTCTCCTCAGGGCTGCTCTCAATCCAGACTCTGCCCAACCTGTAGTTGTGCATGGGATTGCCCTGACCCTAGTGCAGGACCTTGCACTTGGCCTTGTTGAACTTCATGAGGTTTGCACTGTCCCACCTCTTCAGCTTGTCCAGGTCCCTCTGGATGACATCCCTTCCCTCCAGTGTGTCAAACACACCACACACCTTGGTGTCTTTGGCAAACCTGCTGACGGTGCATCAATCCCATTGTCCATGTCGCCGACAAAGATGTTGAATGTGCCAGTCCCAACACTGACCCCTGAGAAACACCACACCATACTGGAAGATCCTACAGATGATAAATGAAATTTCATTTCTTTGCTCTGCTGTTGTCTGTTTTTTATAATACAAAGAGTAAAAGGTGTACGTTTACTTTGAATTATTTAAAAGTAATTAAATTGTTTAGAAGTATAATTTAAAAGTATTTAAATTATTTTCTTCTGCATGCATTTTTTTATAGAAGTATTTTTTCTAGCTATGAGGAACAGATAAACAAACCTAGCCTGTGGCTTGATTTAAATTCACCGCAAATTACCGAGAGATTGACACTTAGGCTTTTCTGTATAATGCCTTGTATGATTTAAAGTTATATGACCGACATAGTTTCTTTATGACATATCACAGTAGATGTAGTTGAAAGCCCTAGATGCAAAGGCAGTGTTACTAAAATACAGCTGAAGAAAAAATACTGAGCAATACACCCTACTAGTGAAACCGCATTAAGCATAGTAACATTAAGCAATGTCAAGCTACTGCCAGCTCATTCAGATATGATCGTTAATAAAACTCATAAACTCACTGCCTGTTGCTGCAGTCTTATATCAATGTAGCATTCATAGCTGATGCTTTTCAGCAAGAAGAGTGATGAAGAGTGCTGCGTTGTGGGCTTCCCTGAGGAATGAGAAATGTCTTGAGAAGGGATTCCCTCTGAGGCCTCTTTGACAACTTGTGCTCTATCAGCTACTGACAAGCATAATGGGCATCACAGGAAGTCTTGTCTTCCACATTCAGTAGCCCTGATGAAGAAGCAGGGGAGGCCAGAAAAAACAGTTTGAACTATTTGTTTTCCAGTGTCTTAACGGCTTGTATTTAGCAGCTGTAGTCAGAAGTTATGTGCTTCCGACAGCTGAAAAATCAGGATCTTATAAAAAAGCCCTAAAGGTGGCCATCATAATGTCTGTCTTTGCTTAGGGAGAGTTAGATGTGATGCCACAGTAACTGGTGATCCAGTTAAAATTGAAACTAAAGCATGAGGATAGTCAAGAGTTTCCCTGCTAGACTGACAAATCATCTTCCTACCTGGGGACCTCTCTAAAATCTCTGGTAAAAACTCTGAGAAGGACATATCCAACATTTTGCTACTTTCAAAGACTGGATCCAATATTGGGCATTGGCACCAAAGGAGAGTACGAAATAAATTATATTAGTTTACAACCTAGGTAACTCACCAGATCAGTCACTCCCTGACTCAGGAACCAGCTTCCTTTGCCCTGAAAGTCCTGGTAGTGTTCTCACACATGACTAGAGACCTCGCACCACTGGAAACAATTCTCTTGCCTAGAAGACTACTTGCAGTCCATGAGTAGGTTCACCTGATGTGATGGGTGTTTTCAGAAAAAGCCCATGACACCAAGATCAAGCAGCTGCTCTCATTAAAACTGCAAGTTGTGGTTAACCCTGAACAGCTTGTCTGTAACAGAGCACCAGTTAAAACTTCAGCTGAGGGAGAAGCAGATCGAGGTTTTGTTCTTCAGGAATTTCAGATTAGCAGCACGCACTTCTGAGGACTACTGACAGCCTGGGTGATGGTTACTATCACTGTCTACTGTTGAAGTGATACCACTGCCTGAAACATGTAAGACCGGACCAAAAAGAAAGCCCAAGCGTAAACAGCTTTGCAAGTTGCTCACTATTTTAGCCCTCCATGGCTTGTTTCTAGATTCAGCTCAGTGTTAAACACCCAAGTCCTCCTTAAGAAAGTAACCGGAGTCTACATCTTCTCTGCCCACTTAGGCAAATCACTCGGTTGTGGACTCGTGTCTTCTTTGTGCTCTCCCTCTAGACTGGGTTTTGAGGGCAGACACTGACAGTACTCAGGAGATGGAAAGCACAGCCCTCATGCAGAAGGATGTACAGACATGAGCTTCACTGAATTTTTAGGTAGATGAACTTCCCTGGTTTTCATGGTCCGACAGTTTATGAAAGAGGAGAGCAGCCGGTTCTTGTCCTGTTGTGCTGAAAAAAAAGCCAAACAAAGCCAAACCGAAACACAGCCAAAGTATTCTTTGGGAGGCAGCACAGCTGTTTGGTGAGACTGACGAATGCCACCCTTGTCCGTGAGCGCCTGCTGGGGGCTACTGATAAAACATACAGGCGTGGTGCTCCACAACCCAGCACGTGTGCCACTGAGCATGGGTCTCGAGAGCGACAAGCCTAAGAGGAATTCAGGCTTTTTAAATCCCACCTCAGCCGTCCACAGCTTAAACAGTGGAAGAGAGTTTATGTCACTTTACTTGCCCTGTCTTTTTGCTTCAAGGAAGCTGGATGTAGGAGTAGTTGTGCAGGTTCTGCATAGGGAAAACACTGATGAGCACGAGTTTTTCCCATTTTAAGGGCCATTGGGGAGGGCACCGGCAACTGGTACTTGACCACAGAAGAGTAAACCCGGGACGGAGCCGGAGCGCCGGGGATGAAGCACGTCCCGGACAGAGCCGCTCCGAGCCGGGAGGCTGCGGGCGAGGCTCAGCTCCGCCGCGGCAGCACGCAGCGCGTCGGCGGCGCCACGGGACCTGCCGGGGGCCGACCCCAGGCCGGTTCCGAGCGCAAGTCCCGCCCGGCGGGAGCGGGGCGAGGGCGGGGGCGCCGGTGCGGCGGGGCCGGGCCGGGCCGGGCGGTGACTCAGCGCCTCCCTCAGCCTATAAAAGGCGGGAGGCGGGCTGGCAGCAGCAGCGCGCCCGGCACGCGGGGAAGGCAGCTGTTAGGCGCGAGGCCGCGGGCGCTGGGCGAGCAGGCAGGGCAGGGAGCGGAGCCATGCGGGCCAAGCTGCAGCTGCTGTGCGCTGTGGCGGCGCTGCTCTGCGCCGCGGCACCGGGTCCGCACCGCGCTCGGGGCGCGGCGCCCGCCGTGCCCCCTGCGGGCGAGGGCGATGGGTACGGGATGAAGCTGTGCGGAAGGGAGTTCATCCGCGCCGTCATCTTCACCTGCGGCGGGTCCCGCTGGAAGCGCCTCTCCGCGCTGGCCATGGAGCCGACGGCCGCGGCCGGTGAGTATCCGAGGAGCGGGCAGGGCGAGGTTAGCGGCCGCGACAGGCGGACGGCGGCGCGGCAGCCCCTCGGACAGAGGTAGCTCTCGGGGCTCCTCGGTCGGGGGAGGCTCCGTGAGGAGGCACGGGACAATGGGACAGAGCGGACAAAGGCTAGCGCCTCGGGGCGCTCCGCGCTCCTCCCGCCCCAGCCGCGGTCGGAGCGTCCTCGGCGCTCCCGCTCCCGGCGCTGCTCGGCGGTTCCCGCGACTTAGGAAAGGAGCCCCCAGATGTAGAGGAGGAGACAGGGCACTCACTGGTGTGGTATTAGTTGGGATAACTCGCGAAGTTTGGGTCTGTTCAAGGACCTCGCTGTGCACGGGGATGAGCACCCCTGCCGGCGGCAGAGTCTCCCTGGGCGCTCTTTACTTAAAAAAGCCAAACGCACGCAATAGATAGCACATGTAGGTAAGTGTGATGCGCCCCAGGAAGCGGTAGGGAGTGCTTCTCGCTGTGGCTTCGCTCCCTTACCGAAGCTTGTAACTCTCCGGTCCGGGGAGACCTGTCTCGATCTCCCCTCCCTGGCAGGAGCTGTAAGCGGTGCGCCTCGCCCTCCAGAGGTGTGCGAGGGGCGCTGCTGGACGTGGGGTCCTGTGCTTTTACCTGTCACTTGTGCTGCTCTGTACAGAAGAGTTGGCACGTTGGAGGGTGGATAGGACTCTAGTGCTTCAGTTTAAACGGCAAGAACTGCTTCAGGAATCTGTGGTGGAACAGATAATGGGTAAAATGTGCCTCAGGTAACTTCACAGTCTCATGGTCCAAGTCAAATATATTAAGAAAATGTAAGCAGATGGGGTTTGGGCAGTGTTCTGAAATTACAGAGTGTAACAGGGTAATTTTAAACCTCATTGATACTGATATTTTGAATAGTGACTATAACATTTTTAAGAAAACTGGAACTGTGGCTAAACTGCGCCACAGAAGAGCTTTTTTCCTACTTGAGTATAGTGTTAATGAAATAACACTGGACCTCAGACAGTTAATGCAGCCAGCATTTTGGGTGTCTTGGGAATGTTTTACTTGGGTTTTGGGTTTTTGTTTGTTTGGTTTTTTGTTTGTTTGGTTTTGCATTTGTTTTTTTCTTTTTCCAGTGGAGTAAAAGATAAAATTTACCTTTGTAATTACAAGTTACATATATGCAGCCTCTACTGAGGTTGTGTTCTTTCCCAGCGAACTTTGTTCTTATTAACAGTAGCTTCTGAGAGCAGCAGTCAGTAAGGAGCCTGCACTGTGCTGCATGCTGTCTAAGTCATCCCTGCCCCAAAAGATTACTAAATAGCAGTTACCATCTAACTGGTAAAGAAGCTACAGCCACTTTTTTTGTACATATTCAGGCAGCTATTCTATCTGAAAGTTAGCTTCCACATATTAATTAGTAGCATTAATGTAAATATAACATTCTCTGGGTGTTCTCATATTCTTTTAGCTTTCTGAAACAAAAAAAAAACATACTGACAGTGTTAAGACCACAAGACAAACACTTTGGATTTTCTTTTTCACTTAAATGAAAGAGCTGCTTTTCTTCGTATTGGCTGAAGTAAGCAATGCCGCTTGCATTGCAGAAGTAAGGCCAAGAGAAACAGTATGAAGTGAAAGGAAGTAGAGCTGGATTTTTGAGAACACTTCAGTCAGTGAGACAAAGTGTGTTTCTGAGTAAATTCTGCAAGCCTCTGCCCTTGATAAATGAATGAGTGGAAAGCATAGGCTGAAAATAGCTATGGAAAAACACAATCTATAAGAAGCAGTTTACATACTTCATCCAATATTTAGTCCTCCCTACATCTGTTCTTCATATGATGCAAGTTTGTGCAGTTGTACATGGTACAGGAGTGGTCTAATCTAATTTATGGGCCACATGACATAGTACTGTGTGGTTTCTGGGCACAGGTCTTTACCAAAAAAATTAGCTTCTATAGAAGTATTGAGACTTCTAGTCAGTAACACTGAAGTTGAAAAGATAATTGTACCTCATGCATGGCTCTAGCTGTGCACTCTCTGTGTCTACCAGGCAGCATAGTCTTTAAAATGTAAGATTCCCATAAAAGTAAGCTGTAAGTAAATCATGGAGTGGAGACTCTGCAATCCTGACAAGTGTCCTAGATAACAGTACTTTGCTTGTTATTAATGGAAGGGGTTTTATTGCTGTTTTAGGGCTACATGCTCCTTTTGGTACTCCTACAGTCTGAACTGAAAAAAATAATCTTCTCTTTAAACAGATTCTGTGAGAACAGCAAGTAACAAACTACTGGGAAACTTGAAGCTGCAGTCAGTTTCGGGTCCTGAAGTGGAGCAGCCACGGAGAAGCAGCCAATCTTTTGGATGGGAGATGATTAATGACTTGTATAATTTGAATGACAATAATGAGTATGTACCTGGGGCAGATGACTTTAAAGAACTTGTTCGAAAGGTAGAGGAGGCTGTTAAGAAGGAGAGGGGGGGAACAGGAATTGCAAACCCCATGGGGTCAAACAATTACCTTTGGGCCAAGTATCCCAGAAGAAAACGTGACTCTCTGGGGTTGGCAGGAATTTGTTGCAAATGGGGCTGTACAAAAGCTGAAATAAGTGCCATATGCAGAGTTTAAAATCCTCTCCGCGTTTACGCATGAAATCAATGTTTGTTGCAGTGCTACTTTATTGAATAATATACAAAGAAAGCTCTTGCTGTATTTTATTTGTGTTTGTGTCTGTGTGCCTGTTAATACTGCTGATTGTCTTTAAAAGTAATAAAAAAAATTTAAGTGTAATTGTAGTGACTTTGGTTTGCTGCAGTAACTTTCAATCTGTTTTTTACTAAGCCTTTTCATTTTAAGGTTGAGCCTTTAACTTACTACAAGTGTATTATATATTTGTAGCCTTTTAGGAAGAACTTCAATATTTCATAAAAGGGCAATTACACTAAGTGTTACAAAAGTTTTCCTTCTCTGTCAACTGAAGGAACATCCAGATATGTTCTTGAAATGCACTGTGCAAAGCTGTACAGAAAGAATATTTCACCAGTTGAAATTCCACTCAATTCTTACTGAGTTTACTGATTACTTTTGAACATACTTTTCTAATTCCCTTGTAATTGCAGAATCATTTTATGCAATATTGTCTTTCTAGAAACTTTACCACAATACAACACTTGCAGCCAAAGAATTTCTTCTCCCACTCACAAATGGGCTTAGCAGGTGAATTATTAACACAATTATTCCTGTGTATCTTACTTCCTGTTTTCTTCCCTACCACTGCAGAGCAAGAGCATTGGGTGTGCTTAAAGTAATTTGTTCTACAGACACTCAGACATCTTCCTGTGTCTTCTTATGGTGTGCTAGTCTGCTCTGCTTTAGATGTATTTCTAAGTTGCTAATAGCACAGTTGTTACCTTTGGAAAAGGCAACCTGAAGAATTAAGCCATACTCTTCTTTGATTGAAATACTGCTTAGTGAAATTATTGCATCACTTTATTCCTTTTCCTAAGACACTACTATTTTCCAATAACCAGGCATCTAACAATCCTTTTCTTTTTAAATTAAAAAAACAGGGCAGAGTGAGTGTTCACTATCATAGAATCACAGAATGGTTTGGGTTGGAAGGGACCTTAAAGCTCATCCAGTTCCAACCCCCTTGCCATGTGCAGGGACACCTTCCACCGGGCCAGGTTGCTCAAAGCCCCATCCAACCTCACCTTGAACACTATGCTCTCATCTTCCAGCTAAACAGCTGCAAAACATTCCTGTCCTGCTCAAATGTCTTGGTCTTGGAGTCTTTCAGTAATGTAAGTAAGAGGCTGGTGTGTTTTATGAGTTGATGACAGCAAGGACGCATTGCTGGTTTGGGGGGGTGGGAAGATACATGCTTCAGATCCTTCTAGGCCTGATACCAGGAACAATGTGTGCCAAGTTACCTGAACAACCACTCTTCTCAACCTCTTGGGGTTTGTAGCAGTGCTGCTCCACTTCTGTTTCAGAGAAGTCTGGTACTTTCCATACCTTGTCAGACTTCCTACATTACCAAATTTATCTTACATGTCCCAGCACTAGGTCTCCTGGGTCTCTTCCACACTTGCTGAATGCTGCACGAGAGAGGGAGAACCATGTGTGTGTATCTCTTTTGCATAAGGTTGATGAGCCTGCAAAATATAAACCAAGGTTTAAAGAGAAGCATTCGCAGCTTTGCATTTGAAAACTTTCAGCCCAGCACTGAAGAGTGTATAGATACAACTTCCTCTGTATCCCTCAGTTCTTTGTCTGTGTTGCCTCTTGGAGGTGTGGAACAGAGAAACACCTTCAAAGAGGTACACTCATCCTGGAAAGGACTTTTTATTCATTGAAACCTCATTGTTTAATGTCTACATGTCTACTTTTCAAGGGTTTTTTTAGACTACCCTACAATTCCTGGGAATCTTTCAAAAATTTATAGGAGGAAGCACAGGTTCCACTTTCTTGCTGTCCCCCTCAGACTCTCCTTTTGGCAGACCCTTAGCAGATACAGCTTTGTCAGTCTGTGTTCAAGCACACACAAGCTTTTTCTCTTATTGTGGTTCCATGCTTGGCCAAAACTTTACTCGGGCGACAGCAACCATCTCAAGATTTGTCGGTGAGCTGGGTTTGAGCTTGCACAGGGTCCCAGGCCACATAGGCCATATTTGAAGCTAAAAGTCATTATCAGTCAGGAGAGAGTATGGTAAAATATTGACTCCAGCTATGGTCACAGCCGCGTACCTATTCTAAATTCAAAGCTTGCTTATCACAGTGACTTGGGCTTGAAAAAAGCACCTGTCCCGCTCATAGCATAATCCTTTTGCATGGAAGTATACATAAGTGAACATTCACCAGTGTTCCCAACTTGGCTTAACAAGTCTTTCTTTCAGACTTGAAGCATCTAAAAATCTCTAGAATTTTTCCTTTGAGCCTATATTTAACCATAAACTTAGAGCACAGCTAAACTAAATTAGTTGACCTGAATAGGTAACTGAAGGATCAATGCCCCATGACACAGCCCCCTGCTATCTATGAAGAGATCATCAAGGAGGCAGGCTTTTCACAGCATTACATAGGAAGAGGATGAGAAATAAAGGTGATTGATAGGTGGGACACCAAAGGCTCAGGCAGGAGATACGAAGAAGCCTTTTGGTCACAAGGGCAACCCAACAATGGGGCCAGAACACAGGGAAGTTGTGCTGCCTCCAGCCTTGGGGAGCTTTATTTTCTTGATGTGGTATTGAGACAGGTAAGCAGAAGCATTTTAGTTTATTATATGCAAATATATATTCATTATATGCTAATTTTGTTGATTATATACTGAACATATATACTGAACATTATATACTATCATATATATATACACACATACACACTGTAACTATTTTTTTACACAGGTGCAAGAAGATAGGAAACAGGAATGGCTAGATGTCTCAAATCATACTCGAAATAATGTCTTAATTGGCATGAGAGGGGTTTGGTTGGGTAGTTCATACAGACAAGTATGGTCTGTTCAGGAAAGATAGCTAAGACCAAAAGGTTATTTCAAGGATGTGCATGTTTATTCTTAGTCCAGAAGGGCTATCAGATGCTAGAGTGACTAAACATTTCTCAGTAAAAGCAATATTGATGTCATGAAGGGGACTATTGTAGGCTGTAAATTAAGAAGATAATAGAGATTAGTCTTTCTCTGGGTGACTAAAGGACTTATCAAAAGCATGAGAACTTCATACTAATGGGAAATTTCAATTATCATTTTGATGATAAAGCAGTACAGAAGGGCACAGACTACCCAGAAAATTCTGGAAATGCCTTGAAGCACTCTGAAGAAGATGGAGAAAAGAGCTGGAGGCAAATGTACTATTTAATTATAACTACTAGAAAAGATCTGACTAAGAATGTGGGCACAGTGGGCATCATAAGAAAGAATGACCATGTTATAATCATTTTTAGAAAAGAAAGGAGCATTAAGACAAATCATGACATAAAGAAACAAAACCAGTGTATCTATCTACCTAATGTCTCTCCCCATTCTCCAGCATTTACTGAAATTACTAAGTGCCATTGACTAGCCCAACTGCACCAGTCATCTAGCACTGAGAACTGAGACTAGGCTAATGTTGTAGATGAGTGGAATGCAAGGTATTTCCAGAGGTAACAGGCAAGAACCTGCATGTGTATGATGTCTGTAAGCTCCACACTGCCCATGCAGAAGCTGTTGTGCATGGACTAGATGGACTGGATGTTAAATTTGATTTAACTTTTTAATTGATATATCAGTATTTCTGAGGAGAAGCCACTTTCAACAGTGACCTGACTAAGAGGTTTTAATGACTAAGGTAGAAAAGCCCATGGATCTGATTAGAGCTCAGTCAGCTGTAGCTCAGGCAACACATCTAGCATCCACATTTAACAGTTCTTTTCAACTCCTCTTGGTGTAATTGTTTAGCTTTCATTTTTTCATTGTTCAAGTTAGATATACTCAATCATACCCTAAATGATTGCTAACTGGAGTTCTTGGTGGGGGGAAATACACTTGAGATATATACTCAGTTTAACTAATTTAAATCTCTGATTTGTTAATATTTGATTTCTTAATAAAGATTTACAAAAGCTCTGTAATAATTGTTATACATATATATAAAAAGTAAAGTTGAAATGAGCTGTCTAGGTTCAGTAGAACTGTAGATAAGATTACAGAAGCAAACCAAGAACAGTAATAGCAACTACTTTTGCAGGACTCTTTTTCTTTCTTTCTAAGAAAACAGTAATAAGATAGCAGCTGTATTACAGAGGGAATGAAATATGGTGTTAATTTTCTCCCACCATGCAGGATCAATCAGTCACACAGCACCCAGCTAAAATTGATCAGATGTGCTTAAAATATGTACTGACCACACAATTTGATCTTGAACAAGATTTTCCTTGTTTAGATGGTCTGATTTGCATCAATTCTGCTATAACTGTACAATAATACTCTTTTCTCTCCTGGCATACTTAATCCATCTTTGGGCTCTTCTCACATTTCCAGTTCTTCTGTGAATCTTTTACAAGGTGGCGGGTGTATCTTTAGAAGTTATCTGACATAATTTCGTTCTTATTATTGCTTATTATTACAAAGAAACAAATTCTTTGAGACGTCTTGTCTTTAACATCAGATTTATCTCCACAGAGGCGCTAGTTCGAGATCCAAGATTGACAGAAAATTTTGTTTTCCATTCCATCATTTGTGATGCAAGCAGGGTATGTTCGACATCTCCCTCTCTGTTCAGCCACCAATTTGAAGATCTGATACTACAGACAAAGGAAAGCATGGTAAAGATGATAATTTGCATAAACAGGTGTTTTGGAGAGTTCCAAACTTTTTGCTTAAGGGAAAGGTATTTATAAAATACCATTAGGCTTTCATTATAAACTTAAAATCCTTAAAATTGGATCTTGAATCTGAAGTTTAAAACCAACTCAGTTTCATAGACATTCTTACTTCTAAAGGGCCTATGGCTTTTGTTGCTGCCCAAACCTATTTGTTTGTGAGAGGCTTGCTGGCAATTTCAGATTACAAAGCCCAATTCAATGCCAGGAGTGTTTTCCTACATAGCATCTGATAGGCCTGCCTTAGTAGGCCCTCATTCTGGTGACTGAGGTTAGTAATGGAAAACACACACCAAAATAACAGGACATTTCTATTCAGTGTCAAGCCACTTGACATTGCTAAGCTTGACGTATTAAGCAAACCAAGTATAGAACAGGCATTTGACTCAGAGCCATCTCAACCACCTATGATCACCTGAGACCAGCCCCAGTTTATCATTCCCAGCTAAAAGCAGAGTTAAGCCCAGAGGACTACCCCACTTCTCTCCTGCCTCACTGTAAGGTTTCTAAGGGGCAGCTCAGTTTTAACATAGAACAGCTCCACCTCAGCCACATCCTGCCCTTGTGTGGTGCTGGACCTGGATTGGCATGTTCTCTTTCATATGCCCCTGGACTGGATCACAGCACAGGGTGCTCCTACACTGCTCCCCTCCTATCCTAAAGCAAGGCTCCACCTTTGCCAGCACGGTCACAATGCTAATCGGCCTGCTCCAAATGTCTGTAAGCTCACCAACTGAGTGGGAGATGCTGACTGCCCATCTCTGAAGCCACATGTCCCAAAGGGCCCAACAGTCCCATACAGGGGGCTACAGTTTCTCCAGGGCAGTTTCTTTTCTCCATATCGTATTGTTCCTGTAACAGCATGGTTGTCCAGACACTTGCAACATGGGATGTCCCAAAAACCTTCATAGAGAGGCTGTGATGATAGCCCCATATCAATTCCATTTTAGCCTTTGAATTATAGACTGTACAGCAAGGTAATAAAATTTTGCTTAGTCCTGGGAAATGAAGGGCATATCTAGTACCTTGTAAGTATTCTTCATTTAGATCTTCTCCACAGATTTGAAATGTAAGTTGTATCTATCTTGTAGAGACCATTCAGTATTAGACACTATTCTGCTTTCCATTTAACATTCATTTCTTCTGCTAAGAGAAGACTATTAGTCAAGAGCATGGATGCAAAAAGCAGGGGATTCATTTATAAAACTGTGTGTTCATATTCTAAATACAACCTCAAAGTCCTGACGTTTAGTTCATGCTCCAGTCATCTAGTTTGGGGTTAGAAGATCAGCTATGCTTTTCATAGCTTTTGCTGATGTTTCCTAGGAAGCATGATTTAGCTCACATTAGTTCATTTTCTTAATGACAGCATTACTCAAAATGAATTATTTGACACCTGCCATAATCTTCACTGCAGCCACTGTGCAAAAGGTTGAACTCCAGAAAGGTGAGCCCAGGGCTTGCAAAGGCCTCACAGAAAGGCCCCCACACAACTCCCTCCCAGATCCCCTTGAAGCACACAGCTTTTGGTTTTGGCTGCTGTGACTACCAGCACTTCTGCCCCATAGAGCGCAACCTGCCAGCTCTTGCGCAGAGGAAGGGCAGGGGCACAGATCCTGGGCACCATCCTCCCTGCCCTGCTGCAGCAGGCACCTGGGAACAACCAGGCAGTGCCAGCAAGCACTGAACTGCCAGACCACTGTTGCTCATGTTTCTTCTGTGCAGTGCTGTATAGCTTCTGAGTTAGCACTACTTCAAATATAGCTGAAACACTTTCTTTGAAGGCCTTTCAGTAGCACTACAGCCTTACAGGTACTCTAGGGAGGAGGAGTTAAAAAACCAACTTGTTTATGTCTAGTCACATCTTTCAGATATTACTGCTTACTGCAACATTCTCCAGATATTATTCTTCCAGTCCATTTCTTTTGACTTGTTCACATCACCAGCATCTGGCTCTATGAATTGCATGCATGGGGTTATTAAACACCTGGATTTCCCCCAGTTTTACCATTTAGACCAATTTCATTCTGCTTTAATCTGAGAAATTTTGCTTCTTTGGCTGCTCTTTGCCCTCAAATTCCTATTTTCTAGAGTTAATGCTGCGTAGCGTATCACACGCTTCACACGAGTGCATGTCAGATGTGCAGTGCAGTCAGTCACAGATGGGTTGCACGGCTTTCTGAGAGCAGCTACCTCCTCTTACAAACACAGGAACCAGCACAGGCAGAAATCACTTGCCCCTCTAGCACCAACCTCGGTACTCACGTGCTACGCAGTCCCTTTATACATTTCAGATGAGGCACTCTGGAAAATACATGGCAACTCAGTGTGTGCAGACACACAGCAGTAGTAATGTTTCTTAGTTGCAGAGATGCTATGTGACTTTTAGTAAGCTTACATGGATGTGAACTTCTTTTTTGTAAGTTCTCTAACAGTTTCAAATCTTTGTAACATAACAGGAAAGGTAAGTGGCATATGGTTGTTTTTATACTAGTTGTTTTGGGTTTTCTGATCTACATTCCTCAATGAGCTGATGTTTAGCACAGCTCCACATGGAAAATGCAACTGGATGCACAGAAATACAAGTACACAGCAAATGTCCCACAGAAGATTAAGGTAATAGCTCAATTTAATACGTTATTCCATCTTTCTCATTCCCTGAAACAAAAACCATGGAACCCAAGCCCAAGTTCAAACCCAACACAATACAGTTCATCAGAATTCAATACTTGCTGTGCTACAGTATTCATTCAGCTAAAAATTCTTGAACTCCCCGTTTCTGGACATTTCTGCATTGCCTAAAATAATTAACCACAGAAAACTTGACGCATTTTAGTTTTACCTTGTTCTTCTGCTTATATTAGTATTACTTGGCTATAACATTAATATTTAATGTTTCTGCTCTTGGTCCCAGTGATTTGCATTATGAGAGTATCTACACATGTGTCTGCATTTCTGGGGCAGATAAATATCTGAACTAGTCTCTGCTGCCTTGGTTGCTTTATACAATTAACATAATTATATCCCACTTGTTTTTTCTTTTAATGCCTCCCTAACCTAACAGTTTGGGGTAATCTTTGCAAACACTGGACAGTTTTATTTCTTTATTACTACCCACACAGAACGTTTCATTTGGTCTGACTGCAGTTTGACAGGTTTCTAAACCTGAATTTCAGAATTCATTAAAACCACTCTGAGTATTTATTTACAGAAGTACAAGAAGACCACCACACCATTGCATACCATGAGAATGCGCTGAAGGCTCCATTGTCCTGCACTTTATGATACCGGGACAACATCCTTCATGACATTATTACACCCCCTGCGGTATTTTCATCTTCAAACTTCCTCCCTTTCCCAGACATTTGTTCTCTAGAACAATTAAAAATCCCAAATCATGTCAGGATAATGGGATTAGGAGGAGAAGCAGAACACTACCTATAATAACCATTAAACTTCGTTGGGATGGGATTTTGTCACACAAAATAATCTTCAGACAACATACTCTGAGAATTAGTTGCCTTTCATGTGTGGGAAGTGGAGAAAACAGTAGCTTAATTTTTATTGCCACCACAGTACAGTAACTTAAGTATGTATTTGCATGATTGTATTTATATGCATATTTTCCATTTTACCATCGTACTTCTCAAAATTCAGTGACACCATTCAACTCTGCTCAAGGTAAGTGGTGATAATTTTCATGTAAAGTTACAGGGAAGTCACATAAAAAGACAATTAAGGAACGCAAATCAAAAATTGGTTTCATAAGTTTGTGTTAGAAATGCTCAAGAACCGTAGTCTGGTAACAGGTGATCTGCTAGTGGTCCCCGTCTTACAGACCTGATACTCTCTAAATACTGACAGTAAAAGGACATGCTTCTTCTTTCCAAAGTAATTGTCTTAAAGAAAAAGACAAAAATCAGAAATACCCAGTCCTACTGTTGTATGTCGTGTATTCTACCCTTTTAAACACACCAGCTGTCTTCAGTAGAGATTTAAACACCAGTAACTATTTTTAGGTATGATATAAAAGAACATTTTGGCAGGCATTTGCCATTCATCGCATTTAGTTATTTTATTTTCACTATCCAAACTCAAAACAAACGCACAATTAAGTTTCAGGTATCAATACACAGTTTCCTAAAAAAAAACACCCCTTTCATGTTCTCTTCCATAAAAGATGTGCTCAGACTTTTGCAGTGTAACCATAAGTAGAAGGTTTCTTCTTTCCCCTCACCCCCTCCCTAAAAGTACTTTTCCTACTTTAATATAATGTATTGCAAATGTCTTAATCAAAAAGAAAAATTCAGAAGAACACTTCTTAGCCAAACATCTTTTCAGAATTGCTGTCTGGCATGGCACAACCTTAAGCAGTTTCTTTTGGTATAGTAATTCTTGTATTTTTCACTTCGGTTAGGTCTCTGTGAGCATTTTATGTTTAAGGCAGACAATACACAATTCAGAAATACGTTAGTGCATATTTTTCATGGTATGGCATTTCCAGTAGACATCAGTTTTTCGTAATTCACTGTGCATTTTACATTCCAGAAAGCTCTTCAGTGTTGAACATCAGCTTTTTTCCATCATTCTTCTTGTTCTTCTATGCTTCTACTTTTGCTCTCAGAACACTTATCCTGCAGGTACCTGTGATCACACATTCCTTAGAATCTTGCCTTCTTTACACAAGAGTTACATTTGTTAATACTTCATACAGTACCACTTCTTCCCATACATTTCAAGGCAGGTGGTCAACATCTCAAGTAAATGCAACAACTAAAAACTTAAATTTCGGGGCGGGGGGAGGGAGTGAGGGAGGAGAACCCTGTATTTTTACAGTTATATTCATCTGTACATTTAGTAACAATTATCTCAAGTGGAAACTTTTAATCAATACTAGGACTTGACAACAAGAATGTGAGATTCTCTTCCTGAAAATTCATTGTCTGGCTTATCACATGACAGTTGCAAGATTGTACAATCTATTTTAAAACACATTTTGAAGCTTCACGTATTTATATTGATACAGAACAAACCAATGTTACACTAAACAATACTTGTTTGCAGATATTCTGTGAGATCTAGAATAATATGCGATATATTGTACACTTAAGAGAAAAATTCTTTCACTTCAAATGCAAGTGCAAAGCAGTAGTTCATATTTTAATTCTATATCATAGCAGCAGCCATGTATGCATAAACCAGCACTTTTTATATCAAAAAAAAAACCAAAACAAACATCACAGCGTTTGAGTAGCATGATTACACTAAAGTATGACAAATGCAATGCCAACTGAAGAAAGTATTTAAAACAAAGAACTGAGTCTGTTAATACAAAGACTATATAAAGATGGCATTACTCAACACTACTGTAGATCTGAGGGCTTTCAAAATGCAGTGCTTTTTGGTGGTGTGGGGTTTCTTTGGGTTGGACTTTTTGTTTGTTTTTTAACAAGGGTTACTACTGTTTGCAATAGCAAATTCAGCAAAATCACTGCATTTACATCCCAAAGAGTTTTTTGAGAACACCATTTTGTCTCCTCCAGGACCTAAAATTGACCCTGCAGATGATCACACATCTCCTCAGTGTCCTACGCACTACTTGGTCCTACTCACCCAGCTAAAAATACCATACCAAATGATCAAGCCCTTTGCACAAACAGGCTTGTAATAAAAGTCTGTATGTTCCTGACCAACAGCACAAAATTATAATGCAGTGTGAAGATATGGCTTTCTCTAAAAAATATAAAGTATTAAAGCAAAAAAAAAAAAAATCCACAAAACACTTTAAAATGATCCTTGAGTTCATCACTATGTTTATACAATCAAATAAACTATGTAATCAGTCTTACTAGAGTAGAACAAGAAAAAGACTTTTTATTCACTTCAAAAATAGCAGACTGGAAGATTTCTTCATTGGATTACATGAGCTTCCCTGAGATTTTTACATAAATTATATTTAGTCTACTATATATTGGAAACCAGTTAGCTACTGAGTGTCATACACTGCAAATTTTACATAATTCCTGCATGTGTTATCCAGCTAAAATGCTGTTTCAATGCTTTAAAGCTTTATCTTCTTTTGTTACAAAAAACACGTACATACAACTGAGACTACAAATGCAAAGACATTTTTTGCACAAAATTTAAAATCCTCAAAGCAATATATAGAAATGGAGAAAACAGATGTTACACTGAATAAAGCACTTCAAAGTTCTTCGCAGCTTAAAAACTGATCATGACATTAGTTTTTAAAATTGTCTATGAAGTGCTTGACGGCAAGAAAATGAACAGAAATATTGTTAAACGCAATGGGCAGCATTCTGTATTTAGCAATCTCCCATATTACAAAATAGTAATTTTGTACGAGTAACTGTGGGAGAGAAACATCATAGTGGTACAAAACATTGCTATACTGGCACTGTGTTACACTAAGTATGGATTTTTGTTTTTTTTTAAAATTGAGGTACTTAAATTTCTGACAAGATGGATGCAGTTAATCACACACCTTAAGGAGGACCCACAGTGAAAGTAACTATGTTTCACTGACTTAACTGCCACAAATTGTGTAAGTGAACACTTTATTTTTAAATACAAATCTAGATATCAGGTCAGTTTGCTAAGCTGCATATCCCCTTAATTGAACTGCTTTCAGCAAAAGTCCAAGAAAAACAAGCATTGTACTTTGCAAACAATTATGCTTAAGTAAAACCAACAACAACAACAACGAGATTACTTGAATTAAACAAAACCTGCAACTTCACTGCTCTGAGATATGAGATTATCCCCAAGTTTTATGCCTGGAGGCAAAACCAAACACTTGTCCAGAAATTTTTGTCAGACTTATTTCAAAAGCTGTATTTTACAGCGTTAAGTAATCTGTTCAAGGTAGCTCTGATCTCCTTCCAGTTCTCACTAACTGGGCTCATGTCCTTGCCTTCCACCGAGTGTGAAGAAATTGCACTTGTAATTCTTCCTTTCAAATACTCGCATTTTGGGTATTACCAGGGAAAGAAAAAGGAGGTGACTTGGGCCACTTCATTACAAAACAGACTTGATGTGGTTGTGACTGGCCGTTCAGATACTGAGCCTTAAGCGTTCTGGTTTTTTGTACTGGAGGGAAGGTGTGACTATCTAACAGCAAAGTGAGGAACTGTGAAATTGAGGGCATTTTCTAGATTTTTCATTCTGCTGTAAAAAAGGTCCCAATTTACAGATACATTTACAACTGCATGAAAATTACAAGAATGGGAAGAATGAAACAGCAGCATTTTAAAACAGTATCTTTAGCTTTTCCAGAAACAAACTGAAGATACTGCCTTGTATAAAATGGCTTAATTTCTAGTTGTCATCACTGTATATTCAATTTTACAGAGGGAATCTAATACTCAACTGAGGAAAAGAAGACTAAGAAAAACTGGATGTTTGGTTTTTTTTCATTTTAAATTAAAATTTTCATATGGGTGAGCAGGATTTCTGGCTCTCCAAATTAGGAACAATTTATTCCCTTCCCCTCAAAATACTTACAGTACATCACCCAGCCTAGTATACCTCTTTGCATATATTGCTGGCTGATAACTGATTCAGGCATGCACATTGAAAGTTTGTGGGTTACACAACCACTTCTGTTTTATTATACAGAGAAGCCATTTCTGCATCAACAATGAAAAAAATGATAAAACTGTATTAACAAATGCAAGACCTTGTGCAACACACAAAACAGGGTACCAAATCACTACACATCCAGTCTGAAAAGACTTTACTAGAAGTCTTTTCTGTGCATCTCCATTTCAACAAGGAAATACACTGGGCTTTTCACCTTGTAATCTCACCATATTTTAAGTCACCCCTTTTTTTTCATTGCCAAGTAAGGCAAATAATGGTATTTTAGACTGACCATATATTAGAATCTTTTACTTAGAAAAATAATTCCTCTCTCCCCATTGAGAATTTCAACATATTCTCACAGTAACATCCCGATAAAGAAAACCAGCAGGATTCCTCACTATGCAGATTAAGATAGGAACTTTGCCACACAGATTTTACATTCAGCTAAGATGAGATACACGTCATGCATACGCCAATTATACACAGCAGACCAAATATGTTTTGTTCTGCATTCCAACATATCATCTGAAGGAGGGACAGTCTTCTCATCCACCCATGTTGTCCCTTATGTGATCCACTCGTTGAGCAAGATCCCTAAAGGTGGGTCGCTGGGTAACATTGTTGTTCCAGCATTCTTTCATGATAGCATAGATCTGGAGAAGAAACAAAGAAAATCAGTAGTAGGCAAACAGATGCTACAAACAGTTTTTATCCTGAACTGGTCCAAAGACCATCCAACTTAACTTTATGCTTTCAAGCAACAGTGTAGTGCAAGAGTGTGCCTGAAGTCTTGCTATACCTCTCGGTTTACCTGCTTGATCCCAATGACAGCAAGAAGTGAGGATAGCAAGCTCTGCAAAAGCCTTTATTGTAACAGGAGATTTAAAAAAAAAAAAATAGTATAGAAATTCACTCAGCTAGATTCTAAAATTTTTAAGACATTTGTTATTTTGCTGAGTTTTTATCTTCTTGCTTGCTCTTATTTTTTTGAAAGCTCAAGAATGTTTAAAATTACAAATACTTTAACAGTCTGACCAAAATCAGATTAACAAAGACAGCAGTTAGAAGTTAAGCTTCCCCTGCAACATTAACATACACTTCTCTGAATCAGGATATTTAATTCTCCATTACTCTTCATGTATAATTGGAAAGAAGGCAGAAAACTTCTCATATTTCCAACAACTTTTTAGATGTTGCTTAAGAGCAATCTGCACAGCTCACAGGAAAAAAAGGTAGTATCAGTTCCTTTTTTTTTTTCCCCAGCAGATCTGAAACTCCTGCATCGATCAAGCTGCTTTAGATACAAGTCTCAAGCAGCTTGTAAACTACAGACATCTGGAAGATTTAGTATCTGTGATGTCTGGCCTTTCAGAATGAATTTGGAAGAGCAGTTTCTAACAAAAGAGAAACTTTTCCATCTTGCTTTGGTATCTGAAGAAATGTCAGATATTGGAACCTTTGCATTAGTTTGCATAGTTTCCGTAACACAGATTATGTATTATCTTTTATATATGACATTCAGGTTATCTACAAAAAGCCAGACCTTTACAGTTCAACAACTCTGGTACTCATAATGCAAGAAAGGTTACTTCAGAGACTTCTTCCCCTGTGGCTTCCCTGCTTCATCTGTACTACTCTCTTCGCTGCTAGCCCACTTGCCCTCGATCTCTCCTCTGTTTCTAGTTTTGCATGGGTTATTTCTTTACAAGCGCTTGATTCCAAAGGGATGCAAGCAATAGATCTCAGCTGGAAGTTGCACATGTTAAAAAGCATAACTATTTTAATTGCATTCTTTCCCTACTGATTCACCTGCCCAGCCCTAAAAGGTTTGACTCAAGCTGAAGTGCACCTGTTCTGACTTAGAAGTAGCATGAAAAGTGTTTTTTAAAACATTTGGAGTGATAGCAAAACCAAAAGAACACTGAATTCATTTGTGTGCTCTGAGGATGGCTTTGCATACATATACACTTCTGTATCTGTGAAGAACATGAATACAAATCTGAAGGCCCTGAACATAGAAAATCTGATTTCATTGCTCTTGGCTGAGAATGCTTGCCAGTGTGTAAGACACAGGATAAACATAGATATTCCTGTGCTTGAGGAAGGAAGAGCAAGAGAACAAAAGTAATCAAGATAAGGAGTTATTTAAGTCTTGGAATTAAACATGGAGAAACTTCTGTAGATATTAAGATACTTCTGGTAAATGTTACAGACTTCTGCAGAATCCATAGTTCACAGCTTTGAGCAAGAACTTAATGGAACAAGCTCTGTAGACTAATCTCATTGCCTCAATAAATTAGTATTTTTAAAATAAAAGCCCAAGTGCTTCAGTACAGCAGTCAGTCATAACAGTCCTACTTCATATATTTAGATAGACTACATTCTAGGCTCCTGAGGGAATGCAATCTGAAGGATCAGGAGAAAAATGTAATTATAGTAATCGTGCAACTGATAAAGTAACAGCACAGTCATTCTGCTTGCATAAATACTTCAGTAATCTAAGCAGAGCTAACAACAGAGTTTGCACTTTTGGGGTACTCACCCTGACTGAACACCTTTCAGGCTATCATAACATATTAATACAGTAATACTTCACCTCATCAGGGCATCCATCTGGTCTTGGTAGTCGTCCATTATTCTTCAAAAGCTCTATCAAATGAAATACAATCATCTGCCCTTGTTTATCATTGCCAATCATGCGCATGAATTCCTGAAACACAAGGTGTCATAAATAATTTTTAAGGAAAAAAAAAAGATGCTGCAATACTCTTACCAAGCAAAAATTCTTTATAACAAGAGTTTATGATAATGGAGTAGTATAAAGCAATGACAAAATTTGGGATTTCAAGTCAAGAGAATGTATTTTTTGTGCGTGTGGATAAAAATAGGATGATACATATACAGTTTGAAGCTCTAAGTAAAAAATTTTCAAGAATGTTGATCATCACCAGATGATTAACCAGTTTTAAAAGGATAAACCTCACAGCTAATTCTGAAGAGCTTCCTGAAGTATTAAAACAAGATCTTGATGCTTGGAAAAATCACAGTGAAACAGAAAACAAGTCATACCATACTGATGTATTAAAAAAGATTAACCACTAACTAGAGGCCAGAAACAGTAGCGTAATTAAAACATAGATAAAATTTTGCTATTCAAAAATCAACATAACCCAAAAGGCAGATTAAAATCTCAGACTGTCAGACATTAGAAGTACTATTAACTGAAAATAATTTCTAAGCAGGACACACAGGAATTATTTTTCTTCCAATGCTAAATAAATGTCTTTAATGATCCTTTGCATGAAAATATGAAACAAGTGTCGTTAGAATGTGCAAATGGCTAAAGCTGGGGAAACATTATGAAGACTACAAAAGCTAAGAGAATGTCACGGCTAATTGGCAGAATTCATTTTTCTTGATACATACCACCAGGATAACCAACTTGATGAAGTGGTGGATGCACATGCAGAATTGATTTATTCGAAGTATATTCCACCCAAGCCCATGACTTACTCTACTACTTTTTTTGCCATTTTACCACTTCAGGTGTCTGCAGTGTTTACATTATTATGCAGGAAGAGCTGCCCCTACCTTGGGAATTCTTCCTGCATAGCTTAGTTATTGTACTGAATTACTAAGAGGTCCAGTGAGGTCAATGAAAAGATCTTCCAAATGTATTTTTGCCTGTCATCAGTGTTCAGCTCTCAAAACTATACTTGCCAGGACTGAGACACTGGCCAAGGGTAAGGACAGCTCAAGCACATATACAAGGCTCAACAGTCCTCTGTTGTGTCTGCCAGATACAAGATTGTGAATCTGGTTTCCAATCTGGAGAATTGCTGTTTGGTGTACAAGTAGCATTTTTCTCCATCGACTGCAAATTTGTCTTTAAAGGTGCCTGCCAACAGATTGCAAAAAGCCACTCTCTTTCTTGAACTTCAGTAACTTGCTAACTTTGGGTTCTGGTAACAAAACAGAACAACTTTAAGTTACCTTATTTAAATCACCTTAATGTTTACATATTTGTTTGGCTTAGCCTTAGGTTTGGAGTAGCATTGGGAATACATGACATGTTGCAATGAAACAGCTGCATCTGAGACTGCTCTCCACAAAAAATAAGAACAGTCTATAAAGAGAAATTTTTTTTTTTTCAAACAGTTAGCATTTACAGAGTGGATAAGATCTGCACAGATTATCAGATAATTTTCAATCTCCTTTCCCTCTTATGGCTTGATATTAATATGTTTTAGCATGTTGCTGCTTCTGGTTGGATGCTGCCTCATAAACACTAAGGTATCTCCAGAAAATTATCAGTAAATATCAACTTGTTTAGGTATAGGAACAATCTTTATATTTTTAAAAAACTAAATAAACAGACAAAAAACTTCTGAGAACCATTAACTAGGTACTTACAGCTGGTGGGCTCTTGCTCTTGTCAATGTACGTGAAGAGTTCATACAAGACGACACCAAAACTCCACACATCTGAGGCCACAGAAAATTTGCTTTCTGTCAGAGATTCTGGAGCATACCTATAACACATGGAAATATTGACTGTTCTATGCAACAAAGCTCGGTTTTGAAGGTACTTCTTTTAATAAGACTTTTTTTTTTATGAATAACTGTTCTCTGTTCACAGACATTAGCGCATTCTCATTTTCTTCCATTACCTTCATAAGTAACTGTTCTTTTAATAATAGTTAATTGGTATTGAAAACATAAACCGCCTTAAACACACACAGTTAGTGATAACTATATCCGAGTCTGCTTTTCTTCCAACAAAGCTGTGAATATTTTTCTTATCTATAGTGCGAGTAAACAAGATTTTGATGTGATAAGGCCTGGAAAGAAAGTCAGTTACAGCCAGTAAGTATCCTTTCATCATTTTCAGAAGCTATGCAAAATGTTCTTCTTTTCCAAGCAAAGCAGAGCTCATTGCAGCATTACTGCATTTTGGAGTAACTCAGGCCTTCTCTGGAAGCTTCACACCCAAATACAGACATCTACCTGAATATTCAACCCAGCATCTTGTCCTTGCTAATTACAGTCTGTGGGATTGTCCTGTTGTAGCAGTTATTTTTATGCCTAATAGCTGGTGCAGTGTTGTGGTTTGGCTTTAGTCAGAGTACAATGCTGATAACACACTGATGTTTCAGTTGTGCTCAGTAGCACTTACCCTGATCAAGGACTTTTCAGCCTCTCATGCTCTGCCAGTAAGGAGGGGCACAAGAAGCCGGGAGAAAGCAGAGACAGGACACCTGACCCAGACTAGCCAAAGGGGTATTCCATACCACAGCATGTTATGCCCAGTATATAAACTGGGGGGAGTTACCTGGAAGGGCTAGATCACTGCTCAGGTCGGGCTGGGTATCAGTTGGTGGGGGATGAGCAATTGTATTGCACTTCACTTGTGTTTTCTGAGCTTTCATTTCTTCTCTTGTTGTTTCCTATTATTATGATTGGTATTCTTTCTATTATCACTATATTTTACTTTATTTCAGGTATTGGACTGTTCTTACCTCAACCTGTGGGGTTTATATTCTTCTGATTCCCCCCCCATTCTGCCCTGGGGAAGAGGGGAAGGGGGAGTGTGAGCAAGTGGCTGCATCTTGCTGAGTTACTGGCTGAGTCTAAACCACTTTAACTCCACTTGGTCAACAGAGGCCCTACCCAACAGATCTCAGCTAGAGGATATGTATGGCTAGTGTTTAGGGAACCAAAAGGTCCATAATTTTAAAGCATCCTGGGAAACAAGCCCTTTAAGATTTCCTTTATCTTTGAATACTTTTCATGTTGCATCTACTTCTTTTCAACATTCCGGTAATTTTTTGGTTGGCTTGTTTGTTTGTTTTAAGTATGTTGAAAAGTCCCATGCAAGTGACTTTCACAACACTGGGCAACTGGCCTGAGTTTGTACTTAAAAATTCCACAATATGCAAAACAATTTCGCTGATGCACTGGTAAAGATCTGTAATGATGCTGCCAGGAAAAAGTGGCAGGTCGTAGTAGTAGGGGACTCTACTCTGAAGGGGACAGAAGCACTCATCTGTCGGCCTGACCCAGTCTCAAGGGAGGTGTGTTGCCTACCAGGGGCAAGGATCAGGGATGTGGCAGAGAGGCTGCCTGCTCTAGTAAGTCCCACGGACTATTACCCACTCCTGGTGATACATGTGGGTGCGAGGGATATAGATAGTAGTAGCCTGGGGAACATAAAGAAGGACTACAGAGCCCTGGGAGAGGTGCTTAGGAACTCTCGAGCTCAGATGATAGTCTTTTCGTCAATTCTCCAGGATGCAGGGGAGGACCTAAAAAAAGCTAGGAGGATCAGCCAGGTTAGTAACTGGTTAAAAGGGTGGTGTCATAGTCAGGGGTTTGGGTGTCTTGAACATGGGACCCAAGGTTGTAGGCCAGGTCCAGTGGGGGCTGGTGGAGCTGGTCTGATAAAGAAGGGAAAGAGCAGTTTTGGTAGGAGGCTTGCCAGACTGGTCAAGGAGGCTTTAAACTAGATGTGTTGGGGGAGAGGGGAGCATCATTCCATCCCAACACTCCCAGCCAGTTGCCAGAACCTATAATAAATGCTTGGAGCAACGTAGAGATATCCCAGCTGCTCCAGCCAATGAGCCGGCTTCATTTGGAGCTCGGCTCAGATGCCTCTATACAAATGTCCGTAGCATGGGGAACAAACAAGAGGAATTAGAGATGTGTGCATGTCTACGGGGGTATGATATAATAGGCATCACAGAAACATGGTGGGATGGCTCCTGTGACTGGAGTGTTGGAATGGAAGGTTACAGGCTCTTTAGAAAAGACAGGCCTGGCAGGCAGGGAGGGGGAGCTGCCCTTTATGTTAGGGATAGGCTGGAGAGTTTGGAACTCTGTCTGGGGACAGGTGAGCAGTGAACAGAGAGTTTGTGGGTCAGGGTTAAAGGGAATATAGCTATGGGAGACATTACCATGGGGATCTGTTACAGACCACCTGATCAAGGAGAACCTGCGGATGAAGCACTCCACAGATAGATAGGAAAAGCCTCACGCTCACAGGCCCTTGTTCTCATGGGTGACCTCAACCACCCTGACATCTGTTGGAAGGACGCTACGGCCCGGCACAAGCAATCCAGGAGGTTCCTCGATTGTGTGGAAGACAACTTCCTTCTGCAAGTAGTAGAGGAGCCGACAAGGAGAGGTGCCATGCTTGACCTTGTGCTTACCAACAGGGAAGGGCTCGTTGGAAATGTGACGCTCCAGGGCAGCCTTGGATGCAGCGATCATGAGATGCTCGAATTTGAGATCCTCAGGACAGTGAGAAGAGCGTGCAGCAAGCTCACTGCCCTGGACTTCAAAAGGGCAGACTTTGGCCTCTTCAGGAACCTGCTTAGTATGGTTCAATGGGATATAGCCTTAGAGGGCAGGGGGGCCCAAGACTCTTGGTTCATATTCAAGGATCACCTGCTACAAGCTCAGGAGTGCTGCATCCCAACCAGAAGGAAGTGCAGCAGGAGGGCCAGGAGACCTCCTTGGATGGATAAGGAGCTCCTGAGGAAAATTAAAAGGAAAAAAAAGAGGCTCATAAAATGTGGAAGCAAGGACAGGCAGCCTGGGAAGAATACAGGCATGCTGTCTGGGAAGCTAGGGACCAGGTTAGGAAAGCTAAGGCCCAGTTAGAATTAAACTTGGCTAGGGATGTGAAAGATAACATGAAAGGATTCTGTAGGTACACTGAAAATAAAAGACAGACTAAGGACAACGTAGGCCCCCTCAGGAAGCTCTCAGGAGAACTGGCTACACAGGATTTGGAGAAGGCTGAGGTTCTGAATGACTTCTTTGCCTCGGTCTTCACTGCCAAAGGCTCTGGCCACACCACCCAAGTCTTGGAAGGCAAATGCAGGGACTGTGAGAATGAAGACCTTGGGACCACTGTAGGAGAGGAACTGGTTCGAGACCATCTTAAAAATCTGAATGTGCACAAGTCCATGGGTCCTGATGAGATCCATCCGCAGGTCCTGAAGGAGCTGGCAAATGAAGTTGCGAAGCCACTGGCCATCATATTTGAGAAATCACGGCAGTCAGGTGAAGTTCCCGATAACTGGAAAAAGGGAAATATAACCCCCATTTTCAAGAAGGGGAAAATGGATGACCCAGGGAATTACAGACCAGTCAGTCTCACCTCTGTGCCTGGCAAAATCTTGGAGCAGATTCTCCTGGAAGGCATGCTTAGGTACATGAAAAACAACAAGGTACTTGGTGACAGCCAGCATGGCTTCACTAAGGGGAAATCCTGCCTGACCAACTTGGTGGCCTTCTATGATGGGGCTACAGAATGGATGGACAGGGGTAGAGCAGTTGATGTCATCTACCTGGACTTGTGTAAAGCGTTCGACACTGTCCCACATGACATCCTTGTCTCTAAACTGGAGAGACATCAATTGGATGGATGGACCACTTGGTGGTTAAAGAACTGGCTGGATGGCCGCACACAAAGAGTTGTGGTCAATGGCTCAATGTCTGTCTGGAGACCAGTAACGAGTGGCGTCCCTCAGGGATCGATGTTGGGACCGGTCTTGTTCGACATCTTTGTCGCTAACATGGACAGTGGGATTGAGTGCGCCCTCAGCAAGTTTGCCAATGACACCAAGCTGTGTGGTTCGGTTGATATACTGGAGGGAAGGAATGCCATCCAAAGGGACCTTGACACGCTTGTGAGGTGGGCTCATGAAGTTTAACCATGCCAAGTGCAAGGTCCTACACCTGGATCTTAGCAATCCCAGGCACAGCTACAGGTTGGGCAGAGAAGAGATTCAGAGCAGCCCTGTGGAGAAGGACTTGGGGGTGTTGGTCGATAAGAAAATGAACATGGGCCGGCTTCAGTGTGCGCTTGCAGCCCAGAAAGCCAATGGTATCCTGGGCTGCATCAAAAGGAGCATGACCTCAAACGAGGTGATCCTGCCCCTCTACTCTGCTCTTGTGAGACCTCACCTGGAGTACTGTGTGCAGTTCTGGTGTCCTCAACATAAAAAGGACATGAAACTGTTGGAACAAGTCCAGAGAAGGGCCATGAGGATGATCAGGGGACTGGAGCACCTCTTGTATGAAGACAGGCTGAGGAAGTTGGGGCTGTTCAGCCTGGAGAAGAGAAGGCTGCATGGAGACCTCATAGCAGCCTTCCAGTATCTGAAGGGGGCCTATAGGGATGCTGGGGAGGGACTCTTCATTAGGGACTGTAGTGACAGGACAAGGAGTAATGGGTTAAAACTTAAACAGGGGAAGCTTAGATTGGATATAGGGAGGAAATTCTTTCCTGTTAGGGTGGTGAGGCACTGGAATGTGTCACCAAAGGAGGTTGTGAATGCTCCATCCCGGGCAGTGTTCACGACCAGGCTGGACGAAGCCTTGGGTGGCATGGTTTAGTGTGAGGTGTCCCTGCCCATGTCAGGGGGGTTGGAACTAGATGATCTAAACGTCCTTTCCAACCCTAGCCATTCTATGATTCTATGAAATTGTAAAAACTGAAAACATGTCACAATTTCGTACATCAAAACAAGACTTACCAAAATATAGGGCTTTCACCAGGTTCCTTTACTTTGTAGTATTCTTTGTCTTGTGGCAAGACTTTTGTCAATCCAAAATCTCCAATTTTAACTCTGTTCTCATTTTCCACTAAGATATTCCTTGTTGCTAAATCCCGGTGAACATATCTTTTTGTGCCCAGATACTCCATGCCCTAGACAGAAAGTTCACAAACACAACAGAAAGTTACTTTTACCATTACGTAGTTGCACTTTCCTTTAAGGGGCGAATTAAATTCAAAGTTTAAGTCATTTGGTAATGACTGTTACCAAAATTGGTATGCTTGGACATTTGTCTTCTCTGAGGAGTTACTTTTTCCAAGTGCAGGGATTTCTCTTACCTGAAAGAAGATAGACTAAACATGTGCCAGAGGCAAGTGCTTTTTCATTACATAACTGGACAGCTGTTACAGCTCCCTTCTGTGGCCAAATGCAGTTCGCTGGTGATAGAAGGAAAACCAAAATTTGGGCTAAACTACACAATCCAGGGCAGACGCGAAGACTGTCCTATTTACACATTTCATTTAATCTTTTCTTCAGTTTGTACTTCTGCTTTCTGAAACTTTACATTATGATTACCCTAATTTGGAAACTATTCTCTGACAGATTTCCCACCTGTGTGTTTCTCTTCCATGTGGACCATTATTCACCAGCAAAGTTATGCTTATTGTTGTATTTCCATGGGTTGCTGTAACAAAGCATTAGCCTGAAGCCATGTCTTCTCTTGCTGCTGCTGATCCCTTTTTACCAATGTACGCAATCCTTTTTGATAACAATGAAACGCAGCAGAAGCCAGTGTGTGTAGTGGCATTACTACAAATCAGAACGTCTTCCTTACAGAGCAATAAATGGTGCACAGAAGTAGACCCTGCACAGTGCTGAGAGACCCAAATCATATGAAAAAGGAAATACAAAGCAAGCTGTCAGTTTCAGAAGAAAGTATCTCACTGTGACAACACAACTGAAAAAGTAATAAATTAAACTAAGAGTATTGTTGAACTGAAATTTACGAACATTAACGTTATACTATTAATACTTAAAGATTTATTTTTCTCTCTCTCTCTTTTCTTTAAAGTGAGAAGCCTCAGAAATCGTTGACTTCGAAGCCTGACCTTCCCCTCAGGGTCTCGCTACCTCCTTGCGCCGCTAGGTGGCATTGCTGACTACTCACACCCAATTCCAAACTCGTTCAAAAATGACGCTAATTTTTCATTACCTGCCTATCCACTGCTATCCTGAAAAACACCACACCCAGGTTTTTCAAAGTGACACCCCTGGGTTTCTGATACAACCGGTCTATATAAATGATGTAACTTTTTCTTGCTACTACATGCTGTACTTAAAACAAACAGTCCTAAAATTCCTTCAATGACAGTAATCTTTCTGTTTGCCTGAAAATACCTGATCTAAGAGAGGTATAAAATTGAAAACATGCAAATTCTAAGTGGAGATCATAATCCCGTGGCACTAATCTAACAATGGAATTGAGTTTAACTGTGATTTCAAATGCTTCATTAAAGTTGGACTCTGCAGCAGGAACACATGAAGCAGTTTAAACACTAAGAGATGGAAAAGTGTCTTTTTTTCTTCTTGATTACGGATTTTTTTCTTAATTCCTATCTTCTCCTATCAGCCAGCACAAACAAAATGCAGGACCAAAAGATAAAAAAAGAATATCCAAAAACTAGGTGCATGGAGAAGTTAACTGCCTATTAAAGGCGTAACGGGTTTGGCAGTGAAGTGCCTCTTGACTGTAACAGGAACTCTCACATGGCTAAGGAGAGAGGCACTGATCGTACCAGGGACTCCTGTTCCCTGTCTGAGGTGAGAAGCAAGAATGGGGATAATGAGTCATCCCCCTGAAAGCCTTGGAACACTCCTTCCCCTGAGCACAGCCTGAAGTTTTGATAGGCAGTTAACTGCCAGATGCACAAAGAAGTAACTTGCCATTCTATTGTCAAGATTCTTTGAAGTTAAGGACAGAGTCCAATTGCTTGCCACCAGACAAGCTGTACTAGTGGCACAAGCTGCACCAGGTCGCAGCTGCACTGATTTATACCTACAGAAACATCACCACTAGCAAATGCTGTTTATGAAAATGCTGCTTTTCACACTACAAGATACGCACACAAAAAATTACACCTTTAAGTCAAGAACCTTTTCCCGGTATAGTAGCAAGGAACTAAAATACAGCAAGCAAGCAAACACATCTTAACCCTCATGTATTTTCTCTCATACATTTGAGAGAAAAGCTGCAAGGCAGAAGGAGAAAGATTTTTGATTTAATAACCCAAAATAACAGAGTGACAGAAATGCACAGCAGAAAGAAGAAATATGAGATGCTGAAAGAGCAAACATTGCAGGAGAAGCAAAAACAGCTAAAGGAAAGGGAGAAATATGATCAACTAAAAGAAGAAGGAAAAACATTTATATCCCATTTTCATAATATTAGGTACTCATGTTTTTAATTGTTTTGAAATAACAGAATACTACACATTGCTTTGCAGGTTGTACAGCAACAACGCAAAACAAGACATAAACGCTGTAATTCTTAGACTGCTTCCATTAGAAGTGAAGATGCTTCTTTAAGATCAAGTCCATTATGGACTTCCCACATTTCCACACTGTGTACCCATGCTTTGCACTTGAAAGCAGGGTGTCTTCCCACTTACGTATTTTCAGAAGGTGTATTCTATCTTTCTCTTGACTGGTGCTTGGTACTTACGAAACAGTCATTTCAACTGCTATTTTGATTTTTCATTATCATTCTTAAGTCTACTAATATTTGGATGCTTCTTTTATATGTGTGTAGGTGCGCACATACATTAAAAACTTTTTCTTTGTACCTTTTATATTCAGGTCCTTTGCCATGGTTTCCTGTCATCCTTGCACTGCCTGCAAAAGCGAAAATCCACCTTCCAGCCCTCCTATCAGATACCTCTGTCTCATAGACCAGGGTCCAGAGACACATTGCCACTGCTGTTCCTTCAGTCTTCTGAATGGGCCTGAAGACTTACATTTGCAAGCTTCACAGATTATTATGACAGCGAAAAGTGCAGGCACCTTACAACCCTTCAGGTCACAGAATGAAACAGGTAAGCGGCTGACTTTGTGTGTTCAAAAACCACTGTTGCATCTTTATTCTATGATCTGTCATCCTAGTTGGTGTTGTTTGCTTAAAGGAAAATTGTTTTCAGTGACTTACCAGCACTGATAGTAACAGCTATTTTGTTGCAGAAGTAGTACTGAGAATTCCTTATGTCTGTTACTGGAGAATGACTTTGAGACACACGTTAGAGGATCTTTTAATCCTCTGAGTAGGTGGTCACATGTTCAATCCTTCCTCTCTGTTTAAAGACTGACACTTGTCACAGACTTGTTAACAACATTTTCTGTTTCCCAACCTCATGCGCTGGTGCATCTCCCCGTCCACCCTCTGGGCTGCTCTACAACCTCAGGAATCCTCATGGCTTTTGTGTAATCAGTTGGGCAGTGAAGTGCCTCTTGACCGTAACAGGAACTCTTGAATGGCTAAGAAGGGAGGCACTGATGGTACCAGGGACTCCAGTTCCCTGGCTAAGGTGAGAAGAGAGACTGGGGATAATTAGTCATCCTCCTTACAGCCTTGGAACACTCCTTCCTTTGTTCACAGCCTGAGCAGAATGGTAGCACTGTTACTGAAGTTACTGACCCATGTTGTATCCAGGTCAGAAATTTACTAATGCCTAAAGTGAATCATCTTGCAACCCTATGAACAGCAGGCATAAGTGAGCACCCCTGAGCTCTCCCGGACTGCAGCAGGCTGCAACCAGCATCTCCTTCTGGATGGCACATATCTCAGAGCTCATGAACTCTCCACATTCGCAATAATCAGAGACTGTCATCAAAAGCTGACAAACGCATCTGGGCTGAAGTCCCCCCACTCCTCGAGGCTCAACCCTTACCTGCTGAGGAATGTCAAGACATTTGATATGAACATTTAACTGACTTCTAGGGCAGTTTTTAACCAGTATCCTTATATGTCTTTGTGACTGTAAGTGCATGCATGTGTATATAAACTGACATAGCAAGTGCAGTAAATCCTATTTACTGTCTTCATAAATGTTAAGATCCACCCTGAAACTGCAGATTGCTGCTAGTAAAAGCCATCTGTGGTGAATTAATTCACTTGTAACCTTGTCTGCGACTAAGAGTAGACCCAGCCGCACCTTGGCTCCATCACTTTAGAAAGCAAGCAAGTCTACTCTGAGCTTCATGATGCCACAGGAGGATTTCTTTATTCCCTGTATTTGTTCCATCAGACATAAACCATTGCCCAAGTCTGAAACTAAGATTGGACTCAGTTGCACCTAAGCTCCATAAGGACTGTGGAAAGCAAGAGGATCTACTCTGAACCTCATGACTTAATGGGAGGGTCTCCCTTACCTTTTGTGCCTTCACTGTCTCTTATCAATCAATTTCAGTTTGATTTTAGTTCAATTTTTCTTTGTATGCGTCATTCATGTAAAATGTAACAGAGTGAACCTTGCCACTGAATTTTGTTTTTGGTTTATAAATTTGTATTAAAACTGCTCTTGCCAATTAACTTTGATGATCATTCTTTGAGCAACCCTAAATCACACCTTTCACAACACTGCACACTGCTTGCCCATCAAGGAGTTTTTGCTGAAGACTACCCATCCAGCTTTGCTTCAGTGAAACACATGAACAGGTGAGATTAGCTGCTGCTGAAGGTGCCTGTGGCATCCTTCTGCACATGCCCCAGGTTCAGTAGCCAAAACGTTTACTGGATCAGTCCAGTTTCAAGCAGGGAATTACCAAGCTCTGTTCACTTCAAAGGAAGTCTGAATTCCTGGAGAAGATCTCAGCTCTGGCAAAGACACTGCTGCCTGATTCTTGTCAGGCCTTCTCTAAAGATCTGCAGAAGGAAAGCTTCTGCTCCAAATGTCGCATAGCAGAATTACCAGACATTAGAATATCTATGGGCTACACACACTGAAAAATACTCTTTAGTCAGCTACTGTCTCCATGTCTTTGATGTGGGGACTGGGGAAAGGAATTTAAAAATATTTCTGGTACATGCCTTAAGGGTGTGGATGTCTTTCCCCTGCTGCCTTTTCTCTCTTCCCCCTGCTTCCCCACTTTCTGTTTTTCTTTTCCCAAACAACTGAACATGGAATGAAATCTAAAGTGTCTGTAGCTTCTTGTATCTAAAGAAAAATAACAGAGTAATACTAGGATGGTCATTAAGTCTTCTTTCTGAGGAAATAAGATACCACAATAAAGATCAGGTGTTTGCCCACCTCTTCACAATTTTAAGGATCTTCAGTACCAACCAATGGGACTAGCAAATAATTTATTACAGCTCTGAGCACTTCAATGGCCTCTCTTTCTTCATACAGAAATCATGTATCTTTGCTCTTTCTGCTAAATAAGCAAATATTTACAGTTTAGACAAAATTCCTTAAACATATGCTGTTATAGTAGTTTTACAGCTGAATGTCCAAGTTCTGAAAAATCAGTTATACTATGTCATGAAGAGTTTGCCTGGATGAGTGCATTAACTCCTGCAAAACTTTATTTCAACTCTCGCTAGGGAGAAAACAGGCTTTAATTCTTTGGGACAAAATATAAGCTAAGCAAACGATGAAATAAACAGAAATAAATTCAGTATATTCTTCCTTAGTCAGCAGATAGGCCAAGTCTTGGCATCCTGTATTAAGAAGTTTGTCCGGTTTTTGAGTACAGGAATATATACTGCTACTTTTTTTAGGGTTATGTGGTACTAGTAGCCCAACGACATAAAAGATACACCAAGGTTGTTTTGAGACAAATGAGACAAGGCCAAAACCACAAATTTCTTGAAAAATGTGAGTCATCTGAAATTTCCTACCTTGCATATCTGAGATGCATACAGTAAAAGCTTCTTGTGGTCCAGCCTCTCCTTATGTTTCTGCAGATAATCTCGTAAACTTCCATATGGTAAATATTCCATGATTAATCTTAGATTCCTACGACCTTTTATAACAACAACAAAAAATACACTTTATTTTCCTGGCATTTTCCAATGACAAATTTTGAAATATATTTACTAATGTCCATGAATAAAATAGAAAATAGTCTAAATACAAAAAAATAATTTATTATATGTACATCACGATGCAATCTTTCATGTATTAGTTAACTGTATTTGTTCAGGAAATGACAGTTACTTAAACACAATAATTGGGATATGCTTGATATACACCACGTCACTAATCAAGATCGTTTAATCAATACTTTAGCTACTACTGCTAAGGCAAAGCAGAAGTGCCCCGTGTGTGTATCTGTGTTTATGTAATTCCTCCTCATTGCTGAGATGAAACTCAGAATGGCAACTGACATCAACTGGTCAGCAATTATACCATCTTTAAAGACTTAGTCTGATTCTTAACTCAGGATTTTAATTTTTACATTAAGAGCCTGGGCAGAACCCATGCTTTCATTCATCAACAGCATCAACAATTTACTCAAACACATCTGCTTCTAAAACTTTTTGTCTAGTCTTTTATCATATAGGCCGTAGAAGAATTGGTAATATCCACTCCAGGACATTACATGGAGTAAAAAACAAGAACAGTTACAAAATGGTTGCATTTTCCCCACTTCACCTTAAATTATTTTCTAGGACAACTTTCACTCTAAGATAAAGAAACGGGGTAATTAGTCAAAATGGTACTTTCTCTAAATCAATCAAATAATGCAATGAGCTGACTGAATAAGATGCCCACCTTGTACTGAGTAGTAGTACACAGCAGTCACTACTTTGATTTGTGCTCTCTAAGTCTTGGTAAAGTTATGACAAGTCAGTGACTTCCATAAACACTTGCCTCTCTGAACTCAGTATGGATACTTAAGTGTAGACATGAAGGTGTATTTAATATAGCACATACCTGCACTGTAGCATACTCCTTTGTATTTAACAATGTTATCATGTTGCAGAGATTTAAGAATTTCAATTTCTCTTTCAAAGTCCCTAAGATGCTCTTCTGTGCTGTGTTGCAGCTTCTTCACAGCCACCACCTCTCCGGTATTATCCTGCAGTGGGTCGTAGCGGCACATCTCAACACTGCCGAAATTTCCCTAGATCACAAATGGAAATACAACTAAAAACAAGTCCACTTTCTTAGTCTTTCTTAGCTGCCTCAGTGCTCACTGGATGAGCATTCAGGTGACCACAATTAATTATGTGAAATGTCATAAAACCTCCCTGAGAGAAAAGAATACAGATCATCTGTTAAGAAATACGTTCAATGAAAGGAAGTGAATAGCACAGAAGGAATCAAGGGGTTGAGGTCCATCTATTCCTCCCCCCCCCCTTCACAGATTTCCATTTGCACTTCCAAATTGTTAGCTGGCACACTACTTCTGCAGCACCTCCAAAAATCCCTTCATTTAGGTTCCTCTCAGCTATTAACTCTCCCCCAGTTCTTGGTGGCTCTTCCCTCATTTGTTTCAATGTTCTACCTTTTTCCTTTTCTTTGTTTATGTCAGTCAGGGGGTGATTGGTGACAGCCAACATGTCTTCACTAATGGCAAATCATGCTTGACAAATTTGGTGGCCTTCTATGATGAGGAAATGGCATTAGTGGATAAGGGAAGAATGACTGATGTCACCTACCTGGACTTGTGCATTTGATGTCCCTCACAACATCCTTCTCTCTAAATTGGAGAGGCATGGATTTGACAGATTGACTTGGTGGATAAGGAACTGGCTGGATGGTCGCACTCAAAGAGTGCAAGTGGAGACTGGTAAAAAGTGGTGCTCCTCAAGGGTCAGTACTGGGACTGGTGCTGTTCAACATCTTTGTTGGCACCACAGACAGTGGGACTGATGAACCCTCAGCAAATTTGCTGATGATACCAAGCTGTGTGGAGCAGTCAACATGTTGAAGGGAAGGGATGTCATCCAGAGGGACCCTGACAGGCTGGAGAGGTGGCCAGTGCCAACCTCATGAAGTTCAACAAAGCCAAGTGCAAGGTCCTGAATGTGGGTCAGAGCAATCCCAGGCACAACTATGGGCTGGGCAGAAACTGGACTGAGAGCAGCTCCGAGGAGAAGGACTTGGGGGTGTTTGTTGATGGGAAGCTTAGTGTGCACCTGCAGCCCAGAAAGCCAACCATATGCTGGGCTGAATCAAAAGGAGCGGCTAACACAAGAAGCATGTGGACCTACTCAAGTGAGTCCAGAGGAGACCAGAAAGATGATCGGGGCTGGAGCACCTCTGCTATGAAGACAGGCTGATAGTCTTTCAGTACCTAAAGGGGACCTACAAGAAAGCTGGAGAGGGACTTGTATTTACAAGGGCCTGTAGTGACAGGACAAGGGTGAATGGCTTTAAACTGAAAGAAGAAAGATTTAGATTAGGCACTAGGAAGAAGCTCTTCACTATAAGGATGGTGCAACACTGGAACAAGTTGCCCAGAGAAGTTGTGGCTGCTTCATCCCTGGAAGTGTTCAAGGCCAGGCTGTATGAGTCTTTGAGCAACCTGGTCCAATGGAAGCAACCCCCCCCCCCCCCCGCCCAGGGCAGGGCGGCTGGAACAAGATGATCATAAGGTCTCTTCCAACCCAAACTATTCTATGATGATTCTGTGTTTTTTTCCATCTTCCTTTGTGCAGTCATCACCTACCACTCTGTTCCTCTCCCTATGCTACACTACTGTTTACAGTTAGAACCAAACCATCTGCAAACACAAGTAGTTCTGCCATTTCGCCTTCATGCTTGCTTTCACTAGTAGCTGGAGTCAAAGGAATATATAGCTATCACGGCAATAAAAACCATAAACCAGGAAGGTGCCACTCTGAGAAAATGGTACTTGGTGAAGATCTACCACCTGCACCTGGTCATCTCTCTAGGCATCACACAGGCAGGCTGCAGTGACTTGCAGAAGTAGTAACCAAATGCAGATTTCTAACACCTAAAAGATTCAAGGCCTAGATGTATCTCAAAAACATTACTGAATTTAGGGACTGCGTATTCAGACTTCCCTGAATACGGATGCATAAAAACCCCCAAACTCCACCAGTTCTATGGAAGACTGTTCTGGAGCCTTTTAAAATGAATACCATGTATTTTAAAAAGAAACAAAAATCCGTCTCATGCAGCTCTGCATTACTGAAAAAGATTTTAGCCTTTCAGTATGACTTGATTCACTGTAGACACCATCTATCCTTATTCTAGCTAATGATATTGTGAAAAAGATCTAAAAGGAATCGTAAAATCAGCTAGGCTGGAAGACTTTCAAGACCTTCAGTATTATCAAGATCAACCATTACACCAAGACTGCCAAGACCAACACTAAACTGCCAAGACCAACGCCACATATACATGGTTTTTGAACACTTCCAGGGACTCTGATTCCACCCCTTCCCTGGGCATCCTGTTCCAATGCCTGATTACCGTCTCTGTGAAGAAATTTTTCCTACTATCCAATCTAAACCTTCCCTGGTGCAGCTTGAGGCTGTTACCTCTTGTCCTATTACCTATTGCTTGGGAGTGGAGACCGACACCCACCTCACTACAACCTCCTTTCAGGAACTTCACATTGTGGTCAGATGTGACTGAAATTACTGATTTCTGTAGCAAAAGTTTCAATGTAAATAATATATATGGGGTCATGGTAAAAAGACAGTTCTTTCCTAGGCAATTAGAGAATTTCAAAATATCCTACCTTTCCAAGTTGCTGTAAAAACTTAAGATGTCTCTCTTCAAATTGTGTTGGGTCACGATCTTCAAAAGCACCAGAAAATCCAAGTGCTCCAATTCTCATATTTGGCAACATATCACTTTCTGTTAAAAGCTCATAATCTGAATGATAGGAGGAAGAAGAGAAGAGAGAATGGGAATAGGAGGGACAGAGAAATTAATAGGAGATGAAGAAACATTATAATCTTTTCATGTTATACCTTTGCCTGGCATACCCCAAGCTCAGCAGAGTATTAATAACAAATGTCTCCATAGTAATTTGCAGTCAAAGATGAATTACAAAGAAGCCAAATGACTTGTCCTAACTCACAGCAAGTCTTGCTTTAATTTCCCAATTTTCTCTTTTTACAGGCCTATTACATTTCAAATTTAGCAACTATTATGCAACAATTCCACTGCTGCAGAGGGCAGAAATGAGCTTGTAATAACATGCATCTTCCATTTGAAAAAAAAAAAAAAAAAGTATTTATTTTATTAAGAGAAAAAAGACACTTAAGAAGCATAATAAACTTGGTTTAAAGACTAAAATGTTTGGGACAGGCAATAATCAAACCAGAAAACTGCTTTGAATGATAATGCTGACTTTTAATGTGTTCACCTTTAGAAAAAAATAAAAAAGTTCAGAGTGTCTAAACACAGTGTTTAAAACAGTCACACAGTGTCCTTACAAACTCAGATTTCTGGGGGTGCTCTGGAGAGTGGTTGTGGATCAAAATACCAAAAAGGAGGGCACCAACCAATGGGAATCAGGGTCTTTTTGTCTAGCGTATTCTTCTTGTAGCACAGACTCACCTGGAGTGAACAAACTATTCAAGTCACGTATAATTGCTCTAAATGAAGGCCTGAAATCTGGCTCATAATCCATACAGTTGTTTATAAGGTTTGCTAGTTCTGTCCAGTTGGGAGCAGGAAGCTGGTGCCTATCTTCATAAAACTGTAGTTTCTGGAATTAAAAAGGTAAAAGGCAAAAGATACAGCTCTCAACCTAGACTTGTTATCTCATTAAATGTACATCTGACCAATTTATGTGAAAAGCCAAGGATGACAATACAGCAATGCTGGCATAATTTAGAGTAATTAGTTCAGAAATTCCAAGTCAGTTACTGGTGGAAGATAAGAAAATAGAGAATGATACTGAGAAAGATGATGTCTCCTTTACTGGTGATTTCATAAAACCTCAATGGGATAGATCCGTTAGAAAATTCTATCCACCTGTGAGCTTGCTAAGTTCCTCCAGCTGTAAAAGGCTTTCTGAGTATTATTAAAGAATGTGTATTAGTAGAGCAGAGGAGGGCAACTTCTGAAATACCTAGTTATCTATAAACTAAGTCTAGGTAGACATTGGAGCTTATTGTAAGAGCTGATTACAACACCTGAGAAATCAGAACAGGCTTTGTGAGAAGGTAACAGCCATTTTAAATGTAATACTACAAACCTTTTTGTAGTGTAGTAAAGGCAATAATCTTTTTTTTTTAATTGAGGAAGCAAGTATGTAAGAAAGAATATTTTTATGGAATGTGTTTCCCCTCCATGCCCTGCCCCTAGTTTAAACAGTCAACATTTCTGGTTTAGCTAAAACAGTAGAATTTTCTGCAACACACACAGTGTTAAATACTCTAAGATATTCAATTATTAGAACAATGCTAATTAAAATCTATGTATATTGTTAAGAATACTTTTTGTCTGAAGTCATACGCTGCTGCAACAAAGCAACAGAAACATGAACAAGGTAATACTGGCAATACTGTACTTTGTCCCAATGAAAAAAAAAACAAACAGCATAAAAACAAACCTCAATCATCACTTCTGATGATAAACTAGCAGTAAGTGTTCTTTTCCTATTGTGGTAAAACACTTTACAAGCTGACACAGTTACAGCAACAGATGTCTTAAATTAGAAGTGTTCAAAGAACTGTTATGACTGCAGACTCAGTAATGCTTACTCTTGAAGAATCCAATGCACTCAGAGGTTTATCTCCTCCACTACAGATTTCCCACAAAGTAGTACCAAAGCTCCATTTGTCTGTGGCCAGGCTTAATTGTTTGGGATTCTCAATACATTCAGGTGGCACCCATGGTATCCTCTCAAGAAGAACTGTGCAATCATGCAAAGGAAACATCATGTTAAGATGAATAATACAACCAGAAAATTCTCTAACACATTTGATTTCTTTAAAATGACTTCAGAATACTTAGGTATATCGTTCTGTAATGTGCTTCTAAGAGCTTCACAAGTTTTTGTTTCTGCCTAAAATACCTCAAACTACAGAATACCTACAAAAATGATATTTATGAATGAGAGTGGAAGACCACTAGTTTTATTGTAAAATAAGCCTAATGTTATGAAACTGCTTTAACATCATTTCCATTATTTTTGATTCAACTTCTGCATTTCCCCCAGTATTACTGAGACCTACTAGCTACTGCGAAGAAACTAGATGGCAAAGAGTAAAAAGTACTCTGCTAGAGGTTGGCACATTATGGCACAGAAAAGACTCCGTAACAAGGAATTGTTTCTCTTTACTTTCAGCTCTGAAAGCTTCATTGTCCTGGGTTCAGCAGTAGCAGTCATTTTACTCCTTAGTAGCTGGTGCAGCGCTGTGCTTTAGACTCCAGTCTGAGAATGATGCTGGTAACATCGATGTTTTCAGTTGTTGCTAAGGAATGCTTAACGATGCTCCGATCAAGGACTTTTCAGTCTCATACTCTGCCTGTGAGGAGGAGCATGGGATGCCAGAAGGTAGCAGAGACAGGACACCTGACCCAAACTAGCCAAAAGGGTATTCCATTCCACAACACATCATATCAGTATAAAAACTGGGGGGAGTTACCTCAAAGGCCCAGATCACTGCTTGGGTAGGGCTGGGTATCGGTCGGTGGGTGGTGAATGGTTGTACTGTGCATTACTTGTGTTTATTGTTTTATTTTCCTTTTCCTTTTTTAGTTTTATATTCTCTCACCTTGTTACTTCCCTTATCATCATTATTATTGGTGGTAGCAGTAGTAGTTTTGTGTTATACCTTAGTTACTGGACTGTTCTTATCTCAACCCGTGGGGTCTACATTCTTTCAATTCCCCTCCCCATCCCTCCGGGAGCAGGGGGAGGAATCGGGGGGAGTGAGTGAGCGGCTGTGTGGTTACCAGTTGGGCTTAAACCATGACATTCACCAAGCTATAAAATACAACAATTTAATCTTGATCAATAACAGGATACTAACCCCAGCAGCTACCTGCAGACACAAAAGACTTACTCATGGTACCTTACAGCATCCTGATAGTACTAACAGTGGGAAAAAAAAAGTTGAAAATGAGAACAGTAAGGAAGAAACCTCACACAATGGAGAACTGTGGCTTTATTTCCTGTAGCTATCTGATGATAAAGAAGATACACTCAAAACTGCTGACTAAGACTGAAGAGCTTACTTCAAAAAGACATATGGAAGAAGGAACTTTTTGTAACAGAAGTACCTGAGATGGTGGTCAGAAAAATAAACCCACCCCAAACCTATTTTTCAAGTCAAAAGCATTAAACAAGAAAGCTGACACGAAGACTTACTATCTCTTGGCAAGACTGTAATACTGATGCCAGGATCACTTAGTTTTATAAATGGAAGATTTCCAGACTTCCTGTCTTCTTCTCTGATAAGTAAGATGTTTTTTGCACAGACATTCCCATGAACAAGGCCTTTATCCTCCTATGAACAGAAAAGCATCTTTTACATACTTAGAAAAATTTTATGGTTGAAGAGGTATTTGAACCAGTACTTTACAGCATGAGGGAAACATCAGGAAATAAAACAATGACCATAGATTAAGTTGATCAAATCTCAGACATTTCATCAATTTCTCTCAGTTACAGTTTCTAGCTAATTTTCACTGGTTTTAATTATCTACCTGAAGTTTCTGGTTTAAAACTATTTAATGTATAGTAACTCAGAAGGATACTGATCCATCAGTATGATCCATTTAAAATAAATCTAAGAACTAATAAATCTAAGAACTAATAAATTTAAATTGGGGTTGTTCAGCGTGGAGAAGAGAAGGCTGCGTGGAGACCTCATAGCAGCCTTCCAGTATCTGAAGGGGGGCTACAAGGATGCTGAGGAGGGACTCTCCATTAGAGACTGTAGTGATAGGACAAGGGGTAATGGGTTAACACTTAAAACAGAGGAACACTTAAAACAGATATAGATTGGATATAAGGAGGAAATTCTTTCCTGTTAGGGTGGTGAGGCACTGGAATGGGTTGCCCAGGGAGGTTGTGAATGCTCCATCCTTGGCAGTGTTCAAGGCCAGGTTGGATGAAGCCTTGGGTGAGATGGTTTAGTGGGAGGTGTCCCTGCCCATGGCAGGCGGATCGGAACTTGATGATCTTAAGGTCCTTTCCAACCCTAACTATTCTATGATTCTAACTTAAGATTTAAACTCTATTAAAGGGAAGATTCATCTAACCACATATTCTGTCTTGAATAATGGCTTTTTTTGTTGAACTAAACCGACTGTAAGGTTGGGACCTAATGCACAAAAAAGATGTACTAGCAGTCTGAACAGCACAATGTTTTCCCCACCCAGTGGTTAACTACTAACACTACCAGGAAACAGTTATGGTTCAACATCATGAGCTGAGGTGGGAAAAGCAGGAAGGACTGATTCCTGGAAAAAAGAAAAAGACTTTTTACTGGAAATGTGTTTTTATTTCATACTACACCATTAAAAATTAATGGGAAATTCAATCACACTCTGTGCAAGATAAGAAGGATCTGTCCTTGGCTATATGGTATACAGCCAGCCTGTTTTAAAATACCCTCCAGAGTTTCAAGAAGTAGGGCAATAGCTCAGCTATTCTATACTTATTAGCCTGAAACATTTGAATTCAGACATTAACAAAACTGAAGAATAAATTACTTACCAGAAAATGCATGGCTAATGCCAACTGTTTGGCTACTTCCAGCTTCCACAAGATATTGATAACATTTTTGTTCTTTTTCAAGTAAGTGTCCAAGGATCCAAACTTTACATATTCTTGTACAAGGATGTCTGATTTAAAATAGTAAAAAGAGTAACAATTAAAACCAAGAATAAATAAAGGAATTTCAGGATAGATTCATTACTCTAGTATTATCCACCTTTTTCTTTGATACCTCGTTAGTTAACTAACTATAAATTAGAAGCTATATGACATCTGAGAATTGCCACAAACATCCACTTTATAGAATGCAAACTTTTTATAATTATGTGAAGCAATTTTCATCAAATCTGTACACGAAGTGTGTAAGCCACAGAAAAAATAACAGTAAGCCTCTCTTTCTATTTCTTAGTAACTGTGTCTTGCCAAACTAACAAATCTCTTGCCTTCACAAACAGAACAGTCTGTAGAGGTCAGCTGTAATACAGGGAGAAATAAGTAACCATATACGTCTTTAGATATATTTTTTAATTATATACTTATCTACCTGAAATTTTACATGCAGTCCCTGTGCATGGTACAATAAACAAACTAGAGAAAACACTCAAGGGCTTTTCTGCAAAGAAACTGGTGTAGTAAATACTTAGCCAAAACTTCCAAAATGGAGATTTTCAGATGGAACAGATATGACTGTGAGTAATTTACACAGCTTACTATTCACACAGATTGTATTTACACAGTTTCTCGGTTTTCTTTATCACTGTATTAATTAGTTCTGACACCAAGACTAATAATGCAATGTGAACATGTATTGGGTATCCAGCTGGTGTGGCAAGTTGTTTTGTTTCTTTTCCCCTGCTTATACCCCAAATCAATGGCAAAGTCTGATGCCAGCTGTATAAAATTAATACAAAAAAGAATTAATTTTTACTTACTCTCTTCTCCACATACGCAGACTCCATAGTTTAACACCAAATGTTTGTAAGAAAGCTGGCTCATCATACTTGCTGCCTCAAAAAAGGACTTTGAGGAAGGAGAGAGATTTAGAGAGAATAAATATCACTGGAAACACCCCCACCAGAAATTGCATAATTTCTAGTAGTTTATTAAAGCCATACGCATTTTTTTAAACATTTTATCTTCCATCTCACTGCAAAGACCCTGTGTAATATATTTTATGTTTGCGGTTGGTTTAGGGTTGTCTATTTTTTTTTTTTTCAATAACTGATAATCCACATTTCAGAGAGGTTAGCAATCTCTTTTTCTGCAAGCAGGTATATATCAACATTTTAAAAGGAATCTTTTCTTCCATTTCAGTTAACCAAGTAAACTGTAGACAAATTCATGACACGCTATTCAATTTCCAATTCATTCTTTCATAATGCACTATGCAGTTTCCAATTTATTTCTTCATAGCACCTTATTAAGCTCATCCACTACTACCAGACCTTACCTAACCCTTCAGAAAGGTTTTGAAGCTTTTATTTCTTTAGCCATTTTTTTAACTCTCCTTAGTGCCATCTCCAACTGCATTTGCTTGTGTACTGATTATTCACCCAAAAAAACCAACAACAAAATTAGCACATTTTCCTTCAGGAAATATATTTGCATTTCTGCACTCCTGCTCTTTTTAACAACTGTTTTTCACTTACCTTTAGAATATATTACCCAGCTTATTAAAATTAAAACGCATTGTAGTTTATTTATTGTTTTCAACTGTCCAGAGTGTATGTCTACACTGCTTGGTTCAACATATAACCCTCTACCATATAAAAAATACTCACTTATCGTAACAGCAGTAATGCTTAGCACAGCCTGCACACACATTACACAGCAGCCAACAATCACACCAACCTCAGAGTAGTTTCTATGCACTTTATCCAGAACCTTTAAAAGAACTTCAGTTTGATGGAGCTGGCCATAGTCTCCCACTTCTTTCCTTACACCTTTGAAAATCTTCGTAAACGTTCCCTGTCCAAGACTCTCCTCCTAAAAGAAAGGTAGAAACCAGATGGGGAAAAAATCAGGAATTTCTGCCTGTTTTGCAGAAGACCTCTTAACCAAACACCCTAAATAACGTATATGCCAATCTTCACAGCTAGCACACCTCTAGATTCAAACTGAGAGGACAAGGAAGCAAGTACATGAGAAATGGCTTAAATCTTTGCTTATTTTTTACTGACAACAATGACCTCAGGAAATAACTTGTTGCAAGAATCAGAGAGGAAGAAGTTCTGTTAAAGACATATTTAGACATCCCTATAAGTAAAGAAAACTAATGTAGAATTAAAGGGAGGGAAAAAAAAAACAACTTTTCTCTCACAATTTTAACTAAGGGAAGATTACAGTAAAATCTCCTCGCTCAGTAAATCTTCTAGCTCAGATAAGGCTCTTTTAAACTTACAGTGAGTTTTTTAAAACTTAGTGTGCATTAAATCTACCAGTGGAAGAAGTAACTAATGGACTTACAAATATCAAGTCCTCATTCCGGATTTTGTGAAAGACCATCTGGTTGACATTATTGTGTCTCTGTAGTGTAGGTGATGAAGGTACATCAGCAACACTATTGCTTCTGAAGACTAGGAGATTTGACTTATCTGTGAGAAGAGGGTGAGGAGAAAGAAACCAAAGTAAATTTATAAAACATAAAACGAAACCAACATTATTTCAGAAGGTTTATTAATGAGAAGCTGTTAATGCAACAAAACAGGTATCACACTGGAATCAGTTTATTCAAAAAGCCACACCGTATTTCATTAAACAAATTTAAAGTCCAATTTTTTCTAGTCAGCAAAAGCATGTAGGTTCATGCAGCTATTTTAAGTTTCTTAAATACTCCTACTTTTGACAAACATTCTGAAATCATTCCTGCTTCCTTTCATATTTCAACCTCTGCTGTATTTGTAATAACAATATGGGACAGAAAAAGGGGAGGTAAGTCACCTTCTTTTATATTACAAAGTTTCGGATGTGCCTATCTTTCTGATGCTTCTTAAAGCTTTTACATATTTTTGCCCTGGGAGTACTTTATTGATTCTCATTGCCTTATGCCTGGCAGAGTAATTATTCTTTGAGTGATCTTGAAAAAAAGACTCTCCATGAAGTAAAGCAAGTCTGTTAGTAAACTAAAGCCAACAGATACATATTTGTGGGTATATGTGCGCATGCACGTGCAATCATATTTATGCAATAATTTAAAATTCTGATGCATATACACTTTTGGTTTTGATGGAAATATGGTTGCACTATTATCCCCTGTAATGTGCATATGTATTTACTTGTCAAATCTTTTCTAAGCTTTTTAATCTATTTGCTAATTTCAATCAAATTTGAGAGAGAGAAAAGTGGTATCAAATAGTCTGTTCTCTCACGTTTTTCATTAATAAGAACTTGGATAGAGACAAAGACTACATTAACGTAAACAGTACTGCTAATAATAAGCAAAAAAAGGCAGATGTTACCAAATTCATAAATAAAGACACTATGAAAATCAAAGCTAGTCGAAAATCTTTTATTTGCATTAAAGCAAAATCCACTACTAAAACAGGGCCTCTAGCCCATACGTAATTTTCAGTGTTAAAAAGAAGTTGAAATCGCAGTGCAGCCTTTGTATAATTCACCTATCAACAAGAAAATCACTGGCATTGTTGGTTCCACTGCTTATAAACTGTCCTCAGAAAGAAATTATACATTAGGTAGGTCTTTCCTTCTCAAGGCATGAAAACACATAACTAAAGAAGAAATGCTGCTATACACAATCCACTGCAATTAAGACACCAGTTTTCCTTCTAATTAATGAAACTGGCTACCCTGATTCTTTCTGGAATACCGTCTTATAACAAAGTAAAATCTGGCAGACAACAGAACTGAAAACTATGATGAATAAATAGGTCAGCAAAATTTTAAAAAACCCATACAAACCTATCTATCTACCCACCTGAGAATCATTTAGTTTTAATTTATTTTTAAATCTTAGAAAATGCTTACAAATGATCTCTTACCTTTTGGTTTTGGAGGACAGCATTTGACAAACTGGAAAATTATACTGTCTGAACGGACAGTTTCTGTCTGGTAACAGGTCAACAGATCTTTAAGATTACTGAAACTTCTCTTGGTTCCACTAAGATTATATTCTCCATTCTCATTCTTCGTAATTAAGCAGTGCTTATAATCAGTGGTATTCTCTCGCTGCAGAGATTATTTCCATTAAAAATAAAATCAATCAATATTCAGTATTTGAAAGCTTATTTAAATGTATAGTACTCTGCTAAGTAAAGAAAGAATGCTTCAGGAAAATATTACTATAATTTGTTATTTTGTTCTCACTACATAATACTGATTCTGAGAAAACATGATTCTACTCCCATCACTGGAATTAGTATACTGATGTTAAGAAAAACAAATGTTACGAAATGTGCAAAGATGGGGCTGAGAAAACAGATAACAAATCCTAGGAAAAATCCTTCAGAGCTACCAATGACAGCTTCTTCACCCTTACATGAGGTAATATCAAAACAAAATTTTGTTGGAAGTAACAGCCCAGATATTCATACTGTATGTCTTTCTGGCAAGCATTTCTAGACCTCAGATGTATTTCTTGTTTTCTGTCATCTAAGCAATTTGTTTCCAACACATATTTTCAATATGCACTGAATTATTTTTACAATGAGCCTTGAAAACATATCACTGAACATTTTTAAACAAGAGAAGCTCTTAACAGTGCTTCCAACAAATTCTGAATATCAGAAGCCTGCTAAAAGCTTGCCAGAAAGACCCAGAACAAGAGGAAAAAACCAAACAAACTAACATGGCTAGGTCATTTAATTGTAGGTTTAACTCACAAGCTTGACATGCAAGACTCTTGAAGTCTGTTCAGGGACTGATCTCTCAGCCTAAAAAATTCACTACCAAACACACTTCACTGACTGGACATAAAGATTTTGTGACACTGATCTTAAAATGGCTGTTTACTTCTGCATCCACACATCAAGGTTATTTTATCATTTTCAGAGATGTACATACTTCTGACAGTATTTAGTGACCTTGCTAGCTTGCCATATATCAGAAGAAAAGCTCATGTATTACCTCTATTACTTTAGCTCTATTACTTTAATTAAAGACAAGCACATCCTTTGAACAAGATAATGTAATTATGTAACAGTAATATTAAGGTACTGTATTATTGCTAAGTGCAATCTCAGAGAAGAGGTACTTCTGGTTCTTCAGCTGCATGAAAATTGCAGGCATCTCAAGGGTGGCTGCCACTCTGGCTAACACAAGATACCCAGCAGGAGATCTGTGTTTACATAAAAGCTGCAAAAATCCAGCTGGCCTAGCACTGAGGACAGGGAAAGGACCGAAACCCAGAAGAACCTGTGAAGGAGAGAGACTCTCACATCACCACAGGCTGTATACTCAGTCTATCTAAGCCTTATTCAGAAAATGAAAAAAGAAAGGGTCAGTGGAAATCCTAGTGAAAAAAAAAAAAATCACTAAAAAGCCCCAAACTTTAAAAAACAAAACAAAACCCAACAAACTGCTCTACCACCTAAACAAGTACTACATTTCCAAGAGCTATGTCACCATTTCCAGGACTCTCAAGCTCTCCCCTCCACCTGTCTTACTCTCCTAAGCACATGCTATGTGTCATTAGCAATTACTTACCGTACATGTATTTTGATGTTTCTCACAAGACCCTGAAACCTGGCCAATCTGACCAAAGTAGCTATAGAATATACACGTTCTGAAGAGAAAATTCAGAACCATCCACTTAACATCCTCAGCTTATTCTTATAACACAAAAAGATGATACAGGTACTATGCAAGGCAGAATACAAACCTCTATAGCAAAGGTGAGGAAGTATTTTTTAAAATCTTTAGGACTGCAACGAAGAACGTAGAAGCCAGTCTGATTACCCGCTTTCTTCAGTTTACTGATTGCAAAGTCCATGCTACAGTAAAAAGAAAATGTTTAATATTGCATAATTTCAAAATAGAGGAACATCAGAGATTGGCCAATAAGCACTACTATGAGATACCTAATACAACAGCAATTCAAACTCTTCATTTTTTACAGCTTCAAATAATCTTTTTGTCCCTTTGCTTTCCAATATTCAGAGACATATATACAGATGTAAAGGGCAGTATATTAATTTTTTTTAACACTGAAAACATTGCAATTATTTCTTTGATGAGAAATCTTACAGTCTAAAAAATATGTATCTCATGTCTTATGATATGATTTTCAACATCATATTGTTATTATGGAAGAAGTTGTAATAAAGCTGGCTAATAAATACCAAATATTTGCCTAGGTGAAAAAGGTGGGTTTAACTTGGAAAGGACTAATGCGAAAGAGAAGCTGAAATAGAACATAATTTATTACTACAAGAATAATTCCCCTTAAGCCTTGCTAACTGACTATTTCTACCCATCTTATGAAGAATAAAATGGCTTGGAAAGATCTAGAATCATGGCACATCCTTATAAACACCCTAAATAAATACATAGCAATAGTCACTGGTGCAAGAAAAGTGGTTAGAACTGTATAGGTCTCTATGCCTCTCTTCCATCTCTTCTGAAGGTTACAGCATCTATCCTCTTTCTGCCACTGGGAAATTTACAAACTATTCTGTATTAGCCAAGTAGACAGTGCTAGTTTCATGTAACATATCCTGTATATATCAGTTTAAAGCTTTCTGTAGCTAAAGCAAACACACACTTTATTCTGCAAAACAAAACATTTCTAAGCTCCCATGTGTGTTTATGTGAACAACAATACTACATGAACTATTAACTTGCTCGAATATTGAGGAAAATGTTATCTGAATTTGCCTTTTTCCCTTGGTAAATCAGAAAATAAAACTGCAAGAGGCTGCAGTGAAAACATGAGATCCTCTGTCTATGACACTGTATGCTGCTGCCAGGGTAGGAACTATAATTCCGTAAACTCAGCATCATGACTTTCCTGACTGTATCACTTGAAGATAAAATGAATTCTAATGGAAAAAAAAATAAAACCAGAATCTTTCTATTTACTTTTAATACATGAAGAAAATATTGTATTTTTCAAAGTGAAAACTAAGAGGAAAAAATGTAAAGCATTTTATGTTACATAAATTTAGTAAGTACACATTTCAAGGTGTCCATCATAGTTCACAGTCAACTGAAGTTCACCTTTCAAAAATAATATCACCTTGTTTCATTGCTAAAAATTGCTTACAAAATTGGTCCATGGCAGTTGCTTTGGATATTTTCAAGAACTGATGGTGGTGCTACTTCTTTACAGAGATAATGGTGGGCATCTGCAGTTAATCTGTAATATCCATCAATTAATGATACAAAGGAGAGAGCTTCTCTTAATGACTGGAATTCAGCCTCCTGTTAAGTTGCCAGGGGAGAATGAAGGGCAGAGAGAATGAGAGAGACAGAAGAGGGAGAGAGACAGAAGAGGGAGAGAGACAGAAGAGGGAGAGAGACAGAAGAGGGAGAGAGACAGAAGAGGGAGAGAGACAGAAGAGGGAGAGAGACAGAAGAGGGAGAGAGGGAGAGAGAGAAAGAGACATTCAATTTTAAATAGGCAACACAAAATTCCTGGACACAGTAATGGTTTAAAAGACACAATAAAGATATAAAAGTAGTTTTTAACTACTGTTCATATAGTTGTACTTTCCCAGTGCCACCCAAAGCTTGTTAGCAATCTTCAGTGTTCAAAATAAACCGCAAAACAATCTGCCGTAACAAAACCCTTACTCTATATATGAAACAGCAGAGGAATGGTAACAAGAGGGAATATCTGAAAGGGAAAAACTGAGTAGATACAACTCAGCATGGCAGACACCTACCACACTGGCAACATGGTGTTGGTTTTTTTTTTTTTCCTAAAAGAAAGGCTTTTCTTATCAAAGGGGCTGCCTTCAAGTAGCAAATTAAAATCTCTAGAAAGGTACCTGCCTGAAAATTGAACTACTAGTAAGCAGAAACTGGATTCCTGAGCTAGATCACTATAGAAGCTGACTGTTAACTTCTATGAAGAGAGGTACAATGGATGGAAGCCAGGGGAAGAATTACCTAAAGAAAAACAGGGTGTGGAAAAGGTCTACACAGAATACATTGAACTGGTAAGAGCAGGGCAAAATTAAATCCATCTGCAACGATATATTTATTACTGCCAATAAGGGAAAATAGGGTCCATTTTAATACAATTATCTCTATTATCTTAACACATTGACAGTTGTACGAGAGCATTAAAGGCTGTCTCTACTTCAACAGAGAAGTGTTACCCTACCACCTACAGAGCCATGCTGGATTTCATTCAGTAGCATAGCCCAAAAGAACAGGCTTTAGTACATGCTGTACAAGTTTGCCCATGACACTGGAGACACAGTGGCTGAACACAATTCCTTGGCAAGATCTTTGCTCAACAGCAATAAAAAGCTAGTGCTCTTGATCATATGCCAAGAATTGTTTTATTGAAAGAGGACTTGGAAACAACTATCTTTCCATTTTTTATACAATCAGAAAACCCAGACAAACAACACCCTAGAAATCCAGTCATTTTAATGAATCCATACATTCTAAAATTGTGTAAATACATTTCGGTAATGAATTCTATTAGCTTTGTAACAGGTTAAACTAAATTCACAAATTTTAATTTACATCAGCTAGTTTTGGTATGTAAAGTGTCCACTCAAAAATCATTAGCAAAAGAGCAGCTACTCCACTTTTCCTGCTCTGCCTTCCTCTTCACTAGCCTTTTTAGACAAGCTCTTAGTCACTTTTACCCTCACAAGCATATGCAGTCAATTACCACTACTGAGAATTTTTAAAGAAAATCTTAATGGCTCAAGGGAGCCTCTTCTGTGTGAAAAGCTATTAAGCTCTCAGCAGCACAGATATTTCAGCTACTCTTCTGTTTCAACAAAAAGCCTTGCAATATTTCAAATTCTTAACATGCTAATTCTGTGCCATTAATCCAGGAAATTAATGTGAATCGTAATTCTACTATAAATGAAAGCAAACCATATGCTTTTCTTTTTAAAAAAGCAACACCAGAGAGACAATAAAACTAGTTAATTCTTACTGAAGTATTTTCTGAATTTTAAAAATACGTTTTTACAGAGAATAGTACGTAAGTTGTACAAAGGTTTTTTCACAAACACAGGAGAGAAGGAAGATCTCTAGTAACATAAATGCCAAGATGGGGAGACCTGAAAACCACGTATCAGTCACAGAAATAAAAGAAACAGCTTGTACTGGGTTTGAATGGCAAGGTTTTGGTGTGGGGGAGGTACAGCCGTGGCTTCTGTCAGAAGCTGCTAGAACCTTTCCTGTGTCCAACACAGCCAATGCCAGCCAGCTCCAAAACAGACCCACTGCGGCCAAGGCTGAACCCATCAAGGATGATAGTACCACCTCTGTGATAACCATTTAAGAAGCAGGGAAAAAACTGCTGTGCAACAGCAGCCAAAGAACAGAGTAAGAATATTTGAGAGGAACAACTCTCTGTACACCTAGGTCAGTGAAGGAGGGCAGGAAGTGCTCCAATCACAGGAGCAGAGATTCCCCTGCAGCCCATGGTGCAGCCAGGGGTGAGGCAGCTGTGCCCCTGCAGCCCATGCAGCCCCACGGTGGAGCCGATTCCACCTGCAGTCTGGGGATGATCCCACACTGGAGCAGGAGGATGCCTGAAGGAGACTGTGACCCTGTGGAGAGTCCACGCTGGAGCAGGTTTGTGAAGAACTGCAGCCTACGGGAACAACATGCACTGTAGAAGTTTGTGGATGACTGTGCCCCTTGGAAAAGATTCCATGCAGGAGCAGGGTGAAAATGTGAGGAGAAAGAACATCAGAGACAATGCGTGATGAACTGATGTCAACCTGCATTCCTTGTTCCACTGTGCTGCTCAGGAAGAGGAGGCAGAGAAACTCAGGAGTAAAGCTGAGCCTGGGAAGAAGGGAGGGGTGGAGGAAAACGTCTGAAAGATTTGGTTTTAACTCTTCAACCTACACTGATTTGCCTGAGTCTATTTTGCTTGCGAGGGTCACAGAGAAGGCAGGGATACTCAATGCTTTCTTTGCTTCAACCTAAATGAATTAAATGCTTAAATCTAAGGTCAGCCCTCAAGAATCCTTGACCATGAGATCAGGGAGAAGGTCTGGAGAAAAGAATTATTTCCCTTGGTTGAAGAAGACTGGGCTAGAGATTAATGAGACACACTTGACATCACAAGTCCATGGGCCCTCACAGGATGCTTCCATGAACAGCGAGGGAGCTGGCAGGTGTCCTTGCTAGGGCACTCTTGATCACCTTTGAAAACTCACTGCAATCAAGAGAGGTGCCTGAGAACTTGAAGAAAACAAATGTCACCCCAGTTTTCAAATGGGCAAGAAGGAGAACCCTTTGAACCACTGGCCAGTCAGCCTCACCTCCATCCCTAGAAAGACAATACAAATCTGGGAAGAGAGGCTCACGCCCCAGAGTGCTGTGCTGTCATTCAGAAGGATCTGGACAGGCTGGAGAGGCAAGGAGAGAGAAACCTTTGGAAATTCAACACATGCAAGTGCAGGGTCCTGCATCTGGGCAGGAATAACCCCATGCACCAGTACAGGCTGGGGGCTGACCTGCTGGGAAGTAGCTGGGGGTCCTGGTGGACAACCAGCTGTCCATGAGCATGCAATGTCTCCTTGTGGCCAAGGCAGCCGGTGGTATCCTGGGCTGCATCAGGAAGAGCACTGCCAGCAGCTCGAGGGAGCCAACCCTCCCTCTCTGCTCAGCTCTGATGAGGCCTCACATGGAGAACTGTGTCCAGTTCTGGACTCCACAGTACAAGAGAGACATGGAATCCTAGAGCAAGTCCAACAAAGGGCTACTAGAATGATTAAGGGTCTGGAGCACCTCTCATATGAGGAAAGGCTGACAGGCCTATTCAGCCCAAAGAAGAAAAGGCTCAGGGGGAATCTGGTCAATTTATGTAAGTGTCTGAAGGGAGGCTGTCAAGAGGATGGGCCAGAATCTTCTCTGTGGTACCAGACAATAGGACAAGAGGCAATAAACAAACTAAAGCACAGGAAATTCCATTTTAAACATGAGGAAGAACTTCTTTACTGTGAGGGTGTCTGAGCATTGCAATACATTGCCCAAAGATGTGGAGTCTCCTTCCCTGGAGATATTCAAGAGCCATCTGGACATAACCCTGAGCAACGTGCTCCAGATGACCCTGCTTCAGCTGGGAGGTTGGACCAGATGATGTATGGTGGTGCCTTCCAACCATCTATGATTCCATGATTCTTTAAAGAATTTAAACAGTAAAAATGTCATTTATTTGGTTTCCATGCTCATTGTCTGTGTATCATCATTCCTTGAGAGCACTTCAAAGCCTTCTTCAATGTGTTGGCACACAGCTTACCCTGACAGCATGGAAGCAGCATATTTGATATGAAAACCCAGACTTGGGTTTAAGACTTCAATAAAGAACCAATCTGTGTATCGGAAATTACCCTCACCTAAAAACATCTAATTCTGTATCATTCAAAAGAGCTTTGAAAGCAAATGACCTCTGGTCTTCTGATAAACCTCTTAATGCTGCCTGAAATCCATCCAGTTTTACATCATGGTAATTGATTATACAGTACTATAAACACCAGTGCCTACAAGAAATTTGAAGAGGACCTTTTTATAAGGGCATATAGGAATAGGACAAGGGTGAATGGCTTTAAACTGAAAATAGGGTAGATTTAGATTAGTATTAGCAAGAAGGGTGGTGTAAGGGTGCTGTAAGGGTGGTGAGGCACAGGAGCAGGTTGCTCAGAAAAGCTGTGGCTGCCCCATCCCTGGCAGTGTTCAAGGTCAGGCTGGACAGGGCTTTGAGCAACCAGGACTAGTGGAAGGTGTCCCTGTCTGTGGCAGGAGAGCTGGAACTAAAGGATATTTAAAGGTCCCTTCCAGCCCAAAACATTCTATGATTCTATGATGACAAATATCACAGCAACCATACAGCCTACTCAAAGCAACATCTATTTGAAAAAACAGCAAGCAAAGAAAACTGACCAGATTCTTGCTGTCTTGTTTGTGAATAGTGACAATTCTTCTCTCACTGGAGCCTTCTTGGCTTGCTTGTTTAATGCTGACATCAATAATATCAGGAAAATCACAGTATGTTTGTAAATCCTGCAATGAATATTCATTATATGTCAGTCGTAACATGAATAGCAACAAAAAATCCCACCTATTTTCAGCAAATTCTTACATCTCTGAACTTGTAAGCTTCCAACAAAGAATGATAAATCCTTAAATATGCTGTTACAGATAAAGAAAAGCAGTTTTTTGTTCCCAAGACCATAACTAGGAGCATCAGTTAAAAAATGCACTAAGATCCAGGAACTGTTAATGGAAATATCCATGTACGAGTGGGTTTATTTCGCTTGGGTGTTGGGTTTTTTGTTTGTTTGGTTTTGTTTGTTTGTGCTTTGGTTTGTTTGCGGTTTGGTTTGTTTGCGGTTTTTTAACTGTAGATATTTCTATTTGCTCTGTAGTATTTTGTGAGGATTAACAATTGAAACTGAGAACCCATTATTAGCATCCTTATTAAAGAGGTTTAGAAAGCCTATTAACAATCCAAAAACGTCACGTCTTTGTTCAGAGCAATAAAAGCTGCAAAATCTGCTACCAAAGAGATGGATGTCGTATGAATGAAGAAAGCATATAGCCATGATCATCATTGACTCGGTAACTTGAAGCACTGATCCTAGTTTTATGTTTTTCTCTGATTGATAGCAAGTTCAGGTAGTGTTTTATACTCTACTATTCTGTACTACTTCCTTCAGTCTTTCACAAGTCAAATTACAATGTCATACAAACCATACTTTGTTTTGCTTTCAGTAGTACTTCATATGATAAGTAACATTCTTAAATAAAGGCAGATATATCTATTTAAAACTATTTTCCAAAGTACATATATTTTATTCAAGTCAGAATACCCCATTTATATGGCTGCAAGCATATCCTAATAAACAGGTGTAACAACCAAGGCTTTAAGACTAAGTGGGTATCATCTAAAATAAATCAGCTCAAACACACTGACGTCCCTGAAGCACTGTTTTTTCATCTGGTGGTTGGAAATGTCAACTGGCAAAACAAGTATATAATCTAACCCCACATATGTCATTCCAGCTCTCAACCCCCCCCCTCCAAAATTTGTTTCAATTCAGTACCTTAATAAAGATTCACCAGTAGAGTTTGCTGAAACAAGAGTTATTACACTTACAGACATTTATTAAGTTTTCATAACCGATTTTATAAACCATTTCCGTAGCAGTGAAAATATATGCAGCCTACACTGTGTCTCTGTCAGTAAGTAGGATAATATTACTATGAAAATATAATTTGGCAATCTTTATAGGAAATATGATCAGTTTAAGCACTACAATAGGCTTCAACGCAAGGCCCAAAAAGTACAATGTGCACAAATTTTGTACACCTAACCCAGAAATTGAAAAATCTTCTTATGTTAGCTCCTGCCAGAGCAACTGGCATGCTGACTAGGAAAGGCAGAGGGCTGACGGGTGACAATTATGAATGAGGTAACTACATCTAATGTAAATCTACAAATACTCTAAGAACACACTTAAAATCAGGGCATGGAACCACATTTTTTTGTTAGGTGTTAAAAAAAAAAAAAAGGAGTTTTACAAATTATTATAGCACACTGTAAAAATACAACATTTTGTAGATTGGTCTTGACTGCTATGTATTATGCATCAAAACTAACAACCTAATGAATGCAGTTACTTTGGAAAACTGACGTGCTCCACTTCGCCTTTAATTCAACTTCTGGAAAGTCCCACATTCTCAGTGTATACTGCTATAAGTTTGTATCAGATTCTGGTAAATCTGACAAAACTAAGAGTTATGCTGGGAAATCACACAGAGGAGAAATAATACAGATAAATAAAAATGCAACAGCACATGCTTACGAGCACTTATTGGAACAATTTGTGTCTAATTCCTGAACAAAGAGTACATGACTCTGCAGTCACAGAAATGTCACTTAAAATTTGCTAGCTCCAACACTGATAGGAGTCTGATTATAGAAAAATCTACCTGGTTTTGGAGTCCTTAGAACACTGCAAAGAGAATCGGCGGAATTTGTACATTTTACCTACAACTGGAAGTGGGGTCATTACTTTTCCACACTGATTTTTTTACAGTAAAGAAGGTCTAACACAGAATCTCTCATTTCTCAAACACAGAGGTATTACATGTTCAAGTACGGGCTTTCTTCTAATACTTCAACAGAAACATAATTTAAGAATTCTAAACTGTTTAAGTCAATACATTTCTGTGAGCCTCAGCTATACAGAAATTATTTGAACACTGTGAAGTAAAATTTACCTAGCAAATTTACCTGGGGTAAATCAGAACTTCTAACATAAGATAATCACTGTTACATGATAAACTGCACAATTATTAAAATAATAAGAGAAATTACCTGCTCTGCCAGTGTCTCACAGTCTTTAAGTTTTCCTCTTGAGCACTGAATTCCACCATTTCCAGTTATTACAATGGTTGCAAAACTTTCCTCTCCAGAAGGATCTCCACCAGGTTCCTTTACTTCAAAAACCTCTGAATAGAAGGCAGTCTGAAGGGTTTCCAGATTTATAAGATACTTAAGTTTCAAGTTTCTGGCAGTAGCTTTGCATTGCCCAAACTGTTGTATAAATTTGCGGAACCTGTACCTTATTCTTTTCCGCGTCAAAATGTGGTAGTCTTGGATTTTTGCTCGCACACATTTAGGCAAAAACATTTTGTAGCTGTGAATAAATAACCAGCAAAAAATCTACTCATTTTATCCATTAAATCCATTAAAGCAATGATGATTAGTTCCGTGCTAAACAACTCATCATGAAAATAATTTTTCCTCGAAATGTATAACCTTAATCCTCTAAATAACCTTATTTTTTAAACTGTAGGATAACAAGGATCCTTTCTTCAATCTGTAGTATCTTATTTCAAATACAGCCCTGTCTCTTCTTCAATTTTCCGTATTTCCCCCCTCACTCAGTTCAACATATATTACATAATGCATTTTCCATAAATGCTGACTGTTCTAGTCACTACTGAAGTTTTGAGCTAAGGCAGCAAAAGTTAAACAGCTGCTTTGTTTGGTGTAGAAGTTGGAAAGAGGATACTGCACAGACAGAGGCAACTGCATTGATAAAGAACAACTTTCCCGGCTGAAATTGTTAAATGGTAAAATACAATGTTGTGGTTGGTTCTCACTGAAGTTCCTATATCTCAGTCCATATTCTTTATCAAAGAGCAAAAGAGTAGTTTGTCACCTGCACTAAGCTGGATGATTTGTTGTCTCATTCCCTTTTTTACTCCTTCTGCTAGGTTTCATTAAAAGACAAACATTAAGCATTAAGTACTAAGCAAGGACAGAATTAGCTGAGTAGAAACCAATTAGGTTGATAAACCAATACGAACTGATAAACTCATGCAAGTTTAGCAGAGATCAGCCCAAGATGCTTAAGAGCCTGCAGGGCATGACATGACAAAAGAGGCATAAGAGAGCTTGGTTTGCTCATCATGGAGAAAAGAAGGCTCAAGTAAAGTATTCGACTAACTGTCTTCAACTAACGGATATGGAATGGTTTGAATTAGACTTCTCAGACATGCATAGTGAAAGGACAGAGGGTAACTGGTATCACAGAGAAGACTGATTAGATACAGAGGAAATCCTCCTCAGTGAGGGTGATGGTACACAGGACAAAGTTACGCAGAGACATGGTGGAATCTCCATCCCTGGACATTTTCAGAACTTGACTGGACAACATCCGGAGTAACTTTACCTAACTTTGAAGTTGGTCCTGATCTGAACAAGGGGCTGGATCTAGACCATAGGTCTCTCCCAACAAAAATTTTTCCCATCCTTTCCCACGTAAGTAGCTGCTGCCTTACCTCTCATTACAAGAGCCAAATCCATCTACTCAAAACCACAAATGGCCACTGTGATACAATCTTTCTAATAATTTCTAGTTTACACTATAGCTAAGTTTACAGAATCAGTATGCTAGAATAGATCAGTTGCCAACAGCTGAACACCTCCTCACAGATGCTAATGTGCAAAAACTTTGGTTTTAGATATCAGATAGGTGTGACACAATTATGAAGTATGGAGTCACCTGACTGAATTGTAAATAGCCAGTGGAGTTTGGTCCTTTTCTTTGGCCACTCTCATCATATCCAGAACAGCCATTCCAAGGCATTCTTCTTGTGTTTCGTGAGTAACAGGCATCTGTACCCATCCGTCCAAAAAATCAGCTCGCCACTGAGAAAGAAGAATGCAGGAATGAAAGTTAAAACTGTAGCACTGCTGTTCGTCAATAAAAAGGGGGGTTGGAGTGTAGTTTTGTTTTGTTTGTGGGTTTTTTCGTTGGTTGGTTGGTGTTTTGGAGAGTTTGTTTTTTTTTTTTTTAATACTACACTCTCCTCAATGAACCCCTTCATCCACAAAAAGCTGCGCGTGTTCATAATGGATACCATGCTTAGAAAGACTGTTTTCAAAGCCTTGTCAAGTGTCGAGAAGGTCAGTGTGGAGATGATGCTTTTCTACACTGTGTCAGTCCAAAATGAAAATGGAAATCACACTGAAAAACTTGACAGTGGCACAAGAAAGGTGCTATACACTCTCACTGCTCTCACCACAACTCCCATTAGAACTTCATCTCTTCAAATATTCAATATGACAAGGAATTTTTCATTTTGAGAGGGCTTCAAGCTGTCGAAACAGCAACATGTTTACTAGAAGAATACATGAAAGAGAATAAATACTAAAAACATTTACCATCCTGCATTAAAAAAATAATCAACCAAATCATACCTGTGCAAATAGGTAAGACATGACAAGATCATCAAGAACAGGGCTTTCTGCACCTCGAAGAATGCCATACCGATATGCTCTGCTGCTGCCATTGCAATACCAGTGGGGAAAATAAAACCTGTTATGAAATATTTATGCGAACATCAATAACCAGATACTCCTGCTTACCAACAGCAGACATTATCGCTTTCACAGAAACGCAATTGGTGCTGGTGGGTTTGGAGGACCAATATGAAATCCCAGCTAGTCAATGGAAGGGTTTGGATCCAAGTTTTGGTGTCTTAGAGTACCACAGCATTTAAGTAGGGTGATAAGCTGCACTGGTAGGAACAAGGAGCTCTGCAAAGCTATGGTCACTAATCTGAACATAGAGAATTTTGTGTTACTGTCTCCTAATTTCCTTTGAGACAGCTCCTAAAGAAACAGTGAAGGCCAGACTATGCTATGTCAAGTAAACAAAATCTTTTACATAAGGACAACTGTGTCTGTAGCTTCAGATGTTAAAGAGAAGAGAAAAATTATTTGATTGCAGACATCTGCCTGATTACACAGGATAATTGCTCTGTATTGCAGAATTTCTAACAGGCAAGCACAGAGGAGATGAAATGTAACATTAAGAAAAATACTATTTTTACTTTTGCTTTTTTTTTATTTTATTTTTTTCAACCTGACATGGCAAACATATGGTATATATATAATTAAATATGTTATTCAAAACTACTCTGACAATTTTGAGTCTCTTTCTCTTATCCAACACTCCCACCAACAATCTCACCAATAATCTGTCCGTAACTTCTTGGAGAAATTATGGTTCAACTAAATATCTTATTGGTTGTGTTTTCTCACACAGTCTTGTTTACCATGAAAAGTGGGAAGCCAATTTTGAGTTGATCAAAATTCAATTTTGATTACCTTATACGGTAAATTAGGGTGAGCCTGGTTGCTTCATCTACATGGAAGATGTGATTTGGAGGATACCACATTCTCTCTGTTTCACACATGAGTGCAAACATGTTATGATACACTGGCATGATACCTAAACAGAAAAGCAAACATAAGAAACTCTCTTCAAAAACAATCAACTTTATTAAAAAAAAAAATATATATATATACACATATACATATATATATATATATATATATATATATATAGTGGGTTAAAACAGCAGATTGGCACATGTTCTCCAACTACTCATTGCACTAGTCCATCATTGTCAACAGCATTGTAATCATCATCCAATTACCTGCAGACTGTTTTTGCTGGTTTACTTTCTCATTATTCCTTTATGTTCTCTGACTGCGGACTGTTCACCTGTTATCCTATGCCTCATTGTTAGGTTACAAGATTTTCTCTATATGGCATCTAATACAATGGCTTCCCTGCCTCACAGATTAGTCAGCTAAGAACAGTACATTACCTTTTTCCTAAACCTGATCTAGGCACTGATTTTAAGATTTTAGACTGATGAAAAATTAGAAATAAGAAAATACAAAAACAGTCACTGTGACTAAGACAACCACTTTCCATTTGTGTTTTAGTAGCTCAGTAGAGGCCAAAACCAAACATATATTGTTAATTAAACAAAATTCAAAAATATCTTTTTTTCCATCTCAACAACTCAGGATTGTTTTAACGAGGATCCTATTAATCACAAACTAATGGAAATCAGTTGAGAATTGACTCTTCAGCACCACCAGAATTTTAATTTGGCTTTTTTGGCTCCCAGCTGAAACTACAGCCTACCGTAAGGCAAATGCTGCAGCACTGTACTATGCAATGCTTTTGCTATGATTTGGAAAACCATTTAAATACCTGAAAACTCATAGCACAAAAGGATGACTTCAACCACTGACAAACATTTTGAAGACATGAAGATATACAGGTCTAGAGGTCAGAGAGTAGGATGAAAATTGCAGTGTGAAAGTCACAGTAGGTCAAAAGGAAAGAAAACCATGTTTACATTGCGGCAAGACACTTCGGGGAAAGCAGACAGAAAATACTGAAAAAGAAACCCCAATCCAGACAAAGACAACAAAAGTAACTTACAAGACATTAAGAGACATAGGTGTCCCTGCCCATGGCAGGGGGTTGGAATTAGATGATCTTAAGGTCCTTTCCAACCCTAACTATCCTGAGTCTATGACTCTAAAACGATTCTGGGAAGAGGCAAAGTACCCACGACCCTGCCCAAAGACTCAGACTGAAATCATAGAAATTCACACAAGAAACCAGGAAGGGAAAAAAAAACCATGACACTCAGCCTTATTTCTTTATTTCTGTTCTGAGCACCTACTAAAAGGGGCAGACCCAAATTTCTTTCATCACATCTGAAGTGCACGTAAGACAGTTAGTTAGAAACAACTACTCAATTCCACATACAGCATAAGCTTGTAGAACAGAAAGTAATCCAGTCTTGAATAACAACTAGCTTAAATTCTTTACAAAAGTGATTTGGCTCTGTAGGGGGCCATTAAGAGGGCTAAGAACAAGAGGTCTACTGTGCAGATGTCAGGTTAAACTGCTGAAATCTACAAACTATTCATCTGACACTTGTTTAAGCTAAAGATTGCCAAAATATTCCAGAATTACAGGTCCTAACACATGACCTTCTATGAAAAGGAGTCAGACTACAGGAAACTACAGAAATGGAAAAGATTAAAGTAACCAAAGAGAAACCAAAACTAAACAAACCCCCGCAAAGGAATAACCCTGAGGGGATTAAGTAATTGAAGCTGTAAATGTAGATGTTGCAAAGTTATGGTGCAGTAGAGCATATCTGATCCATCAGAGCTTGGAGACATACTAAATTAACTCAATTTTATGGAGTTAAAAAGAAATCTATACCATGCAACCAATCATGGTTCTCATTTGATGTGTGATCATATCTAGATCAACTAGATTACATTAAAGATCAGTTTTTTTGTCTATAAAGCAATGACAACTGACTTTGCAGACTTAAGGCTGTATGGTTTCTGCACCCCAAATAATTTCAGATCAGTTACAGAGTAATGCATGTGAATCACCAGCCTATTTCAGGATTCTAGCCAGATGCTAAACACCATTGGAGACAACGCTGAATATTTTCCTAGTCTTATTAACTCATTTCCCCTAGCTATTAACAATCCCACATAAGCATACTGAAGAACAAATTTCCAAGTCATATGCTTATATTCAAATGTTAAGCTGCCATATTTCGCAAAATACATTACAGATAAAGCCACCCAACCTCTAAAAAAAACTGAGCAAAACCAAAGAAACCCAGAGATTTTTCAATCCAGATCATATCATTGCCATTCTGAAACTTCAACTAAGTGAAGAGCCTGACTTTGGAATTCCCCCTGCAAATCAGAAATTTTGGCATTAAAAAAAGAAAAGTAAAAAAAAATCCGCATCACTGTCTTCTTATGTGTGAAGAGTAAACTGTGCACTCATCCATCCCTCACACTTTAAAATTTATTATTCTGAATGGTGACTTGTACTTTTCATTGCCAGTGCTCAGTGGTGCATAGATTACATGTTTTTCAAGAAAAGTAGCACATTTTCATTCTTCTCTTTTTCTCCCCCTTAAGAATTGTGCATTTGTGCCAGAATATTCCTGCACTTGAAAAAGTTTGAAGATTATACAAGTAAAGCAAACCACCTTATTGGAGTCTTGAAAGTGGTCCACAAAAATCTGACAAAAGCGGAGGGACTAGAAATTCTTATTTCATGTAAATCTTGCCAGTATTATTAATGGCAGGGACTTTTCAAGCAAATGGTAATCTCGGTATTCAAATGTTTTTTCCAGAAACAATGGGGGTGGAGGCGGGGAATCAAAGTCTTCTGATGAAGCCCAGACATGTCAACAATAGTGAAAAGTTCTGAGAAATGTATTTTTAACACTAGCCATCCTATCAAATCAATCAGTGATCAATTAGGAGAGAAGACAGTGACTCAGACATAATAAAGCAGAATTGTTCTCCACTTCTCCAGCAAGGGCTATTAAATAAATTTTCCGGACTTTTGCAAAGACATAAACATGATTATCTCTTGGCAAGTACTTTATTTTGTATACAAGGTGAAGGAGCCTCATGATACTATACAGTCTGTAAAGTAACATCGTGCAAGGCTGCAACACAGCAGAATTTTATTCCTCAAACTTCTCCTCTAAACCTAAAACCAGAATTATTTGCATAGTAGTTTCTTCCTTTCCTCATTATGATTTTAGATCTCCACATTCAGACAAGTCACACTACTTCATTTACCAGGGTAAGTAGCTAGTGAAATAAAGTTTTTCTCTATTTCCTCCTTTGTTGGCATTAGGTACCCTTTCACCCACACAGTACGTTTTCATTAGGCACTATCCTTCTGTAAAGAAAAATTAAAGCCCAGAAACTGTGAATCACAAAAGCCATGACATCACTACAAAATGTGGAAGCAATGTGCAGTCTACAGCAGAAATACTTCTTATGAAACTGTCAATTCAAGCATATAGTTAAGTCACTAGACACATACAGATGAAAGCAATTAGCTGCATGGAATTAATGAGTAAAGACAATTCTAAAAAAGTCTGTTTTCAAAGTCCAATACAAACAGCAGTCAGTTCGCACACAACTGTCCAGTAAACTATCTAAGACTTAGAAAGTCTTGTACATAGCAGATGGAAAATTGCTTAGCTTTTCTTATATAAAAATAGTATCTTGCCCTCATCTGTCATGTAAACTGGAGGCTTACCAAACCGGCACCACATTCACTGTCTCTATCATGTCAGAAAAATCTTTTCTGAACAGTTAATTGAAGGACAGATTTCCTTTCTTGGCAAAGCAGAGTTTCCTTTCCCGACTCAGAGTTCTGACTAATTCATTCCTCACCTTGGGAGGCTGGAGCACAGGAAGGTGCAGGTATTGTGTTGTGTGACTGAAGATTTTCAATGAAGGCTATCACTTCAGAAAAAACAAAACAACCCCACTCACACCCCACAAATCCCAAAACCAAAAGACCCCCAAAACCCACAACGGGCAGTTGTAATCACAGATAACTCTGAGATTTGTGAATTTGCAAAATTCAGAATGTTAAGGAAAAATATGGTTAAAATTCTGTAGCTACTAATAAGCAATCTCAGGTACTGAGCCATAAAAGCAAGAAGTACTGCACACCATCACGTTATGTAACAGTCACTCCCTTGCGTTTAACTGAATGCAGACACTGACAGTGTTTATTCATATTAAATGTTTTCCAACAGTATTTTTACTTCAGCAGAATCAAAGATTCTCTGCTATCTTAAGGGGTTCCAGAAAGCACCAGCAGTTTTCAAGGAAGTACCATGGAACTTCCAATCTCTTTGCAACTTAGACGGGTGAGAATTAAAAGGTTCCTAGGTGGAATTTCAGGATATCAACATTAAAACCAAAATAAAACAAACCAAACAAAATCAAACACAGAAGTCTAGAAATTCAAGGGGTTTTTAACTGTCAGCTGCTTGTAATTTAGCAACCCAGTCAGGATTATCAAACTGGTTCCCTCTTGGGATTCCAGTTCCTCTAAAGTTAATATCTCAAGGGTTTAACGATCCTAACAGAAGGGGAAATCAGAACAAATAAATTCAGATGTACCCTACAGAAATTTAGGGTTCATATACACCAGCAGGACAGGCCATGGCAGAAATGCAATATGCTAACCAAAACTATGCTCCTTTAACTTTGTTAAAACATTTTAAGGCTTGCTATTTAAATGTTAGTTAAAGTCACTAGCTCTGCATACTTTGATACTAATTTATAAGATTTTCAAGAATATGGCATAAATTTAAACCTGCAGCCTTTTCAGCCTTTTCCACCAATTTAGAAAGAAATATAGCTACAAATTCCATTGAGAAAAAAGTTGTATAATATTGCCATAGTAGCTGCTGGGCAGAAATCACTCTTCAGAGGACTCTGTCAACCTCAGCTCTACAAAGATAAAGGCTCAACATGATATTTCATATATACAAGCAAGTATAAATCACTAGTTGTATACTTTAGAAACTCTGATGAAGAATGATGAAACAATAGAAAAATACAAAACCAACTTGTACTATTCACACAAATTATTTTTAACATTTGTACTACCTATACCAACAAAACATTAACTGGTACCCCACAAAGCTAGAAGTCTTGAGAAGCACTTGTGAGGTCCTACAAAACAAGCAATATAGTATGAAGTATTCAGATGATCTCCTGGGAAGCAGGACTAACTGGATTTGTGGATTAGCAAGAATTGGGTTTTGCATGTTTGTGATGTGGGTGAGAAGAATATCATACATGGCTCAGGCCCTTTTTCTTTTCTTCAGCTGGAGGAAAGAGACTATAGAACCTTGGGAATACAGTGGAAGGTATCGGAAAGATCTTCATTTGAATCACCATCAAAAAGATACCTTAACTCTAGGTCAAGCTGTAAAACTCAGACCTATAAGGTCTGAATCAAGAGTGGTGAATTCTCATTAAGCTAAAACTTCTGAATACCACACTACTTCCTCATGATCTCCCAGAATGAATCCTGGGCAGCGCTTCTGCTGAATTCACTGTTTTGCTTATCTGTTACATGAACAGCAACTCTACAAACTCAGATCTTAGTCGGACTCTGCCAGGGCTGAAGATCCCCAAAGAACAAAGAACAATGGGGCTTCAACCCAGGATAATCTTTGTCAAACTACCTACTCACAGCATGAAACTCAACAGCACGGAAAAAAACTGACAGATCCATCCCAAAAATAGTCATTTAAAGCATATTTAAAAACATCATACCAAAAGAAGCCCCAAAATCACAAAAGTGTAAGGTGTTTCAAGATAATAAAATATACAGACTCAGCAGCTTTGTATCTGTAACCCAGTATAAAAGAAAGATTTGGAATTACAAGCCTTTCTTTCAAATTCATTTGCACCTGAAATGTGGTACATGGAAAGTTAAAAGACACATCTAGTCTTGTACCACTGACAGCCCAAAAGAAGATACGAAGATGCATGTACATTTATGTGTTCACATTTGCATGAGAAGCAAGAAGACAGTCACTTTAATATCCAAAGTTTATTGGAATTATTTTTTTAATTCACAAATTCAAAATCAAGAAAGATGCATGCACAAAATGCATGCCTGAAGTATTTTTGCTCTGTGTCTCAGCACATGACAATGTTAAACTCTGAGTATATGTAACAATTCAAAGGCATTCTTACATATAAACATGATTATTTCAAATACATTCTCCTGTCATTTACTCACTTTATTTTCACAATATTACACACAAGTAGTCATCTCTAACAGAACAGTTTCCATCTGCAAAGTGATTAAACATGTATAACAGCCAATATATGCATAACTTCCAGGGCCAATCAGTTTTGTATGGTTGCATCAGAAAGCAATTCAAGTTATTTCCAGCTCCTGCTGTGATTTAGCTATCCAAACTATATGTCAGTTCAGTGAAAGAGGACTTCAAGGTAACGTATACCCTCAAATTATTTTAAAGATGGCAGTTACCCAATTATAATCCCAGTTTCACAAGCTCTCTAACAGGAACAGTTTTGCAGCCTGGTGCTAACTACTTCAGAAAGAACAAAGAGGTTAGCATTTCAGTTAAAATGCCACCACTTTGACGGGCTCTGGATTATTAAAAATTTTCTTGCATTAAGCTGAATTTCACTCCCTCATTAGGAAAACTGTTATGTATGTACTTACCACAGGCTTTACAGGCAACAGCACAGATCTCTTCTGCAACATATTCTCCAGCTGGAAATTGAAGGTAATCTCCTCCTGTCTTCCCAGGAGAATGATAAAGGTATACTTGAAGCAATGGTTCTGTCTGCCTGGGTGCGTTGCTGTTGCCATGGATGTCACCATTCTGATGGACAGTAGAAGTTTCTGTACCTTCCATATTTGTCATTGTAAGACAGGCCATTGTTCGGTTTGGTTCTGTTCAGAGCATGTGCCTAAAAGAAATGTAACGTGTAGTTCTTGACTAACTGTATTTGGTTTTGCTTATAATACTCCTATTTCATGACATTACCGTTCTGACACAGGAAAAACATTAACAGCTAAGAGAATGACTTAGAAGGTTTACTAAAGTTTCTCCTTGATTTACTATGTAGCTCTAGTTTGAAAAACAAAAGACACTATGACAGGAAAACCAAAGATATTAACTGGGAGTCCCACTAGAGGATTTATTACCTCTCACTGGATTTTAGACACTGTATGCTTACCTGTCCAGTTGAAACATGCTAGCTAAATCTGAAAACTAAAGTAATCCCTACAATGACATACGTACAACTCGTTATATTCCCTGTTTAAATACAAAGACTGCATTGGTAACTTACAAGACAATTAGCTAGGTTATTAGCTGGCACTGATGAAGAGAAGGGCAGTAACAGCACCTTTTGGCTGAGTTTTAATCTTAAGTAGACACGTAAAAGAAAACGCACTAAGTGAGGTGAGACTCTTAGTCAGAAGACTTGGTTTGTATATATGAATCAGAGGACTCCCAACATCGCCTTCTTTCAGGCTAATAATCGGAATTTCATTTGTAAGGAATTCAAGCTAAAAATCTTCTTTGATAAATATAATCAAAGAAAATAAGAGACTAATAACTCAATATATAACCACATATATAACTATATATATAATAATTGTTTGTTTGTTTTTTAAAGTGAGTGACCGCATATTCTGAAAGCCAGATGAAGAATGTCTTTGCTCTTCTTCAACTCTTTAGGGCTCAGTGTTGGGACTGGCACATTCAACATCTTTGTCAGCAACATGGACAGTGGGATTGATGCACCGTCAGCAAGTTTACAGAAGACACCAAGCTATGCGATGTGTTTGACACACTGGAGGGAAGGGATGTCATCCAGAGGGACCTGGACACGCTGGAAAGGTGGGACAGTGCAAACCTCATGAAGTTCAACAAGGCCAAGTGCAAGGTCCTGCACTAGGGTCAGGGCAATCGCAGGCACAACTACAGGCTGGGCAGAGACTTGGGAGAAGAAGAAGGACTTGGGGGGTGTTGATTGGTAGGAAGCTCAATGTGACCCTGCAGTGTGCGTGCACAGCCCAGGAACCAACCATCTGCTAGGCTGCATCAAGAGGAGCGTGACCAGCAGGTCGAGGGAGGTGATCCTGCCCCCCTACCTTCATGAGACCCCCCCTGCAGTGCTGCATCCAGCTCTGGGGTGCCCAACACAAGAGGGACACGGACCTGCTCAAGTGAGTCTAGAGGAGGCCACAAAGATGATCAGAGGGCTGGGGCACCTCTGCTATGGAGACAGGCTGAGAGAATTGGGCTTCTTCAGCCTGGAGAAGAAAGGCTCCAGGGAAACCTTGGACCAGCTTTCAATACCTAAAGGGGGCCTACAGGAAAGCTGGAAAGGGACTTTTTACAAGGGCATATAGTGACAGGACAAGGGGGAATGGCTTTAAACTGGAAGAGGAGAAATTTAGATTAAGAAGTTCTTTACTATGAGGGTGGTGAGACACTGGCACAAGTTGCCCAAAGAAGCGGCTGTTCCATCTGTTGCAGTGTTCAAGGCCAGGCTGGATGGGGCTTTAAGCAATCTGCTCTAGTGGAAGGTGTCCCTGCCCATGGCACGGGGTTGGAACAAGATGATCTTTACGGTCCCTCCCAACCCAAACCATTCAATGATTCTGTAACTAAATCGTAATTTTAATCAGTCTAATCCATGTTCATGATAAAAGCTTTGACCACAGTGTGTAAGGCTCGCTTGTATTAAAATTGATATTAAGCAGCTACCACCTGGAATTCAGCATTTCATATTTTCAAAATGCACAATAGGTCTAAACAAGACATCAGTTATAAGGATTTGTTTTTTTTTTATAATCACTGAATGTTTTGGACCACTATAAAGTCTCCTGAGGGCTTTTTCTTCTCCAGGCTGAACAACCTCAACTCTCTCAGGCTTTCTTAATGAGAGAGGTGTTCCAGCCCTCTGATCATTTTTGTGGCCCTCCCCTGGATTTGCTTTAACTTGCTTTCATGTCTTCACACAGCTGGACACAGGATTCCAAGTAAGGCCTCACAAGACCAGAGCAGAGGAGGAGAATCCCATCCCTTAAACTGTTTTTTTTTTTTTTTTTTATATAATACAAATGGCTTTCTGGGCTGCAGGTGCCCATTGCCAGCTCATGTCTCATTTTTCATCTACCAGGATCCCTGAGTCCCTATTTGTAGGGCTGCTCTCAACCCCATTTGTACCCCAGTCTGATACTGAGGCTTACTCCAACCCAGGTGCAAGAAGAGCTTATGAATCTCATGAGGCTCACATGGGCCCACTTCTCAAGCCTGACCAGGTCTCTCCAGGTGGCATCCCTTCCCTCAAGCCCATCAGCTAGCTGACTACTCAGCTTAGTGTCACCTCCATACTTCCTGAGAGTGCACTCAATCCCACTGTATATTGCTGATGAAAATACTGAACAGTTAATACAGATATTCAACATTAAAATGTTACTGTTTCACTTAAAATATGTTTAATGTTTTGGATAGGTAGATGGGTGTTACATTCCTAAATGTGCAATTTTCAACAGCTTTTGTTTATATTGAACTATGTTGCTGTATCATAACTGTTTACAACATGATTTTTTAAAATTTTCTGCTCCCAACTATAATTACTGAGGGAAGGATGAGTGTACAAATACATATTTATGGGGGTGAAAGATGACTTGTGCTACAGAAATGGACTGCAATGGTTAAGTCAGCAGAAACACCAGGCTGAAAACTTTTAAGGAGGAAAACATTCACTTCATGCTCTATGTGACAGACAAAAATACTAAATTACACAATGCAGGAAGATAAAATTATTCTATTATGATGGTAATTCTAGGGGAAAGAAAAAAATAACAAAAAATAACAGAGGAAAAAAAAGAAAAAAGAGACACCATCATCAAGATAATGCGTTCAACACTGTCCCACACGACATCCTTGTCTCTAAATTGGAAAGACATCAACTTGATGGATGGACCACTCTGTGGATAAAGAACTGGCTGGATGGACGCACACAAAGAGTTGTGGTCAATGGCTCAATGTCCAGCTGGAGACCAGTAACGAGTGGTGTCCCTCAGGGATCAGTGTTGGGACCAGTCTTGTTCAACATCTTTGTCGCTGACATGGACAGTGGGATTGAGTGTGCCCTCAGCAAGTTTGCCGATGACACCAAGCTGTGTGGTTCGGTTGATACCCTGGAGGGAAGGAATGCCATCCAAAGGGACCCTGACACGCTTGTGAGGTGGGCTGATGCCAGCCTCATGAAGTTTAACCATGACAAGTGCAAGGTCCTACACCTGGGTCAGAGCAATTCCAGGCACAGCTACAGGTTGGGCAGAGAAGAGATTCAGAGCAGCCCTGCGGAGAAGGACTTGGGGGTGTTGGTTGATGAGAAAATGAACATGGGCTGGCAGTGTGCGCTCACAGCCCAGAAAGCCAACCATATCCTGGGCTGCATCAAAAGGAGCGTGACCAGCAGGTCGAAGGAGGTGATCCTGCCCCTCTACTCTGCTCTCGTGAGGCCTCACTTGGAGTATTGTGTGTAGTTCTGGTGTCCTCAACATAAAAAGGACATGGAACTGTTGGAACAAGTCCAGAGAAGGGCCACGAGGATGATCAGGGGACTGGAGCACCTCCCCTATGAAGACAGGCTGAGGAAGCTGGGGCTGTTCAGCCTGGAGAAGAGAAGGCTGCATGGGGACCTCATAGCAGCCTTCCAGTATCCGAAGGGGGCCTACAGGGATGCTGGGGAGGGACTCTGCATTAGGGACTGTAGTGATAGGACAAGGGGTAACGGGTTAAAACTTCAACAGGGGAAGTTTAGATAGGATATAAGGAGGAAATTCTTTCCTGTTAGGGTGGTGAGGCACTGGAATAGGTTGCCAAGGGAGGTTGTGAATGCTCCATCCCTGGCAGTGCTCAAGACCAGGTTGGACAAAGCCTTGGGTGAGATGGTTTAGTGTGAGGGGTCCCTGCCCATGGCAGGGGGGATTGGAACTAGATGATCTAAAGGTTCTTTCCAGCCCTAACCATTCTATGATTCTAAGAGAAAAGTGCGTAATTTTATTTCCCAAACAAAGCAACACAAAGAGCCACTGTACCGCATACATATTAAATCTGAATTTCTCAGTGCAAGTGTCACTCACTACATTCCTTGGACCCGGATCTAAGGTGGGCATACAGAAACACAGTCTGGTTTGTGTTGGAAGGGACCTTCAAATGTCATCTAGTCCAAGCCCCCTGCAATAAGCAACGACATCTTGAACTAGATCAGGTTGCCCAGAACCATCCAGGTTGGCCTTGAACGTCTTCAGGGATAGCACATCTCTGACCTCTCTGGACAACCTGTGCCAGTGTTTTACCACCCTCATTGCAAAGAATTTCCTCCTTGTGTCTAGCCTGAACCCTCGTTCACACAGCCAGCAACCTCTAAATGTAAGAGACTTGTGCTTTCAGTGGTAAAGGCAGCACACAGGTAACAAGAAAGTGCTGAATTAAGAAAAAAAATGCATTTATGTTAACCCATCAGGGAATTCACATTTCTTATGTATGTAAGTCAACAGTATGCAATGTAATGTTTGTGCTCTACCATTTGCTTATATAAAACATTCACAGATTTTATCTCCAGAGAAAGGCTTATTTAATTAGCACAGAAATTTTTCTAAAACACCCCAATAATAACTCTGTTGAATATAAACCTTCACCTGAACTGGCAGATTCTTTTCATTTAGATCATGTGGTATTATGTCTACCCAGCACTGAAGGGAAATACTGTTTATAGAACTGAAAACCTGGCAAATTTCCAATGTGAACTAAACAGACTTGTTTGCGCTGAGCCCTCCTTCATAAAGTTTGTGCATTTAGAAACACACTTGCCATTTCAAAAAAAAAACAAAAACAAACCCTCATCATTCCCTGTTTCTATATAAAAATCTCCATAACTAATAAGAGAATTTTGCTTGATCATACATAAGTATGTGAAATAACAATAAAATACAGGAAAAAATGTAAAGTAAATATACAAAGTAAATACAACATGCAAAATAGTCTACTCCTCCCTTTGAATGCACCCAGAATGAGACTTTTTCAGGTAAGCTACATTACCACAGATTTATCTGTTTGCCAAAAAGGAGCTATGTCCACACATATCTGGAAGCGGGTATCTGACATAAGACTCAGCTGAAGAGAAAAATGTCCTGTCCATTTATCCATGTAACAACAATGTGTAACAGAATCTGGATGGAACATAAACATCTTGATTTGGAGATCAAGTCTACTAACTATAAAAGACCTGACTCTGGTACTGATGAACAGAGGATTTGATTTAATAGGATTATTTTAATGTTCCTATTCTGGATAATATTTCAAGTCACAGCTTCTAAAGAATGAGATTAATCCTTCCCTGTCTTGCTCTAACTGCCATCACCAGTATCCACAACACATTTATATGCCGCCCTCTGTTGCTGTCTGTACCTCTAGTTCATCTGAGGATTAATTTTACCAGCCACACCGGACTGCACTGATTCATACAGCTCTTTCTTAAGTCAATCAGAAAGAAACTGATGAGACTGAAACCCAGTATTTATGCAAGAAATTTCATTATAATGAGGACAATATCCTCATTATCATGAGGACATACATAGTCCTCATGATGCAATAATATGGAGCGTTCATGGACCTGTTCACAACAACATTTATTATTTCTTTATTTGAACCATGGGGTGTACAGTTTTACAAAATCTAAACTCTTTCATGCAAGTAATTCTCCCCCCTGCAGCTTACATTTTTAGGGGGGTTTTCTGTGGGTTTCTAGAGAAACCTGCAGGGTTAGGATCTTAACTATACCACTTCAAACACCTAAATTTTAAATTAAACACCTAATTTTAAAACTAAATTTGGGAGGTTCAAATATCAGAGCAATCTCGCACTACAGATAAATCCCCAACTGTTAATTACCTTTTATCACCTGAGAAATCTCTGAATGAAACATGAGAGTGATGGAGCTCTTTCAATAAATATGTAATAAGTCACTCACTCACTGCTGGTATCCACAGGAGGTCAGACAAAGCAGGCGCACAAGCAGTGGTGGAACATAATGTCTCTGCAGTAAAAACACATATTTACTATTAGAAAAGTTAATGGCTATGAAGAATACAAAACACACTGTTGTTTAGGAATTCATATCTGTGTTAAGGTACAGAGTGATCCACTCCATCTCATTTGCCCAAATTCCCATCTTCTTTGCCAAGATATTTTTAAATCTAGGGTTTTTTAAATACAAGCTTTAAAAAAAAACCAACGTTGGTTTAAAATGCATTTTTGGTACTGAGACTGCTCCTCAGTTCTAGCAAGAAATTGGTATATGAAATCCAACTTGAAATACAGTTACCAATTCATTTTTTTCTTCAGTCACCATGTTTTCCTTTTCTGTGAATACAGCATCCATTTAAGAAAACTGTTGATGTCATTACATGAAGAAAAGAGAAATGGAAAAGTAATTACAAAAGGAGACATGGTGTGTTCACTTTCTGTAGCAGCACTCCCTTTAGCCAGAACAATTCATTCTATTTAAAAACCACTCATTTCAATTCATGTGGAAGTCAGCACCAACTGTCTTGTAGCAGGAAGGACAGGGCACGCCCCCCTTGCTCTCCTTGCACAACATTTCCGTGGTTTCAAGAAACACCGCTTGAAAGCACTTAAACATAACAGCAACTTCCTGGACCAGTGAAAAAAATGATACATTCCCTGTTGGGACCCTCCCAGTGTAGAAGAGGGCCTGACAGAGAAGCAAAAATGCATTTAAAAAGTAAATAAAAGGGGAAAAACTACAGTTAAAAGTTCAAAGGGGCAGAATTCCAACTGGGAGAATGTCAAGTTTTGTATTTGATGACTCTTCAAACAGAAATCTCCATGGACAGGACACAGGAGAAGGAAATCAACACAATTTTCTTAGCACCACACTGTGTCTACTGAGTCTACCATCAGTGCCCTAAGAAAAAGGAACATATCTCAACAAGCAGTAAATTCAGCTTCTCTCAGAAGTTAGGCTGTTATGGCAACAATCAGCTTTTCTCCGTGGCAATGCTGGCTCTGGAGATAAGCAGTTCTGCCGTGTTTGGGCAGCTGTGTATTTTGTATACACCTCCAGAGATTTTCCTTCAAATGCTGTCTAGCCAGCCAATTAAGATCTGATCCAAAGTCCAGTACAATCATTGCAGATTTTCCAGACCTGTATTAAAGTGCCAGAGGGAGAAAGAGGGGTTGTCTGCGGCAGAGCAGTCTATTACTGACCTACTGAGCACACATTCCATGCACACTGATCTGAGAGCTTGAGATCAAACAAAGCACAGAGCCACCATCTGCTCGTGCAGGTTTCAGATCAAGAGGTATTGCTGTGTACTGCAAAGTGTTTTCTACTTTTGAAGTACTGTTGCATGTTCACAACTGCCTTGCATTCATCATTCCCAAACAGGTTCTTGACTCTCAGTAAAGCTGCATGAAGATTTACCTCACTGCAGTTAATTATGCAGTTTTTCCAAAAACTGATCAGATCAGTTGCATAGCATCACTGGCTGTATGAGACAGCCACTGATGAACCGATGGAACAAATCAGGTTAAGAACTCAAGGCACTTGTACTCTCTGCCTAGCATTTTGAATAAGCTTAGCGATATTGCAGCTTACATTTTCAAGCATAAAAATTGGACAGAGCAGCCTAATACCAAGTCTATTCTTCTTCACATGACAAACATGAAAAATGGTCACTTGCTTATGAATGAGCAGCGCACAGGTCTGGTCAAAAAGCATGGAAACTTGGGAGACTAAAAACTCAAGCCAAACAAGCTCACTATGGTTATTCTGACATTCTTTTTCTAAAGACATACCTATTTACAGGATTGGCACCAAGACCTTATAAAACTATTCAGTTTATATACTTTCAGACTAAGTCTTACCTGACACAACCTGGTCTTCTAAAAGCAGAGTTGCAAAGAATGTTACCTGGAACATACCTGGATGCCCAATTCCAAAACGAAACGAACTAGAGTCTAATGAAACGCAGACAAAATAAATTTTTCACTTCTAAACCAAGATTATACTAAGAAGAAAAGTCAGCTTCCCACTTGTAATTGTTTTTGTTAGTTTGGTTGGTTTGCACTTAATATAGAACACCGAATCATAGAATAGTTTGGCTGGAAGGGAGCTTCAAAACTCACCTAACAAAACACCCCCTGCAATGAGCAAGGACATCTTGAACTAGATCAGGTTGCCCAGAACCATCCAGCCTGGTCTTCAATGTCTCCAGGGATGGTGCATCCACCACCTCTCTGGGCAACCGGTAGCAGTGTTTTACCCCTCTCACTGCAAAGAATTTCTTCCTCACGTCCAGCCTGAATTTCCCCTTTCAGTTTAAAACCATCACCCTTTGTCCTGTCGCAGCAGGCCCTGCCAAAAGTCTCTCCCCATCTTTCCTATAGGCAGCCTTTTTAAGTACTGGAAGATGCCCTAAGATCTCCCCTGACCCTTCCCATCTCCAGGCTGAACAACCCCAACTCTCAGCCCTTCCACACAGGAGAGGTGCTCCAGCCCTCTGGTCCTTCTCTGGGACCCTCTCCAGCAGGTCCATGTCTTTGCTATGTTGAGGACTTCAAAGCTGGATGCAGCACTACAGGTGGGGTCTCACCAGAGAAGCAGAGGGGCAGAATCACCTCCCTTGACCTGCTGCCACACTCCTTTGGATGCAGCCCAGGATACAACTGGCCTTCTGGGCTATGAGCACACATTGCTGGATCATGTACAGTTCTTCACCCTCCAGTACCTCCAAGTCCTTCTCCTCAGCGGTACTCTCCATCCTTTCATCCCTCAGCCTGTATTGATACCAGAGGCTGCCCCGACCCAGGTGCAGTACCCTGCACTTGGCCTTGTTGAATTTCACAAGGTTCGTATGGGCCCACCTCTTGAGACTGTCCAAGTCCTTCTGGATGGCATTCAGTCCCTCAGGGATGTCAAAGTGCATCACTCAGTGGTACACTTAATATTTAATTATAGTCTTCCCGGTTCAGTTTGAATAGAGACAAATGGACCACAACTAAATTTTCTCATAACGTACACCCAGCAGACCTGTTATGCTTTGAAAAGTTTAAAATCTTAAAAAGGTAACAACAGTGTTTATATTCTGCATGTAACAGGCAGTATTCCTTGCAAATCTGGTCTGGTGATTTCCTTTATGTATGTAGTTTTGGTAAGTTTTGGGGTTGTTTTTTAAACACAGAAATACACTAAATTCAAGGAACCAAACGCACATGCTGCTGTGACAGGCAGTAAAGTACTGTATTTTAAAAACATCAGCACGTACAGAAATGCCACTGCTCCTTAGCGGAGCCAACGAGAAATTCTGAAGTCTTTGTTCAGTCAGAACATTCTACATCAGCCAGTATTTCACAAAAAATTTACAGCAACAGATTCACATCTTCCTACCACATATTTATGAGAAAACATTCTTCTGATTAACTTTATCAGAGTATTCAACAATCACTTTAAAAATATTAGGCAATCTGGAAAATCTGATAACCTTTTCCATGCTTAGACAACAGATGCCAAGTTTAAATCACAGATTAACTTTGTATGTAAGTGCACCATCTTCTGCACTAAGAAAACTCTTTGTCTTTTCCCATGTAATATTTATACTGACTTTAAAAATAGCTTTCACAAAAATATTAGATACTATCTTAAAGCATATTTCAAGATGTTTTGTAATTAAAAAAAAAGTATGTCTCCAGATCTCATGATCTTTTTCCAACATGCTTTGCCTATTGGGGGATCTAAAAGTTGCCCTGCCACGAGGTAAAGCCTCATAGAATCATAGAAGAACAGTTACGATGGGAAAGGACCTTAGGATCATCTTGTTCCAACCACCCTGCCACAGGCAGGGATTCCTTCCACTAGATCAAGTTGCTCAAGCCCTTTAACACTGCCAAGGATGGAGCATTCACAACTTCATTCCAATGCCTCACCACTCTCATACTGAAGAATTTCTTCCTTATATCTTCCCTGTTTCAGTTTAAACCCATTACCTTTTGTCCTATCACTACAGTCCCTGATGAAGAGTCCTTCCTTGGCATCCCTGTAGGCCCCCTTTAGATAACGGAAGACTGCTATAAGGACGCTTCTCCTGTCTTCATATGGGAGGTGCTCCAGGCCCTTTATCATCCTTCTGGCCCTCCTCTGGACTTGCTCCAACAGCTCCATGTCCTTCTTATGTTGAGGACACAAGAACTATAAGCAGTATTCCAAGTAGGGTCTCATGAAAGCAGAGTAGAGGGGTAGAATCACTTCCTTTGACCTCATCACGTTTATGATGTGGTCCAGAACAACGACAGAACAACTGCTTATAAAAGAAACAACTGCACAAAGTGACTCCAAATGAATTTTCCTGTTTTATCAGCTGTACATTAATATCACACAAGGATTTTTAATGTTACAAGATTTGAATGCACATGGTAGCAAACAGAAAAAGAAGGAAGATGACAGACAACCTAACGTACCAATGACAAAACTTATACTAAAAAAAATGCAGAGAAGCAAAAATAACATTTGCTTACAGTTTTCACTTGGCAAACCAGTGCATGTATCAGCAATTCAGCAAGAGCCCATGAACTTTTGCACAAGGAAAGAGTAATGATACTGGTTTGATCTGCCTGCATGACACACAGGGACCAAGTGGACAGAAGCTGTTAGTATGAGGATTTTAATCTTTTCATTCTGGTTAGGAATTAAGACAAATAATCATGATTTTTAAGTTCTTTACAACATAATGAAGTCCTTGCCCTAGCTTATCTCACAAAGAAAGCTATGTGGGGTGCTGTTAAGAAAAGCAGAACGAACAATACACTCAAGAAGCAATAGATCAATAGAACAATACCCCAGCATCACAGTAACCTGCCAAGTAGGTGAGTTACCAGAAAAGCAATCAAATCAAAGACCTGCCCACAAGCAACAGCTCTGCTTGGTTTTCATAAGAACTTTGGCAGAAGTCAGTCTATATCTGCAAAACATTTCAGTTTCACCATGATAATAAATATCAGCAAAAGGCTATTTCATCATCAAATTTCCAAGCAATTCAAATGGTTGCCTAATTGTTTTGGCAAAGATTACCTCCCAAGACTCATTTGTGGATCCTTAGTCCACTAAGTGCCACTATTACCTGCACAGCTTTATATGCACATAGGAAAAGTAACCACAGTAGGTCAGAAAGACCTTCTATATGAAGGATGTGGAAAATGTCTCCAATTTCCTATGATTCTCTTACATATATCTAAAATTCTTCTTAAGTGGTACAATAAATGCTGATGACAGCAAAATTAGGACTGATACTTTCACAAGTATGCCACAATATCCTATACTTTTTTTGTGAGCTATACTAAAAACTGAATTCTGTTTAATAGCTCAGACCACGAAATAAGGGTTCATTAGTACAGCACAGGTCTTCCTTAATTGATTCTTTGACATCTTTCAAAAAGACAGAAAAAAAGGAATTGCCAGTGCTCCTGTGTGCATGAAGCAAATTAACTCAGAGTAAAAAGTGTCTCTGAGGATTGCTCACTACTAGTCTCATTCTGCTTAGTGGCTTTTGGTTACAAAAGAAATGCAGAACACTGTCGTACATCGATGCCAGTGCTTTGAATATTTAATGTAAAAACAACTACCAGCAAATTACCAAGAAATTAGGAGACAATAAAGAAATAATAAAAAAAAAAAATCACATTTCAAAGTGGAAAAAATATTCTGACTCACCACTGAAACAGAAAAAAGTATTTTTCTATTAAAAGGCATTTTTATTGAAAACACTGTCTAGGGGAAAAACACTTCAATGCTAGAGAACACATATGACAGTTACAGCTAAAATCACAAGTTAAATATTGAAAGTAGAAAGAAAAGCAAAAAGTACAGCAGTAGCAGCAAAGTAGTTTGTCAGATTGCTTGGCCTTCTTAAAACACTGCAAGAGTGAAACAGCAGGGCCGTTATGCTAGAAGACACTGTTGAAGAAAGCAAGCTTTCCTCTTCATAACTGAAGAAGGATTTATCAAAATACGAACGAAGTTATTGCTGCAGTACTGTGCAGACAAAGAACAGCATCAACAGTTGCAAAAGAGATGCCAGTTTAGCAGATGCTGTCAAGAATCAAGCAGGCTGCACTAAGCTTGCCATTTCACGTTGCTGGCAGAGTGCAGAACAGCGGCAAAGCAGACACTAGCCATCTCACAATGGAAAAGGTTTCAAAACTGCTACTCTTCTCTCAGCCACCAAAGACCTGTCCTTTTTCCTGTGGCAGGCAGGGATTTCTCATGTGAAGGTCTGCTCTCAACAGCTGCACTGTGGAAGAAAGAGAACAGCAAAGACCCACCACTTGCTGTAATTTGGTACTTCTGAAGGACATCAGACCTCCAACAAAGTTCTTTGGCCTCTCCAACCGTGGGAGTGCTCTGGAGCTCTGAGTCTTTACAAAAAAGGTATCTTCTAGGCAAATAAAAATGAAACAGTTTCATCAAACAGATCTATATCTGGTAGAAAATACAAGGTTCTTTTCCTTCACAGAAAATAAAGGGTTTCTCACAGCAAACATTTCTTTGAGGAAAACCAGACATAACGCTTTCCAGTTGCCACTGGCTATTAGGATAAACTGCCCAGCTTAGAGTTGGTCAGGAAGCCTTTCTCAAGACCTGGATTTTAACAAGTTAAAGCCTTTTGGACTGTCATCTCCCTTTTCTTGTGCTCTTATCTTACTTCCCCAGTCTGGCAACTTCCCTCCTCAGAGGTTAGTAAAGCTACTGCCTCTACAGTAACTGTCATGTATGTTTACACTTTTCAGAAAGTCTTGAGGGCTGCAGAGCTAGAATTTTCTTCCTGTGAACCAAGAACAGAAGATTATGTGGCAGGGGGAAGGGCAGTGACACCAGCCATCTCCTGCAAGCGAGTAGGAGGTACGCAGAAGGAGGAAGAGCCAAAGTAAATACAAAAAGTGTCAAAACAATGTTTAAAAACCTTCTTTGCCCTCCATGAGTTAAGCCACTTATTTTATGTTTCACTCTCTTCCAACAGAGCTTGAATTTAATAGCATCAAAAGAAAAAAAAAAGGGGGGGTGTGGGGGTGAAGTATAAAAAGATCCTGATTACTGGCCAAGTATCACAATAGCATTAAGAAAAAACTGTGACTCAAACCTCAAAGACTGATTGTGAAAATTTGCAGTCACTTTATGTACAGTGAGAAATAATGACACACATATGAGTACCACCATGCCTCTTTGCTATATTGCTATAGATTAAAAGGTGTCTCCAGTTTCAGTAACCAGAATATCAGGATTGAAACTGCTCTTCTCTGTCAAACTTCTAAATCTCTACCTTTAGAGATCAGAAGTACACCTTCACACTTTACCATACATGGCAAAGTTCCATGTAAAATATAACCATAACCCCAGCCACCTTTTCTGCCTACAAAAATAGAAAACAAAGATATACGCTATGTTCTTCACTATATCATAAGATGTACCCCCTGCTCCAGCATTTGTGGGTTCCTTGGTTTCTTTCCTCTCCCAGTTTTCACCACCTGACAAAAGCAGAGGGTAAATAAAGTGGTCCTGGACAATAAAATTGCATAATATGCTACATAATAAAACATGCATGACCTTGTTTCCTGTAACATTTTTCAGTGAAACATGTGGGGGAGGGAAAGACTCTCCCTCAGATTTACCAGTCATCAAAAATACGAAAACATCTGGATCAACTAAGCTATCCCCTTACGCATATCTCAGCTTCTACACTATCTGAACAGAATCTGAACACATGTGCTTCAACAAATTAGCCCTTTACAGAAAAAACTGACATCATGTAAACAGGATAACATTTAAGTCAGAATGAATCAGCAATCTCTACCAAACAGGCAAGAGCAGAAGATGCCAGTGTCTGGTTTGGACACTCCGGAAAGATCCCCTTCATCTTCAGGCTCCGCTGCTTTCTCAGCTTTAGTTTAGAAATTGTCTTATCAGTAGGCCAGACCTGATGTAAATCTCATTTAGAAATTCCCTCCTCAAGGTGCAGGATTTTCTAAGGGATTTTGGTGGTTTTTACACACACGAACACACACACACAGAGGCATGCACCTCCCCTTGGAAAAGCATACAGTTATGCAGAGGAAACGAAGCTAGCTCTTTATAATGACACATCAGTTAAAGAAACCTGGAATACTAATACTATTCGGAAGTGCTTAACTTTGCATTACCTGTTTGTAGAAAATGTAAATCCATGCAATGCAATGTATATAAGATACCCTGCATTTTCATTCAAGTCTGCTTTAGTATTGCAGAAGCAGCTAAAAATCTAGGCAAGATTACACCATGAAGTTCTAAAACAGGTAATAATAAACCTGCCTTAAAAACCGAAACAAATGCAAAAAAAAACCAAACAAGCCAAAACCTAAACAAACCCCAAAACAACCCAACAACAAAAAACAAAAGCACAGCACCTGCCTCCTTGCCTCCAACTTAGATCCTATGCAGATTCAACAAAGCTACAATGGGCATTGTGCATGAACTAAATCACATTTACAAATCCTTACAGAATTAAGGCCTGGCCATATAAATGCAAAACAATAAAATATGAGTAAGACCCTCTGAGATATCCAAGCAACAATCTTGTGAGACAGTGCCACAAAAATATCTGAAATCAAGTTATGTCTGTAAATTAATGTTTAATTAAAATACTAACACTCTAACTCAAAACTACAGAAGTGTATTCACAACCCTATCAAAAAATGATCTGGAGTTCAGTTATCATATTGATATTGCAGTTTCTGTTATTCTTTGATAGAAGGGTTGAATAAATTATTGCTGAATAATTTATGAGAGCAATGTTGACACTTTATGATTTGTAAAAATGTACTTACTTGATAGTTACTTTATGCTTCCTTAATCACCAATGGCCTGAGAGCTCTCCACTTGCTCCCTATCTGAAATACCAGCCATCTTTTTGCAAAGATATAGCACTACATGCTTTGCCAAGATCACGTTATCTCTATAAACAGAGATTGTCAGAAAAAAAAATGAAAGCAAAAAAAACCCAGGGCTCTGAAAGTAAACAAAGGTTTGTCATAAAAAGTACCATTAGCAGAGATTCTGCAGAACTCTAATGATAATGACAGGGAAAAAAACAAGTTTCATTAAGAAGAGACACATCTATTCACAAGGCAACATTTCCAATTGCTTTCTCTTGTACTTCTTTTTTTTCCTTTTTTGGGTTTTTTTTTTGTTTTGTTTTTTTTTTGAGAGAGAAAATGAGAGACTGGTGCTTCTACCCCACTGGAAAAGAGTCAAATTATCATTGTGTCCAGTACTCAGAGAACTCTGGGTTTAGTATGATTATGCAATTCAATTGTATGCTTTATTTTAAAGATAAAGAAAATACTCCCAATTAAGATACACTTACAAAGATCTCCCTGCATTCATACTACATATTTCCCTAAGTGTTGAGCAAAGCTTTTTTTCATGATTCTTGGTATTATATCCTGAAAAAGCGTAAGGAAACTGCAGAAAGCAAGAGCACATGAATTGTGACCCAACAGATCAAAAAGCTCCAGCAGACTGCGGATTTAAGAAAAAAAGCATAATAGAAAAGCAAACGATAGCAGATATAATGACTGTAGAATAAATACCTATTTGAAATGCAGCATTTTCTCTTTCAGAAACAAGAACATAACACTGCTGGAACAAAGAGTAAAGAAAGCAGTAGATTCTGTATTTCTTGATTTTTTAGATACACTGATGCAAAATACATTTCAGGTAAACCTGTGTTACTGAATTTGGTGGTGGATGAGAAGAAGAAATATAACTGGTCTATGATAAATAGAAGACCAAGTAAAAGATACAGTGTTCCTTTTTGGATTTCAAAATCTGCTGCTATAGACTGTATTATTATCAGTTCCTTCATGAGGAAGCATTAGAAAGTAAAGATTAAACATTTATAGCATGATGCATTTTTTAACCAATAAGTTGTTTATAGGAAAGTTGCATTACAAATTTCCAACTGAACAAGTATTCAACTGTTCTTAAAAGTTTGCTGACAGAAAACTAGAAAAAATTTAAAACGTTCAAGTCTCTCAGTAAATAAGTCAATTCCAACACAAGCTTTGCTGCTGAGCCCCTAAATCTAGCGCTTTAATCTACATGTCAATTTTGGATGAGTTCCCACTACTCAGTTTGCAGTTTGCATCTACTAGTTTGCATCTACTCAGTAATGCAAACCAAGACACATCAGTTCATCCTGCTAGACGCCACTCCTGGTCAGAAGTCTTTCTGTTTCTATGCTGCCTAAAGGTGGTATTTTCCTACCCACTTTTCAACGGAAAACTCAAACCTACCCAAGACGATCTGTTAAAAATTTAGGCTCCTCTGTTCTCTAAACAATAGAACAAGACAGGCTTTTTCCTCGATCGATCTCAAACTCACAAACCACTTCAGTTTTCTACAGAACTGTTCAGCATATTATATGTCCTTATTTGCAGCTTCACCTCAGCCAAACTAAGAATCTCAGGCCTCTCTGCCAGCGCTTGGACCAAGCTGCAACAAAGAGGTAGACTTCTGTGGACCTTGAGAACCAGTCCCCAAGGCAAACCACAAAAAGACCAAGTATTCCACACTACTTAGTATGTTGTTAGAGGTGACAAAAACCAAGCTAAAACAATGATGCAATGAAAAACCCAGCTAGCTCCCCCAAAAAAGGCCTGTTAAAGACTCTTTGACACTTGTATTTCATTTAATTAGGTAAGCTGGAGCTAAGTCTAGAATACAAGGGAAATGGAGTGCATTACAGGCAAATTTTTTTTAGCTTGCAAGCTACACCAAATGTCTCCAGCTGAACTAGTCACTCTACAAGGTTTTGCACATACATTTTCAGGTATAAGACTAATTGCTGAGACCCACCAAAGTAAGTTTAAAACCAACCCTAGTCTCTTCTGCTATGCGTGCTTTGAGCTCTTGAAAATATACCCTAACAAATTATTATAAATGCTATTAGTTACTGGATTTGTTAAATGTATATTCCAATTAGCAAACTAAATCCAATTTAAAATCCTAAGCAGTAATTAAAAATGTCTGAATGTAACAATTCTGACCAGGCATTCAGTAACTATAAATGGATACCCTGTACCACCAGCTGCCCTTAAAGCATTCATCACATTTTACTGCTCACCTACCAGTAAATGATTTTTTAAATAGATTTTATTTTTTTTAATTGGTCCATAATAAGGACTTTGACCACCAGTACCTGAACAGTCCACCCACACCAAGATCCAAACTAAACATCACAGTATTTGTCTGCCAATTCATCAAATAATAACTGAATTGAGTTTCATTTTGCTAAAGCAAATAAGGTCACAGTACAATTACATCCCTCTGACAGGCACACAGACAAGAAGTAAAAAAAAAAAAAAAAAAACAAACCCACCCAAATATCAGGAGAAGCCAGACTCTGGCCTTAATTTTTTTAGGCCACTGATAACATTCTTTGCTATCAAACATATTTAAAAACTAAACCCCAAAATACAGCTTTGCTGCAGAAAGCAGAGCATACTTCTGTCAGCAAAGAACTTGGCCTCAGTGTCATCAGATTACTTCCACTATTACAGACAAGTCTTTAACTATGCACAGTAATCTCCATTCCATTTATGTTGGACTTCAGTACCAGGGTGCTTTACATAAAACGCTGTCACCTTTCTTACTTTCCAGATGTAAAACAAGTACAAGGATCTAAAGTGCCTGCCCACGTTCACACCGTGAGCCACTGGCAGATCTAATATAAACACAATTCTTTGTTTCACAAAATATTTAACAAAACTAATTTAACTGTAAAGAATGACATAATAATTCCTTCAACAAAGGCAAGTACTTGAAAAATTAAGTAGCACTATAAAGGAAGTGCTATTGAAATCTCCAAACTGCTCAAACACCGCAAAATAAAATCCATTTTAAAGTTCAACCCTTACCGTAACTCTACATGCACAATAGTGCTTCAGTTTCATTTCTCAGTTCTAGTATACTGAGGAAACCCCAGGCAGGGGAAAGAAAAAGAAACTCTCCTGAGCACAAGAAGTTCAACACAAAGGGCATGCATAAGGAGAAAAACAAACCGTACCAAGGGGGAAAACAAAAAAAACAACAAAAGGAGAGGAGAACGGGAAGGAAAAGGCATTAAGAGTGAAAGCCATAACTGCAATATATTTAACGTCTTGAAGTAACACAACACAATGATTCTGAAAACTGTTTAAGATTTCCATTCTCAATTACTCTTTAGAATTTGGTAAAAAGAGAATTATGTAATAGATATGACACTACTGCGAACATCGCTACCAAAGCCAGTGGGTGTATTGTGCACCTCATAGGTGATCAAAATATCCCTCATGCCTTCAACAGAAACAGGATTCTTTGTGGCTCTATTGTATTGAGCCAGTCTAAATGCCATTACAAAGCAGACTTAATGCCTCTGCACTATTCCAAGCAGTAAATAAAACAAGTTCATAGACATGGGCTCTTGTTATTCTTCCATCCTCATTCAAGACTCATGAGTTCTAAGAGAAGTGAAGTTTATCTCATGCAGCAGATGCTTCCCCTCCCACTTCCCCGTAAAACTGTTCATAGACAGTATCACCATTTAACTCTTGACCTCATCTACCTACTGGTATAAGCAGCATACATCACCATGACCGCATGTGAGGATAGTATAAGCTGGGACAGATCCTGCGAGTCACTTCAGACAGACACAGTCAGAACTGCAAGAAGTGGAAACTGCAAGAAAGCAGTTTCTTCTTGAGAAAAGTTAAGGTAGTTTGAGATGACTCTCGTAATCAATAAAGGATGTTAGAGACCTCCTAAAACTAAAATAACGCTAAGTGGCAGAGCATAACAGTCTTCCTTTGCACTTCCTTTTACCAGTCACATGCTCTTGTTGACAGCAAGACTGGGTAATGGGAGGATTCACCCTCTGGTGAAGGATTCCATCGCACCTGATGTGGAAACATCCTAAAGCCAAATTATTCCTCTCTCAGACTATGTCCTGTCAAGCAATATACGATCTGACTAAGCAACGTACGCACAGCAACCGAGTCACATCTGAAGACTTCAGCTCTTTTTACATGTCACACAGAGTCTCTGCCAGAAATAAGAAAAAGAGTGGGCAACAGGAAAAAAACTGCAAATCACTGGGGGGGGGGAAGAGAAAGGAAGTCAGGATGACAGACATCAGAAACTTACAGTTACAACACAATGTGAGATCTCTGTAGGAAGATAGCCTTGTAGAAAATTTGAGAATCCCTTACTGTACAGCCTGGATGTTGCTTGAACAGTCCTCAAATATAGAATGCATTATTAGGTCAAAAGCACATATTAGTATGCCAAGCCTGAGCCCAAATGTCTCAGCTGCTTTCCTTCTTTCCCTATTCCCATTCCCACTGCCCATCTTGCTTCTCTAATAGAGAAATTCTCTTTACTCTCACCTCCCAGCCACAACTGGGAACAGAATCAGGTTCAAATTGTAACTCAAATAACCTCAGTCACTTAGCATGTACTCCACCTCATTTAAAAATAAAGACTAATTAAGATAGTTTATAACTAATTAGAAGTCTGTGGACTGTTAGGCAGGCATAACCTTAATACAGGCAAGATGAAGGAGATGATTGTGTATAGGCAAATGAAAAAAAAATAGCATGTTGTACCTGCTTGATATCAGTAGGTATAGTAAAATAAATAGTAACTACTAAACATGACCAGAAATCTGGACGCCACTTAATTACTAGAAAAATCCATAAGGAGGAAGGAGATGAAGGCATCCTGCCAAAGCATTCTGTTTTAAGCTATGGAAATGTAATTGAATACAAATGAAAATTCGGGAAGAAGTTTGAACTACTCCCGAGAAGAAAATTCCTTTTCACAGCATTATCTGCTGGAAGGCAGTGACAGACACCAGAAACATGAGATACTACATGATGGGAAAGGAATGATGTAAAAGCAGAAGCCTCACTTCAAATGGAAGATCCAGACAATGTACTGAGTCATATGTGGGCTAGAAATCAAGAAAAATAGGGTGGGAAAAAGGTAGTTACCTGCTCTAGTTTATCTCTTGCATGTCTCGATTCTTGTCTTGTAAGAAAAAGTACACAAGACTATTTCTTTCATTTCCCCTCCCATCTCTGGCAGATGTGGTCTCTCCAAATCAGGTCCCAGACTCACCCATAAATCAATTTTATGTGACTCCCCATCAAAGACTCTCACAGTTCCCACAGGTTCTGTGAGTCTGCCCAGCATCCCTGGGCTACAAAATCAGATACTGTATAGCATATGGTAGGCATCACATCCCACACTACAGGATAACAAATTCATTAATTTTTCCATTCCTATGGTGTCCAACATAGCTACATGTAAGCAGAAATAAGCACAAATAGCTGCTGCTAAAAATATACTATAGGTGGCTGGTTGGGTTCCATTCTCCCCTCCTTTCTGCAAAGAAGGAGATACTATTTTTCCATCTTTCTCACGATTCTTTGGTTCTTCATCACTCTCCAAGCAACATTAACTTACTCCCTTAGAATGCTGGAAAAAGTTGATGGAGGAAGATTTGATCATATTGCCAAGCCTCGTGATGGTGATTAGGATCTGTAAGCCAAGAATCAGTAATTTCTTCCTCTTTTAACATGGGGAGTAAACGGCAGAAATCTCAAAGGCACCTAATGATTTTGACCACTAGAAGGGCAGCTAATGCCTTCGAGCACTGAAATTAAAGTGACACCCTCCTGATCCTGACATCTGCAGACCTTTTTTCTGATGAAGGTAAATGAAACCTCTAAAATCCTATGTTAAACAGAAAAAAAAGAGAAAATGGGAGAACAGATCTTTCTGGGGAAAAGACTACCTACCATCAGGGCTGATTCTGTGGAAAAAGAGAAAAGGAGACTTAAGGAGTCTTTCAGTAGAACACTTGAGCAAAACCAACCTGGCCAGACACACATGTCCAAATCATCTTTTGAACTTTCTAATTTTTTTGTGCATTGTGTAAAAACACCAGTAAAAGTAAGTTATTCCTCAACAAACTTGAGCCAGCTCAGCACAAGGGGACCTGCTACTCCAAATGACAGAATAATGTGCTAACTACTGACAAACACTGCCTGTTACAGAGTCAGCTAGTCCTACTGAAAGAAACCAGAAGAGCCAATACTTGTCGCAAAATGCTCCTCCAAAAGAACAAAGCAGCTCTAATCCTTGTCATCAACCAGGTACCCTCTGATCTGCCATCCTCAAGGAGCAGAGAGATAGGGAAGCAGCTGTGTTATTTTCTTATCATCTGGAACATACAAAGAGCCAAACTACAAATGATTATAAGCATCTGGCTGTCTCCCATATGCATACAAAATAGAAATGTAGAAATGTTTCTGTAGAGTCCACCAGCTCATGCATGTGGATTTCAAAGCTGTTCAATTTTTTCTTGGCCAGTCTATGCAAACCTCCACTCAAATCAGCTTTGCTTCTTTGTGGACACAAAAGAATATCTAAAACTTTCAAAACACCCTGTCTAAATACAGCCTTCAGCAATGTATGCCAACTATGCCACTGATTCTGCACAGATCTTTGAAAGGTTGTATAAAATACATTAGTGTCAGTCAGCTGCTTCTCTAGCCAAACAGACATGCAATCAGTACTGTGGTCTTGATGGACAATCAGCTCCCAGACAGCTTTTGAAGCACTCTGTCGTTTCCTGGTTTCTTGCCACAGTTCTTCCCCACAACTCACCTTGTTTTTGTAATATGAGTCTGAAGGCTTTGCAACCATACAAACTGGTTGGAGATTCAAGCACAGACTAAGGGGAAAGAAACTTGGATATTCAGGAGTGCTAAAAGCAAGGGCAAACAATTAGCTGATCCTCACCTGCTGATGCTAAGTTAACATTGCTCTTTCTACTGCCCAAATCCTCAGCCACCCTATTCATTTAGGTTTGAGAAGGCTTGTATGATACCAAACACACAAAAAACCTCCCACAATGGATGGTGTATGTTTTGTCTATTCACTGAAGCAGCTATCAAAGTTAAAATGCACTTGTACATCTCCTTCCCTCAGCTGCTTAACATACTATTATCATAAGTGATGGATTTATGGAAAATTAGAGACAGGTACCTGCCTTTCAAGTAGGGTTTTGGGTTTTTTTTTCAGCCTTTGAAAAGAATTCGAATTAAATTATTATTTTTTTTTTTTTCCTTCAAGCACTTGCCTTAACTGCAAGACTAGTGTAGGTTTTTTAATTAATAATATGCAGCTTTTAATGACAAGTATCAGTTTTACTATCAGTAGGTATCACAGCAGGAAACAGCCCATCACAAATGATTTTGCAATTATTGGGGCTTCCCTAGACTACCAAGGTGATGAGCTTGAAAAATTTAATTTCTCTTCCATCACCAGTATGTGGTATGAATTTCTGTGATGTGAACCTGGACTACTGCCCAGATTCAACTGTCTACTGTACGGGAAAAGAAACTGATAGAATGATACCTAGTAAGTTCCTAATTAATTTTTACTTCTCTGGATGTTTCTCATAGTGATCGCTTGAAACCCAGTGGCCACTGTTGACATACCAGACAATACAACACCTTTTGACAGAAGTCTCTAATAGACTGATATTCTTCACTAGCATAGACAGTATGAGAGAAATTAATTAGTGCTTAAAGCCACGTAATTTTCAAGTATGTGAACTTACTATAATAAATGTAACGAACATGGGCCATATTTTTTTGACAAACACATTATCTAAGTCATCTAATTGCACGCATTCTGCACTATAGCCACAACCTAACTGCAGTCCTTACATCCTTTTCATTGAACACTCAGAATAGGTATATTTCAAAATTTGATGATTCAAAAGCTGAACTTCTAAATGTTTGCTTCCTTCCAAATAAGCCCCATTTTCTGGTCTTTAATGTCTCTTGATCCTCATAGTCCGAGGTGCTACTTTTACTCCTACAGTGAAAGAGCAACAGTTAAGTATGTCTGGAATATCTATATTCTGTGATAACTAATGAACAATGAAAGAAAGGCTCAATTCTTCACACTCGCCAGTTATGAAACAGTTTTTCATTAGCTTATCACTTCCATTTCTTGCAGTTATGCTGAAGCATTCATTCCTCCTTTTCCTTAAACTGCTGTGTAACAACCACTCTGACACCTGTAAATACAACCTCTGTTTTGAAATATCTCTAGAGAATTTATCTACAGCAACTAAGGCACTTGCTTGTTGATCAGGCTCTTCATAGTGCAACTATTGCAGTCCTTGTTAATACCACATTCAAGACTTTCTTGTATTCACAGAACCACAGAATGGTTCTGCCATTCCTGTATCTTCAGAAAAATCTCTAACCTGTGATTTAAGACAGAATGGTATTTAATGCTTTGCAGGGATTGTCTTCACTACTTTCCTTCTTTCCTGATTTTAGGCTAGTCAAACTTTCTGTATCAAAAGTTCTTTATTTGAGGGATTCACTTGTTATTCTTTTTCCATCTATCTTACTTTAACACTACATTACCTTGTATCTTTAATCCTTTTCCCAGCAGCATCATTCCCATGCCACTGCCAAAAGCCTACAGGAGTGTTCTGAACACTAAGACCAGCAACATGTTAAAACGAAAGAGGTTTAACCGCATCTTGGTTTTGGCTGACATAGAGTTAATTTTCTTCATCGTAACTAGTAAGGGGCTTTGTTTTGGATTTGTGCTGGAAACAGTCATGTTCCAGTTACTGCTGAGCAGTGCTTACACAGCATAAGAGCCTCTTTTGCCTCTCACACTACCCCACCCTCAAGTAGGCTGGGGGTGCATGGGAAGTTAAGAGGGGACACAGGTGGGACAGCAGATCCCAGCTGACCCACTGGATATTCCAGACCATGCAGTGCCATTCTCAGCATATAGAGCAGGGGGAAGAAGTAGGAAGGGGAGGGCATTCAGAGTGATGATGTCTGTCTTCCCAAGTAGCCATTACATGTGATAAAGTCCTGCTTTCCTGAAGATGGCTGAACATGTCTGCCAATGAGCAGTACTGAATTAATTCCTTGCTTTGCTTCGCTTCTATGTTTAGAGCTTTTCCTTTATTTATTAAACTGTCTTTATCTCAACTAAGAGTTTTTTCACTTCTACTTTTCCGATTCTCTCCTGATTCTCTTCTCCATCCCACTGTGGGGAGAGTGAGTGGCTGTTTGGTGTTTAGCTGCCACTGGTGGTTAAATTATGAGAAACTGCTTGGCAGAAGGAAGATACTGGCAGCTGGTAAGTTAAAAAAATTAAATAAAAAAATAGTTGGCATAGTGCACAGGGGAAGAAAGCCACCACTGCATTTCATTTTCCGAGTGAAAAGTGACAGGTTGGCATTATTACACATCATCCGGTTATAACATAAAAAAATCTTCTAAATGAAGAAAAACAACTGCACTGCATTTTTGAAACAAAATCAAGAAAGTTAATGCATTTTCTCATTGTCAGATGATGGCTTACGTTAATTTGTACTGCTAGTCACACCACAACTACAGTGACTATCTAGATGTTTCCAATTTCAATGTTTATGCAAAACTGTTAATATAATAATTTCTAACTGTTAATATGAATATGGGTGATACGGTTTAGTATGAGGTGTCCCTGCCCATGGCAGGGGGGGTGGAACTTGATGATCTTAAGGTCCTTTCCAACTCTAACTATTCTATGATTCCATGATTCTATGAATAAACCAAATTAATATCCTGTTGGACTCATTACTGTAGACAGAAGAGATTCTGATACTTCTGGAGAATGCCCTTCTCTTAGCACCTATGATAATATACATCCCTCCTCCTCCACTCATTTCAATTCCTTATCCTAATACTCTCAATCCCCAGACAAACAGGTGCCCCTAGCTTTCCTCACACCCCAGAAAACTTTAACCTTTGATCCTTGGCTAGGTTTTGTCGCATTTGTGGTTTTGCCTGATCTCCCACTGAACCAAAGGAAGTATTAATTCTCACAGTCTGCCAAAGGTCCTCCATCAAACAACATTTTGCTCTCTGATAATGCATCTCTACAGTCTTCAGCCCCACATTCTACCTGCCACCCATTGCACAATTTCTCTCCATCAGCACTAGCCACTTCCCATTTGATTTCCTTCTGTCCTTTTCTCAGTCTACTCACATAATTAACACACTTCTATGCTTACCCCTTTATTTCTCCCCCCTCCATTTTTCCCATCCTCATACCTGCTCTGACTCGTACTTTTCTCTCACCTCACCAGTACCTTCAAGCTTCTGTTTCCACTCAAGCTGAGGACCACTTTGCAACTGATCAGCCTGAACTTCCAGCATATACAATTCTTCTCTAACATTGTGATTTTACCAGAAGGACCTTCCCTCCAGTATAAATGAACCCCATGCTGCTTAGCTTGCACTTCAGACTCCATTCTCCTGCCTCTGCTTCTTCCTGTCCTGACTTCTTCTCAGGGCTAAGTCGTCTTACCTTTGTATGCTTCTCACTGTTTTTTTATCTTACACTACATTTCCTCTGTTTAATGACATCACAAACTGCCACACCTGTCTGACCCATTCTTTTATCTATTTCCAGTAATTCCATCCCATTTTCTGACCTTGCTTATTCTTTCCTCATTCTACTCTTTCATCTTCACAGTGTCTGTTTCTCGTTCATTTCCCACCCCACCAGACTGATGCAGAAATCCAGTCTCCCTGTCCCACTGTTGTTCAAAACAAACCTCTTCCATAGTACTTCTTTTGCCAAGAGGTGCTCTCCATAAAACATCCACCGTAGCAATGATGCATTTGCAACTGTTTCCCTCTTCAGATTCTCACAGCTATCTCAAAAAAAAAGTAAACAACAAAACCCTAAAAAGATGTTAAAGCACTGCCTTCCAACTTGACCGTTATTGGCCCCTTGCTCATCTTCCTCCTCACCTGTATGCTGTCTTGTGTCTAGCATCTACGCCGATTTTCCTATTCTGCGTTTGTGTACCACCTATGCAGCAGCCCTCAGCCAAGTTTAGAGCTTCTGAGAAGTTGAACAAACATTAACTGTACTTAGAAAAATACACTATAAGGGAAATACTGCACAGTTGAAGCTGCCCAATAGGCTCAGGGAAGTCTTGTAGGCCAGATACAACTGCTTAAGGGCAGTATCTTGAGTTACTGTTTTTTCCTAGGTAAGTATATCTATTAAGTCTTAGGTTAGTGTGTCATAACAGATCTCTGGATGAAGCACAAATAAATCAATCCCTTCTCAATTATTTGTGTTTACAAAAATTCTGCTAAGCCAACCAATATGAACTGAAAATCTCTGAACATTTGACTAACACTTATTTTTGTTCCAAACATGTATGAACTGCCATACATAATTTAGTTCCAAAACACTTTGACAATATTTCAGTTTCCTATCAGCCATGCTGGGTTTTTTTTCCTTTTTTCATGAAAAGGAAAAATGTTTCAACTTCTTTGTTGAAACAAAAAAGATTTCAGCTGCATGGAACATTCAGTTCCAGTTTCTGAGGCAGATGATTACTGGCCTTTTGAAAACAGTAATACAAATCTGAGCACTACTAAGTTTCCAAAATGTATCCGTTTTCCTGCCTACAAAGAGTGAAAAAGGGAAAAATAAGAGCTAACGCACTCCTACTGGGATACTTGTAATTTGCAAAGCAGATTCAACTTTTTAAATCCATTTTCCTATGGACGGAAAATTTCCTATGGATATAGAAAAATTACAGCATTTGGCAAACTAAACTTATAATTCAAATAAAAGCAAACTAAAATATACAAAACATAAACAATGAGGTACATGGAATGGGACTGAATTGATTTTGATCATCTGCCTTTATAACAATGATGAAACTTAAAAGGTGACAGATTCTTAGGAATCATATGGGGTATTATGCTAAACGAGAAAAATACAGTATTCATAGGGACTTTTCTACTTTCAAGACTCCAGGCTTCTGCTACCACCACCAGATTAATTCAGTGTTCCTTTCTCACCCAAAACTAGCATTAGAATCAGGATAAAGATGACTTTGTATTGAAATCATCACCAGGATAGGTTGGTGAGAACAACAACAAAAACATCTCAGTAACATGTTTTGTAGGAATATGTAGACAAGCAATGTTATCAGCTAGATCAATATTCCAGGCGTATACCCAGCTGTCTTGTCAATTGTATAGCACAGATTTGGGCTGCTTAATGATCTGGCCATCTTCTGGCATGTTTTCAGAGGTTTACAAGGACACACCTAGGTGAATTAAAATATAAAATTCACTCAAAATACTAACTGATTTTGATGGGTGTTGGACATTTCTGACAGCTCTCAAAATCCCTCTGGCCTTCAGACATGCAAATCATCACACTGGAATATCTTAAGAGTTCTAGCACAATTTGATACTGCCCACCCCCCACATGATTAACTTTAAGATCCCACATAATTCCTGATTTCCACAGACTGTCCCCCTTCTTGTCCAGTCTTTCCACTCTCCACCTTTTCTTGTCACTTTTACATTTTTTTTAACTCCCATCCTAATGACCAGGCAATCTGCTTTTTCAGTGATCCAAACAAGAAAGAATTATAGTAATTTATCTAGCTTAGAGAACACAGAATCATTACCAGCCACTCAACAAGTCAAGTAATTCCAAGTAATGAACTCAGACTCATGAAAGCATATTTGACAGGCATTTTTAGACATGAAAAAGATACCTACCATGAGCAGTCCTTGGACCATGTAATACAAGCAGGCCCTTGTAAAACTATAATTCCACACTGAAATAACTGGATAAACAGGGCAAGAAAGGAAAAGAAAGCAAACAGGCCACTACCCTCTCAAAAGTAAGACACAAATCATGGCAACAAGATTAGGCAGGACTGCAAATTCACTTGGCAAGGACGATGACTCACACTGGAACACAATACAGGGTGAAGCAGAATTATACAATTTACGTATTCAGAGATTGAGACTTGAAGAGGAAGGCAACTGATCTTCTCCAGTGACACCTCCTTATCCTCAAATAGGAAAAGATAAGCATACACTAAAGGAAAAATCCTGGTTGTACTTCTGTCAAGGCACATCTGACTATGTGACTGACTGGCTGACCAGCAGAGAGAGCTGCATGAACTTGAAAGAGTCCATCTCAAATAGGGTACTAGTCAACACAGACTATCTGGAACAGCAGTAGGGGCAGCACTTAAACATGTAAGACAAGGATATTAGGCATACATACATGCTAAGCATGAATTTACAGACCACAAGAAAATTGAACTCGCACAAATACATTGATCCAGTTCTCATATACAAATGCCATGCATCTTGCTACCATATACGAAAAATGCAGATGGATCTGCAGAGTTGGAGTTCTGAAGAAGTTCTTACATAAAAGTGTTTTTTAAAACCATCAGCTGCTGGCAAAGCCATGGATGCAGGAGAGATGAGTGTTGCCATTATTGCAACTTCAAATGATAGCTTTTGAATGCATGGGGGATCAACATATAATTTATGAAGTCCAAAGGAACCTTACCTTATACTCTTTACTTTTCAGGATGCGATCCTGATTTACTCTGTCACACGCTAGCTTTTCAGTACATAAACAGATCCATTTAATTATTTAAATCCCATGAAAAGCCAGAGAAGCTTTTAAATAAATAGAAGCAAGTACACTTAAATATAAGGACTTTATCACTGAGAGAAATGTGTATGTTGGCTTTGGATACCCATGATTTACATCTCAAATTACAGAACTATCTAAAACCGCAGCAGCCAAGAACTGGTATTAACCACAACTAACACAAACAAAATTACATATGACAGAAAGACCCATATTAGCCAGCTTTTATCCCAGTTTGAAGGGTTTAAGTTACACACTTCTTTGAAAGATACCTATTGTATAAACATGTCATAGAAACAAAAACCCAGTGAACCAAGTGCATTTACTTACAAACATGCCTGCAAGAGACAGATACGGTTTTAGTTGAAGAAGCAGCTCAACTATTTTTGAATGCCTGAAAAACAGACACACTCCTATTTTCTCATGACAAAACTTAAGATTACTCTAATTACTTGACAATTAACTAACTCTAGTCCCAAATGTACTTAAAAAAAAAAAAGTAATCTAATGTCTCCTGAGAGAAGAGTGGTTTCACACTAGCTTAAACCTGTGAAAATCTGGAATGCCGAAGCCCCATTCTCACTTTCACCTTGTCAGCACTTGTGACAACATTCAGTAAACCAATTTCAGCTGGGACTATTTTAAACTTTTCAGTAGGATTAGGTCTCTGTATTTTTTCACTCCACAGACACTGGATAGCTAGCACAGGTGCAGAGAAGAGTATGGGAAGGTAGCCCAGTCTAGCACTAACATACACTGAGAAGGAACTGTATCCTCAGTGAATGCACCACCAAAACAAAACAAAATAAAATTGAAATTTCTCCAAATCGACAGCAAAAACAGGATTAATAATAAAAAAAAAAAAAAAAAAGGAGGGTTAATAAAAGCTGGCTCGTGGCTGGAAACTTACATTCTCTTAGAGACTCAAAGAAAACCTCAAAATGAAAGCTTTCATACAGGAAAAAGGCCATGAGCATACTTTTTTCACAGCAAAGCACTTTTAATTAACCAAAAATAGCCCTACAGGTTCAGCAGGTTTCTGCAACGATTTCAACTTAGTATCCCATTACTTTCCACTTCAAGAAACAAATGAGAAATGTAAGTTAAGAGAGGTTATTATACATACTAATTATGAGTCTCAAAATAATGATCAACATAGAATCAAAATTGAGCAGGGTTATTTACTCTGGGGTTATGATTATTCATACACAGGTGCAATTCATGCAAACATCATCTTTGGTGTGAGAAAATACACTGTTTTCATATAGCAACAAAACAAAAGTACTAACTACTACATGTGAAAGTGACAAAGGCTGATATAAATTCTTATTAGCAATGAGAAACCATAGGCTAATATAATTGAAAGGGATGTCATTTGGACCAATATGCCTGTTCAAAGCAGGGTTAAATTATGCCAGGCTCAAAGCCTGTCTAGTGAAGTTTTCACCATCTTCAAAGATGGGTATTTCACAACCTCTCTGAACTGCTCGTTCCAGTATTTGACTTCTCTCCTGCTGAAAAATTTTCCTGCATAACTAACAAAAATTTCCCATGCTGTCACTTGTGTCTGTTGTCGCTCATTAAAACACCATGTACCTTCAGAAAAAAGTCCAGCTCCATGTTCTTTATAGTGTCTAATCAGGTAGCTGAAGACAACAAACAGATATTTCCTCATGCTTCTCCAAATGGAAACACAGTTCTCTCAGACCCCTGTACAATACCCCACTCCTATTCACCTTTAGGCATCCTTCACTGGACACATTCCACCATGCCAATGTTGATCTAGTACTAAGAAGCTCTGGAATAGCAACAATCAGACAAAATGACTGCCCTTTCAAATAAAATATTCTTTTCAAAGAAATATTTTAATGATACAAATGCATAGCTAGATACCTAAGAAAAATGCAGGCCACACCTAGGGAACAACTGAGTATGTCCTGAATAGTAGCTATTATAATGGCTTAGTGAGAAATCATTCAATACAGATGTTCACTATAATTCAGTAGTAAACATATCTTACAAACACAACTCATATATATATATATATATATATGTCTTCTTTACACATACATACATATGTGTAACATTATGCATGTTCAGTTTTTCCTATTTACTTTATAAATAAAAATGTATATATACACATCAAGGGACTTAGTCATCAAAGGTGGAAACAATTTTACCTCTACACAGCACTTGGCTAAAATCCAGAACAGGAATATAGTTCTGTATTCCTTGCAGGAGTTTCATTTATTTAAGATTATTCTAGTTTGAAGACTTAGACAATAAATCACAAATATTAAAATGCTTAACAACTGACAAAAAAACAAGACTAAATCAGAAATTAAAACTGTCACTTATAAGCATTTGTCGTCATCACTGAAGTTTCCTGTATTTGACACAATCACTGACTCAACTTGCTGGAGCAGCTTCTGATTCCCAAAAGCCTACAAAGCAATTCCAAGACCTATATGAGAAAGAAGGAACACCAACCCAAAATTCTACTCTTACACAGGAACTTTGCTATGCAACAAAAACAAACACAAAGCATCTGGTCTCATTTTAAAAGTTCTTTGCGCTAACAAGACTTAATAATTTTTTCTCCAAGCAGTGTAAAGCAAACTTTACACTGAGACAACCTCTTCCATCAAACTTTGTAGTCTAACATGGAAGCTTGCTAAACTTGTACCAGTAACTTCAAGGCTTTAATAGTAACCACAGGACCTACTACCCAGAAACGTTCCCAAAGTGAGCGCTAAATGTACTGGTGGTTGCCTCCAAAAGGCTGTATCTTCTCTTCTGTCTACAGAACAATCTTTTGGTTACCTCAGTAGTAACCCAGAAATTAAGTTTAATTAAAAAACTAAATTCTTGCTACATAAAACCTGCTTAATCTATTCAGCTACTAGCCGAGTCACAGATTACTCAAATATTTATCATGGCCACATAGCTTGAAATAAAAATGAAGCAGCATTCAAATTAATTTTGTTGATTTCATAAGGCTTTGACTGAAAGCCCAAGCAGTGAAAAAAATATTTGAATCCTCACAGCTCAGTAGGATTAAGGAGTCTAACATGTTTGTTTACTTGCTTTCTGCCTATTAATCTAACACATTTTTAAATCTGAGTCTCAAATGATCTGGGTACTTTGAAACAGGCAATATCAGAAGCTAGGTTTCTAGTGATAATACTGGATCATTTGAATAGAGGTGTTTGGTTATTTGAAAATACACAGGAATAACAAAAATATGACCTGGCTGCAGATTCTCTTTAAAGGCACCTGAAATCTGTCTGCTTGAAGAGTTGCAATCATATACACAGTTATGATGGTTCTTTTCTTTTTAGCATTTTATGGACCTCATTTTATACTGAATGTAATCAAGTAACAGAACCAGTGTTTTGATGAAGGCCATCTATATGTAGCTCTAACAGTTTTTCTTTGAATTCTTTCAACTACTAAAACAATACTGTGTATCTAGGTAAAAGGATTTTGTCAGCTTAATGCTTACCCATTATCACTGCAGCAGCAGTACTAGAAATAAAAAAAAGATGAACACAAACCCACTAGCCTTCTCCATCTACATTACTAAACTCCATTTAACTCAGTTGTCCTTTGACTCAATCAAGAAAGTTTCAGTTCTCAAAATAAAGAAACCTTTCCCTATTCTTGTCCCTCTCTCTTCTCAGTGTTTTCTGCTCAAGGATCTCACTCCTCTTGCTTATCAGGCTTGTTTGTAGGAAGTGTTGCTAACAGTGACACCAAGCTTCCACATACCTTCTTATGCCAGCCTTGCCAAACCTCTTTTCCTCTCTTACCTTATTAGCAATTCTACTCTACTTTCTGCATTGCCCAGCTACTGAGGACCCCTTTACTGGCCCTTCATTTCACAAGCTTTTCCAATGTGGTAGTATGACTCAGACAAGTGACTAAATATTTCTGCCTTTACCACACAAATGCAAATATATTGCCTATACCGGGCCTGCAAAACCTCAAAATGATTCTCATGCTGAGCCTCCAGTCCAGCAGTACTGTAATTATGGTGACAGCTAAATCTCCCTTCAACACTCTCCTCTGGCTTTATGTTTTTCCCTTCTCTTTTGTAGATCATAATCCTGTCCCCACCCTCAAAAAGACAAAATGAAAAACAGTGGAAAGAAGAAGGAGGAAAAAGAAACCCCACACCTTCTTCTGTTCCTTCCACTTTAATCTATACCCCTGCTTTATTTTGTGAAAGTGCCTCACTTTCAATTCCTTTTCCTTTGTTTATTTTCAGCATTCTCCATTTCCTCTTTCCTTTCCTAGCATCAGTAGGACTCCTCAAAGGAACTCATTTTGCCCCTTTGAGAAATTTGGGGCTTTTTTCCCTTTCTGTAGAAGACAGAAAAAGCCAGCTCTCAGTACTGTTTCATTTCTTTATCACTCAAGAACATACAAGTTGCTTGTGGAGTTGATAATCTGCAACGTCTTCTTGTGTAACGGCTATCAAGTCAGTAATTAGAAATAATCCATTAATGTATAAATTATTGATCAGGTTATTTATGTGATGACTGAACTTTAAAAAGAAAAAAATATTCTCTGCAAACAGGCTGCATTTAAAGACTTTGAATGGAGGAAATAAGTTAACTTAGAAATTTATATAAACCCTAGAAAAACATGTATTTAGAAAAAGGTTCTAGAAAACTTTTTCTGTGCTATTGTTAAGGGTAATGCTGCTAAATTTTTCTTGCTTCTGCGCCGCAAATGACTTGATTTCTACCCAACCACAATCCAGTTTAGATTACAGCATTACTTTCATTAGTTTCCACACTATTAGTGAGCTAAAAATCACCTACGTTTTTATGAGAAACACACAGTTGCAGATGTCAAATGATGTGTTACTGTTATTGAGTCTAGATTTCATGCATTTATTCCCAATAAACAGCCTAGTTACCACTGTTGTCTTGACAGTGAACATCACATTCTTTACTCAACCAGGATTTCCAGGTTACAAGGGCAAAACCAAAAAGACAAATTAACAAACTGACACTCCCACATGCAGTCTGTGTAATCCATAGCTGACCTGTCATTTCTTTCATTACCATTTAACACTAAGTACAGCTGCAACCATATAGTGAGATTTGCTAATGCCAGACTTTGTGTGAATGTGTGAACTAGTCCAACAGTAGCATTCTGATGCTTTACTTGCTAGGGACCAAGAAAACTTTTCAAATGTTTTGAAACTAGCAGAAAAAGTAGCATTAGTAATAACACATTTCTAATGCTCTAACCACATTTTGAAAGCATGTGAAACGTTCTAATAATGACCCAGATTAACTCCCATGTTCCATAAAACAGAGGCATAATTTTAAATACAGAATGATAAATGTACATTTATGCACGCAGTAATGGTCTAAAGATTCCTTCATACAAAAAAACCAACCAACCAACCAAACAAAAAAAAAACAAAAAAAAAACACAAAAAACCCACCTGTGTAACATTTTACTGTAAACACTGCATGTACAATTACGTATTTACAAGTATGAAATTGTTTCATTAACTTAAACAGTTCTAATCTCATGTAAAAAATGACTACCCATTGTTAGTACTGTTATATTTCAATTATGCCTTCAAAAGGACTTCACCCACTATATAGCTGTAACAAAAGGAGATAAAGTATGCAGGAACAAACAGGAAAAAAGAGATCACAAATTAAGATTGCAAAACTAATCCTGCATACCATCTGTGACAGAACCAGAGATGTGATAAAATAAAAAGGTTTGTTAAACTGATACTTTATTTCATCAGACAGGCTAAAAAAGGACTGCAAACTGAAATACATGTTTCTGCTCATTCCACTGTTAAGAAACTAAAAAGCTATTTGTGAAAAATAAGCCAGAAATGTGTACATGCATGTGTGACAGATACAGCATTTGCTGGGGAAATAAATTCTTGTTTGCTTTAGAAATTGTTTTAATTAAAATTATGAATTCTTTACTGCTCACATATAGATAAGAGTGTCTGACCACAGTGAATCAAAAGTGAGCAAGACACTGCATACAGCATAAATAGCAGCCCCAAAAGCCTACAAGCAATCTTTTTCTAGATCAGTTGTCTGTACCAAGGTTACAAAAGAAAATATCCAGTCTTACCACAAGAAAGGACTCTGCCATTCTCAACACATCAGCTTCACTGAAATTTGAAAGTACACAGTACTTTCCAACTGCTGTAACTGCTGGAATAATTGAACACTTACATATTAACAGTTAAGTTTAAAAAGACATAGACAAGGACTTGTTTTTTCTGCTCTTCTAGTACAGAATCACTGTACCCAAAATTTCTTGCACCTTTTTACCCATCTCTGTCACTGGCTTGGGTTTTTTTTTTACTCTCATTCATAACACTGGCTTCCTCCCATCACCCCTGTATTTCAAACTAAGTATCAGTTCTCATCCAGTCTACTGCCAAGCCACCTGCCACTCTTTCCTTCCAGACAGATATCGATTCTTCTCGTTACCCACACTTCAAAATAAATTCAAATCACGATACCACACCCTCGCCCACTGAGGCTAACAGAACTGAATCTTCTCACAATCTGTTTTTCACAAGCAATTTGCTCTTCCACTAATAAATCAAAACTAATTTCCTCTTCAAAGCCAGTAACAGTTCTCCAATTGAAAATCAATTTCCCAACCTCCCAGACAATTTTAATACAGTTTAGCCCACCCTGCAAATATATTTGCCACATAGTTTCTTATCTCAGTATTTCTTTAATGTAATGTGCTTTTTGGTTATTTTATTTTCTTCCCATTTTCCCATCCAGAGGTGCACAAAACTTGACTGGGGAGTTTGCTCTAGCAAATCTGAGGATGACAACAGATCCAGAAAGACAAAAGGTTATTTCACCAACGTAAACTGAAAGAGTAAATATTTGGCTGACCTGCACCCTGAAGTTTGGTTCTAAGGACACTCTGATGACTGTCAAGTTCAGAAAGCAATCTTAAAACCTACTTGAATGTGAGAACAACACCACAGCTAATGGTTCTTTTATTCATGGGACTGGAGGAAGGAGTATAAAAAAGCACAATAGGAGAGATGTGACTGAGCATGACAGAAATATTCTGAAAGAGTAAAGAGACAGTAAGAAGGTAAAGAACAGAGAGGCATCTGCAGAGATGAAGAGACAAAGGTGTTTCCATGCTTGCTCTCTCCTTACTTCAAGCCATTTTATTTCCAGAATCCTAATGAGCTCCTGCTTCTTCCTGTAAACTCACCTCCTGCTTCACGACTGCAAGAAAGGACAGCAACAATATTTTTACTCTTGTGGGAAAAGAAGAAAATTCCTTTTCTTAAAGCACAGGAAACATAACCATTCAGAAGCAGTAAGGATACATTATGCTCTGTCCCCAGTGTCTTTGAGTCATTCTACTTTTATTTGTAGGTTCAGTATAGTTATCTTGAGTGTGGTGCTCTTTCATATTAGAAAGTCCACTTTCAGTTTTAAAAAACTTTTATTTTTTGTACCATCAGCTGTGAAAGCTTACCAAATGAGTCTACAAGTCAATTTAACTGTGTTGTTGCATCTTGTATGTTTCTGCCAAGGAGGCTTTTATGTTGTTTTTGTTCTCTTAGTCTCTTTCTTCTCCTTGTGTTATCAGGCAGGATGATTTCCCATCTGATTTCCCTGACAGTAAAAATGATGTCCATCAGTTTTGTTTGTTTTGTTTCCCTAAAAGCTCAGTGAGTAACTGGAAATTATATCAAGATAAGAAAGATACTGCACCAAACAATAGATAAGGATTCTAAATTAACTGTAATGAATTATAAGAAATTAACCATTAAATGAGAGTTTCTATTTGCTTCTGAACCAGAAAAAGGCAAAATTAGTTTCAACTAATAGCACTGCATGAATGCTTACTGCTTCCAAACAGATACATTTCTCAACTAGAGGAAGATAATTAAGACCCAGATTTTTTGCTAAACAATTTGAGATTTCTTATGATCTCTTATTTCCCCTTTTGAACTAATCTTAAGTAATCACGAAAACAGCCTAATATTTTAGCTCATCTTATTGTGATAATAGAGGCAGCAATATAAAATTGAAAAAGCAATACAAAACAAGAAGCAGAAAAGGAATGCAAGTGTTCCAACATTGTAACTAGTTTCTCAAGTAAAAGAACAAGTCCCAGTAATAAATCAAATAATCTTAGGAATAAAAAATATCAATAGTACAAACTTTTATTAAACAAATTTAGATATAATTAAATGATGCAGAAAAATGGCACACTGATTCATCATACATTTATGCTCCTCAAGGGAAGAAACTTATATTCCACAATTAACTTTATTAGTAAGCAAAGAGGTTACAGAGCAACTGTGAAGAAAGACAAACATTAAAACTAACTTGACTTGTAAACTTGTACTCAAGATTTCATCTTGATAAAAGAACTAACTCCTACTGGCACAGCCTTGTAACTAGGTCTAAAAGACATTCCAGCAGAACAGACCACATTCGTCTCAACTGGTTGAAATTTAATGACTTGACAAAAAAACAAAAGGGAGTTTACTAAAAGTGTAGTACTCCAAAAGTTTGAGTTGATTTAACAATCCATGAATCTTAAAGACCCAAAGGGAATTATATATGTATCATGTATATATCACATATAAACTACACAGAATTGAGTACTCAGCATTCTGAGGGCAAAACCCATTGATTTATTCAAATTAACTGAAAATAGCTTGTTTTAAGTTAAGACTGAAATTAAAGAGAACATTTAACATAAACCATTCGTTTTGCACATTTTTTATGCTGTTGCTCCACGCATTTTATCACTGAAGCAAATAGTTCTTTGTACTAGTTTTTTAATTAAACAAGGCATGCTACATTGCATATTTATGTAAGAAGCAATAGAACTTAATGTGTTCTATCCAGACTTTGAGTTTTAATTAATTACATTATGCTAAAAGCACATTGGCTATGGTTTCCAAGACAGTAATTTTTAATTTATTTCTGCCATGATGCATACAGAAAATTGGAATTTAACAAAAGCACATACAAAACTAAAAATATGCAGTTTACATTATTAAATACACCACTTCTAAAGAAATGCTACACAACCAAATTTATCTAAAAACATTTTACATTTCAAATTGAGCAGTTCATTAAGGAAGGGAAGCACTATAATTATATGAGTTCAGCAGATTGTTTCTGGTCATAGTGCCCTTCAAAGGTTTAAAACCAACGTATCTCATAATTTTATGAGTAATTTTTTACATAAACTGAGAGAGGAAAATGTTCCTAGTTTGACTGTTGAAGTTTCTGACCGCCTCCTGTCCTCGCTGTTCTTCAGAACTTTGCCAATACTCAAGATCTTACTCAAATTTAAAATTCCATGTCCAGGCCCTATCCCATACCCCCAGTAGAGAAAAAACACTGATAAATGGGAACAAGATCACAGCAGAGGGCATAAGCATAGTCAGGGACTGTAGCATAGACCCTGGGGAGATAGACTGGGGAGTGAGACCCATTCCACCTGGAGAAGAAAAGACTTTGGAGAAACCTAAGAGCAGTCCCCAGTACCAGCAAGGAGGATATTCAGAAGACAGTCAAGCTCTATACAGGACAAGAGATGACAGGCATTAGTTGAAACACCAGTAGTTCAGAGAGGATCTAAGCAGCAAGTTTCCACCCTGAGGCCAGCCCAGCAGTGGATGTGTTGTCTCTATCCTTACGACTTGAGGGGATACAGCTTCAAGACTCATTCTGCCCTCATTACCAACCCTGCTTTTGGCAAGCATTTGGAGCAAAAACCTCTGAGGTCCCCTCCACACTAAATATTTCTGTGAGTCTATAAATACGTATCTCTAATCAGAAGTTACATTACTTAGTCAAATTTAGGTTTTAGCAGCATTGTAATAACCACCTCCAAATGCTTTTGTTTAAAACAAGCATGAAGAAATCCTTTTGATGTGTATTAACTGCCTGTCCACCCAAGATCAGGGATGATATGATTGTGTTTTCCTTCTGCATGTCCCCTTAGCAAGAAAAGAGACCATCACTTTTCCTTGTTCCATGCATATTTAACCTATTATTTTAGCAGTGTGATAAAGAGCACTCGAGGTCACTTTGGCATTCTCAGTCAGAAATACTTCAGCTACATTATGGCAAGTCAAAACAACATTGGGTTTCTTCACCAAGACAGACTTCAGGTGCAGGAGAAGGAGAAAAGTAGTTTGACACATTAATACAAAGCACCAAGTATGCTACATGATGCTTAAAAGACAGATTTCTCCTATTTTCAGAAATGGCTTCAGGTAAGCTAAATATAAAGCTGCTCAAAGATACCTCACAGGGTTGGTAGAGCGGTCCACAAGATTACTGCAGGAGTAAGAAACAAGACAGGCCATGCCTTCTAGCATACTATAGCACGTGGTTAACTTGTTGCAGTATCAGCTAATGGCAAACTTCAAATCTCCTTCTAAAATGTCCGACTAAGAAATATCATTTCACCAACTTGCAGTCTTCTAATCACAGCATAATAAAACGACAAAAAGAGACATCTTGTATTATCACCTCATCCCAAAAATTTTACCTCAGGTTCAAGAGTTCAAAAAAATTATGTGCCAGAACTCAACAGAACCACCATAAAATTGACAAACACCACAGTTGTTTCTACAAAACAAAGTAACATTTTCTAACATTCTAAGGTTAGTTTAAAACTCAGTTTTGCCTGAGTTCACAGGCAAAAATACTGATAAGCTATCAGTCTCAGTGAGTGGCAAAGGTCTTCGAAAACAGCCCTGTAAAAGTACCAAAGCTCAAGAAAATCACAGAATGGCTTAAGTCTGCTGCAGTCTAAAGGCACCCTTCTAAAACACTGTTAACACACCTGAACCAGCTTGAGTAGCAAAAGCAACATTAAATTTCCAGTGTTCTTTGCAATTTACACACCATACCTTTCAGCAGCTGTAGTATAAGCTGGTTAAGGTACATCCATGTGTGTTACAATCACACATGCTAACTATAGTGCAGACATTGCTTCAAACTGATTTGTTTCAGACTTATACTGGTGCAATCTCATCAACCTCAACCAAATAAACTCCCTGGTTTATTTATTCTCTACTTTGCCCGAGCCTATTTCATCACACTGCTGCTAGGTCTGCCAATGCATAACAATGAAAAGTGAATATTCCAGCTCATTTTTCACACCCACCTTGCACATGGCCTACTAACAAGCCCTACTAACAAATTTTCATTCCCATTACCAGAAACTTAAATCTAACATGCTTCTGCAAGCACACTTTCAAAATATCCACTGGAATTCAGTGACGCCCCATCATTCTTTCAATGACCAAACCACTATTTTAGTGTGCTAGATTCCAGCTTTAGGGATCAAAAGACATATAGGAATAGTATGTTAGCCTACTGTTAGCCAGCTACCTTGAAATCACCTTTAACTAAAGCCAGGTTAAGACAAAAGCAACCAGAAGTATTTATTCACAAAACCCCTGGCAGACAGCATAGTTACAAAGGTTTATGAAGACCCAGGTGTATACGGCAATTAAGATAACCATGCACCTATTTACATAGTTGCTAGAATAGTTCCAAAGTCTCATCCTTTTGGGAGCCAGCTGTTGGATTGACACATGCTTTATTGCCCACAGCTGAGGACCTGGGTCTTGTGCAATTCCATGCCCTCAGATTACACTGGGAACCCAAAATTTCTTTTGTAGCTCAGTCCATCTTTGGGGTTATCCAGGCTATGGTTACACAACATTTTCTCTGGCACTGCAAGCCTGCTTAAGAAGTTATCATGTCTGTCTCCTTCCCTTGTCCCACTTCTTCCAAAAAAAGAAAAAACAGTTTTATTTTAACGTGGGTCACAGTTGTGATAAAGTCTACACCACAGCCCTACAGAAGTCTGTTGCGTTTACAAAACCAAGGGAGCAGCAAATACCAGTGTTTGTCGAGAGGCTGAGGAAAGAGGCAGTTTAAGAGGACACTTAATACATACCATGAAAACAACCACCTCTACCTTTCTCTTGTATCTCTGGGACTTTATGATTTATAATTCCTCACATAAAGGCCAAAACATTTTCTCTGCTTGTATTCCCACCCATTTTTCCCAGCATTAGGAATTCTTCTGTCCCTTGGCCATCAATTGATAAGTAGGTATAGTTTGCTTTCTACTGCTCCAAAGAGCAAAACCTCAAGGTACCAAAACATATATATTTAAAAAAAGTCTATGCATAGCAGACAATCTGTCAATATAATAAAAAATGTTTCTTTAAAACTGCATAAACCTGATTTTACAAGACAATAAAAACTGAAGACATTTCCATGTACACATTATTGTATGATTGTAATATATTCCACTATAAACTAAGAAATAAAATTTCTACTGGTTCAAAAAAGAAACCAAAGAGTTTGGTTTCTTGTAGTACCAATGCTGCAAAGTATGGTAAAATAATACTGGGAGTAAGACTGGAAATTCCAGCTGTAACTTCCAAAATCATTTTGCAAGAGAAGCAGTTCTCCCCATTGTACATCTCATACTGAGAGGAAATGTCCTTGGTAGTTTGATGATAAAATTGAAAAACATGCAAGCTTTTAGGTTCACCAATCCTCTTGGCAGTCTTCACAAAACCTATAAAATAGAAGTAGCTTCGCTTTGTGTCCAATTTTGATTCTTTCAACTCAAGCTGCACCAGGGGAGGTTTAGATTGGATATAAGGACAAACTTATTCACAGAGAAGGTGAAGGCATCGGAACAGCCTGCCCAGGGAAGGGGTGGAATCACTATCCCCTGAAGAATTCAGAAACTGTGTAGATGAGGCCCTCAGTGGCATGGTTTAATGGTGGTCTTGGCAGTCGTGGGGTGAAGTTGGACTTGACGATCTTAAAGGTCTTTTCCAACTTAGTTGACTCTATGATTCTATAATGAAAAGATTTAAAAGGTCTCACAAATTCAACTCCTTTTACTTACTCCATTTTCTAACGACAACAATTTGCCTTCTCTACCTTTGTAGACCGTGTAGTGGAATAAGCATGTTTTTGATTCTGCTTGTCCCTGAGGGGATGCCCCCTCATACAGACTAGTTGCTATCCAGACCCAGCTCCTGATTTCCAAGCATACATGAGTACTCCTTCATATAGGCCAGATGCAACAAACAGTAAGTGGCTTTATTTTCCCTCTGCATTTTGGCAGCCTTTTGCTCTTTTGCTTCAGGGAGAAGAGAGAGCTAGGTATTGCTGTCTCTAGCAACTGTATTACAGTTAACTTCTGAACAAACACAACCCAGTACTGCTACATTTGGCAGAACCAGCGCCAAACATTAAAGAATGTCAGAATTCTCCACAACTGGGAAATGCTGCAAAAGAGAAGACTTTGTCTGGCCTGTAGTGCCCTCCGTAATACACAGTACAACTGTACCACAGACTATTTTTCTGAACAGTCTTCCAAAACCAACCCTCACCTGAAAGCTGTATTTTCAAGAGGCTTTTATCTTTGTAACCTAAGAGCCTCCTACCTTATATGACCATCTCAACAGGTTTCCAAAGCACCCTTTTAACTCACTAAAACACCCCTCTTTTATTAGGAATTAGTGCTTGTTTTCCAATAGCCTTTGTCCTCAAATGCCACCCTGGAAGTCAAGTTTTACCTAATACATTCAGTAAGACCCAGACACCACCTGCAGCCCTATTTCTGTAACTGAATCCAGCCAAGCAATCCCGTATTTTCATGTTGAAGTTAACAGGGCTCCCACTCTAAATGCACTTGAACTCAGGCCTCTAAAAATAGTTTGAGAAAAACAGTACCAAGCTTACTGTATATTTACATGTATCAAGATTAGACATTTAAAACTCAAAGCTTTTCTTACTTCATGAGCTTGAGCAGGATCAAAATTGAGAGCTAGCCAAGCAAAAATACCAGAAGACAGATAACATTTGATGCCAACAAATACAAAATAATAAACTCTTGAAAGAATAACTTGCATGAAAGAATAATCCCACATGGCATTGAATTTCAAAGCAAATATATGTCTTGCAGTATACTTTAAGTAAACTGGGCTGCATCAAAAGGAGCATGAGCAGCAGGTTGAAGGAGGTGATCCTGCCCCTCTACTTTGCTCTCCTAAGACCCCACTTGCAGCACTGTATGCAGTTCTGGTGTCCTCAACATAAGAAGGACATGAAGCTCTTGGAACAAGTCCAGAGGAGGGCCACAAGGATGATCAGGGGACTGGAGCACCTCCCTTATGAAGACAGGCTGAGGAAGTTGGGTCTGTTCAGCCTGCAGAAGAGAAGGCTGTGTGGAAACCTCATAGCAGCCTTCCAGTATCCGAAGGGGGTCTACACGGATGCTGGAGAGGGACTCTTCATTAGGGACTGTAGTGACAGGACATGGGGTAACGGGTTAAAACTGAAACAGGGGAAGTTTAGATTGGATATAAGGAGAAAGTTCTTTACTGTAAGGGTGGTGAGGCACTGGAATGGGTTGCCCAAGGAAGTTATGAATGCTCCATCCCTGGCAGTGTTCAAGGCCAGGTTGGACAGAGCCTTGGGCAACATGGTTTAGTGCAAGGTGTCCCTTCCCATGGCATTGGGGGTTGGAACTAGATGATATTAAGGTCCTTTCCAACCCTAACTATTCTATGATTCTATGAGTCTGAAACAATCATGCACAGAATGTGCAGCTCAACAGAATCTCTTCTCAATACAAGTGTACACAAGACAAGAAATAAGGTGTTCCAGAGAACAAAAGAAGACATCAAAAACATTCTCATTTCACCTTGTCTTTGTGGCCTCACACAAAATCAGAACTAGTTCATAGATTTATCTGAGGTATGGACAAATACTAACGGCACTAGGGAAGGAAAAAAACCAAACAAAAACCTGCAGAAGAAAGCCCAGAAGGGACAGAAGTACAGAAAAACAAAACATCCATGAGATACCGCCTCTCTTCTAACACACAGAAACGCTCAACCATGATTAAAAAGCGATCTTGTAACAAAAGGAACTGTGTAACACTACTGTGGAAGATACTGTCAAAGGCACAGATGCATAAAAGGACATAGTAAAAGGACGGTGCATGTATTGATTTTAAATCAATAGTTGGCTGCACCACATTGGATTTTTTTTTCCCTGTAAGTCAGATTTAAACGTTCATGTTTGACTGCGCAATATGGTGACTGCATAACCAAAATTAGATGGACAATTATCTTCCAGGCAAGTTATTCTACTGGTCTACTCAAGAAGTACTTGGATTTTCCTCCATAGAAAACTGCTTTCTCATGCAGGTCAACAGGACAGAAAGAAAGCCAGAAATGAAAGACAAAAATCAGGTACACCTCAATACCCACGATAACGAAAGGGGATTATATCATTATCCATGTGAAATAGATCTCTCTGCATTCAGTACTGCATGACCCAAAGACCTTAGCACTGGAGTTGAGGCATCACTTTTTTTTCCTTCCAGCATCTCAAAGGCTGCAACTGACAGTGACAAGATACCTTACAATTTTACCTTGTAGGCATATAACTCATTTAAGTGAGAGGTTTAATCTTCTCTGAATCAACACAGCTTGCAGCAAAAGGCACCTCTTTGCAAGCAGCAAATAAAACTGATTACAGCCCTTCCAGCAGAACTATTATAAGGAAGCTTCATTGCATATACACCTTTTTTTGTGTGTTTCAAGCATCCAGAGACAGTTCTACCTCATGGAATAGCTTGCAAAAATGTCACATCCAAAAATCCATTTACCTTCTGATAAATCACATCTGAAACAATTTAGAGAAATACAAATGCAAGCATGAGCTCAAATGTTGACTCAGATCTTGCTGGTCCTACTCATATTAGTCATCTAACTGGGCTCATGCTGAGAACCCTGTGGGAGGACATCTGAATTCATATGGAACCCACTGTAATCAGGGCATAGCCAGGATCAGAAGCTTTGAAACAGCAGCTCTATTAAGTTAAGTTGAAAAAAATGTAACACTGCATTGCCTAATGGCAGTGTTCGTATTTGCATACAAGCCTAAGTAAAAAAAAGGGGGGTGTTCTAATAGAAATTCTAGCCCATAAAAGCACAGTAGCACTAGGGCAAGTGTACCTCAGGTTGAAAGGCACCTCAGGAAGTCATCTAGTTCAACATCCTATTCAAGGCTCCAGTTATTTTTATTAAAAAAATACAAAAAAACAAACCACGAGATTTTGGTTGCCTTCTTCCACATCAGTTGTTTCTTCAAAACCCCATTAAAACATTTTCTTTATAATTACTGCATGTTTAATTACGTTAATCTGCTTTTTAATGGAAGTTTTGTAACTTTTGATAGTGGTTCACTTATCTATAACTAGCACTATTCAATTCATGTACCTGTTTACTATCACAGCATCTTTGAAACTCGCTTATTTCCCTTCTAAGGGTCTTCCGGACAAAATGCTAGATTATTTCCTGTAACTGCAAACATCATCACTTAGCTCTTTGTTTACATAAGGTCATACTGTAGAAATGTCCAGAGCTCAGATAAAGAGACCAATAGCAAAAATGACAACCCCAAATGACGGGACGCGGCAGTGACCCGTAAGCACAAAGCAAACTGCATTTTTTACCACTTCAGCAACAAGACCGGACTGCAAGTACAAGGCGGCAGTGATATTCACTTTGGTAGTATTCTGTGGTAATGCGTAACAGTAACCCCACATAGTTTGGAAACAGTAATTCTACAGAGATTTCAACTTTGTTTTCCATTAGCCTAATTGCTACTTTTGACTGCCACACATGAAAAGCAGCAGCAGTCTCCTTTCATTTTCCATCCTGCAGTTCCAGTCAATCTGATCTAATCAACAAGAATGCTGAACCATTTTTTGCATTCTGTGAACTTCTTGCTTATTAGAACTACCCCTCCCAGCAGCAAATACTACTTCTCTGTGTTGCTGCTGCTGGCACTTGCGGAAGTGAAAAGCTCTGTAAACAGCTCAGATTTAAGGCTCCTCCAGAAATAGCTCCACTGCTTGAAATCCCTATCATTTCACACTAAAATACCAAAGTTGTTTACTACAAAATTCTCTATTAGCACCACTGAAGTCACTTGGGACTCATTCTCACAAAGCAGAAGACCGTGATGGCTACTGTGTTCCTACTGAATCCTCAAATTATCACCAACTCTAAGAAGAGAAAGTAAATGGGCATGCCCAAGGAACATCACTGCAGCGTTACTCTCATACCAGTTACTAGGAAGATTAGGTGGAGGGGGGAGGGAAGGGAGAAAACAACCCTTTTTAAGAGTGTGTATAATCTCTCTACTATCTCCTGTCAATACTGATTTACCACAAAACATAAACTTGAGAACTATTTCTCTCTCACCTAAACTACCTCTACATTGACTCTAACTAACCACAGAACCAATGGAAAAGATGTGATAAAGTGGAAAGCTGTACAGAGCTAAGATGTCAGAAAACACTCACCACTAGGCACCTAATCTAAAGTGCAAAATCACATGTGAAACTGTAAGTAGCCAGCCCAGTCCTCCCAGTTATGTTTCCCTCTTCACAAGAAGCAAAAAGCATATAGTCTGTGCCTCAAACAGACATGTCAACAAGTAATGTATGAATAACCCCAGCAAGGTGTTGTTTTCCCACCTGACACACACTGCAGAGGCGAGAAGGAGAAATATGACAACGGGGCCAACCAGGTCCTAATTAGGACAAAAAAATACCCAGAACAACCAAACACAAACCAAACCTTAGGAAGTTTTACCTGAAATTCTTTTCTTACAGAAAGTCTCTCGCGAAAATGAATAAAATCCATTAATTCACACCCCACATCTACGGGAATGCTTCCCCACCCAGACGCGTTTTCACTACATACGCACAGAGAGAAACCTCAGATGCTTCTGTGGCTGTCCGCCCTCCTTCTGCAGCGGCAGGTTTTGCTTTTTAACGTACTTTTTTTTAAGCGCTACAAGTAAGTACGCGAGGAAGTTCTGCGGCAGAACACGCCACCTCCCCCGAGGCGCGGCAGCCGCAGGGAGACGGCGGCTTCCCCGTCCTCCTCCCGCGGGCGGCTCGGACCCTGCGGCGCGCGAGAGAGCGCGAGTTACGCGGCGTGGGGACGGGACGCGGCAGTGACCCGTAAGCACAGCGCCAGGCGGGACGGGCCTCCCGCGCCGGCCGGGAGCCTCCACCCCGCCCTCCCCAGGTACGGCCTACCGCTCAGCGGAGCCCCGCCGCCCCCCGCGGGGCCTCGCCGCCCAGCGCCAGTCCCGCCGCTCACCCGCTGCCGCCCGGCGCCCCGCACTCACACTAAGCGGGGTTCGGGCAGGGGCAGCCGCCTCACGCGGCTCCCGGGGCGGCCGGCGGAGCTTCCCGCCGGCGGGACGGGACGGGGCACGCCGAAGGTGTACCCGCCGCCTCCCCCCTCTCCGGCGCGGGCCGCACTCACCGCGGCTGCGGAGATTCCCCGCGGGGCCCACTCTGTCGCCATACACGGCGCCGGGGCACGCGCGAGGCGGCGGCGGCAGCTGAATGCCGACCCGCGCGCTGCCCGCTGCCTCCGCGCGCCGGGCCCGCCCCGCCCTGGCGCGCGGGGGAGAGGGATGGGCGGGGCGCGAGGCTCCCGCCGCCCGCGTCACCACGTAGCTGCTAGGCGGGACGCGGGCGGGAGAGTGGTGGCGCGGCGCGCCGCGGAGCCTCTGCGGGACGGGGCGGGGCCGGGCCGCTGCCAAGCTGCGCTCGCCGTGCGTCTGCGGCGGGACAGCGCTGACCTTCGAGTAGTCGCGGTGGGGCCCTTCACCGTCGGGTAGCGGCAGAGGAGCCACCGTGGGGCAGGCACGAAACGGCTGAGCCCGTGGAGGTGGCAGCCGCCCCTGTCGGCGCTAGAGAGGGCCCCAGAGCGGTGCAAATGCGGAAGGGGAAGCCTTTCCTGTGCGTGCGGCTGCTGCTGTCCGCCCCTGCCCGCAGCCCGGCCCCGGTGGGGATCGAGGGCTTACTGTCATTCCCAGATTCGTGCCCGCCATCGCCAGTACGGGCCGCTGTGAGGTGAAGCCCGAACTGAACTGGGGCAAAGGGCCAGCACGCACAAGTTTGGGGGACAGATCTTGCCTTGTTCAGCAGTGGTAAACAAAAGCAGTGCGTCTCTGCTGTCGTCTCGCTACAACAGTAGAGAGCGTGTTAATTGGCCAAGGAAGAAACTCACATTCTGCGGGTGTTTTTTTAAGCTGAGTGCGCACTAGTTCTGTCGCAGTTCCCGGCATGTATTGCACAGTTCTGATCTTGCAAATGTACATTTTTCTGTAACTTACTAAGTGATGAGTTTGCCTCTGATTTTTCTTGTGCATGCCAAATAAACGTGCTTCGCCTGAAAGCTCTGGAAATAGGTTGCCTGTTGTCTGCTGACTGAAGAGATAGATGGTGAGTTAAGAAAGGAACACCTGGCTCAGAGGATTTAATCTACAGGTACGCACTATGAAGTCTTTATCCAGGAGACAAAGGAAAACACAAGTTGGGACAGAGAAGAGCTAAAAAGCCATATAAAAGTTTGAGGCTCATGCTTCTAAAGTTCAGTGATTTAAAAGCAAGCTGTTAACTGTCAGCTAACAATTTGGTACTCTCAAATCAAACACCGTTCTTTTAGGGACAACCTTGTCACTGTAGTTTCTACAGTGTTATGTGTTTGTTTATTCTTTGTGCAGAAGAAAAGAGTGTGTCTATGTCATGTAACATCATATTACAGAAAACAAAATTAGGCCTGTTCAGAACAGGAGTTTAACTTAGTGTGTACATTGCTTATTTGATTTCCTTGAACATGCAGTTTAAAGGCTACCCAGTGATTCTGAAATAAAGCCAATTACAGCATGTTTTCTTCTAGTCCCTGATCTTACTGAAAGTACCTGGCAGTGTTAAAGGCCAGGTTGGACAGAGCCTTGGGCAACATGGTCTAGGGTGAGGTGTCTCTGCCCATGGCGGGGGGGTTGGAACTAGGTGATCTTAAGGTCCTTTCCAACCCTAACCATTCTATGATTCTATACCTGTGGTATTACATCCTCTAATAATCTGCTTTTCATTTTAATGTCTCTTTCCAGGCTTCAGTGTGAAAAAAAACATAGACCATGTGCTGCAGTGACACTGCATGTTGCTCACAAATGGGACAAGGAAACCACAAATTAAAAATGTTCTGATGTCTCCCAAATATTATCACCTACTATACCACTGATACCAGACAGCTTAAAAGACGAGTAGTGTACTATGTTGGTTACGCTGACTGCATGTCTAAGTCTCTGCTCATCAAGATCTCTGTGCACCAAACCCTGCAAATGCAAAGAATTCTACTGAAATACATATGATGTCCTTACATTAACCAAGTTTCAACATTTTGTCAAGGTCAGGTTTAGCTGGGCTTGCAGAACTAGCCAGACTCTTGAGTGACAAAGCACACCACCAGTTGATGAGATTGTGAAAGTGTAGTCTACATTAGGACTCCAAACGTTGCAGCTTATATCAGGCATTTTTACTTTTGTTTGCCTGCTATTAAAACTAGTTTTGATGCATTTTAGCATGGTATATATAGCAAGAAACACTACCCTTTTTCACTAGTCTGTCTAGGATTGTGCATTCCTTTCATCAGTGTTCCTGCAACTCTCTTGATTTTTAACAAGCCCTTCCAAAGGCACCAAAAAATTGTCAGCATTTCGGATTTGCATCTTGTTACTCTTTAAGCATCCCTCTTTCCTTATTCTTTGCTAAATGACTGTACATTTGCATGTTGATACGCTTTGGTAGAAGTGACACAAGGGAACTTGGAAGGATTGAAGTATCATTTATCTACATCCTGTTTATACATTTAATTCCACATACTCACTTCTGTGTCAAACACAAATATGGATAGGGTGTGGTAACACATAACCACAGAATCCTAAATTAAATGGGAATGTAAAACACTAAACTTAGTAAACATATCCCCCAGTAAGGGACAAAAATACCACTAATTATACATGAAATGTAATTTTTACAACTGTTGTAGCAACTTTCTTTCAGAATTAGTTTGTTTTTCAAAGCAAGTTACAAAACTTCCCACCTGTGCAACAGGCTTAGTTTTACTTTCTTGATTACTTTTGTGTTCCAAATTGTGATAATTAGCATACAGACCAGGAAATATGTTTTGTTTCATTTTCATGTTCAGGCAGTTAAAAATGGTAGAAATGGTTTTGTTGTAGTTACTTCAAAAAATTCTCACTGTTGGATTTAGATTTATCATTTTTAGATGAAAGTAAAATCAAAGCACATTCTGTATTTGGAGGGGGGGCAGGGAGGTTATTTGCAAAACCTTCACAAGTTAGAACAAGGGTAAGGAAGTTACTCATTTAAATCTATGAAGTCAGGCTCTGCATGTCTTTCACTTTTCCATCTACTTTTGGAGTAGGATGTAAAATTCTTAATGTTTAAAGGTGAGTATATATGTTGTAATAGCTTTTCTTCATTCTTCTCTTTGTGTAGGTTCAGCCTTAAAGAAAAACGTATTTCAATTTAAAAACCATGCTGTCTTTCAATATATGGCACAAGGAACACTCCCGAGGAAGACTTTTTCATTATTTATAGTCATTCTCTGAAACCTATTATTTTGAGTGGTATGAGTGAATACCTCCTTCCAGGAGGAGAAGAGAGGGACAAGCACCAATAAATGCAGGTTTGCATATGATTTAGCCCCTGAAAGGGCTCACTTCTAATTCAGCCACTTTGGGAAAAATAACCCCAAAACAAGCCCAACAAAACCAAAAAACAGAACATTAAGAAAAAAGCCACCTCCCAGTTTTGAGGAATGATAAGTTTGTTTCCTGCTAGACATTAACTTGATAATTGTTCCTCTGACAGACAGTAAAGAGCATATAAAAAACCCCCCCATAATGTTTTTCTTCAAAGGCTGCTTTTGGTGCCTGTACCTAAGAATGCAAAAGGTACTTCCACAGACATTAAATCCTGCTCTGAACACTGTTCCTGGTGGAAGCTGCAGTTCTTTGACACTACCTTCTCTAATGGTCGCCCTGTTCTTGATCAGGTGCAAAATGCTGCATCACAGAACAATCCCAGAGGAAAAATGAAAACCAAACAGTAAAGCCCCACAAAACACCACCATAGAAAAATAAAAAAAAAACAAACCACAAAACCAATGCAAGAACAGACATCAGTTCAATTGCTGAGCAACTGAAGAGCACTCAGACACTGTAGTGACTAAAGCAGTACAAGGACTTGTATAAACTAAAGAGGAATAAAATCTAATAATGCTCCCCCTCCACCGTATCAGTAACTGCCCTGTTTCTCTTCCATAGCATTCTCCAGGAGCTTGGTAAGCTGTCGCTTTCCAACAGCTCTCTGGGATTCCCTCCAAGCAGTAGAGGGAGAAGACAGTGAAGAAGTTCTCTCCATAGCCTACAGTAATTAGGATTTGTGGTTCAGATGGAGGGAGTGTGCATGCCAGAAGTTCAATGGCATTAAATTGGATTAATGGAAGACAACATAGTGGTATTCCTGTATTGCTTACCTAAATTGGTAGCATATACACAGATGAACCACACTTCGTGTGAAGGATTTTCATCCGTATTTTTCAAATTGAGTTACTATGGTTTTGTTGGCTTAAACAGTTCCTGATGGGTTTTCTGTAAATGAGAAAGATTCAGTTTTGGTTTGTTTTTTTTTAATTTACTTTTTAATGAAGCTGATTGCCCCAAATTGTAAGTTGCTGATAGAAGACGAACAGCAATGCATGTGCTAATCTCTACACTGCCTGGTGGCTCTATTAACTTTTCCAGGCCTTTGAACATTCTCATCCATGTGGCTCAGCACAGGTTGGAATGGATCTGATCTGGAGATGTAGTAAATTTGTATCTTGCCAAGTTAGTTGAGTCACAACTGAGGAGCAGCACAGGGTTTCCTGTGAAGGAATACACACCTTCCTCCTATTACAGGGTAACACCTAGCATGCAGCCTGCACTTGTGCAGCTGGAAAAAGCAGGCAGGCAAGTAAGGGCAAGCAATTGTCTTAAATGTAGAGCTTCTTGAAAATAAACTGATGGCAAATAGCTCAGTATAAATGGCATTTATACAGGGAACCACAAATTACTGCTGCTCTGTGACTTCAGAGCTTTTTGCTTTGTGTCAAAGTAAACAGGCACATATGTTAGCACCATTGAGTGAGAAGAGTCAGTAGGAAGAGCCTGAGGTTCTCATTCCTCAACAACATCTGCTAACAGAACAGAACAAAACACAATTAATGAACTGCAACCGGAGGTGAAGGAGAACCTTCAAGTGTAGACTGCAAACCTCAGCTTGCACGTTTGCCAGTGGCTGTGCAGTCAAAACTCCTAATGGTTGCAACACAGATTCTTCTGGAGTCTCATCAGTATAGGTCTCCATTGTGTCACATTTTAGTTCCTAAGAAAATTTTGCTTGCAGAGGTTTTGTTTTGTTGTGTTTTCCTGCAAGACTATTTCATCTTTAGAGCAGGATATCCTCTGTGTTTAACTGGTGCCTAAACACAATGATAGGTGATTTTATATAGGGTTTGGTTATACTGCTGTACAAATTGAATGTATTTATATTCATAATAAAGTGAAGCTCAAGTTGTGCCTTCCTGGGTCTATCTATCACCAGGAAAAATTGGTTATAACTTCCCAAAAAATGTATTTGGAAGTCTGCGAACTTGAAAACCTCTCATAAACAGATTTATGAGGGACTGGGTTTTGGGGGTTTTATTTTTGTTTGTTTGGGAGGTTTTAATTTTGGAAAATCTAAGCAAACTCATCTCAGACTTTCTTACGCTAGTCAAACGTGGGAAACAGCCCACTTCCCTTATATACACACACCAATATTTCTGCTTTCAGCCTTGGGGTTTCCAGACATTTAGAGGGGCTCAGAAATTGACCAGAAGTTAATCTAATGCAAAATTTAAAGTTTCCAGCCCAGGTTTACGTAAATATCTTCTTCAGGACTTCATCCTGTGCAGTGTTCAGGACTGTGTAATGACCTAGCATCAGTTTGTGGAAAGGAAGTTTGTTCCTACAAACAGGTGTTTTCACACTTGTACATATATTAGAACTTTTTCCTGTGTTTCAAGATATTTGTGGACATTTAGATGGAAAACTCTGTTAAGGATTTTTCAAATTAAGGTTTCTAGGAGTTAAATACATACTGATTCTAAATTCAATGAACTGCAGCTCTGTCAAGGTGCTTTTGGTTATTGTAGAAAGTTAACCTTCCCGAACTTGTTTGGCAGCACTTAATCTGGCTGTGAAAGTCAGGAAGCTTCAAAAGTTAATGTTCATATAAATTAATTTCAGTCAGTAATTTCTTATCCTGCTTGGTTTTTTTATTATTATTTAATCTGTTCATGTAATTTAATCTGCTTTAGCCTGTGTGACAGGATGTGAGTGTGATACAGCTAGAAACTGAAAGGACAAAATAGAACAGGGTAAGTAAATCCCTGTAAGGTCAACTGTTGAAATTTTGGAATTTCCTCACTGGACAGCTCAACCTTAATGATATTTTTGAATGTTTGGGTTTGGTTTGGGTGTGTTTGCTGGTTTGGTTTGCTTTTAATGTATGACTAAGATACAATTACTAGGCTGCTTGATTGCTATATGGAAGTAAATGTCATAAAACTGAATCAAGTTTATCTTACACATTTTCCAAACTGCCTGCTATATTCACATCATCACCAGAGACCTTGAAGGGCAAGAACTTTTAGTGTATACACAATTACATGAACAAGAACCTTTTATGAACTCTTTCTAAAGCTCTTTAAGTTGATTACGATAAATCCAAAGTGAAACATTTAATATGCTTGTAGGGTTTTTTTTCACTTGGTATTCTTAACTTAAGACAGTGAAGGAAAGACTCTGAGTTTCACTTTTGCTTTTACTGAATTTTACTTCTGGTTGATAGTGTAAAGTAATAGCAAGTGCTGTTTTGATTCAGTCCTGGAAAAGGATGAGAAGAGTTTTATTTAAAATCAGAACCCTAATTCAGTTTGAAATAAAATTATAAAAATATACATTGTGCTGATTTTTAAAAAGTGCTATGTAATTATTGCTCAAATGAGAGTCAGTAGGAGATGCTTTGCTTTATGAATATTTCTGGAAAAGTCAGTTATTTCAGAAAGCATCAGTGTTGGTGTCCAGTGTGCACACTGGCAAAACTTTAACATCAAAACAGTTAAGAATAAATTATTAAGTATCTTTAGCATGGCTGTTTTGCTTTTGAACCTTCTGGCCAATTTCAGTTAGGACTAGCAGAAAGGGGTTTCCCAAAGAAGTAAATTTCCCTGCTGTCTGGGTTGAGAAAGCTACACTGCTAGGTACCTGTGCAAACCAGCTAAGAAGCACTTCTTACACAGAGAGAGGTCTGTCCCACAGGCCACCACTGGAATAACACTGCTTTAATTAATTGTGGGATCAGACTATATATAATTTCAATTAATTAAGTAACTTTCGCTGTTGCTCTGGGTTTACATTGGTACAAACAACATCAAACCTGTGTCAGTCGCTCTTTTTCTTTCTCTTCCTTTATTTTTCAACTCCAATCACATCGGTAAGGTTATGGTTTTTTTTTTATAATTAATAAGTAAAATTCAGCTGTTCCCATTTCCTACTTAGAAAAAAAAAAAGAAAAAAAGGCAAGCACCCAGGAACTGTTATGTTTCAAAACATTGGTTCTTCATTCCACTTTTTGTAGCGTAATGGAAATAAACCACATATTGGGAGTTCTCAGGGTGAGCATCTCAGGGTCGAGAAATAGCTTTGACAAACTCTTCTTCTTGGAGGAGGAAGATTTTTAGATAAGGAGTTCCAGCAAGTGCTGCCTCACACTAAGGCAAACATGCAAAGGACTAAAGTTCTCTCTTAGGCAAAGGGGTATGTATCACCAGCTGTCAAGCTTCCTTACATGCCTTCTATGGGATTATAATGATATCACTGCTGTAATTGTACGTGAGGCAGAAACAGTGGTTAACTCGGTTTGATCCTCACAGGGCATAACCTCAAAATACATCATTTCTGATGTAAATTTCATGTGAAGGACCAAACAAATTGGAAGGGTTTACCTGATTTATTGAGGAGTACAACTAGTTGTCATCCACAGAAATGAAGGAAAGCTATTTATCGTTTTTTGTGAAATACCTATCCAGTGCTAAATGTTGCAGATTATCCTAAGTTTTACTGAATCTTTCTATATTTTGTGTTTGATTATGAAGCAGTTATTTATAAGAACATCTTGATTTAAGAAGTTAGCCTCTATGTTAGCACAGGATGCTACGTTAGCTTAGAAATTAGATGCTGTGTTGCTTCAAGTTGCTCTGTGACATGCTAGCCTTACTCCTTACTTTCTACAGTGTAACCAAAGCACTAGGATCTATTCCATATAGGATGAATCGTCAACCTGCCAAAGTAGAAATCTAGCTGGCCAACTTTGCAACAAAACTTACTTTTAAGGTGACCTATAGTAAAATGCCTTTATTATGATACTAAAAAGCACACCCACAGATCAAGAAGACCTTTGCCCAAGTGAAGACCTTTCACCTGCGCAAGTGTAGTAGCAGAAGAGAATGATACTGCAGATATTATAATTCTATGTAAATCACTAACTGGGAGTGTACTACCTTGTAATTTTTGTGTTTAAATGTGACGATAAGATCAGCAATGGGTATGATTGATTGTGGAAATTCCGCCTAACACCCACCACTGCAATAAAGAGGTGTCTGCTTCTTAATGCTGTATTGGTGTTAAGGATTTTTATTCTCCTGACTTTCGGTGACATGAGCACTGTTGAACCTGGCATTCCCAGGGCCAGAGAGGCCACAAGAATGCCCTGCAGCCCTTGGGCCACCTTTGACACAGCTGGACCAGGGGGTCAAACCCAGTTCTCTAAGGTGAGCCATGTGAGTCCATCCTTCCTGGTTTTGAATGTCTTCTCTTCTGCTTTCTCTGGCACTGCACAGTTGAGTCAGCCATAGGTGGAAAGCCTAAAGCTACCAGCAAATCCCCTTGAGGTATTTGTAGCCAGCAGAAACTGTGAAAATGGGGCAGTTTGTGTAGAAGAGATGCTGCAGCAGGCACCATCAAGAAACAATTACTAATCTACGGATGGGCTACAGTTCAGTACATGGCAGAGGAAGCAGGCTGAAAAGATTTCAACAGAGGTGGCTTTTACTTGGAACCGCCACTTTTCTGCTTTCCCTCAGAAAGGAAACTAACGTAATCTGCTACACACACAGCTTGCCAAGTTCAATATTTGGCTAGCAGCTGCAGTAACACCAGCAGGAGTGGCTTGCCATGAGAATGGTGGGCGAAATGCAGCTACTGAAATCCTTAGAACTGTATCTCTTGGTTTGTTGTGTGAGCTAGAGCTGCAAAAATACTCTGGCAAGGCTTGTGATTATTTTAGTTTTACTCACTATAAAACGTCTGTGGGCTAAAGAACAATATTTTAAAATATTTTTAAATATAAAGAGATAATTGAAACATTAGCACAGTTACATTGTTTCTTCCATTTTGTGCTTTCATATCTCTGTGACTTTTTTCCCCCACTTTTTTTTTTTTTTAACTTCTGTTCCCCACCCTGCTTCTTTGGAAAGCAAAGAGCTAAAAGGTAGTATCTGCTCCCTAGAACTCCTTGCCTTAAGCCAATGCTGGCTTTGTGTTGGAAATAGTCATTATAGTAGCAGTGGTAGACACTGTATGTAATGAAACATAGTCAGGGCTTTCACCGGTGGAAGGTTAATGAGAGAAAACCTCACAATATTGCTAAGTAAACACAGCACTAGGTCTGCTTCCTTGGCTGGGGGTCCTAAAAGAAAACAGTCTTTCAGCTTCGTAACAGTGGAGCCATATGTCAAGATTTGCTCTTGTGCAACGCATAGCCCCAGGACTTCATAAGAATTGCGTATTTAGTAGGATGATATGCTACTTTTTTTAAGGGAGCCTGTCAGCAAGAAACTTTGATTTTGAGTTTTAGTAAATAGTTTGCTTTCATGCTGTACTTTAAAACTCAAGAGGATTCAGCTAGATCACTTTTCACCTGTGTGTCAGGTAAGGCTTTCTGATCCCAAGGCAGAAATGTTTTTCCTTTGAGGTCTTTCATGTGTTATTTATGGGGAGGAAACATATTGGATCCCACAGGGCTGTCTAGCACCGTAAGAACCAGGAGCTGAAAGATGACCAAGTAAGAAAAGCACTTGCTTTCAAACAGTTAAATGCTAAAACAAATTAAGAAGATTGTATAATAGAAATACCATGTCTCAGTTTTCCTGGTGAAGACTAGAGGTCTTTCTGAAAATTATTTCCCTTGAAGAAGGAGGAATGCACTAATACACAGGAGATCACACTCTCTGTAATGAGCAATGCCTCTTGGTCCTAAACTCTCTGACTTCAAGATGACAAGCCTTCAAGGAGACCTCTAAGATGGAAGAGAGGAAGACAGTGCTTTGTTTCCACAGCAGGGACTAGTAGGGCACATTTAGTTAAAAGAGCTCTATTTGCTTTTCCATTTTATAAACCCTGGATGAAAGTCCCTGTAGTGAGGTAGATCAATGACCGCTGGACAAAAGAGAGTGAAGTTGTCTGGGTGAGTGGCCAAGGAGACACCCTGCAGAAAGGTCCGTGTACCTGCCAGGGAACAGAGAAGGAAAGTGATCCCGCAACTAGAACCCCACAGCAGCATGGTGGGGGCTGCTCTTCCAGCTTGTACACTGGAGGAAAGGCCATGGAACCAACAGGAAGAGGGGAGAACAGCAGAGAAAGCAATGTGCTACAAAGGAAATCTTTCTGAAGTAAAAATGGCAGGGTCTAGTCTTTACAGGAATCTAACGTAGACAAAATAACCCAGACAAATCCTGTAGTAAAACAAACAAAACAACAACAGAAAAAGAGAATAAATGTAGAGCCACAACATGCCTATAGCCCTCATAAGGTGAGAGAAATGTTTGCACGGGCCTGAGAATCTGGATCTTCGTATTTTCTAGTCCAGCTCCCTGTGGGATACAAACGAGCCACTTCATTCTTCTGCATCACTGGCAGAGGTAGTTCTCCAAAAGACAGACTTTGGAACAGATGACAAAAATCCATAAAACCAAGAATTTCATTATGTGAATGCAAACAATATACTTTTTCATATTTATACATCTGTTACTTAGCAAAAACATTCAAATAGTTCACCAGTAGCACTATTCTTGCCTGGAAAAGATGTAAGGTAGAGTAAATCAATGGGAGAACTTACTGAAACCTGAAAAGGTGTGAAAACAGAAGTTTCAGTCAAGTTCTCTCATAGGAGCTCGCTCTTAGAAAACTGGGTGAGTGAAGAACAGGCAATGAACATAAGCATGGTTACATTTTTACTCCGTGTTTCAGTGAGGCAAGTGAGGATTTTGACAATTTCCTGTATTTTCCTTACAAAGTCCCCACAGCTACTCAGCAATTTCTGACGAAATTGCTCTTTTTTTTTTTGTAAATCTGTGGGGTTGGGGAGAGAAAAGAAGGGTCATAGGATTTTGTAATACCCTTCTCCTTGGAAGGATACTTGGAAGGAATGAACACTTTTTACTGTAAATTTCAACCCATAAAATTCATCTGCTTACAATGCCTGTTTAACTCTGCAAGCTGAAACAGATGTTCATTCTTCATTTGTACTTCAAAATTGAAAACTTAAGAACTATTTAGACAGCTGCTATATTCTTCTTGTGACAAGGCCTGTCCCAGATGGTGTGACTTTAAATTAGCCTGCCCTGCCCCATCACCCTCTTGTTGAGTAAGAAGCTGTTAAGGAGCCTGTGTGTCCGGTAATAGCCTGTTCTTCTAAGATGGCTAATTATGTTCTACATACCATGAAAAAGGACAGATCTTTTCAGATCAGCTCTTCTTCCTTTTGAATCCATGTGTCATTACTTAGAAAAGACTAGAACAAGATCTTGACGCTGTTTCAAGGGGACACTTGCTACTGACATTGATAGTGAAGGATGAGAAACAGTATTTTTTTATTAACAAACTGACACATTTCAAAAAGCAACAGGAATAACATATGCTAGGTTGACTTACTTAACTTGGATTTGTTGTGGATATTTTCTTTGGAAGTATATTATACATTATTTGAGTCACAAAGGCAAAGGTGAAAATAGTGGATAATACTCTTGAGACATGAAGTAGATTTTTACATTCAGTGCTCAGAATGAAAAATCTGTAGATGTGTTTATAAATACACATAGTTAAAGAAATCTCTCAGGAAGCCTTACTCAATCAGGCACCTTCTGAACACTGACATACAAACAAGCCATAAGTTTGTTTTGGTTTCCACTCCCCCACACCCCTTTGGTGATGTTAAAACAAATGAAAAACCAAAACTCATGCATGTTGTGACCTAGACCCAGCTTAGAGATGCATGGTATTTTATACCTAATCAAAACTACATTTCCAGACACACAGAAGAAAATCGTCTGCCCTGACAGTGCTGAGGGATGACCATTTAGAACCAGGGTCTTATCTTGCAGAATGTATCTACATTCACCACTGGCTAAAGAAACTTTTTTCTTACCCATGGAGAGTGTTTGATTGCAAAAGGCATAAGTAACTGTCAAGGAGCAGAATGGTTGCAGATTAGAAGATAAGAAAAACATTCGTTCTTAAACAGTGTGACTTTTGATGCAGCCTGCTGTGCCTATCAGATTTTGTATAATGGAATACATCACTAACATGTAGTGATGATCACTCGAATCAAGCCCTTAATCCTACTGGCTCACCCACAGTTAAGCACCAGGTACTTCACACAGCCTCCAACAGATCTTCACCCTTGGCTCACTGTTAAAGGACTACTAGTGTTCACTATATGAACAGCACAGTGGAGGCTGCCAAAGAATTGTGGCCAAACTGATACAGGGGAGAATGGGGTGATGGTAGACAGTCTAGCAGACATACAGCATGAGGACACTTGTACAGACACCCATCTAGTCCTGGGGTGATCCACGCACACCCCCACCCAGATGTGCAGAGGGATTGCCACTAGTGGCAGGCTCCTGGCTGCTTCACTTTTGGGGCCTCCCAGTCACCATTCACCCTGAAGTAAGGAGTTGCTTTTGGCCGTTGTTTTCTTGTGGCTATATCCTGATCAATACCAGTTTATAAATCAATCATGTAATGGAATTATGTTTGGGTTGGAAGGGACCTCAAAGGTCATCTAGTTCCAACCCAGTGCCATGGATATCTTCTACAGACCAGGTTGCTCAAAACCCTGTCCAACTTGGCCAGGGATGGGCAGGGATGGAGCAGCGACAGCTTCTCTGGGCAACCTGTGCCAGTGCCTCACCACCCTCACAAGGAAGACTTCTTTTTTCTAATGCCTAATCTAAATGTCCCCTCTTTCAGTTTAAAGCCATTCCCCCTTGTCCCATCACTACATACCCTTGTAAAAAGTCCTTCTCCAGATTTCTTGTAGGCTCCTTTAGGTACTGGAAGGCTGCTTTAAGGTCTCCTTGGAGCCTTCTCCAGGCTGAACAAGCCCAACTCTCCCAAGCCTGTCTTCACAGGAGAGGTTCTCCAGCCCTTCAGTCATCTTCATGGCCTCCTCTGGACTCACTTGAACAGGTCCATTAATAATAAACAATGATAAGAATCAATGCTATTTTCTCCATGAATCTCCTCATTGCTACATCCACAAACGCAGTTGTTTCTATATCCTGTAGTACACAGGGAATATAGGCCTGTATGCTCTTTTTTGTGTGTATACATAATAATCTTACTGGTCCAGAAGAGAGATTAGCACCTGAACCTAGCATCTACTGCTGCAGATACACTACAAATCATAGTAACAAATCTGCCCTGTAAGTGTCACAACTTTATCTAGCACAAGTGCTAGTTGGACACTGTGATGCTGTGATGCAGTGCATGACTTGCTGTCATTACATATACAATGCTGTCACCTCAGAGTTCAATCCCCACACTCTCTTCCCTGCAGGACTTTTCTCTTTTTACCCCTACCACTGACAACAGGCAGCAGGTGTATTTCAGACCTTGTCAGTGCTGCTTCTAGATCATACACAATGAAAACTGTACATAATCCCCCAAGAATGATATTCTAAGACAGATCTTACCAAGAGCTAAGCAGTAACTGTAAAATATGTCCCTTTCACCTTTTTGCTTTTAGAGTTACCATCACACAGTTGCTTGTCTCACTTGGTATTCCCTAGGACTAAATAGTACTTTCATCAGACATACAAAATAGAAGCATGGAGATGGCTATACAGTGTCACAAAAAACAAAGAGAAAGAAATTCATAGGCAAAATTATGCCTCCTGAAAGCTGGTACTTTTCCTCTGGCTGCTGTCTCAAGAGTGTAATTGAAAAATGGGGAAGTGAATGTCAGAGCCTGCAAAACAGCAGAATTATGGCTCAGTGGCTTGAAACAAAATCCATTTGACTCATAGTATTACCTGTGGATAAGGAAAAGAGAAGAGAGAGTATCTATGCTCTGGCAGTAACATAATCACCATTTTGAAAATATTGACAAAGTCACTCACTTACTGTTTTGGCCTTGGTAACTTACCTCCTGTGTGCTTCTCCAGACAGTTATTGCACTGGCTTCTATTCATGCACCTTCAGTAAACTGCACTGGCTTGGACTGAAGCAATAATCTCTACTACTCCAGAACATGTCCTACAGCAAGTTAACATGAATTTTCTGACATAACCACAGAAGGTGCAGTCAAGTTACCATCACAGCTTAGATACTGAAAAGAGTTTGACAGTAGATATTTCAGAAGTGGAAGAGGGTGCATGCTAAAGGCACACTTGGCAAATACTTTACAAATCACCACTGCAGCAGCCTTTCCAGTTAGGCAAGTTTAAAGATATTCACCATTTAGTGAGGTGTTCTGATTAGTTCTCCCCCAGCCCCAACCATTTTTCTGTGTGTTCTTCAACCTCTCCCAGTATGTTAAAATCATTGCAATTAACATGCATATTATAAAATACTTTTGTTACTTAGTCCCATCCCTCACTTGTACCACCTTATGGTCCAGCCTTAAAGTTTTTCTGCAAGCAGAAGAGTTTTCAATCACAGCAGAAGGGTATTATCAGTTGTTCACCCAAAGGATTAACTAAATTGCAGATGGATAGCTCAAAGAATACAGTATGATTAAAGTACAGCTAATCAGTTCAAATTCAACTCATGTGAGTATTAAATCTGCCATTATGGATTGATGTGAAAGATGCATCTCCTAGTAACTAGCATCTTTACCATAAAGTCTGTGGCTAGAAAGAGTATGAATTGTCCTCACCAGAAATTAATTTCCTCTGTCCAGCTCTAAAACTGAATTATTTTGCTGTCTGTGGGACCACTCCACTGAAACGGATGTTAACTGCTGTTCTGCCAATAAACAAACAACTTTTATCTGTAGGATTTCCTCCTAGTAAGTACTGTTCCCAGAATGTGAAGAGCTAACAATTTTAAGAAAGCTCTTACCTAAAATCTCCTCTGGAATTGTTCCTGTTTCTGCAGATTGGCTGTTCTGAGAAAATGGATTTCTTTCATATATGTATCTTTTTCTCTGTAAAGCCACAACTCAGAATGAGTTGCAGCAAGCATTGTGCTGTAGAGCTATACAATTTGCAGCAGGGCTATGAGTTAGCAGTGCAGCTTTAACACTGAGGTTTAGTTAAACACAGGTAATTTTATGACCTACTTACTCTATTGCTAAAGAATCTGCTACCTGGGCAACACACTGCCGTTTCTACGTTTGGTGAAACTGGGACATTTGGAAAAGCTGCCACAGCTTCAAAGCTAAAAGCCTTAAAAGTATAAAAATAATAAAGCTTTTGATTTTTGTAGTTTTGCCAATACTTTCAAATTTTTATTTAGTTTACTTGCCAATTTTTGAAATCTGACCTATGCCACAATCTTGTATCTTTAATTAGTGTAAATTTAATATCTTTATTCTAGTGGCTGTTCATGTCAGATTGAACATTTCACCTTTTGGATCAGTGGCTCCTTGTAATTAGGGTAATTTAAATTTGGAGAGTTTCTACATTTTTTCATTGCAGAAGTGACAGAGGGGATCAAGGTAAACTGTTCTTGACCACAGTACTTTTTCCTAATGTAGCTTAAAATTCAAAACAAACAAACAAAGACCCCCAAAATACTTCTGTTTCACTCTACTGTTCACTCTTATTTCAATCTACTGTTTTATTTACAGTTTCCTTAGCTGCAAATGAAATTTTGGAAAGATAGAAAATTGCAAGGGCCTCACCCTCTCCCTTCCTCCCCCCCGGCAACTCCCAACGCTATTCTTTTGATGTATCAATTCAAAATAGTCACTTATCTTTTGAAGTTCCATCGTATAGTGCTGGAGAAAAGGCCTTGAGGTTTGGTGGTTGTGGTTTTGTTTTGCTGCTGTTTGTTTTGTTTTAAAGGGGAATAAAACCTTACTTAGGAAAAAAATACTTTATTTTCCAAAACATTCTTAGACAGATTGCAATAAGAACAAAGTACAGTACAAAAATGACTCACACAGCCTGCAATAGTTAATAAAACACTAATCAAATACCTAACTTTTTGTCAAGGTCCTTTTGGGTCCAGTATACATTTTTCATATTACAGAGGTAATCCCCACTTTACAGTGGCATCAGATAAAAGTTTGCAAGACCGTTATAAGACAGTCGCCAGTATTTGCTCTATTACATACATATACGAGGTTTTGACATGGCTTTATTTTACCCCAGACACACTGAGTGTAGTTCAAAGTCAAGTATAAATTTCTCTCGTGTCAGGAGTTCAGCATTAAATTCAGCAGGTTTGCCTAGAATCTACCAGAAGTCTTTCTTGGGTAAATATTTATAATCCTGGTAGAAACTTTTTGCACCTGTCAATCCAATACACTGTTTCATAACAGAGCAGCTGCACAAAATGTGATGGCACAACTGAATGTGTTTCTCTCCCTCAGAGCCTCCAGCTTGTTTTACTGCCTTTCACAACTAGTTATGAACTGCAATGTGTGGCATGACAAACAAACCTAAAAAGAATATATACAGCAAGACAAACAGCTTCAAGGTTTCTCCTCCCATGCCTATCTTTGCAGAGGATGCAGTGAAGGCACAACCTATACCAACTTAGCAAGTCAGTATAGGCTGTGATCTCTTCTGCAGAATTCTAACAGGAAGGAAAACTAAAAGACAGGGTTGTTTTTTTTTCTTCCTGTGAAACTGTAATTTATCACAGAATGGTTTGGGTTGAAAGGACCTTAAAGATCATCTAGTTCCAACCCTACCACCCTGCCACAGGTAGGGACATAATTCACTCAATGAAAGCAGGGGTGAAGTATTTGACAAATTCTATACATATGCAATGTATAAACAAATGTTACTGTCAGACCTTTACTTTTATTTCCATGACAATACTGTCTTTGCAATTACCTCAAGAATCTATTGTTTCTGTTGTGATCATTTGTTTTGCACTGCAAAGCTTGTTTTGGTCGATCTTTCCCTCTTTATCTAAACCTTTCAGAAAAAGCTAAGAGCGAAGTCTGTAGATACACAGAACTAGAACACCCCTGCATTACGGCTTGAGGGCACGGGGCATTACAGGCACTTACGTCCCATTCACTGGAATACAGTGCAAGAGTCCCAAGCTAGCTGAGACTCTAGCCAGCCATTCCATTTAGCACAGAATACTGGCATTGCATATATAAACAGCACAAGTCTAAATAGTCTAAAGTCAGCTTCACTGTTTACATGCAGCAAGCTTGGGTACCTCTGCACTGGAATCACCACTAGCTTCCCTGTGCCAGGATAAGCACAAGGAAGGGCAGGCTTTATTAGATCTTCACAGCGTTTTCTGTCACCCCATTTCACCAAGTCTGCAGATGTTTCTTATCTTATAGTTTTGCTAAGGTTGGAAAATCCAATGCCAACACATGTCATTAAGACTTTCTCCCCACCCACGTACTCTTCCTCAGGGGACTTTGTTTCAATTTTAAACATGATCTGGAAGAAGCTTCTCAAGTGTCGCAGAAATTCAATTCTGAGGGAGAGAAAACAACAGAGTTTAAGAAACAAAACAGAAAACCCATTACCAATACATACCAACACTGATGACAGCACTGAGTGCAATGAACAGAACAGAAAATGTTGCTTAGTACAGAGAAACAAGCCTACAGGCTCCAAACATTGTTCTCACTTGTGCTACAGAAGTGGCTAGTGACCCCTGCTGAAACCACTGCATTCTGTATAAGCAGAGAGAAGAAATGCCTGGTAGCACAGCAAGACAAAATGGTGTGGAAGAAAGAAAACATGTAGCCAGGCAAGATCACTTACTAATGATGCTGACTTCCCATCAGGGCCATATGAACTTAATAGCAACCTGTGCAAATCCCCCCTCCACCCCGTTCAAAAAACAGAAGAGGGATAGTTAAAAGGCTGGCCATACGTGCACACTATAAGAAGAGAGACATCAATTCCTACAGCATGTCTTTGATTTGTATTACTAACATATCCACTTCTTAGTTAAACATTACATTAGAATCACATTCTCACTCAGAATTCTTCCTGTTTTCTCCCCTCGTTTTCAGGAGGAAAAAAAAAAAAGTCATTTTCTTTTCATCACTTTAGAATAAGCACAGAGAGACTAAACAGACACAGCACTTGCTCCTAAACACACACTCACTGGAGGGTGAGTGAGAGGAAAAGCTACTGAAAAATATTAAAAAAAAAAGGAACAAAAACAGCCAAGAAAACTTTCCTACTGTCTTCCCCAAAACAGGGAACAAGCAATTACACCAAAAACCTACAAATATAAAATTGGTAATTGCTCGTGACAGAAGTCTGGTCTCTTCCAGTCATGGCCACAAGCATGCCTGCAGTCTTGAACTAAGGTTTAGTCTCCTCCAGCAATTGGTATGTGCCCTTCTTAGGTTAAGTTTAACCTTTAAAGAAAGGGAATTCAACCCACACATTTGTTTGGCTGGCAGTCTGTAAAAAGCCTCTGCTCTGCAGGCTGAGAGCATAATCACACATCATTACACCAAAGCAATGAAAAGTGCCCACAAAATGGGAAGCTGGAAGTCAAGGTATAGGACTGTCCCCACTGCAACATCATGAGGCCTCTGAAAGCTTCCTGGCAGCTCCTGTTCACAGAAACTGTAAACAACAAAGCTGCAGGAACAAGAATTGCCTTATGCACTTCATTTGGGCATGCTGCTGCTCCTGCGCTTGAGTATGTGCATGGGGTAAGGAGGGAAACGGCAGGACTCAGCAAAGAGGTTCCTGTTACCTTCAGGGGCCTGTTCTTAGCAAGACCTGAGAGTTATCTCTGGGGGCAGCCAGCTGAATACCTCTGCAGGGTGAATGCAGGCACATGGCTACCCATGCTACATACACCTTTCTGTCTCTACCATCCCAGGCTGATATCTGGCTTCAGCACAGACACCAACTCTCTCATTTCTCAAATGAATTAACAGTTGAAAGAAAACCAAAAAGCACCTTTTCTTCCATGCCTCCCCAAATGCAAGGTTTATGGTTGCTGCCATAATAGGCAAATGGGCATATGCTAGCACAAAAACTTCAGTGAATCTGACAGGCAACAAGCTCTGTACTAGCCTCCTCCTTAGCTGGGTCCCCTCCCAGAGCTCTGGCAGGGTGACAAGAAAGCAACCCAGCCCAAAACAGCAGGAGTGGTGTGCTGAGCTGCAAGGCGGGCACAGAATAAACTGTGTAAATGCCAGAGGCAGTGTGGAGCTGGAGGCTGAGAGATGCTGATCAGCAAGCTCTGCAGCCTGTTGGTGGGCTCAGTTCAGTCCATACCTCTCTTTGCACATACATGGACTACTGTGCTTCTTTACTTCTTCTCCATTTTGAGTAAAAGCAGAGTGAGAAAAAGCAATAGGGCTTTGCCACAGCTCCGTGGTACACACGAAAGGCTCACAGGGGTGCGAGCGAAGGCAAGGCTGCCTGGGAATGCCAGAGGGAAATCTGGGAGCCCCACGAGGCCAGCTGTCTTGCAGAACTAGAAGCACAGTGGCAAGAGCCCTGAAACAGGACAAAACCAGAGGAAGTCAGGCGTATGTGACAGAGCACAGCAGAATGAAGGTTTGTGTTAGCTAGAGGCTGATATGGGTAGTGTGTGGGAAGGCTTGCACTTCAAACAGGAGTGGAACCTCCACCAATCATGCATGTATGGACTGGAGAACTGAGGGAGTATACAGAAGTTTTATTTTGCTGGGAATTTAGAACCGTATGCTCAGGCATGAACACAGCAGAATTGAACACTTTTCCTTAGACCCATGGAGAGCTACATGAGCCACACTGCAAGTCTTCCTCAGGGCCACTGCTTTCAAATAAACCCCCACTGTATTACCAATAACCTGAAAAGGGTAAACAATCTGTTTACCCAGGTGCGGTTATTTCCCAGAAGCCTGCTGGTACACAACCACCTCACACATCTTAGCTCTCTGTCAGGGCAGAGCGACCGACTAACAGCTCCGTGCACCAGTGATGACTCCTTGTTCGACTACCCCGAGAGCAGCGCAGGGCTCAGCTGGCAGCGCCGGCGGCTCCGGCACGGCCCCACAGCGCCCCGCCGGGGCCGAACACGCCCGAAGAAGGAGTAGGGGGAGCTCGGCCTGACGCGCAGCTGCCGAGGGCGGCCTGCGGTGGTACACGCGGGCCGCCAAGGGGCGCTGCGTGCAAGCCGCGGCCCCAGTCCCAGTCCCGGTCCCGGTCCCGGCCCGGCGCGTGGAACCGGGGGAGGGGAGGACAGAGGAGGAGAGGGGAAGGGGAAAGGAGGCGGGGGAGAAGGAGGAGAGGGATGAGGAAGAGAGGAAAGGGGGGGGAAGAGTAAAGGAGGAGGAGGAAAAGAAGGGGGGAGTGGGGGGGGGGGGGGGAAGGCGGAGAAGAGAGGGGAGGGAGGAGGAGGGGAGAAGAGGAAGAAGGGAAAGAAGGAGGGCGGGAGGAGGAGGGAGGGAGGGAGGGGGAGAAGGGAGGCCGGGGCTGGGTAGTAGCAGGACCGGCACCCCCGGCACGGATGGCGCCCGAGCTGGAGCCAGAAGCAGCATAGGCGCCTTGCCCACGGCAGCCCCCGCCTCAGGCGCTGTTCCTGTTCCCTCCCCTTGAAGACCCTAAACCCTCATGAAACCATGGGCCATGGCGCTCAGGCTTTCCCGGTTGCTCTCATGGCTCATGTCAGCTCACCCGCACGCGGTGCTGCCAGACTGTGAGGTGGCAATGCTCCCAGCACCCTGCATTTGATATTTAAGCTCAGCTGGACAGACAGGTACGCGCTTCTGTGAAATCCGGAGCGTGAGGCAAGAGGTCTAACACACAATAACCCTTCACAGTGACGGTGGTAAAATACTGAACAGATTGCCCAGAGAGGCTGGAGACATGCAAGGGCAGGCTGGATGGTTCTGGGCAATCTGATCTAGATGAAGCCATTCATCTAGAAGCCAATTTAGGGGCTTACATGGCTTATAAAGAGCTTTAGATTCTGCTGGGTGAAGGTGTTACATGGAGAGATGTCACAGCCCCAAGAGAGAAAAGAAGGGACAATGAAATGAGGCATGACAGTACTGCAATTTACTTGAAAAGCCTGCACACGCAGCAAGTTGCACAGAAGTCACATTTCCTAGTCCTTTATGAGCAGCTTTTCACAGGCATGCTGCAGAATGAGCTGTGTGATCTCTGAACAGATCTTCACAAAACTGGTGAGTCACAGATTATCACAGAATCACAGATTTTATGATCCCATGTGACACATGATGCTTCACAATGTCAGCTACTGTCATTCATCCCTGCTGCACACTCCTGCCTTGGAAGAAGTGACAACCAATCCATTTGAAATCAGCCCGCTTACAAAATAAACTAGTGCCCTTGCACGATTTTCATAGCATCAAACAAACAATAAAGGCAGGAAAAAAAAAAACACAAAACCCCACACCTAGACACATGCTTAACTGCGCACTTACACTTCACTGAAATCTACTCTTTGTAAGCCTTTCACGTGGATACTTACTTTACAGGGGATTACTTCACCCCTGTGCAATTGGAGGCTTCCCTGTCTTACCCTCAAAATGTGGTGAATGTTGTTTCCAAGGTATCAGGGGTTGAGAATAGCAGTTAGGCAATTTCTAGCTCTCATGTGATGGCACCACCATTCTTCAGTTATCACAGTACTGTACCTTTCACGTATACAGCACCGGTACCATGATAACCGAAAAAGGACAGTTCACAGTCTTATTATTTGATGCCATTGTCAGATAAACAATCCTCCCTCCATCTAATTAAAAGAAAACTGCTCAGTCTCTATGAATAACTGTAATCTAGTCACTTGTCAGTCTGATAGAATAAATGATCTTTTTAATACCAGATACTCTTCCCCTAATCTGTGTGCTGTGGCTAGCAATGTAAGAAATTTAGTCTTTTTCTATCCTCCGAACCACTACTGCCTGCAGACAAAGCTTTTAATAAAAAATGAGACTGAAGCACCAGATAGAAGTCCACTGACTCACAGGGCTAAAGTTTTGGGGTTGCACAAAGCTCCATGAACTGAACTCTTCAGCCATTTCCTACTGACAACCACAGCTTCAGTGTTCGGCTAGCCATTTGAAACATGCTGTTTAATGCCACAGCTACACAGAGATCACTAAGAAAATGTGATACTGTATGCTAGGCAACAAAAAGCCAACTGATATACACGTACAATCTAAGACAAAGAACCAACAATAAAACCCATTTCTGCAATTCTCAGAACCAGGAATAATACCAAATAGTAAGGGAATAATCTTCTGATGCGCAGAAATAAATACTAGGTAACTTACACCACCTGTCTCATTTGAAGGCGGGTACAATATGTTCTACTTGTAGCCACAGGCTAAGTCTTACATATAAAAAAAATACCGCTGTGCAATAAAATTAGTTCACTAAACAAGACTGGGTAATTAAATAGAATAAAACAACTTACGTGTATGGAGACAGAGGTCCTAACAGGACTTTGGAAACATCTCGTTGTCCAAGGGTCATGAGGAGCAGAGCAAGGCTCTGATTTGTTGAATCTACACAGCCTCCCTGCAAACCGGAATGTTTTAATAATTAATCTCTGTACAAACCAGAAATTGGGATGGGAGGAGAGTAATGAAGGAGAAAGATATACTTAAAAGGCTATATTACCGCCCCAAATTTTCAAGGGCCAAAAAGATAAAAATCTAGGTTTTGCAACAATGACAAATTAATTTCACATGTCAGGCTGGGAAAGAAACAGAACTAAAACAGAACCAAATAAAAAAGTCCTATTAAAGATCTCTCCCATTTCTTCCAGCCTGTTCTCTTCTAACATCACAGAATGTAAGCACTGAAGAATTTCTCTGCAGTAAACTGAAAATAGGTATTAGTTTAGTTGTAGCTCATGTGCATGTGGAAGATACCAGGAAATGCAGAACTTTCATACCTATGAAGTTACGTTTGGACAAATAGATCAGTGCTTGCAGGTTCAAACCACCAAATTAAAAGTTGTTTCACACATATCCACCTAAATCCTTGCTGCTGTCTTCTGTGGTTTTACATTTGTAAAACATTTTCCCCATCATATTTAAAATTAGTTGTGTTTTGTTTTTTTTTTTTATTGCTATGTGAGAGCTATGCATAAAATTATGTAGAACTAAACTCTCTTGTACATATTTGACTGTAGTAAATCATACATGCATGGTAAATTGTTTTGTATTTGGAAGGTGTTAATTATGATGCATATGTAAATTAGAATTGGAAGGTTTTCTTTGTTTACAAGACTTGAATGTAAATTAAACAGGACACTTTCAGTCAAAACTGCATTAGAGAGAATTTAACTATTATTACTATGCAAACACATTGAAAATAAAGAAAATATCCAACATAACATTTTGGATGTCCTCAGACTGTGCCACAGTCACACAAAATCTGTGAACAGCTCCCCACTGGATCAGGCCTAATACTAAGCCCTCTGAATAGGCTCTCAGGAGAGAGCAAAACCAGAAATTCATTCTTTTAAAACTAAATTCTCTACTGAGGTAAGGTGGCCGTTTCCTTTGTGGACAAGAAGTAACCTGCCATAATTTTAAGAAGCAACACCATCTAAAGAGTTGAGAGGGGCAAAATAAATTTTGGGCTATGTAGCTTAAGAAAACACAATCATGTGACACCCACAGAACATTTACTCAGTGAGAGGGCAGAGAGGAGTACTACAAGTACTCTTGGTACTTGCTGAAACAAATGATACATCGCAATAAAGGAAACATCTTCATTACATGCACTATCATGACCCAACACCTAGCAACATGCTCTTACAGCAGCCCTTGCCCTTTTAGCTGTATGAGCCTGCCATAAAGTGAAATTCTTGCACTTGGCATAATGTCCTCTATGGGACTGATTCAAGACTGGTGCTTTGTCTTAAATGGACAGAGTACCTGCAGAATTTGTTGGTGCAGTCTAGAGCCACAGCTCTCATCAGCTGTATTTGCCAACCCAAAACATGCACAAGAAGCGTATGAGAGTTTGGTACGTATTCCTGGCAAAAAAAATTTCTGTATTTGCAGTTTGGTTAATAACTCAAAACTGCTTTTTATAACTCAGATGAAAACCTGGTATTTTCTGATCTTTTGTTTTTCTAAAGTTGAAAACATAGAACATCTACTTCTATGACCAAATTTCTAGAAAAGGTTCAGACAGCATGGAGACAACCATGTCCTAAAAAATACAGCAAAACATGGTAAATCCAAGCTACTTACATAAGCTCTCTTGCTGCAGTGAATCAGTCATCCTCACTATTGTTGTGCATCAGGAATGTGCTGTTATGCCCATTCCCACATAGGCAGTTGCCAGACAAGGAAATAAAGTGATCTGCTTGTAATCTAATGATCACGGAACAGTAACTCATGACAAATGAGGGACATGCTGCTCCCAAGAAGGCAAACTTTTTTCTCTCAGTCCACCTGCCACTTACGCAAGAGTGCAAAAATCAAAAAACAACCCTCCCAGGAAAAATGGGATGGACAAAGTCAGAGCTGAACTACTGACATTTGTTCCAAAATAGCTGGCATTCACTACCAACATAAGATGCACCTTCTAATTCACATTAATTCACTTTATGGCAGTTTCTCCACTATTGTGTCTGTGGACAAAGCCACATCCAGCTGGATGTGACAGTAAGAGATACAGATCACTTAAAATCCTGTCTACCTTGAAACACTTATTATAGAAATACGGCAGCTGACAAATACCGTAACTCTAGGTACTGGACAACAGTGTTTCAATAAGGATTCTTCTGAGCTTGACCCTAGCTTTGATTTAGTCTTGCTTGTATTATGGCATACACACATTTTCCTCCCCTTCCTATGCAGTACATACTTGCATGCCTTTTTTTTTTTTTTTTTTAATTCCAGAAGAATGGAGCAGAGCCTTGTCACACTGAAGTAAGGCCATCTTGAAAATTAAGCCTTTGGTGGAATGCTTCACTCGTTTTAGCTCTAGTTCAATAAAACTTGTGCCCTTCCAAGCCCCCATAACAACATGACCTTTCTTCATTAAACAACTCAACCTTAAATATCTATTGCACCCTCTCCTATTTTTCATGATCATAAGCAACATAAACATTCAATCCTTTTCCAGTTCTCCCAGGCCTTTCCATTCTGCAAATCACCTTCTATATAAAGCTTCCATAACCAGTGCCTTTCAAAGACAAGAAGAAAATACTTACTGGCCTTCTACAATTAAGCTAAAATAAGAACTGCATGTGGGTTTGTAAAAGCAATGCTTTTGAGTCAGCCACTCAATGTCCCCTCTTTCAGGGGCATTGTAATTAGCACTGTACTGCTTAGTATTAGTGAATTGACTCTGACATCTTTCCATTAATAAAGGTACATTAAAAACCTCTACTGATTCCAAGAATCAGACCACCTCTTTCACTTCTTTTTGAACGCTTAGCAAAAAAGGGACCACTTAGCATTTAACATATCAAGACTCATATCCTTAAGATTTCCTAGGTGGTGAAGTTCACATAATAGCAAGCATTAAGCAAGCACTTTAAGAGAAGTCCCTGTGCCCCTTTAAACAGAAATGAACTCCAACAGCTTTGTGGGTGGCCCAAACAGCTAAAGCTCTCCTACAGATAATTATCTGCAATGCTCCCAGGATGTCCTTTTCTGGTCAACACTCCCTGGCTCCTTTGTCCTCTGCCAAGGGAGCCAAGCAGAGACACAAGAAAAGACACAGATGGAGAAACAATCTCAAAGAGATAATCTAAACACAGGGCAAAAAATTCTCCCTTGAGTCCTGTCCAGTGAGCATCTGGTGTAGAGTGTGACTTAAAGACTCCCTGTTCAGAGCAACCTATTCTTCTTCTATGCACAGCTTTCCCAATTTTTTTTTTTGTTTCAGTAAACATTTTATCTAAGCAAAGAAACATAAAAAAAAAGTATTTTCAAATGAAATAAACATTGCATGCTTCGCAACGTTTTACATCCTCTCTTGGGTCAACACTAGATCAAACTGACCTAAGCTCAGAAAAACAAACAAAGGGAGAGAAAGATGATGAGAAAGCTCATCTTTCCAAATTCCTCGCTAGCTAGTGCTATGTGAGCGTGCACATCATACATAAATTCAAGTGTGCATTCTAGAAAATACAGAATAAAACCCACCATATTGCCTATGACAGACGGAGTGGGAAAATCATAAATGGTGAATAAGGATTGAGCACTCCAGAGGATAAGCAGCACAACAGCCAAAAATGCGAACAAATGGATTTTTTCACCATGAGCTGCTGCCGTGGAGGACCACAAGCAGTCCATATGCTGCTCAGCACTTGTCAATCACTCTTGAACTGACGCATTCCACACATAAAAAACCCTTCCAGAAGCACCAGCAGTACCACAGCAGGCCACAGCTAACAACCCCACTCACTCAGAATCTGGTCTTCGAAGATACTGGAACTTCATGGCCCATCACTGTATCATCCAAAGACTTGCCTGACCATGCTTCCTTCTCAAATGCTCTTTTCCTGTTGTTCCAAGATACTCAGTATCCTGGTGCTTTGCAGAATTTGACTAATCACATTCAAATGGCTACAGTGCACTAAAGCAGAAAATCTACCTGGTTCAGGCCTTTCCAGCTGTCTTAATTTTGGAAGCCCTCTGACTCTGAAGAATCTGGACAAATTCCCTCACTATTTTCAATCTGTCAAGTGCCAGATGATTTTCAAAGGAAAAAAAATACCTATTGCTCCTGATGAAATGATGTGGAAATTGAATTTTTGATGCCTCCAAACACCTGACTACCTGAACATGTTTTCCAAGAGATCTGGACTGTACCCAGGAAGAACATTTGTACTGCTTCTATAAGAGAAGATCCCTGGGCTACAATAGGTAAGTCCTCATGCAAGATGGCGCACTGAATAAACACCAAATGTTCCACAAAGACTGGAACAAATGGGCAAGTTGGTAATTCAGACTGCTGAAGGGCAGCAGAGAAAGGAGAAGATAACATGGGCAGAGATGAACAACCTACTATTGGCGTGAACCCAGTATATGAAGTTAAGGGGTATTTTTATAATTTACTACATCACCAAATACAGAATCTCATTAGTGGCTTTTTTAATACTTGGCAAAGCCTTATCAGGTTATTCCAGTTCAGAGCAATTATTTTTTATTTAAACAGCAAGTACAATTTCTAGATGACTTCCTCCTAAAGGCCAAACGCATTTTCTCAGTACTAACAGCTACTTATTTTAAACATTGTGGAGATATATAACAAAAGCAGGCTATTAAATCAGGAACTCACCATGATGCTAATTGACAAATCATTTGTAAAACTGAAAGTTGCTCCTCCACTACAACTCTCACCACAAATGAAAAGAAAAATAGAATAATAAACCAAACAAACAAATTATACCCCAGAATGTGTACTGTTATGAAATTAAGATTCCCATGCAAACACTGAACTAGCTCCCTCCCAGTAAACCATTCAACTGATTCCTCATACAACCAACACATCTCAGCACATTTGGCTTTGCCATCATCACCATAAAGTAGCCAGCACTGAGGCTAGCTGCTTCCCTCTCCCCTCTTCCTCACATATCCTCCCACCATTCCATTTTAGTTTATTCCATTATTAGTTTAAGAACACTGACTTTATTACCCCTGCTACTTTTTAATCAAAAATAACCCAACCAAAAACCCAGCCCATGTGTGGCCAACTGAATTTTATTGCTGATAAAAAGCAACAAAAGAAAAATTTGCCACTACTATGATTCATAGCAACATCTCCTGGCCATAGGAAATAATATGGCCCAGCAAAGCATGGCAGCATTAATGAACCATTCAAAACCACTCCTTATTTGGATGAAGATGACAATGGCAGGACCAGATTTCTCTGTTTGGATTTGAATGCATCTGAGGATGCTCCCAAACCACCTCCTCCTTTACCAGTAGGTCATCGCCAACTTCCTCTACAGCTATACACACAAAACATATTGGCCACTTACCCTGTAGACCTCCTCAAGCAGAAGTTTAGCACAGTTCTGGCCAAGTTCCTCAGGAAGCACAGCTGATCCCTGCCCCTGAGGGTTTGAGGCTAACTCAGCACTGAGAACACTGCCATTGATGGTTTCTGCTATAAGGCATAGGCCAAAACCTGGTGATCTGAAAGAAAAGGAAAAAGTACTTTTAAGAAGAAAAAAGAAAAAAAAAAAAAAAAAAAAATCGGTTAAGAAGCCAACTATTCCCTGTCAACCTTCTCCTTAAGTCACAAACAGCTCCTCTCAGAGGAGAATACTGTGAAACTGGACTTTCTGACGAATTTCCTGTTCTGTACATTCAATTCACCCTGGGAAGAAAACAACAAACATTAATGACAGTATTTAAAAGTCTAACCCTGTGCCATTTTCCCCAGATCCACTGTGTTGGTTATTCCTGGCACAATCAACAACAAAAGAATAAACCATCCCAACCTCAGAAATACCCTCCTCTACTAAAAAAATAAAAATAAAAATAAATAAATGTGGAAGACAAGAATCTTAACTCATGTTTGATGTACATTTTAAAGGTATCTTGAGTTCCTCCTCTGCAACATTCAAAAAGCAAAACTTTCTTAAGGGACCAAGCTCTTTCCCTGGAAGCTTCAATATTTAGCAGGCATTTATACAGCAGCAAGAAGGAGAATAATTAAAAAAAAAGTTTGATCCACGTTCCTGGTATTTCAAATAACTTGTTTTCACTTTCAGTTCAATACTATCCAAATCATTACAACCATGTAAGAATTCTGAACATACGATTTAATGAAAGAAACAAAACACCCTATTTTCCTTAAAGCTTAAGATCCTCCAAATGCTACTGTGAGAGTTCAGACAAACTTCTGCTACAGGAAAAATCACAGAGGGCTGACTAAAGCTTGCTGAGAAGTCAAAAGGTTGTCAGGAAGGAAAAGAAGTCACATGATCCTCTTACTTATAGTCTCTGGAAGAGCAACAATAGCTAGCCATTCAAAATATGACTAACATAACTTCACTCAATATATAGGATTCCCAAGTTTTGGGTTCCTGCTGTCTCTACTACCCAAACTTTTTAATTAAAATAGTCTCACTGATCCAAAACTGTGAGGAATGTCATCAACAACACACATAATCAAACCACCACTACACACAAATTCTCCCAGTGCCAGAAAAACAACAGTTCCTCCAGATGCATATCAGTAGGATGGGAACAAAAGAAATAATGGGTGGGAAGCACTGATACAACTGCCTGCACTTGCTGAGCAATACAGAAACTATGTTAAAGATGTTTCTCTTCTCCTTTTCTTCCTCTGAAAGAGATCTGGAGAGAAATATCTGTTACAGACCGCCTGATCAAGGAGAACCTGCGGATGAAGCACTCCACAGACAGATAGGAAAAGCCTCACGCTCACAGGCCCTTGTTCTCATGGGTGACCTCAACCACCCTGACATCTGTTGGAAGGACGCTACGGCCCGGCACAAGCAATCCAGGAGGTTCCTCGATTGTGTGGAAGACAACTTCCTTCTGCAAGTAACAGAGGAGCTGACAAGGAGAGGTGACATGCTTGACCTCGTGCTCACCAACAGGGAAGGGCTCCTTGGAAATGTGACTCTCCAGGGCAGCCTTGGATGCAGCGATCATTAGATGCTTGAATTTGAGATCCTCAGGACAGTGAGAAGAGCGTGCAGCAAGCTCACTGCCCTGGACTTCAAGAGAGCAGACTTTGGCCTCTTCAGGAGCCTGCTTAGAAAGGCTCCATGGGATACAGCCCTAGAGGGCAGGGGGGCCCAAGACTCTTGGTTCATATTCAAGGATCACCTGCTACAAGCTCAGGAGTGCTGCATCCCAACCAGAAGGAAGTGCAGCAGGAGGGCCAGGAGACCTCCTTGGATGGATAAAGAGCTCCTGAGGAAAATTCAAATGAAAAAAGAGGCTTATAATAAGTGGAAGTAAGGACAGGCAGTCTTGGAAGAATACAGGGATGCTGTCTGGGAAGCTAGGGACCAGGTTAGGAAAGCTAAGGCACAGTTAGAATTAAATCTGGCTAGGGGTATTAAGAATAACAGGAAAGGATTCTGCAGGTACACTACAAATAAAAGACAGACTAGGGACAACGTAGGCTCCCTCAGGAAGCTCTCAGGAGAACTGGCTACACAGGATTTGGAGAAGGCTGAGGTTCTGAATGACTTCTTTGCCTCAGTCTTCACTGCCAAAGGCTCTGACCACACCACCCAAGTCTTGGAAGGCAGATGCAGGGACTGTGAGAATGAAGACCTTGGGACCACTGTAGGAGAGGATCTGGTTCGAGACCATCTTAAAAATCTGAATGGGCACAAGTCCATGGGTCCTGATGAGATCCATCCGCAGGTCCTGAAGGAGCTGGCAAATGAAGTTGCTAAGCCAATGGCCATCATATTTGAGAAATCACGGCAGTCAGGTGAAGTTCCCGATGACTGGAAAAAGGGAAATATAACCCCCATTTTCAAGAAGGGGAAAATGGATGACCCGGGGAATTACAGACCAGTCAGTCTCACCTCTGCGCCTGGCAAAATCGTGGAGCAGAAAGGCATGCTAAGGCACATGAAAATCAACAAGGTGCTTGGTGACAGCCAGCATGGCTTCATTAAGGGGAAATCCTGCCTGACCAATTTGGTGGCCTTCTGTGATGGGGCTACAGAACGGATGGGCAGGGGTAGAGCAGTTGATGTCATCTACCTGGACTTGTGTAAAGCATTCGACACTGTCCCACACGACATCCTTGTCTCTAAATTGGAAAGACATCAACTTGATGGATGGACCACTCTGTGGATAAAGAACTGGCTGGATGGACGCACACAAAGAGTTGTGGTCAATGGCTCAATGTCCGGCTGGAGACCAGTAACGAGTGGAGTCCCGCAGGGATCGGTGTTGGGGCCGGTCTTGTTTAACATCTTTGTCGCTGACATGGACAGTGGGATTGAGTGCACCCTCAGCAAGTTTGCCAATGACACCAAGCTGTGTGGTTTGGTTGATACCCTGCAGGGAAGCAATGCCATCCAGAGGGACCCTGACACGCTTGTGAGGTGGGCTGATGCCAACCTCATGAAGTTTAACCATGCCAAGTGCAAGGTCCTACACCTGGGTCAGAGCAATCCCAGGCACAGCTACAGGTTGGGCAGAGAAGAGATTCAGAGCAGCCCTGCAGAGAAGGACTTGGGGTGTTGGTTGATGAGAAAATGAACATGAGCCAGCCTCAGTGTGCGCTCGCAGCCCAGAAAGCCAACGGTATCCTGGGCTGCATCAAAAGGAGTGTGACCAGCAGGTCGAAGGAGGTGATCCTGCCCCTCTACTCTGCTCTCGTGAGACCTCACCTGGAGTATTGTGTGCAGTTCTGGTGTCCTCAACATAAAAAGGACACAGAACTGTTGGAACAAGTCCAGAGAAGGGCCACAAGGATGATCAGGGGACTGGAGCACCTCCCATATGAAGATGGGCTGAGGAAGTTGGGGCTGTTCAGCCTGGAGAAGAGAAGGCTGCGTGGAGACCTCATAGCAGCCTTCCAGTATCTGAAGGGGGCCTATAGGGATGCTGGGGAGGGACACTTCATTAGGGACTGTAGTGATAGGACAAGGGGTAACGGGTTAAAACTGAAACAGGGGAAGTTTAGATTGGATATAAGGAGGAAATTCTTTGCTGTTAGGGTGGTGAGGCACTGGAATAGGTTGCCCAGGGAGGTTGTGAATGCTCCATTCCCGGCAGTGTTCAAGACCAGGTTGGACAAGGCCCTGGGTGATACGATTTAGCGTGAGGTGTCCTTGCCCATGGCAGGCAGGTTGGAACTAGAGGATCTAAAGGTCCTTTCCAACCCTAATTATTCTATGATTCTATGACAAGAACCACACCAAAGGTGGGGGGATTTTTTTGGGGTAAGTATCCTTTAATAACTAACTATACCCCTGGCAGATTTTGTTAGTGCCTGGGAGCATGTGGCACTTTTCCTAAATAAGAATTAAAATCTTCCAGTGCCTCATGTATGTTCTGACAGTATTAGGAAGCATCTGCACAGACAAACCTTTTGCTGCAAATGCTTAAAACAGAACTGGGAAGTTTTGGGGTTTTTTAAGAGATACATCATAGGTGGCAGAAGATGCTCAAATAATGTATTTCCTGAGGCTTTTGGCACCATGAAAGGGATGTAGTTGGAAGCTTGATATTCTGAAATCAGGGCTTGGTTTGATCAGCACACAGATGGGCTAAATGAGTCTTTGCTGGTCTTACTCATCACCAGAGGCAGCACTAGAAAACAACAAGACATATTGCTTTCCTTATTTGTTTTGCTCTAAGACTCACAAGCGCTGGGAATCATGTAATAAAAAAGGCTTTGCCAAAGTGGCATGGTGTTAGCATCAGGTATACTGCAATTGCACTGGTGCCATGCTGAAGGTCACAGCACAGCAGCATCAGAAACCTGTATGCACCAGCAAGGTAGAGAGGGATTCAGTTCCTCTTCCCACGCTATTATTTATTCCTCCGCATGGGCTACTCATGCAGGTAGTAAATGTAGTTCTGCTGCCATAATTCATTTGACTTTTTCACTTTACAGACCCCAAAACCACACAGCTCCCAGAAGAGTTTTGTTATTCTGATGACCGTTAACAGTCTAAAACCACAAGACTTACTAACCTGGGATATTAAATATGATGAAGGGTTGGAAAAGAGGAAAAATACTTAAAAGTGAGTAAACAAATTTTAGATTTGTAAACTTGCAAACCTAACAAGTTTTCTTTAAGGTAATATTTCAAAAAGCAGAAACAGTGAAAAAATGTGCATACATGGATTTGAGCATACAGACAGAAGACAAACAAACTAGTTAAGTAGAACTTCTTCAACCTCAACGAAAAGTAACAAGAGGACATCAAGCTGACAGACACCAGTAGAGTTGTCTGAATCACATCATCACTTCTGTGTTCTGATGGCAAACAAAATATGTTAAATACAGTAAATTAATGCCTCAAATTTCCAGTCCTCACTGGTGGAAGGACACTCCTTCAACTATTTATGTAAGTGTAAAGCAGAAAACAAAACAGCTCAAACACTTTTAGAACAGTTTGGTCCCATTTCCATTAGGATATGTATAGTCAAGCTTGAATGCTGGTTTTCACAACACACCTCTGATCTTAATCTCATTTCAGAGCAACAGGTTTAGAACTGAAGAGAGCTCAAGTCACCTTTAGTGCTAGTAATGATGTCGTATTACATTCCTTGTTTAAGAAAACACACAACTTCTATTCCTGTACCATGAGTTAAACAGAAGTATCTACTGAATCACTCAATTTCTTCCCTGTGAGGAATTTTGAAATGAATTCAAATCTATTTCAGGTCAGCAAAATAGAAGACCATGGTCTAAAAAACAGTAAAAGTACAGATCAGAATACCCTAGCAGATGAACCAACACAGAATTACATTTCTGTTCCCTGTGAATACTGGCTACTTACTTTCCAGAGCTGATCCCCTTCATATGATCCGTGTAGATATAAATGTCAGGAAGGAATTTATTCAGGATGCTCCTTGCAGATTCCACTATTCTGTTTGCCATCTGTGGTGACACTCTGACAGAATATCTACATTTTCAAGCTAAGGAATTCATTGTGGTCACACAAGAAATTTAAACCAGAGACTGACAAAGTGGCCAAGAGGTCCTAATGCATTCTATCAGAAACTGTGGTTTGTTCTGTGCATCCATTCCTAAGTCCTGGTCCATCTTCTGTGCTTAAGAGAAGCACACATGGATAAGTACTTTCGATAGTCTTTAGCTGATATACCTTGAAATAAGGTACACAGAACATGTGCAGAGTTTATTATGAGTAGTAAACATCTATTCCTGAAATGCCCTTTGATAATTTATAACTGCTGTTTTGTCAACCCATGCTTTCTTATTATGGAAAAGATCCTGTGTCCTCTCCTCTACATATACTATTTAGAAGATGGTGATGGGAGAAGTTTCTCTGAATTAGAAGTAGAAAGACAGGACTTCCTGCTGCTATCAGGGACAAATGGCGTAGATGAAATTCAGTATTTTAAGAACAGAAAAAAGTAATTTAAAAAAAGCTAAAACCATCTTTCTTCTAACTGTGTTGCAGTGCTGTGAGGCTATCAAGTTCACTGATGCTCTAGTCACTCAGCATCTGAAGGTAGTGGTTCCAGGAAAGAAGAAATTACCACCTTCCTGCTCATCTCAACCCACATCTGCTCAGTATGTGGAGATGAACTGCCTTTGTGCCCTTTCACTCAGGTGCTGCTTCAGTGATATTCCCAACAGATCTTCAAACAAAGCACACTGTGCTCCGTCTTCCACCTCAACTAAAATGCAGACTCATGCTCTGCACATTTAACCACCCACCTGCACATATAAGCACAGAGCAGTGCAGAGCGACACATTCTCAAACCTACCAGCGAGCAGAAGGGAATTTTTTATTCTACAGATTTCTATTGTATTTTCTTGTAGAACAGGTAAACAAAAAGATGTAAAATCTTAAGGCAAAATAATAAATTCTTAAGGGCAAAATAAGCATAAATAATCAGAAAACTGAACATTCTGCACAGTTGGTACATTATTTCAGATAACTGTAAAAGGTTGCTGCAACACAAGCTCCCCAGCTGTGAAGATCTGCTTAGCTGAATCATGAGCAAACAAAAATGTGCATGGGAAAGACCTAAGCACTTATCTTACCAGATGTTTTGTTTTCTACTGGCTTCAAGACATAATGGCTGAACTAAAACGAGACTGCTCCTCACTAGGCTTGAAAGCCAATCATTAACCCTGAGAAAAAGCTCAGGAAAATCTAAAAGAAAGTGTAAAATCAAAAAACTGTAGTTCACACATATCAACCAAATCCAGCGATACTGGCCCAGAACGATGCTGTGTTGCTTTGTATAAACATAGAATCATAGAATGGTTTGGGTTGGAAAGAACCTTAAGATCACCTAGTTCCAACACCCCTGAGATGGGCAGGGACACCTCACACTATATCATGTCATCCGAGACTCCGTTCAACCTCACCTTGAACACTGTCAGGGATGGAGCATTTACCACTTCCTTGGGCAACCTGTTCCAGTGCCTCACCACCCTCACAGGGAAGAACTTCTTCCTTACATCTAACCTAAACTTCTCCTAAACTTTAGTGCCCCAATGGCACTAAAGCCATTATCATTGCTTCTCCCTTCACACAGAAGCTGAGGATAATACTTGCTACAGAGGTAGATAAAAGCATAAGGAAATTACTTTCTTCATGGGAACACCATGACAAGCACCACCAAAATCATGAAGAGCTGCCTCCCTTTTATTTTACAGCACATATACCCAGTAAAATTGCCAAATGCATTCAAATGCTGCAGTTGGACACAAAGGTCAAAGTGTCCTGTTCTCACACACAGTTATGGTGGTATGCCATAAAGTAAAAAGAAGAATAGGCTTCAATTCTGCACCTCTGGCAGGAAACCTACCCCCATTCCTGCTTTCCTTTTGAGTCATCACAGGAGACTCACAAAAGATACCATATAAAAACCACAAGAGAAAAAAACACCAAACCCAAAATATTAACTAGATGTGCAGTTCTGTTTGCAAAAGTGAATGCTCCACGACAATCTTTGTGAAGTAGAACCTCTTCCGTTTCCAGATCTAATGGTACTACTGAAAGTGAAGTGCTAACAAGCTTTTCGTAACACAAAAAGCTCAGTTCACATGTGTGCAGTGAGGTATGAACTGAACTAAGATTTAAGCTCCGGTCTAACATTCTGCAAGACTCATTAATAGCCAAGGTGTTCAATGCGTAAGAAAACTACTGCATTTACACAAAAGAATCCTATTTTGCGGCTATGTAATGGAAAGTATTTTAACTTTTTCTTGCTATTGAAAAGATTTGAAATAGTGCTGTTCAATTTCAAATATATTTGTCTATTGATGCTTTTTGAACAGCAGCGTTCTGAACACAGCAGTTTTGAGACACCTGAAATCTAGTTGTGTGATCGATCGTTCTGTGCAGTGTCACCCTGTTATCTGGATACAGGCTCAGCGACATGGGTATATTTCTATGTATTCTATGACTTCAAGTTGCAAGACTTACGTTTTTGAGGAAAAATCATTTAAAAGAAGCAAATAAACAAAAAAGGATACGCAGTTCCTCTGATGCGCTTGATTTTGCCTGGGTCTGTAAACTGAATAGGCTGCAAAACCCTTCTCACTGGGCAAGCAAACACTATTTCTCCACCCCCTTTGGGAGGCATTCCTCTCCGGTTGATCTAGGAATAACAGAGAAAAAAAAAAAAAGTTAGTAAAAAAAAGTAAGTAAAAAAGAAAAAAAAAGGTTAGTAAAGAGCACAAAGAATGTACTTACATACTAAAAAATTACAGCTTTTATTTCACATATAATAAAATGTTACCATTAGGAGTATTAGGTGAACACAGGCAAGTGAAAGATACCCTAAAGGCAGAAATGGATTTTGCACCAAACCTGTAAGCAAAAATTGGTTTATTTTTTCCTCCTCTCTCAAATACAGTAGGGCATGGCTTCTCAATGGAAAACAGAAACAACCAAATAAAACCCCAGCATCTTTACCAGGAAGGCAACCTTGGTTTAAGACTGGTCTCTTAATAGAAAATCTGTACCTCGTCACTGAAGACAGTCTAGAAGTGTTTGAGGCATAATATGTATATGGGGGACAAGAATGAACTCATTCCCACAGACAGCCCTGGCCAGACCAACTCTGTCCCATTGGCCCAGCCAGTGTCCACAGGGATGGGGATGGGACATGGGTCTGGGGTGGGGTCTGGGTTAGGGGGCTTATGGCCAGGCAGTGCTGTGAGGAGCTGGAGACTGACCCTGCTGCAGGGTCACTGGAGCAGGGGCTGATAAACCCAGAGTGGTAAGATGGAGTCCTGGGTCATGGGCAGGGCTGAGGTGGGGGCTCAGCAGAGACAGTAAAGCAAAGACTAGTAGTGCAGCTAGAGCCTTCACACTTCATACAAAGTTAAGAACATACATGAGTGTTCTTAACTTTGAAAGTTTATAGTTTCTTTCTCCAACCTAAACCAAAACAAAGTAAGTATATTCTACATTCAGACTTATTTGGCTTATGAAGAACAAAGAATGTTTCTCAGACTGCAGAGATCTGAGACTAAGAAAAAGTCAGTGCTTTCTCCTTACCCTTTCTACCTATAGTCTTTGTGTCTCTTCTGCCATATCTTCAATCACTGTGTGGCTGGTATGCCCTCTAAAATATGACAAGAACTAGAAGCAACTTTAGAAATGTGTGTAACTACAACTAGGGACAGATACCAGCAGCAAGCATATGGCCCTGTGAAGCAGTGCAAAACTATCCTTTAAAATTGTGCTAGAAAAGAAAGGAACAAATTGTCTTACCTTGATTTCCAGACTTTTACCATCAATTCCAAACTTCTTCAGTAGGGGTAGAGCTGTTGCCTTAAGGACATCAACCTACATAACAAAGAAATAAGAAAGCAGACTCTTTATTGAAAGTTACATAAGTCAGTAATTTAAAAATCACTGCATTACAAGTTGCCTAACAAAGACAAGACTTCTCCATACTGGTATTTTATGGGAAGACATGAGAATGAAGCACAGAGCACTTTGGTTACTTTGAGACTACCACAGTATCCCATTACCCAAAAAGCTGCTAGAACAAGATACTGGTAGATGGAATTTCCTAATCTGTATTTGTTCTCCAGCCCGATTTTTACTTCTATTACTGTTCAGCTACAACAGCTAATTTGTTTCTCTGAACATAGTTATTGAAAAGAACTATATTACTCTGTCATTGCTAAAATATTCTTACAGCTAAATAAATGATTGCAAACACCTTTGCATTTTGGAGCAGGCCCTTGATTTAGCAGGAAAAATGTCATCCTGTCAAGAACTTTTTGTCATTTATGAGAAATAGAAGCTTTCAGTTAACTTCTGTTGAAACATTTAGAAGAATCTGAAGTGGGCGACACATCCATGCACACCCTTTGATCCAAATGCTCACCAGATCCAGGCCTAAGCAATATTTTCCTTGCAATTGCTCCTCCTAATTGCTGGGTTAAGACAACACTGACAGCCATCATCTTCTCTCTGCTGAAACTTCAGTAGTATTGCCAAAAGTGACAAAAATGATTTAGCAGTGCAACAGCGTAGGGAGTTACTGAAGACAAGCAGCTTGGGAGAGACAGGACCAGGACAGAATGACCCAAAAGAAACTAAATTTGTGTGAAGGAAGACAGCAGTTGTGGAGGCAGGAAAAAAAACCTTAGACCTCTTCCCACGCCTTCAGCCAGAACCACAATTTGAGTTTCACTCTCTCTTTGCAAGCCACTAACAAAGTGGCTCATACCTCACCTACAAAGCTGTGAAAAACCTGTTAGAAATACCTGAGTAGCTACAAGCATATGCTGCAGTCCTCATTTATGAAACCCTGTTGGCCAACACACTTCCTTCCTTACAGAGAGGCATTTAGCAGTATTTTTAATGATAGTGTCAATATTCAAATATCTTCATAAAAAATGTCTCTATATCAATTATTAATTCTTTTTATATTTATGTATTTTATTCTTTTTACCACCAGGCTACCTTAATTTGGCCTCTCAGCAGTATTCATTAATCACACAAGTTAGACTTTTAGAGCAAAAACCTTTACTAAAATGCATGTGCACACAGACAGACACACATGAATACCACTGGCAGAAGTTCCAACAAGCTGATATGGTTCACATTAAACTTACACAGTATTCCTCCCTCTTTCTTATGAAACAACATATACCAATAAAAAAAAGAAAAGCTTCAGTGTGTCAGCTAGGAACTGCCTTTCAATCCCTCATTTCTGCTTTTCCAGTTCTTTGGACTGAAGTCTGTATCTCTGGAGAAGTCTTGCTGCATTAGCATTAGGCAGCTGGATCAGTCTTGAGTCTGCTTTATCTGTCTCCAAAACTTTCAAGACTTGTCATAGCTTTTAGCCCTCAGACAAATTCCAGGTATGATACTTATGAAGTAACAGCCAGACACATAATAAGAAACTGTCTCTATTCCAAATCTGCGGCCTAAATAGAGAAGCATTTAAGAAGTGGAGACGGCTGTTCTACATAGTAGACAAGTGGGAGGTCAGGCAGGAGAAGTTAAGTACTTCGCTGGAAGACACAACGCAATTAGCACAACCGAGACCTAAAACTGTATTTCCTATATTCAGCCATAAAACCATCCTTCAGCTCCCCTAAGAGGGCAGTTATCTCTGTTTCCAGAGTGGACAACACAACACCAAGTTGTACCAAAGCAAATGCACCAAACCACCAAAGGCCTCACTACAAATACCAACCACTTGCTAAGTCCCATAGACATTGCTTGTTCACAAATTACTATAAATATAAACTTTGCTCCTTCCAAAGATACCTAAAATGAGTTAAAAAAAAAAGAAAAAAAGAAGAAAGCCAGCATGAAAACAATTTCAGTTAAAAGACCCATGGAATAGCTGCATAAAAACTTCAACATTCCCAAACTCGAACATTAAGAACAATTATTGTAAAGCCAGGTTACTGCAGCACTGTGTATCTGTCAGGATAACAGTAGGCAGAGAAAGAAAGTTAACTAAGAGCTATCATTTGCATGCCACCTCCACTGCCTTCAAAAGGCACTTCACAAAGACAGCCGCACATACTTTCTACATGGAGAAACTGGAAACTGCCGCAACTCTATACTCCAGTCCCACATGGCTGGTCCCACAAACTCTCCATGGTCAGGTATCATCAGCAGTCATACATTAAAACATAATGCAGACATAGGCTGCCAGTGAACAGATCAGGCAGGTACTCAAAAGCCATCTCCTACTGGCAAGTGTGAGTCAAAGCAGCATCCCTCTCACTCACTTACGATGTATCACTCACACAGTGCTATCGCCAAGGTCCAACCTGAGCAAGTGCACATTACCTTCTATTTCAGTGGCCACGGTACTCTTTCAGAATGGTGTCAGCTGCCAGTGCTTTCCACTGCACCTCACCAGTGGGCTATAAACATATATAAACAAATGCTAACAGAAACACATACTCGTATTTATATTGCAGAAACTCAGCCTGACCTGCACCTCACTGAACTGAGCTGAAGTCTTCCCTTCCACAAGCTAATCTTCAGAAACGCCCTTCCTCTCACTTTGACCGCTTTCACTCTCCCTGCACCAGGAAATCTGCCATGTTCCCTCTGCCCTGGTAAGGGGCCTCTGACAAAGAGCAACCTTAAACCCACAACACAGCAATCCCATCCAACAGGTATTTTTGAGGCTGTGTAAAAGCTGAGTGGATTTCAAAAAGCCCAGCAGAGGTCAGCCTATCTGCTAGCTGCGACCATGAGGTAAAGGTCCCACTTTTCTGGCTGCACACATATTCCTGCTATTTATTTTGCGAATGCCTCCTTGAGAAGATGCAGGCTTACAGCTCTTTACCTTTTTGCCAGTTAGTTGAGCTGGCATAGGGAAGCCTCTGAAAAGTGTGCGGGTACTGGAGTATGCAGGACTATGCATATTGTGCATTTCAGCAGATGGCTGAAATCAGATATGAAGGGAGGATGGGCAGGACTGCCTTCTCTTTTCAAGCACAAACACCTTCTCCCTACTAAAAAACAAAAGCTCAAATCAATTTAAAACCAAGTTACAATTTACTTAAGCATAAAAAAACAGGGTAGCACCTAAACTTGTGTTTTTAGTTTTAGCAACCTGCAGAGCTATATGCTATACAGAACACCTGGTAAAATTCCTTAAAGTAGTTTACTGATGTGCACAAAGTTTAGTGTTTACTCAGGCAATAAAAAGACATAAATAAGGTTTAAACCCATTTTAGTAACTGGTATTTAGTTACTGACACTTAAAATGTTACCACACAGGAGAGTCACACTAATGACAGCTGTGCTTCTACAGCACAATGAAGTTTAGATACAACTCCTTAGCACAGAATCATAGAATGTTTCAGGTTGGAAAAGACCTTAAGATCATCTAGTTCCAACCCCCCTGCCATGAGCAGGGATGCCTCACACTAAACCGTGTCACCCAAGGCTCTGTCCAGCCTGGCCTTGAACATCGCCAGGGATGAAGCATTTACCACTTCTCTGGGCAACCTGTCCCAGTGCCTCACCACTTTCACTGTAAAGAACTTCTTCCTTGTATCCAACATAAATCTCCCTTGTTCCAGTTTAAACCCATTAACCCTTGCCCTATCGCTACAGTCCCTGATGAAGAGTCCCTCCCCAGCATCCCTGTAGGCCCTCTTCAGACACTGGAAGGCTGCTATGAGGTCTCCACGCAGCCTTCTCTGCTCCAGGCTGAACAGCCCCAACTTTCTCAGCCTGTCTTCATACGTGAGGTGCTCCAGGCCCCTGATCATCCTCAAGGCCTCCTCTGGACTTGCTCCAACAGCTCCATGTCCTTCTTACGTTAAGGACACCAGAACTCAAGTGAGACCTTAGGAGAGCAGAGTACAGGGGCAGGATCAGCCCCTTTGACCTGCTGGTCATGCATGCATATCTGCATTTTATTTACATTTAGTGTCAAACCATCTATGTCTGAACTCTGGCTGGTCAAGCCCCCTTCAAGTAAAAACTAACTGACTCAAATTCTTGCACCCATTTCAAATAAAATTGCTTAAACTCTATGGGCCCATGTGGGTAATTGGCATAATGAAGATGAGTTGCTTTGATGGGTGTCCAAACTTACTTGAAAGCAGTATCAAAATTGGACTGCTCTTGGTCTGCAAATTCTTCAAGAAGTCCTCCATTGTGATTAAAAAGATGCAGTCAACCAAAACAGACATATTTTGATTCTTACTACTTAACATTTAAGTACTTTTCATCATGGTGGTTGAAAAGTTAAGAAAGCATGCATTCCGTTTTCTTTTTTATCCCCCTTTTCCCTTTTTTCTTTCTGACAATGCTCTGTATAACTCACTTCAATCATCCTTTGGCCCACGTGGGTCTCACAGAACCACAGGTGAGAGAATGAGTTTTTTAAATGACAAGAGTAGACAGCTGAAAAGCTATAAATACCAGCAGGACTCAGAGGCTCATTAAATATCTGCAATTACACCTCACAGTAATTGTATTCATTTAGACTGGTTATATTTTCAAATGACAATGTGTCCAGAGTAAAGGCAGTCTCCAAAAACCATTCAAAAGGTAAACAGCAATGCTGTTCTCCAAAAGGTTTTTTTCTGGGAGGGAAGTATAACCACTAACCATTAGTTCAGTGTTTTAATCCCATCTTATCCATAGCTCATTTTTTAACAATACTATTAAAAAAAAGGACTGTAAATCAGCAGTAACAGAACTCAAGGCAATTTCAAAGTAATTTGATCTACCACACCTTCTAGCGTCTTTCTAAAGAATCAAAGTGATTACATATTTTTGCTACTGTAATTTCATAATTGTCATGTGATATGTTTCTAACAGAAAGAAGGCTTCACAGCAGCATGGTGTAACTGTGTCCAACATCCAACAGAAGGGAAAGATTCCTGCCTTGTCACACGCAAATCTTAAAGACTATTTCCTCTTTTTACAGTAAAAAAACGTGGGGTAGGAAAAACAACCCATCTAATTTCTAACAGAACAGGAAAAGCAAACGAGTGGCCTGGCCTCACACTGCATTTAAAGGGAGCTTCCAGGGGAGAAGACAGAAGAGTACAGAACTAGAAGTTAAAAGGTGGATTACAAACTGCAGTGTGGAGGTGATGCAGAAAGGGAACAATTTAGCAGATGCCTGTTTGATTCAAAGAGTTTTCTGCAGATGCAGTAGGCAGATGCACTGGAGAGTTCTGTGTATGAGGGATGATAAAAATGCATCATATTTTAGACATTTCTTCCTAATATATTTTTTAAGGAAGAAATCCTCCTCTGTTACCTAAATTTTATTACATACCGAAGGATCTACTTGGTCATTTGTTACTCCCCTCAGGACAATCTTCAATGGATGCTTCATGAAAGGTGCCAAGCAGAGCAGACTTTCCAAATAGTAGCCAATACCACGAGTGGGGCTGCAGTCATGTTCCAATGAGCCGCCATACAGAAGACCAGGCAGATAATACAGGGTGGTACCTGGGGAAGACGCCAGGAGAGCAAAACAAATGAGAGCACTATCAGCGTGCTTGCCATCACTACAGCATAAAGACAATTTGCAATGATGTATACAAACAAATTGCAAACAGAAGAATTTATGACAGACGGTAGCACTTCCAGCAGGCTGTTACTGTCTGCACTTAATAAACAGACCAATGTGTGTCTGTTTGTCTTACATATCACATCTTTTTTCCCCCTTCTCCCCAAAACTCAAGGGTCTCTTAGCCAATCCCAAAATGCTGATACAAGCAGATATGATTCCCCACAGCAGCTAAATAGTCACCAGACCATCAAGTCATCATGGTCTCAGCATATCTGGTGGTAGTTCATCTGCTTACTGACCAACCACAATCCTTAAAATCCTTACCAAAAAAAAAACAAACAAACCCAAACAACAACAACAAAAAAAAACCAACCCAAAGAAAAAAAAAACCCACAACCCAATCAACTAACCAACCAACCCACCAACCCAGAAAAGGACAAGAACCAGATGAGATTTTTATGTGGGATGCTTCTCACTCAAACCAACCCCTTTTCTGAGCATGACTAGGCAAACAGTCTTGTTTCAAAGTTTACCTTTGTAGAAGTCAGATGTTGCCTTCTACAAAAAACTATTCTGGTTCAGAAAGACCTTCCCTCACTACAAATCCTGCATACCAAATAAAACATTAATTTTTGTTCTTAGCCAATACAGTTTTCTTAACCCTGCATTTTGGTGGAGCACTGGTCTTCCTGGATGCCACCAATCACTAAACAACTTCTCAGGTTGGTTATTTCTGATCTTCTCAGTTAGTGATATCTGAACACCTACCTCTGTCAAGCTGAAACTTTGATTTCACTACAAGACTTGATAAAAGGCCAGAAGACCAGAACAGCAAAAGACTACAGATCTCACCTGTCTGGTTTATTTCAATCCGAGAACCATTGGTCACTTTGTCTATCAGGCGAATAAAACTGGCTTCAAAATCTAAGGAGTAGAACAAAGACAGAATTTTAAAGTGCCTTAAATTTATTCCTGGAAAAACAATAAGAAACTTCAACACAACACTTGTACATTCTCCCTTCCCTGCCTTTTGTGACAGTAAGGCTACCCTCACTCTTCAACTTGCTATGGTATACTTCTACCACATGAGAAAAGGAGATTAGCTATAATATCAGATATGTTAATTTGAGCCTCCATGCGTACAGGCATCTCCAGTCAACTGGGATGCCCCTAGATGTGACACTCCTCAACCCAGAATGCAGTGAGTGATACAAGCTGACAATTCTGACCACAGAGCTATCTGCAGAAACTGCAGTTTTTTAGTATTTGCACAGTACGATTGATAGCCCAGTCACACAATGCTGGTTCTTCTCTCTGTTAGGATAATTTCTAAACCCCAAGTTTACATGACAGTTCTGGGACCTCTTCCAGCACAAGAGTGCATCCTTGTGAATACATCTCTCCCTCTTGGCAAACAAACCTATAGAAGAGTTTTCATTGCAGATGTTCCAGTCACGAAAAGCAGAGAGAACTGCATGCTGAATCACCAACACAGGTCAGGGCCTGTTATTACTCTTCTGTTATAGTTACAATTTACACTTTAACCCATATATGAAAAAGGCAATTCAAACACCTTTTTTTAAAAAAACACACGGCAAACCCTATAACTTTTAACACCATCAAACATCCCATAGTAATAACAAATACTTTGGGTCATGGCAGATGTTACAGAAAGCACACAGGAATGTTTTGACAGTAAGAATTCCTATTTATGAATGGAGGCCTCCTCAGGAGGCAGAGTAATATCTATGCTGGTCCTACCCCTGTTCTTAATTTTGTACCTTGCCCAAAAAATAACTGAGCACCACAATAATATTTCTTCCTCAACCTCTATTCTACTGTCTCCTTACTTCAGTTTAATGAGCACATTTGCTTTGGGGTGCCAAAGGTCCTGTGTAGGAAAGAAGAGGGTACTCCCTATGCAACGTTTCCCTCAAAGGGTCCACAGTGTCAGCAACTTTCAAAAATGAGCACTAAATGAACTTCACGTGTTTCACCTTTACTGCTATTTGGGCAAACCCCAGATAAAAAATGAAGCATAAAACCAGCTCCACTGAAACTGTGGGAACTTGGGCTCCCACGGAGGGATGTGGAGCTTGACGCTGGGCATGCAGCTGAAAGTGACGGCTGAAGAGCCAGCAGAGCCTGCACCTTTCGAGTGAAGAGCCCAGCTGTACAGCGAGCGGGCCAGCGCCGGGGCTGCGAGCGGGACTCGCACCATGCCAGAGAAGACGCGTGGCCACGGGTGAACGTACAGCCGCGGGGCCGCCGCCGCAGATCTGTCTCTCCGCCGCACACCGGCTTCCCTCGACACACGGCGAGGGCCGCCCCACTCCTCGCCTGCGCGTCTTCCATCCCCCGCGCCTCACCCAAACCGCAGACCCGATATCCACGAGGACAGCCCAGGGTGATACGGCGCCGGCGACTCGCGGCCTGCACCGAGTGCGCAGGCCGTCCGGAGGAGACACCAGAGCCTCCGCCACCTCGCTGTTTCTTGCCAGTAAGGTGCCAGGGCCGCCCACAGCCACCCCCCGACCTCTCCCCTGGCGTCCGCCGGAGCCCCGCTCACCGCGGAGCCCGGGATCCTCCTCCTTAGCTCGGATCTTGCGAATCTTAATCGGCCGCCCGCTGAGCGTGGCCAGCACCAGGCGCTGCCGCAGGAAGTTGCAACCCGCGTAGCTGAGGCACTGCGCCTCGCCCGCCATGCCGCAAACACGCGGTGGCGCGCAGGAAGTACGCCAGAAGCGCTGCGGTCAAAGGGCGCCCTTACGGCCGCTATGGGGCGGTGCTGGATGAGGCGGGGCGAGGGGCGGGGCGGGGCGGGACTGGACGGGACCGGACGGGACCGGACGGGACCGGAGCCGAGGTCGTGGTCGTCGCCGTTATTCGCCTCAGCAGGGACGGTGCCGCTGGTGGCACTCGTCCCTACGGCGAGCGGGCCGACCTTGGAAAGGTGAGTCGGTTGATAGCAAGGCGGTAGCCATTGCCTCTGCTCTTGTTTCTGCTCTCCATATCTTCATAGTTTTAACCGAAGATTTAAATGTTTAAAAGCATCGATGTCTGAGTAACTGGAGCCGGTCCCGCGGCGCGCACCCCCACTCCTGGCTGAGGCTCGAGACCGACACTGCGGCGGCAGTGTGCTCGCTGTACTGCGGAGCGTGACGGGGCGGATGCGCCGGGGGCCTCCCCCTCCACAGCGGGTTAGTTTCTGGGAGGGGGTCCCTTCAGCCACCCTTTTCGGGAATGGGCGGGATCTCCAGCCTTGACGTCAGCTAGTTTGATAGCCTTCATGGCAGTGGCACAGCCTTGGGTCCTTTGAGAGAGACTGAGTGAATCTTCCAGTCTGTGTTTTCTGAAAAACGGGGGTTATAGCAGAGGTGTTAATGACGGTTCATGGAGTTGTGGAAGGGTTTGGGTTGGAAAGGGCATTGAAGATCATCTTGTTCCAACTCCCCTGCCACAGGCAGACACCTTCCACTAGACCACATTGCTACAAGCCCAGTCCAACCTGGCCTTGAATACTGACACGTATGGGGCAGCCACAGCTTTTCTGGGTAACCTGTCCCAGGGCCTCACCACCCTCATAGTGAAGAATTTCTTTCTAAGACCTAAATCTCCTCTCTTTCACTTTAAAGCCATTCCCCCTTGCCCTGTCACTAGAGGCCTCTGGAAAAAGTCCCTCTCCAGGTTTCCTGTAGGCTCCCTTTAGGCACTGGAAGCTGCTCCAAGGTCTCCCCTGAGCCTTCTCTCTTCAGGCTGAACAAGCCCAATTCTCTCAGCCTGTCTCCATAGCAGAGGTGCCCCAGCCCTCTGATCATCTTTGTGGCCTCCTCTAGACACACTTGAGCAGATCCACATACCTCTTGTTCTGAGGGTCCCAGAGCTGGATGCAGTACTGCAGGTGGAGTCCCATAAGACCAGAGCAGAGGGACAGGATCACGTGCTTTGACCTGGTGGTTACGCTCCTTCTGCTGCAACCCAGCACATGGTTGGTCCCTGGGCTGCAAGCGCACACTGTGGGGTCATGCTGAGCTTCTCATCAACAAACACCCCCAAGTCCTTCTCTTCAGGGCTGTTGTCAGTTCACTCTCTGCCCAGCCCATACTTGTGCCTGGGATTGCCCCGACCCTGGTGCAGGACCTTGCACTTGGCTTTGTGAGGTTTGCACTGTCCCACCTCTCCAGCCTGTCTAGGTCCCTCTGGATGACGTCCCTTCCCTCCAGTGTGTTGACCCCAACACACAGCTTGGTGTCATTGGCAGACTTGCTAAGGGCGCATCAATACCACTCTCTGTCATCAGCAAAGATGTTGAACAGGACTGGTCCCAACACTTACCCGTGAGGGACACCACCTGTTACCCATCTCCATCTGGACATTGAGCTGTTGACCACAACTGTCTTTGTGTGGCCACGCAGCCAATTCCTTATCCACTGAGCAGTCCATCCATGAAATCCGTGCCTCTCTCTAAATTGGAGATGCATGGATTCACAGGAATTGGCTGGCTCCTGCCAGAGGAGTCACTGGGGTGCATGGGCCAGCCCATATGGAGTCATTGCCATGTCCTGGGTGCTCATGCCTCTCACTGAGGATGGAAGCAGGCAGCAGCCCCTTAGCACATTCCTGGGGCCCCTTTGGTGACCGGAGCTCCCCATGACAATGTGGAGGCAGAGGGACAGAGCAAGCCAAAGCCCGATGCAGCCGCTGCCCCAGCCCCAGCCTGGTGTAACCCGGAGGCAGCACCCCTTTGCTTCCCCATGGGAACCTTCAGCTGACAGGGTTAACCAAAGACTAAGGCTTCGTTTCAAAGCATGACCTCACATGGAATGGAGCCGAGTCTGTTTGGCTTGGCTGTTCCAGCTCCTGCCTACCTGCGCAGGGGGACCTCAATGGGGGACACCCAGAGAGAAACTGAACAAGCCTTGAGCTCTGCAGGCACAGGTCAGCACCAGAGAAACGCCGGTGTATTTTCTGCACTGGATAGTCACAAATGTAACCCAGAGCACTAAGTGGGCAGCGGGGTGTATCCCTGCCCCTTGCTCACCTGTGATGTCACAGTCATGGCTGCACCTTGTGTGGAGCCAGGAACCTGTGACATCAAGGTGGCTCCTACAGCACTTGGGCCACCACCTCCTGCCTGGTAGGAGTTTGCTGTGTCCTCGTGGCTGTGTGCCTGTGTCTGGCGTTCTCCTCCTGGCAGCTGGTTTGGGACTCTTGCCCAACTGCCCTCCCCCAGGCAGGCAACACTCCTGCTTCGGAAGGAGGACGGACAGGCTTGCAGGCGAGCTTCCTGTGTCCCCAAGATGCAAAAGGCTCATCCAGGAGCGCAGCGCGCTGCCCTCGTGAGGAGAGCCAGCAGCAGCAGCAGGGACAGACATGCAGCTGGGCCCATTGAGGTTCTCGGAAACAGGTACAAGGTTCCTCCTGGGACCATCAGCTGGAGGGTCAGGTCCCCAGAGCCTAAAGCAGGGGCTGGGGGGACACGATAGAGAAGCTGGCGAACACTGTAGGCAGCACAAGTCCCAGGGCTTGGGAAACCCACTGTGAGTGGGGAAGAGGCTCAGCTGAAAGCCCCTCTGGCCCCGGGGGCCAAACCCCACGCTCCTGCTGGAGGGCTCTGGCTGTGGAGCTTCAGAGGCCCTGGGAGGAAGAGGGGGCTTTGGAGGAGGGCATCTGCTCCCCTCTCTCCGTAGGCCTCTCTTCTGGCCAGGGCCTTGGCTCATGTGGCAAGAAGGCAGTGCCAAACAGTGTCCTGCCTTTTCCCCTCCCATAGGTGCCCCCCCTCTCAGGAGGACCAGGGGACCAGCTGCGAAGAGCCCGCACGCTGCAGCTGCAGTGCTGCAGGCACAGAGCGTAAGTTCAGCGCTGCCTTTCACCCCATGCTTGCACCAGGCCTGCCTGGCTCATCTGGGACCAACAGCACTGAATAGTCAGTATCATCCTGCCCCAGGAGCGGCCTGGGGCCATTTGGCCTATGTGACCATGACGGAGCTGGCCACCGTGTCTCTAATAACCATGGGGCTACTGTAATAACCAGGGGGCTCTCCCGGGTGGTAGAGATGCAGGGCCCGAAGCCTCATCCACAGTCCTTCCCCAGCCTTGCTGTCAGTGCCCTGCCAACAAGGGGATCCTGCCGGGCCTCCGGCGAGAAACAAGCAACCCCCTCCAGGGCATAAGCGTGCCCCTGTCCGGGTCCCACAGGAAGGAAGTATGCAGGCCCAGCATCCACGTCCTCGCAGGGGTCGGCCATACACCAGATGGGGCTCCTCAAGAAGGCTCCTCAGGCTTTTCTCCCATTTCCTTTCCCAGGGCTGGTATTCAGCTGTGCATACAGAATGGCAATGGCCGTGATCTACTTTCAGAGATACCTCAGAAGAGGCATCTCCATCCTGTGAGTACAACAGGTGTCTGTTACTGACATGGAGCTTGAGGGTGCCAGAGGGTCAGGGTGATCAGATGGGAAGCTGGTGGTGCTCCCCACCAGCAGAACCCCTGGCTCTCCTGCAAATTGTTGTTCAGCTGGTAAGAGAAATTCCTCTGGGCAGGGCTCTGCCTTGAGCACTGCTAACCCCAGGACTCTCTCTGTTTCAGGAACAAGGGGCTCTTCATGATCTTCTGCTTGATGAGCCTCACTGCTCTCGGTTAGTATTTACCCACTGCCAGCTCAGAGGAGTGAGGTGTGAGCTTCAGCATGAGGGAGAGGCGCTGAGGGCCTGTGTGGCCCCTACAGCATCTCACCTTTGTGGATGTGAGAGGTCACAAGATGCTTGCTGCATGCAGATGAAATGGGGCATAGCAGTGGGGTGAAAAGCCTGGAACCAGGGCTGTGCAGTGCCCCTTGGCCCAGGGCGGTCCAAGAGTCTCTCCTTGGAGCTACCTCCTCCCCTGCACCCCTTTGTGGTGTCCTCGGCTAACCCCTTGCCACCCTGGTGTGGGAGGAGACCATGTCACCACAGGGATCTTTAGAAAGGGCAGTAAAATGACTCTCATGGTGATGTTACAGCTGGTGCCTGGTGCGGGACCTCGCTGCTCTTTTGGCGGCTGCATGGAAAGAATGCACCACAGGTCAGTGGGACAGGAAAGTCCTGCCAGGGAGCACTGCAGGCGATGGGTGGGTGGGTGAATCGCCTGGTCCTCCGGTGCCAGGCAGTGACGCAAAGCAGCAGCAGCAGCTTCTACTGTGCCTTCCTAGAGCTGCCAGCTCGGGGAAGCCCCGGCTGCTGCGGGACTCCACCGATATCCTTTCCCTTCCAGGAGCAGCCTGCAGCTGACCTGAGTTCACTGGGGTAAGAGCCCTCTCCTCTCCCCAGCCCTGCAGCATGTTTGGTGGCGACAGCACGAGCAGATGAGCCCGTGCTATTTGCTCTCACTTGCACAGCGCCCAGAGCTCGTGTCTTCTGCTCCTGTCCGGGCCTTGTGCTAAACCTGGAGGGGGAAGGAAGCGCTTGTAAACCAGGGAAAGAAAAGGGGCTGGAGCATCACTGTTTGTGCTGCTCCTGGCCTTGGAGGCTCCGCGCATTGCTGGGCAGAGATCTGACAAGGTCCGATTTTCTGATGACTGCAGGAACGCACCTGATTTGTGGAAAGGACAAGCTGAAGAGATGCAGCGGCTGAGGGATGAGGTGACACGTCTGGCTGCAGAAATCCGCTCTATAAACAAGGTGATCCTGCACTCTGGAAAGAGGGCTGGGCAGCAAAAGGCCACCAGCTGGCCCAGGAAGGGCCTGGTGGAGGGGGCCCTGCTCGTCCCAGCCTACACACTCCTCCCTTGCCAGGGGCTGCGGGTTGAGCTGCGCTGTAAAGCCCCTTCTCCTGGCCCACTCTGACATGGTTGTTTCCCTGTTCCTTGGTGTCTTCCCCAGGAAGTTCAGCAAATGAGAGTGGCAGTATCTGAGCCCGTGGAGGTGCCTGACTGGGCTCTCAAAAGCACAGGTATGGGCAGCCCTTGGGTCCAGGCAGTTCATGTTGTGCTAGGCTCATGCTTGGCGTTCCTGAAAGCAGGCAGTGCTGCAGACACTGCTCTCCGAGGTAGAGAGAGGTGGGACAAAACCACGGGGCCCACGAGCATGACTGTAGCAGTGTGGCTCCCTTAGGCTCACCCCAGCCCTGCTGCCAGAGCCCTCACTGCTGCCTCGGCCATGCCCCTGACAGCATTTCTGCCCTCTCCCACTCTGCGGAGCTTTCCTGGAGAATGAAAGCATATGGCTGCATCACCCTCTGCTGTCCACACAGCAGGGCCTTGATTGGGTCTGCTGCCCTTGCCGTGGGGGCTCACTGTCCCCCAGCAGCCAAAGATCTTCTCTTTGTGCGGCTGGGAGAGAGATGCCATCACCAGGCCTAGGGATCCCCTGTGTTTCCCCAGGCACCTCCAAGCATCCAGTGCTGCATGACTTAGCAGTCACCTGCAGCCACCAGGTCCTCTGCACCTGGGGCCAGTTGCAGTCAGCTGCTCTCTTCTGCCCTCAGGGACTGCCATCGACCTGCAGAGATCATCCAGCACCTCTGCATGGCTCAGAAGGGTGTTTTGGTCCCTGTTTAGCCAAACCTTTGAGGATACCTTTGTGCAGGTACAGTAGCAGAAACCGTCAGTGCTGCTTCTCTTGCCTCTCTGGATCAAGTTGGAGCCAAGCCCTGGGTCATTTCCTGTCAGGCCAGCGGTCTCGCTCGGATCCACGGCAAGGATCTGGTGCCTGACGGCTGAGGTCCCACACGGAGCTTGGCTCCCTAGAAAAAGCGGGTGCTTCTGCCTGCTTCCCAACACACCATGAATCTCCAGCAGAAGCACACCCAAGGCACAGTGCTGCCTGTGCTTCTGCAAGCAGGGGAGCAAAGCCCTCGCATTCACTTCTCTTGCCCTCTGCTTTTAGCCTGATGCTTCCCCAGGGTACTGCTGGCCTATGCAACAGACTCAGAGCGAAGTGCTAATCCGACTGCCCACAGAAATACAACCAACGGCCATCACCTTACAGTGCTGCTCAGAGATAGCCACTCCACTGGTGACTGTCAGTAGTGCACCCAAGGATTTCACTGTCTCTGTAAGTCTGTGCTGGGCTCGGGGCTGGGACCTGACCACGGGTAAAGCTGTAACCAGGACTTGCTGCTCCCTGCGCATCTGCAGAGATGTGTGTGCTCCCAAGCACTGCCCTTCCTAGAGGGGACACTTCACAAACTTGCTCAGCGCGTTTTGGCACAGCACCTCCAAGGCCCTGAGGAGGAGACACAGCCCCATGGGTCTCCCTCTGTGCCAGACTGCACCAGAGGCGCAGGAGTGTGGTGCGGATCACGGGCCCAGATCTGGCATGAGCATTTGCTCATGGTCAGCTTGAGCCTGACCTGCTCTCCTGTGCATTTATCTCCAAGGGACTGGATGAGGCAGGCCATGGTGAAACTCTGCTGGGGTCTTTCCTCTACAGCGTGCAGAAAGGGCCAACTCAGACCTTCCCTCTGCAGGTACAGTGGGTGCGTGTGGGCAGGAGGCCAGGGCAGAAACGCCAGTTTGCGAGCAAGTCACTTGCAGGGGGAGAGTGGACAGTCCCTGGCAGGACAGGGGCCTGAACCCTGTGGTGCCCAGAGCTGTCTGTCGGCACCTGCAGGGCAGGCGGTGGTGAGGAGGATGCTCAGCACCGTGCTCCGGCAGCAGGGCTTTCCCCTGGTCCTCCTTCCTGGCACAGGTGACCCTCAGGTCCCCACAGCTGCCCACCGCATTCTCTCTTGAGGCTGGCTATTTGCTCTGCAAGGGCACAGGAATCCTTTGCCTCCTGGGTGGGAGAAGACAAGGAGGGAGAAGCTGCTTCGTCAGCCAGAGCAGGAGCTGGTCCCAGAGCAGGGGCCTGGCTGGCGGAGGAAGACACGTGGAGCCTGCTCTCCCTCTTTGCATCCCAGGAGTGGCACTGCTTTTTGCTGTGGTTTCTTTGCAGAATGGCATCCCCAGAGCCTTTCGACTTCTCAAACTCGGCATACAGAACAACTGGGGTAAACCAACAAACACCTGCCTTTATCGAGTGCAGGTGCATGGGAAGATGGTGGAGACAAATGTGATTGGAAAGACTCATGAGGAGACCTTCCCTCGATAAGAATTAAAGAGGAAAATGGAGGAACACACCAGAGGGATGTGACTGTTTGTCTGGTGCAGAGCACTGTCACTTCAGTGCTCCTCTCAAAGCAGCCAGCTTCTTTCTGCCTTTTGCAGGCTGAGGCTTTCCCCAGCCTTTCCTTTTTCTCTCCACCACAGCAATGTTTCCTAACCGAAGGAAACATCCCCATGTTGGAAGCACAGGGAGACATGCTTTCACAGCCTCTCCTTGCCTGTGGTCTTTGACAAAATCCTTTGGCACGAGGACTGCCTCCCATTTTGCCCTAGGAAGGAGCCTTCAGAGCCTGGCACTGTCTGGGGGCCATGATCCCCAAAGCACAGGCCCATTCCATTCAGGGGACACCTTGGCTCTGGGGACTGGCCATAGTGGGGGTCCACAATGGGAGCAGCCATGTCTGGGACCAAAGAGGGGTTTCTGAGGTATCATCTGAGGCCTGAGCAGCCTGACTGCTGAGGAGGGGCATGATGGTGGCTCAGCTCCCCTGTCTCTCCCAGACACCGCCCCATCCCACCAGAGACCTGGCACTCCCCGCACCAGGGTCTAGGCCTTTTTGCTGCTATCAGGTGCTCACTTTGTGGAAGGGGCTGCCCTTCTGTGCTGAGCCCTGGCTAAGGTCCCTCTTGGCAGTCTGTTGGTGCCACAAAACATGTTGCTTGCACTTCCCAGACCACCCTGGTGTCTAGGCTCCCGGAACACAGAGTTCTCGTTGTGCTGGGCTTCCGCCTGGCGTTCCCGAAAGCAGGCAGCGCTGCAGACACTGCTCTCCGAGGCAGAGAGAGGTGCCCACGAGCATGCCTGTAGCAGTGACGTACGGAGAAAGGACTTTACAACCGATCAGCCAAGCGCTGGCCTGCACGGGGGTATCCCACCGAAGTCGTGCGCGCCGCAGCCGCCCGTCCTCCAAACATGTGGCATTGTGGTTGCATATTCATGACCTGTCCCCGCCTCGTATGATAATCAGGATTGCCATCAACTCCTCCCACTGCGCATGCGCAGTGCTTTTCGGTAGGGGGTCGTGGGGGCTGAAGGCTGGCAGCTCCACTTCGTCACAGTCAGAAAGCTTTGGTCTTGTGCAGGCTCAGTTACTCCTTGGATCGTGTCCCACCCACAAAGCTGGCTTGCACTGTTCTCTTCTTTTGCGCGGGCTCAGCCTCCCCGTGGATTGGCTGATCTTGCCCAAAAGTTACAAATGTACCTAACTTGTCATAGGTGTTAAGTCCCGCGCTTTGTTAACCCTTAGGTTACTCTAACAATGCGATTAGGGTATATTATTGTAATGTGTGGGGTTTGTTCATCAAGAAGTTTGGGGGGAGGGAGGCTCTCTGTGGCTGTCGTTATGTGAAACAATACTCCTTTTGACTCTAACTTGTACTCTCTAAGTAATGGGGGGGAGGTCAGTTGTATTGTTGCGCGGGATTGTGAGAGAGAAAAGGGGGCTGGGTGGCTCGAAGTGGTGTCTTGTTGCAACGCTTGAGGGGAGGGGGCTGCCACGGTGAGGAGGCTGGCAGTGGACGCTTCTCGAAACTTCCCGAAACTTCTCGGTAATGAGACACACACACACCCCCCACACACCCCCCCCCCCGCAACAAAGGGAACCAATGAGGAAGAGTCATGTCAACATCCGGGTGAGGAGGGGCGACAGGATTGGCTGGGGCCTTGAACCGGAGAAGGTAAAGGACCGCCTCCCAGGGACCGCGTGTGCGTGTCTTGGGCGGAGGGGAGGGCTCGTGGGCGCACCCAGCGCTGTTTTATCTGCTATCGCTTACACAGGTTAATAAAATTTGTACTTTAAACCGAAACTGGCTACAGTATTGATAACATTATCACTAATTATATTAACAATGCAAACTAATTACCCAACCAGCAACCAGTTTTAAATCTTAGGACTCCTCTATCTCAGCAGTGTGGTTCCCTTAGGCTCACCCCAGTCCTACTGTCAGAGCCCTCACTGCTGCCTCAGCCATGCCCCTGACAGCATTTCTGCCTTCTCCCACTCCATGGAGCTTTCCTGGAGAATGAAAGCATATGTCAGCCATTTTCTTCACTTTGTCGCCCCCCCCCCCCCCCCATAACAGGCCCACTCCCCTGTCATCACAAACCCCACGCTCCTGCTGGAGGGCTCTGGCTGTGGAGCTTCAGAGGCCCTGGGAGGAAGAGGGGGCTTTGGAGGAGGGCATCTGCTCCCCTCTCTCCGTAGGCCTCTCTTCTGGCCCATGTACCCCAGTGACTCCTCTGGCAGGAGCCAGCCAATTCCTGTGTATCCATGCATCTCCCAGTTTAGAGAGGGGCACAGATTTCATGGATGGGCTGCTCAGTGGATAAGGAATTGGCTGCGTGGCCACACAAAGACAGTTGTGGTCAGTAGCTCAATATCCAACTGGAGACCAGTAATGAGTGATGTCCCTAAGGGGTCAGTGCTGGGACCAGTCCTGTTCAACATATTTGCTGGTGACATGGAGAGTAGTATTGATGCGCACTGACAAAAATGGTGGCGAAGGACTGTGGACGAGCCTTTGGCCTCTGCATCTCTACTACAGAAGGGTAATATTTCACTTATTTCCTGTTGTATTTTTTCCCCTGTGCACTTTCTGCAGATGATAATGCTCTCGCATTTTACCTTCTGAGGTCAGAAGTTAGGAGAAAGAGTGGGCACAGAAGGAGACTTGTACCTTCTTCTTGATGAGTTTATGCTACTGAGATGTTTACCTTTACCATTTAGCAGCTCCACCCTGTGAATAAGAATGTTGGAAACAAATCTCTGAATTCTCACATTTAGCTTCATCCTGAACAAGCAACCCAGAACTTTGAATATTTCTATTTAATAGATTAATAAATCCTGTTGACAGAATACATTCAGAAACCAGTACAATGCAAATAAAAAGACCTCTCATGTCAGTACTATGGACTTAATTAACAGTTTTATCTGCTAAAAATGGACAATATTTCTTTGTCATTCAAGCAGTATGTTGTTTAAGAGATGAGTTTGTAAAGAGACTGCATCTTAGGTAAGAAGAAAAGAAACGGAGAAATTGGTGACTGCTTAAACCAATACCAAGATTTGCTTTAGGTATTAGATAGTGAAAATTGGATCTGACATTTTGGAAGTTTTGCATGCTTCTCAGGGCAATCCCAGGCACAACTATAGGCTGGGCAGAGGCTGGATTGAGAGCAGCCTTGAGGAGAAGGACTTGGGGGTGTTGGTTGACAAGAGCTCTACATGGTGCAGCCCAGAAAGCCAACCGTATGCTGGGCTTCATTAAAAGAAGCGTGACCATCAGGTCGAGGGAGGTGATCCTGCCCCTCTATTCTGCGCTGACCCTATCTGCAGAGACTCCACCTGCATCCAGTTCTGGGGCCTCAAGCACAAAAGGTATAAGGACCTGCTCAAGTGAGGCCAGAGGAGGCCACAGATACGATCAGGGCACTGAAGCACCTCTGCTATGCAGACAGGCCAAGAGAGCTGGGTTTGTTCAGCGTGGAGAAGGCTCAGGGGGACCTTAGCACAGCCTTCCAGAGGCACTATAGGGAATCTGAAGAGGGAATTCTCACAAGGGGCTCTAGTGACAGAACAAGGGGGAATGGCTTTAACTGACAAGAGGTAGATTTAGTTTAGGCATTAGGAAGAAATACTGTACTGTGAGGGTGATGAGACACTGACACAGGTTGCCCAGAGAAGTTGTGGATGCTCTATCCCTGTCAGTGTTCAAGGCCAGGTTGGACAGGGCTTTGAGTAGTCTGGTCTAGTGTGAGGTGTCCCTGCCCATGGCTGGAGGGTTGGAATTAGATGATCTTTAAGGCCGCTTGCAAGCTAAACCATTCTATGATTCTCGGTGTCTGCTACTGATGTCAGCAAAATCTCTGTTTACACCATTGCTTTACATTCTCAAAATGAGATTATTGCTGCTTCATAATAAAACTGGCAACACTGAGGAGATGCTTGTGTTTTGTGGTATCATATGTACAAGAAGAAGATGAAGCAGTAGGAAAAGTGAGGCCAAGACAGTTTAACTAGAATAGAACGTATATTCTGATACACTGTACATTGACTTTACATTACTCAGGTATTTAATCATTACTGCCTAGTTAAAAAGTGCAGAGGTGAATAGTTGTACTTAGAAGTTACAAATCGGCTTTCTTTCATGTTGCTCGGACTTTCACTCCACTATTTGTCCAAATGTAATTAGTTCTAGTATTCATGGAATATTGTGGCCCTCTGTGACAACTGCAGTTAGCAAAATTGATGTCTGAATAGCTCCTTAGTAGGTGACAAAGGAGGAAACGGATCTAATGCCAGATCCTTTGGAAAGGATGATGTTGCAGTAATTGGGACATAAGCGAAGGGCAAGATAATTAGACTTTCATTAGAGCTGCTACAGGAAAGAAGCAAACAGCCTGACTGCACCCTGTGCAATTTAACTGGAGCATTTGGAAGAGATTTTAACAAAGACTCTGAACCAGGTTATGAGACAAAGAAGACAAATGTCAAATAAAACAGGCATCTTTGCAACAAGCCCTGTTCATGACACTTGTGTGCCCTGCCTTACTGGCTTGCAAAAAGACCAAGACTGCCAATTTGAGGTGCAATATTTGGTTGCCGATGCCTCCCTATAAAGATGCAGATGTATTTCCCTATTAAGACACAGCGACTATGCTGAGCAACCTCAGGTCTATGACAGCTTTTCTGTTGCCTTGCATTGCTGTGCTTTCCGAATAAATTTGAGTGATACTGAGTGCAATATTTACTGGCAAACACCTCAAGATAACATTATTTAGTTTGGTTTGGATAAGTACTGTGAATAACCAATAACCTTAATGGGATGTGCCAAAATGCACCACTGAAAAATGTTTCACCCCTCATCCCTAAAAGCTGCTTTGCCCTTTCAAAAATAATTCGGGGCGGGGGGGGGGGGGGAAGAAATCTGTTTCACTTCACAGCATTGTCAAGGTAAATTTTCAAAGAAAAAATGCCATTAAGAGAACATTTCTACTTAAAGTTGGAGGCAGATGAGGATCTGTCTACCCTCATATTTTACAGAGACCTCTCATGCACCTGTATCTCTCGAACTTCCATTTCTAATCTTTTTCTAGTTAGCCTGATGTTACCCACAGCAAGTGTTATTGACACAATGTGCATGTACCCAGCAGGAGGCATAAATAACAAACACAATGTTTATAATAATTTTGGGCTACTGAGCAGTTGACAGTGGCAGATGAGATTTTTAGAAAAAATGTACCACTAGTCACCTGTATGTGTTATAAAAATCCCTGCTTTACAGGAACGGTTTTTACAACAGTAATGATTTTGTCAGGATGTGTATTTTGTAAATCACCTTTGCAAATGCAATTCCTGAATGATAAGCCTATGAAGTTATTTTTATACTTGCCAGTATTTGACACTGGTGACATCTTCTGGTAAATTGAGTCATGGTAAATAGCACTTGTTGCTTTTGCTGTCCTTGCTCTGGAGAGGCATTCTTATTGCTGTGTGATGGAGTTCCACAGTTGATAAAAGTGTAGTGTGTAACTTCACACTGGTGAGATACTACATATTTTATCTAATTGCCAAAAGAAATCTCCTATTGTAGACACAGAAAGAAGAGAGGAAAAAAAACCCCAACCCAGTTAGAATTGTAAATAGTATGTACCAGAAAGTTCTCTTCTGACACCAGCCGTTCAGCCGGCTTTCAACTGACTACCCACACTATTCATCAGACTATACAACCACATTATACATGAACAGCTTCTCTATGAGGATTTTACCAGAGACAGGGTTAAAAGCCTTTTCTAAAGTACAGGTAGACAATATCCACTGCTCTTCCTTCACTTTCCAGGCCAGACATTACACTGTAGAAGTTCATCAAATTGGTCAAGCATGACTTCCCTTCAGTGAAGCCATGCTGACTACTCCCAGTGATTTTCTCATCATTCATGTGCCTGGAAATGGTTTCCAGGATTAGCTGCTCCATCACGTTCCCAGGGAATAAGATTAAGATGACAGCCTCCAGTTCCCTGGGTCCTTTTTTTTTGCCCTTCTTGAAGATAGGAGTAACGTTTGCTTTCCTCCACTCCTTGGGCACTTCTCCCATTTCCTATGATCTATCAAAGATTATTGAGAATGGTCTCACAATGGCATCTGCCAGCTACCTCTGGTGTATCCCAATAGTGCACATGGATTTACATATCAGGTATTCCCTGACCTGATCCTCTTCTGCCAAAGGTACATCTTCCTTGCCCCATATTTTTCTCCTGATCTCTAGGGTTCCTGATGGGTGGTCTTGCTAGTAAAGACTAAGGCAAAGAAGGCATTCAGTACCTCAGCCTTTTCCATGTCCTATGTAACCAGATCCCCTATCTCATTCAGCAACAAGCCCTCATTTTCTCTTTTCTTCCTTTTGTCACCTATATAACTATAGAAGCTTTCTTGTTCTTTCGTGTCCCCAGCCAGATCCAATTTCATTGGGCTTTAGCTTTCCTAACTTCTTCCCTGTATGCTCAGGAACATCTCTGTATTTCTCCCGGGTTACCTGTTCCTGCTTGCATCCTCTGTATGCTTTTTGTGCTTGAGTTCGGTCAGGAACATCTTGCACATCCGCAGAGGCTGCCTTGTGTTTTTGCCTCACTGACTATTCATTGGGATGGACTATTCTCGAGCTTGGAAGGGGTGATACTCAAATATTAACCAGCTTTCTTGGACATCGCTTCCTTCCAGGACCACAGAACTCTTCCAAGATGATCTTTTAAGAGGCCAAAGTCTGCTCTTCTGAAGTCCAGGGTTGTGACCTTGCTTTCTACCCTTCTCCCTCCCATCAGGATCCTGAGATGCACCACCTCATGGTCACTCACTGCAGCCAAAGCTGCCTTTGACCTTAACATTCCCAGCAAGCTGTTGGTGGGTATGAGGTTCATCTCCTTGTTGGCTCCTCTGTCACTTGGAGAAAGTTATCATCACTATACTTCAGGAACCTCCAGAATTGCTTATATACTGCTGTGTTGTTCCTCCAGCAGATGTGAGAGTGGTGGAAATCTCCCATGAGGACCAGGGCCTGCAACTGTGAGGCTGCTCCCTCTGTCTCTCTAGACGTGTTCTTCCTAGTCAAATGGTGTGTAGCAGACGCCCACTGTAACATCACCTTTACCTTTACTCTCTTTAATCCTTACCCATAAGCTTTCAGTTGGCTCCTTGTCTATTTCCAGGCAGAACTCTGTGCGCTCCAGCTCCTCTCTCTTCCAAAGGGCAACTCTCCCTGCTCATCTTTCCTTCCCATCCCTCCTAAAGAGCCAGTATGCCTTCATTGCAGTACTCCAGTCAAGGGAGCTATCCCACCATGTCTCTGTGATCCCAGTACTACCATAGCCCTGCAAATGCACACATATCTCTAATTCACTGTTTATTTCTCACACTATATGGATCAGTATGCACTTTAGAGAGGCACCTCAGCATGTTGACTTCCTAGAAAGGGTTTTGGGGATTTCTCTATAATTGTGCCCTCTAGACCCTTCCTTGCTTACACACAAACCCTGGAAGTGGCCCTGCTTAAGCTCCATTTTATTGATGTTCAGGTCTTCCTTATGAGGTCAGCCATCACTGGCAAAAATTGCTTTGCCACGCTTAGTGATTTGAATCTGATTTATCCCAAACAGAGTCTAACCTGCAGACAGGGTCCCATTGTCTTAAACCCTGTCACCAACACCTGCTCTGCATCCAATTATTAACATGCTACTAATGTTTCCATTAGTTCCTTCCTCCTCATGTATTTCCCTTTAAGCAGCAGGACTGAGAGCATCATCTGGACCTACGGCCCTTGACTACGGCCCCCAGAGATCTGTAGTCACTTTTGACCCTGTTCAAGCTGCCCCTATTAGTATCATTTTTACCCCCGTGGAAGATCAGTAGGGAGCAGTAGTTAAAGTAGTAGCTAAAGACAAGCTTCATTTGTCCCCACAGAATATTCTGGATCCAGGCCCCTGGGAGGCAGCAAACCTCTCTAGCTGATATGTCAGATCAAGAGATGGGTGCCTCTGTCCCCTGCAGCAAGGAGTTACCCATTACAATTAATCACTGTTTCTTCCTGGGGGTATTGCATGGTTCAGGGTCAGGTGGACCATGAAGGCATATAAGTCTCCTCTTCAACTTTGAGGGCAGTGGACTTACTTTATAGTTTCAAGTCCTTAGGTGACAAAGGAGCCTTTGTCTTTGTGCTTGACATCTCCAGCTTCCATCCTTTCCATTCTCCAGAGGTTGCACTTAACAGTAGGGGTGGACACTGCCAGCTTCTCTACTGCAGTTAGGACTGGTGGCTTTTCAAGCATCTGAGTTTCAGAGCAGATCCTGTCTATCTCCCTTTCCTCTTTCCTGATGCTGCACAGCCTGCTTACTTGCTCCCATAAGTCCTCTTTTTGACAGCACAGATCTTCCAAGACAGCATACCACCTGCAGGAAGAGAACTATCTCACCTGGTATCAGAAAGAGATGCCAGGTACTCCCTACAGCTTTGTTGGTGAGCTATAAAAGTATTACATAGCAGGCAACAGCATGCAATTAAGTTCATTGGCTGTTTTCTCCTAAAATCAAATCCTCTTGAGGGCTTCCCCATCTTCCCGCATTACCCACCAAGCATATCTGGGTCCCTGGGCAAAAGCAATCCCAAGAGTGGGTTTGCCTTTACCTGAAGCAGGAATAACCAAGACTGTCTTCCCTCACCAAATTCTTTATGTGCACCACAGGAACTTTGTCCCCCTCTACAGTATGCAAAAGTTCTGACTGGGCTGGGCCTGGTGTTGACTAACCAGGTGGCCTTTGGTAAGTGTGTATCCCAGTGTTTGAAAATCCCACCACCCATTGCTCTCAGTGTAGTTTTTAACAGCCCATTGTACCGTTTGATTTTCACAGAGGCTGGTGCGTGGTAGGGGATGTGATATACCCCCTCAATGCCACGCTCTTTGGCCAAGTGTCTATAAGGTTGTTGCAGAAATGAGTCCCGTTGTCTGACTCAATTCTCTCTGGGATGCTGTGTTGCCACAAAATCTGTTTCTCAAGGCCCAGGACAGTGTTCCAGGCAGGGACATGGGCTACAGTGTATGTTTCCAGCCATCCGGTGGTTGCTTCTACCATGGTAAGCACATGGCGCTTGCCTTGGCGGGGTGTCGGCAGTGTGATAGTCAGTCTGCCAGGCCTCCCCATATTTGGACTTCAGCCATTGTCCTCCACATCAAAGAGGCTTTAACCGTTTGGCTTGTTTAATTGCAGCACGTGTTTCACACTCATGAATAACCTGGGCAATAGCGTCCATTGTTAAGTCCACCCCTCGATCATGAGCCCATCTATATGTTGCATCTCTGCCCTGATGGCCTGAAGTGTCATGGGCCCACCGGGCCAAAAATAATTCACCTTTATGTTGCCAATCTAAGTCCATCTGAGCCCCTTCAATCTTAGCTGCTTTATCCACTTGTTGGTTGTTCTGGTGTTCCTCAGTGGCCCGACTCTTGGGTACATGGGCATCTACATGACGTACCTTCACCACCAGGTTCTGCACCCTGGCAGCAATATCTTTCCACAGTGCAGCAGCCCAGATGGGTTTACCTCTGCATTGCCAGTTGCTCTGCTTCCATTGCTGCAACCACCCTCACAGGGCATTTGCCACCATCCATGAGTCAGTATAGAGATAAAGTACTGGCCACTTTTCTCATTCATCAATGTCCAGGGCCAGCTGGATGGCTTTCACCTCGGCAAACTGACTCGATTCACCCTCTCCGTCAGCAGTTTCTGCAACTTGTTGTCGAGGACTCCATACAGCTGCCTTCCATCTCTGATGCTTTCCCACAGTGTGGCAGGACCCATCAGTAAACAAGGCATACTGCTTTTCACTTTCTGACAGTTTATTATATGCTGGGGCCTCTTCAGCGCGCACCACCTCCTCCTCTGATGACATTCCAAAATCTTTGCCGTCTGGCCAGTCCCTGATGACTTCTAGGATGCCTGGATGACTGGGATTTCCTATTCGAGCTGTTGTGTAATTAGTGCAGCCCATTTACTCCATGTAACATCAGTTGCATGATGTGTAGAGGAGACCCTGCCTTTGAACATCCAGCCCAGCACAGGCAACCGGGGTGGCAGGGGGAGCTGTGCTTCAGTGCCAGTCACTTTGGCAGCAGCTCAAACCCCTTTATAGGCTGCCAATATCTCTTTCTCAGTTGGGGTATAGCTGGCCTCAGATCCTTTGTATCCCCGACTCCTAAAGCCAAGGGGTCGACCTCGAGTCTCCCCTGGAGCTTTCTGCCGGAGGCTCCAGGTAGGACGGTGTTGCAGAATGGCTCTAAGAGCAAGGCAAGGGGTAGGCCTCACAGGTAACCGGAAACCGAATGTGGGAGGAGAATGTGGAGGAAGCTGTGTGGATCTAACCAATACTGTTGTGCCTAGGAGGAGTGGCTAAATACCACGCCTATATAACTGAACTGCGCCACAAATAAAGTAGAAGTTTGCTTATCACCCATATTGGGTTGGGGTGTCTTGCTTCTCCTTGCCGCTTACAAATGGCGCCCGAACAGGGACCCTGGACTACAGGGCCCCGGCTACCGGGGACCCGGAATACAGGGCCCCGGTTAGCTGGGACCCGGAATACAGGGCCCTGGTTAACGGGGACCCGGAATACAGGGCCCTGAGTATCAGGGACCCGGAAACGCGAGTGAGCGGCGCCGGCGGCAGCAGCCGGGAAATGCGGGCAATGCTGCTGTGGTGGCGTGACGGACCCGGGTGCTTGGACTAACCGAAAGGAGTCCGCCGCTGGGGCGAACCAGACACTGCTGCGTCGGGAGGCTGATCTGGAGACCGACGTTACGGGATGATCCAGAAGAAGACGATCCGGAAAAGGCTGGCCATGAAAATGGACCGAGAGGTAGCCCTGGACTTATTACAGTGCTTTTTTATAAAAGCGGGGAATTGAGCCTGAGACTCTAAAGCAGCTAGCAGGTCTAGCAGCTGTAGGGAAGGCTAAGGGGTTTTTTGTAGATCCTAATACGTTTTTTGAGGAGAGTGAGTGGCAAAAGTTTGGTGATGAACTATTTGACTCAGTGCTTAATGATGATAAAACGTCAAAGAAACTCGGTAAACCACGGAGAGAAGTAATAAACTGTATAAAAAGATAAAAGGCGGAAAAGAAGACTGCCGTGGTAGCAACGGATAAACTAGGAACAGACGTCCCCGGTCGGTTGAAGCCGGGGGAAGATTACAACTCGTTTCCCCCAACTCGCGGGAGCACAGGGTTTCCCCCCCCCCCCTCCTTTTCTCCTTCTTCATCAGAAGGTGCCGCGGAGGAGGTGTAACCCCCTGCTTCCCCACCACCCCAGTTCTGAAAGTAGGGACTTGGAAAAGAACAGAGAAAGTATATTAGAAGGGATACGCATGATGAATGTCGAGGAAGCTGAAAGGAAGAGAGTGGTGCCTCGGCGCTGGATCGATTGGGGCGCCATTTTGAAGCACGCAGTAGAAAATAGAGATCATGCGCTAGCGGGAGATTTAAAGGAGCTGCGAGCCTTTCCAACCCATTATGCCCTAGAGTGGAAATTTTTAACTCGGTTACGGAGGAGCCAGGTCTGCAGATGGCCACATACCGAAGGAGAGACATCTGACAAGAAAGACATAGCTGCGAGCAACAGAGACCCTGAGTTCGGCCCAGGATCAGACCCCAAATCCCCTGAATCCGAGCCAGATTTATATCCTCTGCTTCCAGACTTGGACTCTTCGTCTCCCGGGTAGGTCTGCTCAGACTCACTGGCCCTGGAGATGCTCAGCTGTAACAATGGTTAACCAAAGATGCGATCATTACTGGTGAATTTTCTGCAATGGCATCTCTGCATATCCTGTGTTTACTACACAGCAGGGGGCTAAAGAGTGGGAAGCTCTTGATCTCAAAATAGTTAAGGAGGCCTGACAAGCAGTGACCACGTATGGGTTAAAATCCTCTTATACTCAAGCTGTATATGTTATGATTTTTCTTGCAATTGACAGGGGGAGCCCATACGGTTTCTCTGTGATACTCATGTACTAGAAGTTGGTAAAAATAAGTATGTCCAGGTTTCTATCAATCTTTGGAGACCTTTGTAGATACTGCTGGCCACTTCTTCCAGCACAGGCTGGCCACCTGTGTCGGAATGAGTGTGCATTTTGATCAGTATAAAAGCCCAAGCCTCATATGATGTGGGGGAGGCAGAGGCTCTGCGGGGATGCTCACTAAGGCTGAGCCTGCCACCTCGCACTGCAATGATGCTGCTTCTCGGAGCTGGTTTGCTATTAGTCTCCACAGGGTCCTTGTGCTACGTTCTGTATGTGGAACTGTAGTGGGAGTAATGATTGTCTGGATTTTGTGCTTCAAATATTGTAGTTGTGTGGCATGTGCTTGTGGGATCCCACACGTGTGTGTGTGTGTGTGTGCGCTGAGGGCAGACGGTGTTCTGTGTACTTTTCTTGTTGTTGGGTTCATGTAAAAGCTTTTAACAGGTAGCTGTTTAACATTTTGGACATGAAAGAGTTAATGTAAAAATGCGGCTGCTGGCAGGTATTTATGGTTGCTGCTGAATCAGGCAGGCCGCTATAGCTGCTGCCCAGCAGGCCGGCTTTTGCAGGGAAAAAAAAAACAAAAAAACAAAAAGGGGGGGGGGAGAGACAGTAATGATGCTGCATTTAACCTGTTTAACCTGTCTACTTCTCAAGAACTGATAACCTGGGGGAGGGGGTATATTTGTGTCCTCCTGCCTACAGGTCCATGGCGACTGCCTGCAAAGTTTGTGAAGCCTTGCCATGAGCTGGACAGACGAATGGAAAAACCTGATGCCTCAGCTACAGGAGCTGACCGTGAATACCCCAAGCAGAATGAGATAGAGGAAGAGAAAGAACAAATAACTGCAAAACACCACTTGGGGGCAACTGAAAAGTAACATCCTGAGGCCCCCATCAGATACTGGAAGGCTGCTATGAGGTCTCTATGCAGCCTTCTCTTCTCCAGGCTGAACAGCCCCAACTTCCTCAGCCTATCTTCATATGGGAGGTGCTCCAGTCCCCTGATCATCCTTGTGGTCCTCCTCTGGACTTGCTCCAATGGTTTCATGCCCTTCTTATGCTGAGGACACCAGAACTGCACACAGTACTCCAAGTGGGGTCTCACGAGAGCAGAGGGGCAGGATCACCTCCTTCGACCTGCTGGTCATGCTCCTTTTGATGCAGCCCAGGATACAGTTGGCTTTCTGTCCGTGTCACTGGCAAAGATGTTGAACAGGGTTGGTCCCAACACTGATCCCTGAGGGACACTATCATTACCCACCTCCAGTTGGACACTGAGCCGTTGGCCGCAACTGTCTACATGTGGTCATCCTTACTCACCGGGTGGTCCATCCATCACATTTTTGTCTCTCCCGTTTAGAGACAAGTTTAGAGTTTGTAAATACAGTCCAGGCTCTTAATCTGTAAATAAAGATCACCTTTTCACCGCCTGTCTTGCCATTAATTGATGTGGTCTCAATGTAAAAAGCACTTAAATATACCTATTAACTGGGGGGGTTTTCAGCACTGACATGACATCTGTCAAAAGAAATACTGTTTGAAGTAAAAGCAAGATATCTTAGTTCAACATGTATTTCTCAGTTCAGTATATATTAAAGGTGTCTTCATGGAAATTGAGTTCCTGCTCATAGTAATTACAAGTAGAAAAAGTATGCAACATTTTTTCTTGTAGGCATTTATAGCTTTGGAATTCTTGAGTGCTGAATTTTTTGTATTTCACAACCATGAGGCACACAGTACTTGCCAGTGCAGCATTTCTGTTCTGAGACTCTGGAGTTAGGAACTGCATAGGTATTACTTTTTGTTGGTTTGCATTACCTAGTAGCAAGGAACTCACAGTACAGGCAGATAGACTGCAAAACCTCCCTGTTCCAGAATGTTTGACCACACTTATGGTGAAGAAACATTTTACTTATTTCTGGTCTGAACTTTCCATGCCACAGCTTGCATTTTTTGCTTTTCATCTATTTATGTGTACTTCTGAATAGTCCCTGGCTCATTGCAGGAAAGGTTGGACTAGATGACTTTTAAAGCAACCTTCCAACCCAAACTGTTACCTAATTCTATGATTCTATGAAGTTGAAGCAGATCTCTTATCCCTTTTCCAGGTTGTCAATGGGCTGGGGCCTCTGCTGAACTTTCTCCAGTATATCCATGTCTTCCCTAAGTTACTGGGGGACCCGAAACTGGAGCCAGCAATCCAGACCTACCTCACAACTGCTGAGTGAATATCAGGGCAGGATAACTTCCCTGCTGGATCTGCTGTCTGTGCACTTTCCAGTACAGCCAAAGATGTGACTCAGTGTCTTTGCTGCAATGCTGTTTCTGAGATGATTTGCCCCAAGACTGTACTGCTGCATAGGATAGTCATGTAAAATAATATTTTACTGTGGTTTGTCTGAATCAGTGAGTAATACAAATTCTGACTTAGTCAAAGAGATTTTGCCTAAGAACACTCACTGGAATTTATTTTATATCTTTGGTTTGTAAACTGAGACTGGGATTGGTAGTCTGTGGAGTCATAACTCAGTGTTTTCACCTTTGATTTCTCCACACTGACTACATGAAGGAACAGGCAGACTGTTACTCTGGCTCAAGAGGCCAGAGATCAAAATATTCTTTATCCTGCACAATTTGCCCCTGTCTTGTAGCACAGTTGCTGAAGAAATTATCCCAATAGGCAGACTGAATTGAATGTTGTGTAGTTGGAGGTAGTGAGCCAGAGCCTGGTCACCGGGGGATCTCTGCATGCTGTAAACCCTAGAAAACAGGTGGCTTCACAGAAATTATTCTCCAGAAATCTTTGTGTAGTCGCAACCAGTACTTAAATGTCTAAAGGTTCCAGGGACCGATGGAGAGGTCTTTACCACACTTCCATAGCAGAATTGCCAGGTACTGGGGATATCATGGGCTGTAGGTCAGCAGTTTCTTATCCTGGTATGAGTAGGCAGAAGATCTGCACCATGATTAGGCTGTGTCCAGGAGGATTGTAACTTCCCAATAGTTAAGTCGGAAGCATGAATGGGCCCTACCTCAGGTCTGTCCTACAGAGGTCACTGCAAACCCACTTCTGAGACAGCTGTGATGCGATTTTCAATGCCGTCAGAACGGTATTGCACTGAATGCAGGCTGAAGGATCTACTGCCTATAAACTGTATTTACACCTTGTGGTTGTTTGCACAGTGACAAATAAATATGTATTCTTCATAGACAGATTCCATGTAACTGTGTTCAAGACATTGGCAAACACTGTGTTTTGACTTAACTTCTGAGCAAGCTGAAAAAAAACCCCAAACCTCTATGTCATTCTACTTTTTAAAGAAAGAATCTGAACTTGAAGTTAGAACAAAACCCCAACAATTTTGCATTTTTGATTTCTCTTACTTTAAGCTGATCTGCTTCAAAGATCTGTTTCAAAGATGTCTGAGACGTTTTTTCTATGATTTTAGGTGAAAGTCTTTTATTGTTTTATAATACTTCAGAGTGGTGAAATAAGGTGTTTCAAATGAGAAAAAAAACTAACAGTACCTTTGAAAGAAACAGTTTCAACATTTGGACTGAACCTAAGATTGCATTTTAGAAAAAAATTCTGTCAAATGTTAGTCCTCACTTAACAACAATGTGATTATATTTAATAATGGGTTTATTTTTCAGAGGAGAATTGAAGTGCTTACCTGCGGTGTTGGAGTGCAGGGGGAGAGGTGAGATATGGTGCTTCTTTTCCCATGACACTGTTTAAGGAACAGTGTTTCTAAATCACTGAAATAAGCTTTAGGAAAAAAGACCAGTTTATGTTTCTGTCTATGTCCTACATTAGTCTTTTTAAAATTTAGACTAAAGGAGCACATACAGGCTTAAAGCCAGATAAGGGCCTCATGGTATTTGATTTAGGACTGTCTCAATTCATGAGCTAATGAAGCCCCAGCTTTGGCTCTCCTGGGGCTCTACAACCAGTGCTTGGAAAGACTGTTAACTCTTGTTTTCCCGTGCATTGTTCATGGGGTTGGAGCTCCACCACCACTCAGAGTGATCCTGGTCAAACTTTGGACACGTGGCAAAATGTATTCCTGCCTTAAAAAGCCTGCAGTCTAGATAGACAGACAAATTGACCATAGCAATGTATTTCCCAGTGGGGAAGTTCAGGTTAGATATAAGGAGGAAGTTATTTACTGTTAGGGTGGTGAGGCACTGGGTTGGGTTGCCCAAGGAAGTTGTGAATGCTCCATTCCTGGCAGTGTTCAAGGCCAGGCTGGGCAGAGCCTTGGGTGACATGGTTTAGTTGTAGTATCCCTGCACATGGCAGGGGGTTGGAACTAGGTGGTCTTAAGTTCCTTTCCAACCCTAACTATTTTATGAGTCTCTGATAGTCTATGATAATCTATGTAAGGCACATAAATTTCAGAGATCTGCTCAAGAATAGTCAGAAAATATATAGCTGAACTGGGACATAGATATGACTTTGTTGGATTCTGACCTTTCCACAGACCTCAGTCTGAAGTGAAATTCAGGCCTTCTATGACAAGGTAAGATGATGTCAGGAAGCCAGCTCATACAATTATCTATTGAAGGGAAGGAATGCCATCTAGAGGATACTTGGCAGGCTTGAGAAGTGGACCCATGTGAACCTTGTGAAGTTCAGCAAGGCCAAGTGCCAAGGTCCTGCACCAGGACTGGCACAATCCCCAGTATCAGTACAGGCTGAAAAATTAAGGATTTGAGAGTAGCCTTGCAGAGAACTTGGAGAAAGGCTGGTGAAAAATTGGACATGAGCCTGCACTGTGTGCTCACACCCTAGTAAGCCAATTGTATGCTGGGTTGCATCAAAAAGAGCATGACCAGCAGGTCAAGGAAGTTGATTCTGTCCCTCTACTCTGATCTGGTAAAACCCCAGCTGGAGTGCTGTGTCCAGCTCTGGAGTCCTCAGTACACAGAAGACACGGACTTGTTGGAGTGGGTCCAAAGGAGGGATAGAACACCCCTCCTATGAGGAAAGGCCGAGAAGAGTTGGTGTTGTTCAGCCTGGAGAAGGCTCCAGGAGATCTTATTGTGGCCTTTCAATATATAAAGGAGTCTCGTAAGAGAAACAGAGATTTTACCAAGGTCTGTAGCAATAGTACAAGGGGCAATGGGGTAGATTTAGATTGGACATAAAAAATAAATTTTTTACGATTAAGGTGTTGATACACTGCAACAGGTTGCCTGATGAAGTTGTGAATGCCCTATCATTGGAAGTGTCCCAGGACAGGTTGGACAATCTGATGTAGTGAAATCTGTCCAGTGGCAGGGGAGTTGGACTACATGATCTTTAAAGGTCCCTTCTAACCAAAGCCATCATATGATTCTAACTAATAAACTCTCCTGGTTGTTGATTTGCTTTAGAGTATAGAAAAAACTTGAATGTATAGGGAAATGCAGAATCTTGAAAAAAAAATAGTACTTGAACACAGCCACTTTATAACAACAAAAGTGATTCCAAAGTCTGTAATGCTCGCAGATCAGCTGAAAGTAAATCCACTGATTTTACACCTGTTATTAAAGCATCTTCTGTTGCCCATACACTAAAGCGTGTATAGTAAGAAGTGGATTAATCTCTCAGTGGAACAATAGTACTACATCTGCTCTGCATTGAGCTGAATAATCATAGGAATCTAAGAATTAACCTAATGATTTTATTATGCCACATAACCTTGAGAGCTGTGATTACAGTATGGCAATTGAAGACTGAGTTTGTTTGGTTTTTTTTAGAGTATTTTTATTGTTTGTTTAATGTGGTTTATGTTACTAATTTATTGCTTTAATCTGTAAATTTAAGAAGATTCACCATTTAATAACTGGCCACCTTCCAAAATACCTCATCCAAAGCAGAAATCTTTGAAGGAACAAGAGCTTCAGTAAGACCTGAGTGAAAAGAAGTGATGCCAAGCTCTCGGTAAGATCCAGTGCCTCATTCTCATGTTAGGGTATCCTTTTCTTACTTTCTTTCATTTCCAATAATATCACAGCCTGTAGGACAATCATGACTAGGCAAATATAGTCCATGGTGTGAGGAACCCAAACCAGCAGAAATATACCTACCAAAGAAGAGAGGCTGGCTGAGGAGACACTTCCAGCCACTGTAGCATTCAGTTCAGAAGCATCTATGAATGTATTCATGGCATAGCAGTGAAAGTTAATGAGCACCTATTTGAGAAGCCAGGTTTTGTTTTGTGCCAGTACGCAAATGCATATGCTCTGAAAATTCATTAGCTTGAGGGAAGCCCTTCAGTTCACCCATGCTTTCTAGCTACACTGCATTTCTTTTTGTACTTTCCTTCTTATCTAGCATTTCTACCTGGGGAGGCACAGAAAATCATTGCTGCAATACAGCTAAACATTAACATTTTTAAATTTTGCTATTGAAATCCAAACCAACTGAATTATCTTCAGGTCTTGGAAAAGTTCTCCTATAATAGTAACATCCAGCACTATAAAAATTCCAGACAAAAAAGAGCATATGAGCAATGAAAGACAACAAAAATATTCGTAAGTACTTCCAGTTGTTACTGGCATTCAATATTGTTTTATTTTAATGGCTATACACTTGCATTAGATATTGATATGATTACTTTTGACTGGATTCTTGAGTATATATGTATGTGTGTACATATATTCTGTCTAGAGATAATGGTACCTCTTAAAAAAACAAAAAAAGCTTCTGCCAAAACTCTTGGATTCTAATAGGAAAGAAAAAGGTGACACTATGTTTTTTAAACATTATTAGTGTGTCATTTTCCTGTTTTTGCGGTTAAAGTTTTCCACAACAATTTATGTATCCCTAGGCTATGCAACGTATTGTTTTCAGAGTTGTCAGGAAAAAAAAGGACCATTTTAGCACACAATACACTTTGCATCTAACCCAGCAACAACAGGCAATCTGAATTCAGCTGCACAAGAAATAATTTACATGATTTTAATAAAGTCAGGACTCAGTCTTCATTACAGATGTAACTGGGAGCCTAGAAAAGGAAAGGCAGGAGATCTCTTTAAGTATCACAACATTTCTCTAGAGAGCTTGGATGATAGGCTGGGAAAGTTGGGGCTGTTCAGCCTGGAGAAGAGAAGGCTGCGTGGAGACCTCATAGCAGCCTTCCAGTATCTGAAGGGGGCCTATAGGGATGCTGGGGAGGGACTCTTCATTAGGGACTGTAGTGATAGGACAAGGGGTGACGGGTTAAAACTTATACAGGGGAAGTTTAGATTGGATATAAGGAAGAAGTTCTTTCCTGTTAGGGTGGTGGGGCACTGGAATGGGTTGCCCATGGAAGCTGTGAATGGTCCATCCCTGGTGGTGTTCAAGGTCAGGTTGGATGAAGCCTGGAGTCGCATGGTTTAGTGTGAGGTGTTCCTGACCACGGCAGGGAGGATGGAACTAGATGATCTTAAGGTCCTTTCCAACCTGAACTATTCTATGATTCTGTGGTTCTGTGAATGCCAGAGGTTTTAGTGGAAATGCAAGCCCTTTCACATACACAGCACAGAGTATTAATAACATGCTTTGAGTGAAGAGATTTTAAAAGGGAGCTTTAAAATCCTTACATAATAAACAAAGTAAATAAAAAAGCAATTTAAGACGGTAAGAATATGTTTTTACCTATATAGAGAAAACAGACAGAAATGTACCTAAATCACACTTTTGGATTTGTCTTGTCAGACACACAGAAGTTAGTGACTTGGGCATGCTTACAAGAAATAGTAAATAAAAATCTGAAATGACAAAGATAAATTTTCAAGTTCATTGCATGAGCATTTGGTTTCATGCAATGCTGCCTAGAAGTCTTGAAAGGACTTTCCACCATGGTCTCTAAGGGTTATAGCCTGAATGTTAAGTGTAGAAGTCTGAAAATAGAAACTAAAATAGTGAAATAATGAAAATAAATAGTAACTAAAATCTGCAACTTTTGCTGGAATGCAGATATGCTGAACCACAGTCAAGTATAAGCCTTTAGGACTGGAAAAAATGTAAAATTTTGAGATAAAGAATTTCTAAAAGTTTCTTGTACTTTTGAAGTTATTGTGAAAGACAACACTTGCCTGATTTCAAGGTTGTATAGAAACTATGTTTCTGCAAATCTGCAGTGTAGAATACTATGCTGTTAAATTACAAACGCACCAAATTTACTGATGTCACACTAAATAAGTCATAACTTGCTCATAAATTTAGGCACATTTCTGGTTTATTCTATCACTTATGAGACACATTGTATCTTTAGCAAGAACAGAGTATGTGACCTCTTTTCATTCTTCTGTTTTGGCTCCTTTTCAACAAGGACAAACTAGTATAAAAGGGAATTAGCAACAGCTACATGTTGTTTATGCAGTGTACATTATTGCAGCTTAGAACACAAAGCTCAAATGGAATTAAATAAAGATCACCATGGCTGGTTTTTTATCTATGTTACAAATGGATAAAAAAGAGAAGTTGTTAGTGCTGCTTTACACAATCAACACAAGGCTCAAGATCTGAGTTTCTAATCCACTATATCCCTGTACTTGAAAATTCTTATAGAGCTAATTAAATGTGAAGACACATATACAATTATAAACAGGACAGTTTGCATTGAAAGGGACCTTAAAGGTCACCAACCCCCTGCTGTGGGCAGCGACACCTTCTATTAGGCCAGGTTGCTCCAAGCCCTGTTCAGCCTGGCCTTGAACACTTCCAGGGATGTGGCAGCCACAGCTTCTCCGGGCAATCTGAGCTAGTATCCCACTACCATCACAGTAAAGAACTTCTTCCTAGTCTAATCTATATCTCCCCTCTTCATAGGCCACATCTGGAGTACTGTGTCCAGTTCTGGGCTTAGGAGCCAGCAAGCTGTACAAGGCACTACTGGAGAGGGTCCAGTGGAAGCCACAAGGATGACCAGGGGTTTGAAGCATCTTTCTTGTGAGGAGAGATTGCAGGAGCTGGGCTTGTTTAGTCTAGAGAGGAGAAGATTGAGAGGGGATCTCATTAATGCATATCAGTATCTCAAAGGCACATGCCAGGAGGATGGTGCCAGACTCTTGAGTGGTGTCCAGCAACAGGATGAGGAGCAATGGCCATAAACTGAAGCACAAGAAGTTTCACTTCAACATGAAGAAGAACTTCTTCATGTTGAAGGTTGGCAGAGCACTGGAACAGGCTGCCTAGGGGGCTTTTGGAGTCTCCCTCTCTGGCGACATTCAAAACCCATCCTGCTGTGTTCCTGTGTAACGTGGTCTAGGTGGCCCTGCTTTGGCAGTGGGGTTGGACTAGATGATCTCCAGAGGTCCTGCCCAGCACTTGTGATTCGGTGATTCTGTGATACGTGCCCTTGTAAAAAGTCCCTCTGCAGCTTTCTTGTAGGCCCTGTTTAGGTATTAGAAGGCTGCTCTAAGTTCTCCCTGAAGCCTTCACTTCTCCAGGCTGAACAAGCCCAACTCTCAGCCTGTCTTTATAGCAGAGGTGCTCCAGTCCTCTGATCATCCTTGTGACACTCCTCTGGACTCCCTCAAACATACCCACATACTTCTTATATTGACAGAGCTGGGAATATGAGTGTCTGCTGTTGTGAGAACAAAGTCAGGAAAGTCAGTATTTCAACACTTGCCTAGAATGTAGGTATCTTTGTTAATTCTAACATGTCTAAACACAAAATTTTGAGAATACTGTGTGACCACCTCTGTATCTGGACTTTGATTTAACTTCACTAAAAACTGATTGCAAGTAGGGAAATACTCTTTTAGGAAGTTTATTCAACTGTGCAGAGGCAGAAGACCTGAGAGAAAGATTCTGATAGTGAAATACCTGATGCTAGGAAAAAGTTAGACTTTTAATCTATCAGCACGAGTTGCATGTAAAGTTTTACAAAAAATGGTTAGAATCAGGTTACTCACATCTTATTTTTAAATTGTGTATCTTCCCATGTTGGACACATTCTAAAAAATGAAAACAAAGGAGTCTGAGTAACTTTCTTAAAGACATGGTAGAAAGTAAAATTCAAGACACCATTCATCTGGGTTTTAGCATTGATTGGAGAAGCCTGAGAAAGAAGATTTATTTATAGTGAGGATAATATCTCCCTGCTCCTAAACAACCATAAATTTTATCTTACGGCTTTTAAATTATTCATCCAGCCAGTTGGATGATACAGCATTTACAAATACCATGTCACTACAGGATAATGGTAGTAACCTACACAGTGCACACATCTTCCTCTCCTACTGGGTTTAAACACAGGAAAAGTGACTGGTCGTCTCCAACCAGCTTACTAAAGTGACTGGTCACTCTTGTTCCTCTTTCTGTGGCTTGGGACAAAATCCATGCTACATGGGCACAGTCAGACTGGAGTGAAAGTAGTATGAAAGGAGCATAAGAACTTTCTCCAAGTGTCTGTCAGCAGGGAGACTTCTGAAGATCTGGGGCTACCTCCAGCAGTCAGCATGCCTCTTCCCAAAGATAATAAGGAATTTAGAAAAGGGTTTGGAGAGGCACATCCTTGAAGCTATTGCTTTTGCATGTATAGTATTGCCACAGGAAGCCTGTTACCCGGAAAGAGGCAACAGATCTCTCTGTGAGTAACCATGAATGCAAGTGTTGCAGGTTTGGGGTAAATCATTAACATCTGATTGATTAAGGACCTACTTTTCAATGTGCTTTTCACCATTGTTTTCTGAGCTACATGAGTTCCTTGAGTGCAAACCATAAGATATATTGATGAAAGCTAACTAACCAGGAGGTTCCTCGATTGTGTAGAAGACAATTTCCTTCTGCAAGTAATAGAGGAGCCGACAAGGAGAGGTGCCATGCTTGACCTCATGCTCACCAACAGGGAAGGGCTTTTTGGAAATGTGACTCTCCAGGGCAGCCTTGGATGCAGCGATCATGAGATGCTTGAATTTGAGATCCTCAGGACAGTGAGAAGAGCGTGCAGCAAGCTCACTGCCCTGGACTTCAGAAGAGCAGATTCTGGCCTCTTCAGGAACCTGCTTAGTAAGGTTCCATGGGATACAGCCCTAGAGGGCAGGGGGGGCCAAGACTGTTGGTTGATATTCAAGGATCACCTGCTACAAGCTCAGGAGTGTTGTATCCCAACCAGAAGGAAGTGCAGCAGGAGGGCCAGGAGACCTCCTTGGATGGATAAGGAGCTGCTGAGGAAAAATCAAATGAAAAAAGAGGCTTATAAAAGGTGGAAGCAAGGACAGGTGGCATGGGAAGAGTACAGGGATGTTGCCCGGGAAGCTAGGGACCAGGTTAGGAAAGCTAAGGCCCAGTTAGAATTAAACTTAGCTAGAGGTATTAAAGATAACAGGAAGGGATTCTACAGGTATGTAGCAAATAAAAAACAGACTAGGGACAATGTAGGCCCCCTCTGGAAGCTCCCAGGAGAACTGGCTACCCTGGATTTGGAGAAGGCTGAGGTTCTGAATGACTTCTTTGCCTCAATCTTCACTGGCAAAGGCTGTGACAAAACCACCCAAATCTTGGAAGGCAGATGCAGGAACTGTGAGAATGAAGACCTTGGGCCCACTGTAGGAGAGGAACTGGTTCGAGACCATCTTAAAAATCTGAACGTGCACAAGTCCATGGGACCTGATGAGATCCATCCACGGGTCCTGAAGGAGCTGGCAAATGAAGTTGCTAAGCCAATGGCCATCATATTTGAGAAATCATGGCAGTCAGGTGAAGTTCCCGATGACTGGAAAAAGGGAAATATAACCCCCATTTTCAAGAAGGGGAAAATGGATGACCCGGGGAATTACAGACCGGTCAGTCTCACCTCTGCCTGGCAGAATCTTGGAGCAGATTCTCCTGGACGGCATGCTAAGGCACATGAAAATCAACAAGGTGCTGGGTGACAGCCAGCATGGCTTCACTAAGGGGAAATCCTGCCTGACCAATTTGGTGGCCTTCTATGATGGGGCTACAGAACTGATGGACAGGGGTAGAGCAGTTGATGTCATCTACCTGGACTTGTGTAAAGCGTTCGACACTGTCCCACACAACATCCTTGTCTCTAAATTGGAGAGACATCAATTTGATAGGTGGACCACTTGGTGGATAAAGAACTGGCTGGATGGCTGCACACAAAGAGTTGTGGTCAATGGCTCAATGTCTGTCTGGAGACCAGTAAGGAGTGGTGTCCCTCAGGGATCGGTGTTGGGACCGGTCTTGTTTAACATCTTTGTTAAGCTGTGTGGTTCGGTTGATACCCTGGAGGGAAGGAATGCCATCCAGAGGGACCTTGACACGCTTGTGAGGTGGGCTGATGCCAACCTCATGAAGTTTAACCATGCCAAGTGCAAGGTCCTACACCTGGGTCGGAGCAATCCCTGGCACAGCTACAGGTTGGGCAGAGAAGAGATTCAGAGCAGCCCTGCAGAGAAGTACTCGGGGGTGTTGGTCAATGAGAAAATGAACATGAGCCAGCTGCAGTGTGCGCTTGCAGCCCAGAAAGCCAACCGTATCCTGGGCTGCATCAAAAGGAGCGTGACCAGCAGATCGAAGGAGGTGATCCTGCCCCTCTACTCTGCTCTCGTGAGACCTCACCTGGAGTATTGTGTGCAGTTCTGGTGTCCTCAACATAAAAAGGACATGGAACTGTTGGAACAAGTCCAGAGAAGGGCCACGGGGATGATCAGGGGACTGGAGCACCTCCTGTATGAAGACAGGCTGAGGAAGTTGGGGCTGTTCAACCTGGAGAAGAGAGGGCTGCGTGGAGACCTCATAGCAGCCTCCCAGTATCTGAAGGGGGCCTATAGGGATGCTGGGGAGGGACTCTTCATTAGGGACTGTAGTGACAGGACAAGGGGTAACGGGTTAAAACTTAAACAGGGGAAGTGTAGATTGGATATAAGAAGGAAATTCTTATTTCTTACTAATTCTTATCCCCTCCAGTGGTGAGGCACTGGAATAGGTTGCCCAGGGAGGTTGTGAATGCTCCATCCCTGGCAGTGTTCAAGACCAGGTTGGACGAGGCCTTGGGTGATACGATTTAGCGTAAGGTGTCCCTGCCCACGGCAGGGAAGTTGGAACTAGATGATCTTAAGGTCCTTTCCAACCCTAATTATTCTATGATTCTATGATGCTATGATACATGTAGGTATTTTTTACAGGGTATGAAGTATAATTTAACATTAAAAATCAGTATTGAAGTAAACAAGTTGGTACAGAAAGTTGGTACAGAAACAAGAAGATAAAAATTGCAGTGGTATGTGCATGCTACAGAAGTGATTAATAAAATGCTTACTCTCTCAAACAAGAAAAGTAAGTTTCAACATTGCACTTATCAGCCGATCAGTCTTAAATTGCTGGGGCCTACAAAAGAAATCGTTATTAATATCAGAAGATCTTACTGTAGGACAAACAAACAGTAGTTCTACTTTATCACAGAAATTTTCTTCTAGGGTTTCTAGATGGACTGTGGGAAATTTCCTTCCTTGCTTCTTACATCACCCTCAATTAACATCCTACTTACAAGGCTATTTCTAGCAATGTTAGTAGTCATCAGTAGGTAAGTAGGGAACGGAATGGATGTCATGCCAGCTCTTGAAAATCTTACATTCTCTAAATGGAGATTAAGTATGTTTGGATTACTATAATTTGGTCCATATCAAACTCAATTTGACTTTCAATTCTGTTCAGGCATGAAGACTGAGGATCCCAGGCAAGTGTAGTCCCTCTGTTCTTGTCATGGTTTAAGCCCAAGTACCGTGCAGCCACTTGCTCACTCCCCACCATCCCAGTGGGATGTGGGCTTGAATATAAAAAAAGGTAAAAACCTGTGGGCTCAGAAAAGAAGAGTTTAATAACTAAAATAAAAGCAAATTATTATAATACATATTACACAACAAATATTTGTTATAATATAACAAAATATTGTAACACAATAACAATAGGCACTAAAGAGAGAAAGAGGAAGAAATGCCCCCCCCAACAACCAACAAGTGATGCACAATATAATTGCTTACCACTCACTGACCAATGCTCAGCTTGTCCCCAAGCACTGATGGGCTCCTTCCAGCCAGCTCTCCCTAGTTTATATACTGGGCATGGCATGCAGTGGTATGGAATACCCCTTTGGCTAGTTTGGGTCAGGTGTCCTGTCCTTCCTCCCACTGGCAGAGCATGAGAGACTGAGAAGTCTTTGGTCAGGGTAAGCAACAACTGAAACATCAGTGTGTTACCAGCATGTTCTCAGACTAAAGCCAAAACACAGCACTGCACCAGATACTAGGAAGAAAATGAACTCTGTTCCAGCTGAAAAAAGGACAAAACTGAATAAAAAGAGTCACAACATGTGCAGTTCACTTGTTCTTTAATTTTCCTGTTAAGAGCAGAAACTGCACAGTTTGAGATCTTCCAAGACACAACTAACCAAACTCCCCCAAACTCCTTCTGCAGTTAAAACCAGGAAAACTCGAATCTATGATATTCAGATGTATTAGTGCCAGTACAGGATGCCTGTTATACATTATAGTATTTAAGAAGCAATTCAGCGATTGATTTTTTTTGTCATGTCACCGTAATAACTGAAAACAGTGCTCTCAGTTACACAGTAACTGTGAAAATAAATTGTATATGAAATCAGATACAGCAGATCTGAGAAAGAAACACTTAAATGATTAGACCAAAATGATTAGTTAACAACATTTTTTATCAATCACCACAAAAAGATATTGAAAAAGCTCCTGCATATCTGTTTGCATCTGAGAAGTGAATGTTCAAACTTAGGTTCATTCTAGTATGTCTGAGTAATAAAAGGCAAACACTTGGAGCTCTGCTCGTTTTCTCTAACTAAACACCGTTGTATACTAGCCACTCTCTTGGATTCTCTTTATTTTCAGAGGTGATATTGTCCTCCAGTTAAACTGACTGCCACTGTTTCCAGGGTACTGGGTCCAAGCCACTTTTTTCAGTCCTGAAATGCAACAGAATTAATTTGCCTTAGAAACTTTCTACCTAGTTTTTTCTCGTTTGCACTCAGTACTGCTGCTGGTATACAGAAAAGAGAGATGAGGAAAACTAAAATCAGCTATATCTTCAGCTTGTCACATTTCTTGTTGCCTATTCCCTCTATTACAACAGCTTTCCTCTGGCACCTGAAGGAAATAATTTGACTTCCCATAAATTATGCTTCACTGCCCAGAGACTCATTCTCTTACTCAAAAAGCCTTCCAAAAATGCCACTAACCAAAATAAATGAGTGCCTCTTCATATAGTTTCCCTTTCTGCATTGAACAAGCTCTTTTCAGGCATCTTTAGCCACTTACTATCTCCTTTTAGGGCTCACCTAGAAGGATTGTCTTTCTCGAGGACAAAGGAGACAAGGATTTATATGAGCAGGTGTCTCTTGCAGCATTCCTGATAGTAACACTCTTTTGGACAACATACGCAATAGCACAGTGCAACCAGAATCAGTCTAGAAAGAGACTGGAGTGGAACTGTTGGAGAGTGTATTATTCCAACAGCCTATGAAGGGTGGAGGGACAGAGGAAAACAAGAAAGAAAGTACTTTAAAAAAAAAAAAAAAAACTGGAAAAGTTCTTGCGTGTTTGACAGTTTGTAAACTCCAGGCTTAAATCAAAAGCTCACTGTACCCTCACATAGCAGGTAACTATGCATTTTCTTGAGAGGTAACTTAAATATTTTACTGAACTAAGCAAATTTAACTGGGACTGAAGTGACAAAACCCCAAATTTTTACTCTCAGGTGCTGGCTGGGTGACAGAATAAATTCACAGATGTTGCTGTGGATTCTGACATGGTGAACTTTAATATATCCTTTTCTGAATCTACTACCTCTATTAGACACATGCTTTTAGATAGAGGGGAGAAAATCTGCACTAGAGAAAAACAAGTTTAATGTAATAAAGGGTAGTAGTTTTCTCAAGAACTAAGTCATAGCCTTTTCAGCAAGATGGATGCTTTATGTGTGGAATGAGTATGAGCTCATACTGGTGGGTCTGAATATGCAGTTGTGTATGACATGTATGAACATGCAATTGTGTTGCCCACTAAGAAAACCAGATAAGACTTCTCTGGTTTATTTTGCATAAACTTCACTTACTTCTTCAGCATACCAAAACCCAAGGAGGATCTTTAGATGCAAGTTGCAGTGCCTAATGCTAACTTTGGTAATATGAGATCATGACTGTTCTCTTTGCTCCCTGCTCAAGATACTTCTCAACTTCTCTTAACATCTTTTCTAAGTGCTGGGCTGATCTTGCTTTGCATCCAAGGCCTAAGCCTACTGCACTCTTCCAGTGCCCATGCATGCAGGTGTGCTCCCCTGCTCAGAGACTTCTCAGCTGACAGGGTGTCCTGCCATGAGATCTGCATATTAATGCCCGTTAGACTAATAGGGCAATTTGCTGCCCTGCAAGCCTAGTGTTTCAGCTGCTTATCTTCCCTTCATTTAAACTGTCAATTCCCCAGTTACAGCAGAGGGGAATAAAACTGACCCAAACTGAAACAACCAACACGTTTCAATTACATGTTGAATTGAGAGGGCCATGCGTGCCATGCGTAGGAGACTTCCCCTGTGCAATGAGTACTTTTTGTGGCAGATACCTCTGGGCTGAAACTGTTTCTGCATGAGGCTAATCATAAGCCTGGGGGCTAAACACCCCTGGAACTTTCTGGGTGATGGGATGGAGGCAGCAGATCTGCCCATCTATTTTCCTTCCAGTTTCTTTGAAATTCAGTTTTGGTCCACAGATGTGTACAAGCAGGATCTCTACCTTATAATAGAGAAGAGCGCTTGCTTTCACACCACATTTCTAAGTAAAATGCCACCAGGCATCAAGCCCCTCATCCTTTTTTCCACCCTTAAGGTACTGTCCCCCTTGTTTACCTGCTCCTCTGCCCTACAAGTTTCCTGTACACCACTGCATGGACAGGTACCATGCAGACCTCCTTACAGCCCCCTACAGCCTCCGTTTAGTCAACCATCCAGTCCCTGTAAAGCCTGCATAGCAGCTGCCCAGGCTCCCCTCCAGCTAGCGTGCAGCCTCTAGAGAACTCCTGAACATGGCCACTTCAGCCCCATAGCTCTCCTGCCTCCACTACAGGGTGCCACATGCAACCACCTCGGGCAACCCAGTGTCCCCATTGAGGTGCTGGAGCAAGTCCAGAGAAGGGCAACAAAGCTGGTGAAGGGTCTGGAGAATAAGTCTTACACGGAACAGCTGAGGGAACTGGGGTTGTTTAGTCTGGAGAAAAGAAGGCTCAGTGGGAACCTTATCGTTCTCTACAATTACCTGAAAGGAGGTTGCAGTGAGGTGAGGGTTGGTCTCCCAAGAAACAAGTAATAGGACAAGAGGTAACAGCCTCAAGCTGCACCAGGGGAGGTTTAGAGTGGATATTAGGAAAAATTACTTCACAGGTTAATCAGGCATTGGAACAGGCTGCCCAGGGAAGTGGTGGAATCACCATCCCTGGAAATGCTCAGAAAATCATGTAGATGCCCTCAGTGACATGGTTTAGTGGTACACTTGGCAGTCCTGGGATGAAGGTTGGACTCGATGATCTTAAAGGTCTTTTCCAACCTACTTGATTCTGTGATTCAGCCCCACACCCTCCATCCCCTACGCAGCCATCCCCCCCACGCACCTTCCATCCCCTAGAGAGCCACCCCATCCAGTGCCCCTCCACAGCCTTCACACTCTGTAGCCTGCATAGAGCCACCCCCAGTCCCGCGCAGCAAGGCAACCCGACGGGGCACGCCGGCGGCAGCACCTGCCTGCTCTCATGTGGCGAGGTAAGCGCGGCTCGGCGGGGAGCCCGGCTCGCCGACCCCTTCTGCCGCAGCAAGGGTTAACAGCGGGGCCCGCGGGCACATGACAGCCGCGGGACACGGGTCGGCCCGGCGAGGAGCCGCACGCTGCTGCCGGCGACGGACGCGAGCGCCGCGGGGCGTGAGCGGCGGATCCCCGCCCCGTTGAGGCTGCCCCTGGGATCGGCCCCTTCGCTCCTGTCAGCTGCCCCGTGCCCCCCGCCGCCAGCCCGGGCGGGGAGAGGGTGAGTCGGCGGCTCCCGGCCTCTGTGTCAGACCGGGGAGAGGGGGAGGAGAAAAAGCAAAACAAACCCTCTTGTGGTGAAGTTACTTGGCAGTTACTCATCTGGCTGACAAGCCAGCAGCGGAGATGAGGACGCAGTGCTGTCTGGGAGGACGGGACAGACACCCGCCCGGGAGATTTGTCATCCCGCCGTGAATAAGCGGAGATAGGTAGTGGCGAGAGGAGGCTGCGGAGCGGAGAGCGGCGGGGCTGAGCGGAGCAGAGCGGAGCAGCGCGGAGGGCTCGGCGGGCAGCGTGAGCAGGGCGGGCAGCGCGGGGGGAGCCCGAGGTCGGCCGGGGGCGCCGGCCGGATCGATGCGCGGCCCGCGGGGCTGCCCCGCTGAGCCTCATGGCCCCGGCGCAGAGCAGTATCTTGCCTGTGGCTTGTGGTCATCCAGGCAGTGTCCCCGCAGGCGAAAAAAAAGACATGTCGTGCAGAGTAAGATGACAGCTCTGCCTCATTTGTGAGCCTCTGTGCTGCCAGTTAACTTCGGCTTCTTAATAGTCTTGAAACTCATGACTTTCAGCTGTGTCCTTCTCTCCCAAGACTTTAGTTAGCTTTTGGCCCTGGTTGAAGATGCTAATGCTTTAGCTGCAAGGTCTATGGGATGAGCCGTATGTGTAGTAAGCGTGACGGTGGGTATCTCCCAGGCCATCCACCGGGCAGCAGCTGGCGGTTAACTCTCGCTGCTCCACTAGTGATAGTTACAGTGAAGGCACCAGCGCATGGTGCCGGTGGCCCTGTGCCTCTGTCACTGCGTTGTCACCAGCTCGCACGGGGACACTGTTGGTGGTTTCCCGTGTCCTATTTGCACTGAAGCTTTCACTGTTGCTGACGCTGCAACATTAGCAATTGTGGTTACACTCCTGGAAAGTCCAAAGTCATTACAGGCGAAGCTAGCAGGGAGCCGGTGTGAGTAAAAAGGTGCACGACTCTGGATTTGCAGAAGCCTTTGATTACTAGGTAACATTGCCGTGGCTCTTGACAGCACAGCATGTTAGAAAGCATGCCTCTGACTCTGGCACTCAGTGCTGCTAGATTTGTATTGTTTTTTTCAAGCAGCTGCTCTGAAGTTTGTCGCTAGCCCTAATGACAATAATGTTGCTTCTGAAAAGCTCATGCTGTTCTGTTACAGAAACCACTTGCAGTAGCGCAGCTCTGACACTTAAGAGCACTACCAGAAAAAAAGCTTAGGAGATCCTAATTACCATAATAAAAACCTGCAAAGACTTTTCTGGCAGAATGGTAAAAATGGTTGGTCCAAACTATATCATCCTGCCCACTGGTAACAGCTGCCCTTTTGGTGGCAGTTGCAGCAGTACTGGTGATTGTGCTCTACTCTGTGTTTGTACAGTCCCTTGCACAAATGCATTCCTTTCTCTGACTAATCTCCCTAGGTATTATAGTGATGCAAGTAATAAGTAATTAGTTTATTTCATTGCACTAGCTCTGAGAAAGTTATATTTGGGGGTTGGTTGTCTCGCAGTGCTATAGACGTCCTCCATTAGCTTTATTTGTCTTGCTCGTTAATATTGCATCAAGGATGTATTCTTCTGATGTTTGAGAGCTAGAAACTTTCAGATGTGTGTCCCTCGTCTGACCACCTGGGCCTAAGAAAAATATGGTATTATCAGAGTACTATAGTTTGGTATGAAGTCCCCCATGGTAGTCCAAGAATACAATTGTCAAGAAATGGATACAAATGACCAAACCAGTGGATGCTAATGAGAGGTATTTGTTATTCTCAGTGGTGCATGACTGCTGAGATGCTGTCTGGCATGGAGGGTGGGAAAAGATTCTCTATAAATTGAGTGGAAAGCTTATTTTGTAGTTTCAGTTTTGAAGCTGCATTGTCTTCATTTATTGCAGCTGTGATTCTTAATGTACTTATTCTTCCAAGCCTAATCTCAAGCTCTCAGCTATTGGTTGTTTTTTTTCCCCTAGTTAAACCTCTGTGGTTTTCCTTTCCAAGAGAATTTATTGTCATGGTTTAGTCTGTGAGCTATAGACAGATACCTGTATGAAATCTGTAATACCAGCACTTCCTATATGTGTGTGAGCTTTTTAGAAAATAAATTCTTAAATTGGTGTTTTACACCTGTGTTAGGTGTGTCCTTGTCACAAGCAGTTGTGAGACACAAAAAACCTCAGGAGCCTCCAACACCCCACTTCTATGGACAGTGAGTGGTCAGTGAGGTTGAGATCAGGCATCTCTATAGCTTTTGGTGGCTGTCCTTTTCCCCTTTCCATCCCAGTCCTTGAGTCCACCCAGACTGACTCATCAGGACTTTGTGTCAAGGGACAGAGTGACTTCTGAGTATTGCAGTGTGGTGCCACTGACAGGTGATGCTCCAAATACAATGGCGATGGCAAGGAGGTAAGGGCTGGCAAGGGAGAGCAGAGCTTAGAGCTTAAAGGGGAGGTAGTCCCTTTCGGTGGACTTTGAGTAGCAGAGGGAACATGGAGAAAGGCTTGGCTGTTTGTGGTTGTGGTGGGAATGAGGGAAGGCAGTCATAGTCTTGGATTGCACAGTCCTAAGGGAGGGATTTTCAGTTCTTGCTTGCTTCTGTGGCTTATGGTAGCTGTTGAAGAGGTGAGGTGGAGGTGTCTCCAATAAAGAATAGAAACGAGGGACTGTTTGGTGCATTGTCTTTCAGTCTTGTTTGGTTTGAGCTAGTCCTTGCTACCCTGTGTGCAGTGTGCCAGTGTCTGGTAACTACTTCTGTGAAAGTGTCTCTAGGCTGCTTTTATTACAGTTCCTTAAACTGATCTCTGTGGTGGAGTAATTCATCTTTTATTGAAGTTGAAATGTATCTTCAGTGGGTGAAGCAGTAAGCCAAGTCTGGTTACTTTTCAAAAGTGCACTGTGAAAGCAGGCTATATGGCATATTGTGCTGCAAGCACAGAATTGTGAATTCTTCTTTTGTTTTGCTTTCTGAAGGATTAGTGTTTCAGTTTTCCAGGGCTTCAGCTTAAATTTAAATTTTACTATATGGCTTTCTGAAAGTGAATTTATGAATCATTGTTGTGGATTTTGAGTAATTATGTTGTCATGTTGTTATTGATAGATGCAGAGTCAGAGCTTTGAGTAATGCCAGCTTAAAAAAAAAGTCTCAAGAAGCAGTGGACATAATTGTATGTCCCCTATCTGTGGGAGCATGAAAAGGTCACTACAGTAACTCACTGATGGACAGAAATATTTCATTAAAAGGTGGCAAGTGCTTGTGTTCCTTTGGTAGAACAAAGTAATTTGTCAGCACAATTATTCAGGTGCTCAGGATAGTATTCTTTTCTGTGTGGTGTTTGTGTGTGTGTGTTTTAACTTAGCACATTATGCTTTGACCTTATTCAGAAGCTCTAAACATATTTCTGAATAAGATGTTGTCTTTGGTGCTGTATTCCTACAATTTCCGGGATAAATTTGGTTAGAAATTTATCACATCTTCTTACTATCACAGGTAGCTGGGACCTGATACAGAAATCAGACTTTTAGAATACATTTCCTGTCCAATTGGCATTACATACACTTTAATGCACTTCTAGGTAATCTGTTGTTTTGGTTTGAATCAGTTTGGCCACTCTAACTTTGATACGAGAGAGTCCTGACATCATGATGGAAGTTGATGCTAAAGAGTTCTGATTAATGAAAAAATACTTGCAAACATGTAAATAATATTGAAAATACCACCAAATAGTAATTTTTTTAAATGGGAAAAGTTACACGCTCCAAGGTGCTTTAGTATTTTAAAGAAAGAGCGAGCTGATCTGCATGTTAATGTGATGTTACGTATTTTCACAATAAAATCAGGAAGGACACTAGAGGAAGAAAACAGAGAAATTACTTAACTTGCTTCTGCTTTCATAAAAAAGGTTGTTTTGTTTGTATTTTCAGGTTTTTCGATTCAAAATACAGCTTACTTGCAAGAGGAAATTAATTGCGGGCTAAGAGACCTTTCTTCAAATATAAACCCCCCAGGAGTAGCTAATTATAAAATTGAGATAATGATGGCATAAAACACTGCCACTCATTAGGATGCAATGTTACTGAAGAAGAATAGCAAAGAAGGCCAAACTACGAACAACACAGGTTGTGTATTCACCTGGATTTTATAAGGCTAGTAGGTCTGTGTAAGCTATGTAGAAATATTGTTCTGTTGATCATAAATTAAAGATGCTGTTGTTGAGTAAAGCTAATGCATTTGTCATACACAATCTTTTCTTGTTTATATTAGAACCTTTCTAATGTAGTCAAAATTGCAGACAAGAATTACAGCAAGGATGATTTTTATTTGTAGCCGATTTACAGCAACATGGTATATGGCCTTGCCAACGGAAAATCTGCTTTCCTATTGTATGTCCTTTTCTAAGGATCTAGTTGCCTGTGTTAGGGTAAGGTATATCCTGCATTTGTAACAAACACTGACAGTTCAAGAACATTCGGTTCCCTCTGTCCGTCACTGAATTACAGAGAGTAATTTGTGCTTCAGTGTTAATCTTCCTAAATGCTTCAGGCAGGCATGGAAATAAATAATGCTGCTTTTAACTGATGTACTTTACAATTTTTATTTCCATAATGTATAAATATAACCATGAAAAATAGTATGCAAAATAAATCTTCTATGACCATTTAAATGTGGTTAGGGCATATATCTTATTACTGTCAGTAGGGATTTTGCTCTTAACTTTGAAGACAATACGCTTAGGCCTTTCATTATTATTGAGTTTTAACTGCAGAATGTGTGAGAATATCTATGCACAGATGTCTATAGAGACATTTAGGTGGCTTTTGCTCTTATCTGGAAGTGTGCTATGAATGCAGTTCTGCAAAATAGGGGTGTTTTTGTTGGTTTGTTTTTTTTTCATAGTTCACAGGATGGAGAAAATTGAGACACTGCAGAATCATAGTAAGTGAAGGGTCAAATATGAAGGGTTTACATGTAATTCAATCATGAATACAGTGGTTATATATAATCTTACTGGCTTCAGTGTTGAAAATCTCGCATGCTAATGGTAAAAGTTGCGGTTCAGTGTTTTGATGCAGCAAGATCATAATACTGAGTGAAAACCATAATTGAAGCCATACTTCAGTTTTATTTCTGTCAGCTTAATTTGTTTGCTGAACAAGTTAATTAGTCACTGGGTCTATGATTGAACAAACTACTTAAATGTGTGCATAACATTAAACATATGTGCCTAGTGATGAAAGCTGGGCATGTGCTGTTCAGCTGAGTTAGGGCTGAAATTACTCCATCTGTGCAATATCTTAATCCAGTGATTTCCACTGGCAAGTGCAGCTTTTCCCTACAAATCTTTTTTATGTTAGCAAATACATAGATCTAGTTGCTTCTGCCTTGATGTAGGCTGTGGCTGAGATGACCTCTCAAATCCCTTACCAGTCGTGTGTTCTAAGAGTTATATAGCAGGAAAATGTAAATGATGAAAAGTCAAGGTTCCAAAAAATTAGGACGATTTGAAAGATGTCCTTCAGAATTTGCTATTCTATAATTACATTTAAATTATGGCATATCTATATGCTTACAATAAGCATCTACTTTTGAATTAGTGTTTGTAGCTACTACTCTGCTGTGTTTTTTGCAATATTTTTCTATTGTTAAGTGCCACAGAGTATGAAGGTCCATAGAGGCATTTCTGTGGTTTTGTGACTTTCTCTTGATTTTGCTGTATGCACATTCTTTAGAATGTGAACTGATATCTCTTCCATGTTTTATCTGTTTCTGCATAGTGCTGGCATACTGTTTGTGCTTTTTGGGACCATTTTATTAATAGACCGAAGAGATGGCAATAGTTGTGTTCATCCTAATGGCAACATCCTATCAGTCTTTCCACTCCTGGCTGCCTTCTTCACTTGGTCAGCATTCACTTAATTTCATGGCTGATTTAGCTAATGCGAAGGCAGCTGACCCTATTGCAAACTTTAGTTTTTGAAAAGGCAGGTTTTCTCCATGATAAAGCTCTAAGTCATTGCTTGGCTTTGTTCTTTCTCCCTGACAGACCATATAGTGCTTGTAATTTTTTTTCTTGTAACCAATAATTTCACAAAGCTAAGAGTCATATGCAGTCCTCTTTTATTTATTATTTACTACAATATCCATTCTTTTTATTTATGTACTTTTTTAAACAGGCATAATACAGTGGATTACTTACTGACTTTGGATTGATATCAGTCAGAGCTGTGGATCTGTAAAAACCACTTTGATTACATTAACTTCTTAAAAATGAATGGGAGGTCATGCAGTATGAGTCATCAGACAACAGGTATTCCTCATAGGCCTAGAATGATCAGTGGACAGCAGATTCCACCCTATCAGAGTTCATGCAGGGACTCCCTGCCCATCTTCAAACAGCAGCGCCCCAGTCCCTGCTATTGGAAACTTGTCTGCCAGCCTTCACTTAAAGATGCCCCTTGGAGGAGGCGTAGCTCCTCAGAGCAACATCATTGACAGTACTATTCACCTCCCTGCTCTAGGTCCTAGGAAACAAGTTGTTACCGATGGGAAGCCTGTATTACAAGTCCCGCAGCCCGCAGGACTGCCAGCCCCACAGTCTTTAAAGCCAGAACAGCAAGAATTTGGAAATGCTTTCTCCCCATGCACAGGTGAAGGCAGGACTCCTGTTGCTACTAGGAATAGCATTTTTTCTCCACTCTCACATACCCAGATGTACGGTTTTAGGAGATGGAATCCAGTCTCTTCTTTACCACTCTTTTACTGTAAAGGAAGAGATACTGAAACAAAATGCTTCGCTATTTTCCATAAAAGTAATTCGTAGTTCAGTTATTTGCAGGGGCTTTATATTATACAGCAGTTGCTCAGAATCCCTGAGCTGTCCTAAGATTCTTTATGAACAGTGTATTTGCTTTGCTAACCTAACCTCTTGACTCAGCAAAACCATGTAGTCATTTTATGTTCTGTGGCATCAGAATTTTGTGAGTGCTGTCAGAAATCCTCCTTCTTGCATTCATGAACACAGCTTTCCACTCATGACTAAGAGTTGCTTACTGATGAAAGCAGCAATGTAGTCATGCTTTTTTAGTGTGCTTAGGCTGGACAAGCTGTAAAGCACTTTGGAGCATGTCTTGACCATAGACTTGCAATCCAGGTTTAGGAACCACTGTTCATGCTGTAGAAAATAATGATGCATAACCCTCACTAAATTTGGAGATTTGTCCTCTGTGGGTAAGTGCTTACGCATCAAATGAAAAAATACTTGACTGTGTGCTTTTGGGTTTTTGAAGTCAATACAGAACTTTTAAGTTTTTAGCACTTCTTGACTCTGATCATGCTGGAGATAGGTATACTTTTCTGGAGGAGTTTTGGTATCACACTTTTGAAACTGAATGCACGTAGACATGAGAATTTAATTTATAGAAAAGAATTAAATAATTTTACAATACCAAGAAAAGCTTGGATTGATAATTTGGTGAAAGTGCAGGAAGGGAGACATTTTCCATTTTATTACAAGTCTGTTGCTTCTCTCAGTTTTCTGTTTATCTTCACTACTTACTTTTGAAAACTGTTACAAAGTCCCTCCCTCTTCAGCAACGCTTGCAGGCTTGAAACCATCATCATTTAGAACAAGTTGAAAGTTAACTGCATGCTTGAGTGCTCTGCTGAGTCAGACCAGTGGTAATACATATACATATTAATTGAGTGACCTCTGAGATCACCATCTGGTGACTGTTTCTGTCGTAGTTGTGGGTGTAATTCACAGCATATGAGGGCTTTCTGTCTCTCACTGCAGAGAGAGCCTGATTCCTGCTGTCTTCAAAATTACATGCCTAAAAACAGGGAATCCATACTGAGTTATATGAAATTGCTCTACATAACATCTAATCCACCTGCAGTATGTGTTGCAGAGCATTACCACAGGGTGAACAGAACATCACCAAGTTTAATGTCCTTGATCTGGGGATTTTGATCTTCTGTGCCTGGCCGTTCTGTTCCTAGCTGCTGTCATTTTTATCTTTCCTTCTTGGCCTGATTAGCTTTCACATATAGTCTGGTATTTTTTTGGATAGCGGTAGAGAATTCAGCTGAAGGGCTGACATTAGGGAAGTTCATGTATAAACAGTGATGGTTAGGCAAGATACTGTAGACTTCAGGACTTGAGATTCTGTGTTTCTATGGATTTAGATTAGTAATTCATCATGTTTTAAAGTTGTTTTTATTAGCAGGACCACTTACAAAGTTGAAGATTATGCATGTGGGAACATACCTACTATGGAGCAGCTAAGTCTCTCATTCACTTGTTCATATCCAGATAAATTTTTAACTTGCTGTGCTGCGTAAAGCATGCATGTACACAAGTAAGACTTTAAACTGTAAAGAACTGGCTGGATGGCAGCACGCAAAGAGTTGTGGTCAGTGGTTCAATGTCCAGCTGGAGACCAGTAACGAGTGGTGTCCCTCAGGGATCGGTGTTGGGACCGGTCTTGTTCAACATCTTCGTCGCTGACATGGACAGTGGGATTGAGTGCGCCCTCAGCAAGTTTGCCGATGACACCAAGCTGTGTGGTTCGGTTGATACCCTGGAGGGAAGGAATGCCATCCAGAGGGACCTTGACACGCTTGTGAGGTGGGCTGATGCCAACCTCATGAAGTTTAACCATGCCAAGTGCAAGGTCCTACACCTGGGTTGGAGCAATCCCTGGCACAGCTACAGGTTGGGCAGAGAAGAGATTCAGAGCAGCCCTGTGGAAAAGGACTTGGGGGTGTTGGTTGATGAGAAAATGAACATGAGCCAGCCTCAGTGTGCGCTTGCAGCCCAGAAAGCCAACCGTATCCTGGGCTGCATCAAAAGGAGCCTGACCAGCAGGTCGAAGGAGGTGATCCTGCCCCTCTACTCTGCTCTCGTGAGACCTCACCTGGAGTATTGTGTGCAGTTCTGGTGTCCTCAACATAAAAAGGACATGGAACTGTTGGAACAAGTCCAGAGAAGGGCCACGAGGATGATCAGGGGACTGGAGCACTTCCCGTATGAAGACAGGCTGAGAAAGTTGGGGCTGTTCAGCCTGGAGAAGAGAAGGCTGCGTGGAGACCTCATAGCAGCCTTCCAGTATCTGAAGGGGGCCTATAGGGATGCTGGGGAGGGACTCTTCATTAGGGACTGTAGTGACAGGACAAGGGGTTATGGGTTAAAACTTCAACAGGGGAAGTTTGGATTGGATATAAGGAGGAAATTCTTTCCTGTTAGGGTGGTGAGGCACTGGAATAGGTTGCCCAGGGAGGTTGTGAATGCTCCATCCCTGGCAGTGTTCAAGACCAGATTCGCCGAGGCCTTGGGTGATATGATTTAATGTGAGGTGTCCCTGCCCACGGCAGGGTGGTGGAACTAGATGATCTTAAGGTCCTTTCCAACCCGAACTATTCTATGATTCTATGAAAACTATTCATGTAGTTTATGCTTGTGCAGATTTCATATTTTGTCCTTTCCTACTGGTGGGTACCTAGGGGTAAATGTCTTTTGATAGGTACTTAATTTAGTTAAACCTTCATCTCTAGAAAGCAATAGTTTTCCTTTTGTCTCAGTATCAGTTACAGATGTTTGCATTATCCAGAGTTGATTTTGTCTTCCCCCCCCCCCCCCCCCACTTTTAAAACATTGGATAGTAAAAGTAGCAAGATACACAATAGAAGTTACAAAGTTTGAAAGGAGATGATTTTAGGAAAGGATACCACCCAAGTCACATTAAGAGAAACTGTTACGCTTGTGTGCATGATGAAAACCTGAAGCACATTTTGCCATTTTACTGACAGTATCTGCTGAGGTGAAAGTGATCTAGAGACATCGGGCAGGAATGAGCAGAAAGGGGAAGAGGGTGTGAACAGTAAAGGAAGACACAAGACCATAACCTGGACAGCACTATCTTCAACTTCTCTCTTCAAAGCAGACTTTTTGTCAGGAGTCTTGTAATGAAAAAATAATGCAATTTTAAAAATCCAGCTTTCTACTGAGTATTCTATTGGGAAGCTATTTTAAAAAAAAAAAAGAAATGTTTAAATGTAAGTTCAAATTAGAGCTGTGATCTAAGTATAGCGATGTCCAAAAGTTACGTGTTCAAGGATTTATTACCAGTATATCTGCACTTTATACGCATCTGAATAGTATTTTGTTTTCTAGAAAAACTAATAGCTGTTCTCATCACTTGTCTTACTTATTCCTCTATGCAGATAGTGGACTTGTGAATGTGAGCTGGACTATGTTCAGGCATATCCTGAGGGTTCTTATGTCTCATGCAGTGATAAAAGTCCTAAATCTTTCTGAAAACTACACAAATTTTCTGAAAGGACTAATGTGTTTAACACCTGTTCTAGTTTCTTTTACTCAGTGAATGAAAACATTTTTTTGAAGTCCATCAAAAGGAATTAAAGATAAATAATTATCTACCAAATAAATAACTACCTCCTAGTGTAGGTAGTTGTGGAAAATGGCTGTGGGAGTAGGTACTGCTGGTGGAGTTGGATCTTTGGTCTGAATCTCTTTGATCATCTTAAGATGCTTATGGCAGTTCATTCAAAGTTGGGGGGGGGGGGGACGTTACCTGTCCTGTAAGACAATGTGTTATAGACTTAAAGCAGTTTGGATTTGATGGATGAAGAATTTCCACTGTGACTGCAATTCCATGCTGAGGTGCTGATGGTGAAGGTGGTGTAGCTGTTGCACCTCCAGCTGCTGCGCTTATTACCTGGTGGAGAGGTCCAAAAGGGACATGGGGAGGAGAGAGGCAGCCTGTCAGCCTGGCTTTTGGTCTTCCTTATTGTGACTGTGCTTTCAGCTGGTATGTCTGCCAAGACTTTCTAGAAATTGTGAGCAGCTCTCAGTCATGAGAGCTGTAGCCATCTCCTTGCATCCCCCATTCTCCTTCCCAGCTGGTGAGACAGCATACGCAGGGAGTTCAATCCTGAGATACCAGTCTGGCCTTTTTTTCCACCCTGACTGCTCTACTAAAACCAGTGTAGTCAACACGTGGGTCCGTGACTAAGACAATGATACAGTTGTGAAGAGTTGACATGAAAATACTTGGAATGGGGCTCCTACTAATGAATATCTGGGTGCAAATCTTGACATTAGTTAGTAAGAAATGCAGAAACTTGTGCAGGTAGACATGGACGCCTTTTGTTCTCCTTTCCAGGGTTATTGAAAAGAAAGCAGTCATCGTCCATTTCTGTGCTTCCTGCAGTGTTAAACTTGTTCCTTGTACAATGAAAAGTCATTGCACATTTTATTTCGTATTTTCTTGCAAATGTGACTGTAATTTTTTTCTCATAAAATGAATCAGTTACTTAATGCTCATGTGTAAGATGGGCATATTTCCTGTTGGAGACCATTAAGGCTCTTCCTTATCCTGGAAATAGTTGACAGGCATTAAGTCTTGGGATTGGGGTTTATTAGACTTTTTTGTTGTTTGTTTGTTTGTTTGTTTTTTTTTCCACAGAGGCTCTAGAAGGAGCAGCAGTTCCAGTGCTGCTAAGCTGTGTGAGAACTGTGAACTTGGTCAGGGAGAATCATTTGTTTCTTGTTGCCAAAAGAGCCGTGTTTCACTTTTGAACAATAACTGCACAGGTCTGTGAGGGGTGTTATATGCAGAAGTGTTAATCAGTAAGCAACTTGAGCCACACTTGAAATCTCTTTAATATACTTACTTTGCTCTCTAGTGCTGTTGGGTTTATGTGTCAGTTGGCACAGTCTGAAAAAAGATGTTCATCAGTATTCCATGCACTTCACAGAAAGTTTAACTCAAGACTCATTTGCAGTTGTTTTCTATAATCGTCAGCAGTCTTAAAGCCTGGTTATTGACGATGTTTAGGTACAGCCAAGTGATTAAGTGACAATGATCTTAGTTTTATCCAGCTTTGCATATGCTTCAGTGGCCTTGGTATTCTTGAAAAACAGCACAGGATCTGTCAAGGCAAGGAAATCATTACAGCTCTGGCACTTGTTGGGGAAATCCATTTTGAAGACAGTAGGTATGGGTCTTGGTGGATTCTTCTGACTGGTCTAGGACTTTCTAAAAGGGCACAGCTGAGAACATGAGACTCCCCACGTTTAATTCTGCAATTAATTTTAGGGGCTGAATGACCAGCAATCCTGGTCAGGTTTGAGAAGGTTCAATGTGGTTCTTGCTACGCCTCTCATAGAATGTACAAGAAGTTTACTTCATTTTATGTAAAAGATGGTGCATATATTCTTGTTGCAAGATATTCCTCTGGAATGCTTATTTCAGGTTTAGTGGCTTGGTGGCTTGGTTTTTTGTTGTTTTTTTTTTCTTTGTTTTTTTTTTTCCTCCCCCCATCTGTCTGAACATTTTGGTTTTTTTCCCTATCATAAATGTTCAACTGTTGAACAAAAGTGATGGAAGGCAGTGATTTACATTGACTTTGACTCTGTAGTTTTAGAGTCTTTATCTTAAGCATTCAGAATTTTGTTTAAGAACAAAATGTTTAAAAGAATAAAAATAGCTGGTGGTACCAAAATACATGTAAAAATATATATGTACTATAAAGGCCCCAGTCGACTTACAAAAATTCCCTGAATAGTGTTAGGCTTAATGCCAAAAAGGATCTACTTTACACAGGAACTGTAAAATCCCTCAAGAGTATTAGCCATTTTGCCATCACTTAGCATTCTGTGCTAAGAGTGTAATTTAACTTCTCTCGTACCAGGACTCATACCTTTATCCTCTAATTTGTGGGTGTGGACAGTGAGCTTTAAAATGAACTGCAGCTATTGAAAGGATAGCTAAGGACATATAAGGACAGTATAGCAAAGGAGCAGTTTTAAGTAAAGCTCATATTTTACAATTCTCTTAGACCAAATGTTATTCTTTCAGACTGAGGCAAATCAGTTGAAGGTGATGGGGTATATTTATCAATAGCTTTATGATGCCTATTTTCACCATGATGACAGCTTGTTGTTGTCAATAGCATCCAAAGAGCATCTCCAGCTGGAAGGGTGCAAAGAAACTGTGGACAAGCTGGGTGATGGAGGCTATACCAAGCTCATGACCTCATGGACAACCTCTGGTGAAGATCTCAGTATGCCTTTGAATGTCTTCCCCAGCAAAATTCCCAAAGGAAAAAATCAAGGCAGGTGGATTAAAGATTAAAGGATGCTTATGCATCCTAAAATTCACCCTAAAAATGGCTAATGAATTTTGTATCCTCCTTCAGGCTTGCAGAGAGGAAAATCTGATGTCCTGGGTCAAAACATCATAAACAAGCAAACCAGAACAGACCAAAATACTGTATTTTCATTTTATTTTGTTAAGAGTGCATGTTTTTTTTTTTAATTTTATTACATCACCAGGAGGTGGCAGTAACAAAATCTGTTTTCATACAGGGATGCATGTTTCGCCCACCTTTTTATAGAGGGTATTTGGGATAAGAATCCAGTTGAAATATGAAATTTCTGGAAGTTTTGTACCTGAAAATTCTTAAAAACTTCATTGAGGCCACCTCTCCCTCTGAGTGAAATAAGATTTGAGTATTTTATTGTGAATTTGCTTTGCCTCTATTCTCTTCATTTGCAAATTTTGGATAAGTTATTTTTAGGTTTATACAGTGCTTTGAGATCTCCACCTGAAGTGTAATTTATTGACACCAAACACAAAATTAATTTCTATGTGTGTACCTGGAGAGAATAGGTTGATTGTGCCTTTACACAAAGTAACAGGGGGCCAAAGAGCACAGTTGAGTGTAGATGTGTGCAAATACTGAACTGGAGATGAGTTTGGCTTTTTGCATATTACTCCTGTGCTCTTCTGAAACTATATTGCCTTTCCTAGCAGTGCTATAACATGATCTTCACCATGGTGTTGCATTCATTTATTTGGTCCCCACTGCTGCAGACATGTTTGAGGATGGTGAACAGGAAATATACCAACTCCTTGCTTTGTTTTAGGTGCTCTCTTACCCCACACAGACAGAAGACAGCAAGAAGTAAAGCTTCTTTTCTGGTATCTACTCTATACATAAAGTGCAAAAACGGTCTTCATTTACTTTCAGGGTCTCACACAGTTATAAATACATGCTCCCTGTGAGGAGCAGGGAGTTGGACTCAATGATCTTTATTGGCCCCTTCCAAACTTCAGATATGCTGTGATTCTATGATTCAGTAATTCCTCTGTAAACAAAAATGGGAATTTTCTGCACCAATTATATTTTTTTCTTCTCTGTTCTACTTATGACTGGTCTTTCTGAAGCTGAATTTGATAATTAGTTTTCTCTGACTTCAAAGAAGCTAGGGAAATTCATATAAATTTTTTAAAAGACCATGCTTACATGTTTGAATTTTGGCTTAAGTTGGTGTCTTGGGTTCAGCTACTGGGCTTAAACCAAGGCAGCTGGACAAAAAACCTGTTTTAAAATATATCTATTTGACCTGTTTCTAACTGGATTATAAATAGCCTGCACATGTTTTTTTGTCTCTGTTTCTGTACCATTTATCTCTCCCAGGGTAAATTTTGTCTTAGATGAGTGAAGGGTTTGCAAGTATCACACTTTATACTAGAATTAGTGGAGCATGTCCTTCATGGCTAGTTGTAAAAGTGCATACCATCTTTTCAGCAGACTTGAGATACCAGCTCAGTGTATATTGGGTGCAGCATAAGGGGCACTGGGTAAGGAATGTGGAGATACAGATGTGAAAACATGGCTCAATTGATTTTACTGTCAAAATTTGGTATTCATGTAAGCATGGCAGAATGTTGTTCTGGTCTTTGCTGTGGTACTTGCTGCTGGAGCTTATTGAAAGAACTGTCATGGTTTAAGCCGAGCTGGTAACTCAGAACCATGCAGGCACTTGCTCACTTCCCCCTTTCTTCTTCCCCCCGTTCCCAGAGGAATGGGGAGGAGAATTGAAAGAATGTAACTCCCACAGGTTGAGATAAGAACAGTCCAGTAACTAAGGCATAACACAAACCACTGCTGCTGCCACCAATAATAATAATGATAAGGGAAATAACAATGGAAGAGAATGCAACCGCTCACCACCCACCAACCGATACCCAGCTCGACTTGAGCAGCAATCTAGCCCTTCCGGGTAACTGCCCCCACTTTATATAGTGGGCATGACATGCTGTGGTATGGAATACCTCTTTGGCTAGTTTGGGTCAGGTGTCCTGTCTCTGCTTCCTGCCAGCTTCTCCTCCTCCCTGGCAGAGCATGAGACTCAGAAAGTCCTTGGTCGGAGTAAACATTACTGAGCAGCAACTACAAACATCGGTGTTATCGGTGCTGTTCCCAGGCTGAAAGTCAAAACCACAGCACTACACTAGCTACTAATAAGGAGAAAAATGACTGCTACTGCTGAATCCAGGACAGTATCTACCCATTATTCCATACCATTCATGTCATGCTCAGATCCCACATTTTTCAATATGCCATCACTCTTGTCTCATGTGTACATATATATATACATCCACACACACACAAAGAGAGAGATACCATTCCTTAGCGCATGGACCAGTCCCTATAAAGCTGCTGAGTTCATCTGGTGCGTGGTGTCGTTCTCCATCTCTTTTAACAGTCTTTCAGAGCGGGAGAGACGGTGTGCTGAGAGACAGAGTGTTGGACTGTTGCCTGCTGATGACACCACGGAACTCGTCTGGTCATTGCTGAGCTCATCTGGTTTCGTCATTCTTTGCTGGGATGATGGTCAGAGGGAAGTCAGGGCCAGCCACTGGTGACCTTAAGGCATCTAGTTGGTGGGCTATAAGAGTGCTACATAGCAGGCAATAGAATATAATTGAGTTCATTGGCTGTTTTCTCCTAAAATCAAATCACCTTGAGGTACACATCAGACTTCCCCATCTTCCCGCATTACCCACCAAGTATATCCGGGTTCCTGAGCAAAAGCAATCCCACGAGTTTGTTGCCTTTACCTGAAGACTGTCTTGTTCCATTGTTGTGTCCTATTTTAGCTCTGTATCTGCCTGTTCTCACTCTCCCCATTTGTCTCTCTTCTCTGTTTGGGTTCATGGTGAAAAGTTTATTTATTTTATATTTGCCCAGTGACAGGCAGAATCTGCAGCCTACTGCAGCTTCTGAGCATTATTGTAATGCAAGTCATAATGGCAATGATAAAAATATAATACATAGTGACGGGTGTGATGTAAGTGTCTATAGTGACTAAGTAAATACAGACGTTATTCTCTCTTGAACAAACCAAAAATTTTAAATAGGATACTAGCTGTAAGGTGCCACAACAAATATACCGCTATGAAATGTTTAATGTAGTCTTTTAAACTGTCTTAATATGAGCTGTAAGAGCCAAGAGTGTTTTTTATTTTTTATCCTTCATGATAAGCTTGTTGTGTAAATACAATTACGGCAAAACACTCATTACTGACTGCTGTAACTTTACCAGTGAATTTTGTTTGATAGTAAAGCGGTATTACTTCAGTTTCAGCAGAAATATCTTCAGTTGTGGTGGCTTTTGGAATTTTGATCTCGTAATCTGTTTTTGGAGTTTGAATCTTAATTCAAGTACAGGTATAATTCTGTTATTGATACTGCTCTTTGTTCAAGTTTAGCAAGTGCTTATGCACTTTTGTTCATTATAAGTGCATCATGCTGTTCTGGTGTCCTCAGCATAAAAAGGGCAAGGAGCTGTTGGAGCCAGTCCAGAGCAGGGCCGCAAGGATGATCAGGGGCTGGAGCACCTCCCATACTAAGACAGGCTGAGAAAGTTGGGGCTGTTCAGCCTGGAGAGGAGAAGGCTGCATGGAGACCTCATAGCAGACTTCCAGTATCTGAAGGGGGGGCTATAGGGATGCTGGGGAGGGACTCTTCATTAGGGACTGTAGTGGTAGGACAAGGAGTAATGGGTTGAAACTTATACAGGGGAAGTTTAGATTGGATATGAGGAAGAAATTCTTTCCTGTTAGGGTGGTGAGGCACTGGAATGGGTTGCCCAAGGAAGTTGTGAATGCTCCATCCCTGGCGGTGCTCAAGGCCAGGCTGGACAGAGCCTTGAGTGACATGGTTTAGTGTGAGGTGTCCCTGCCCATGGCAGGGGGGTTGGAACTTGATGATCTTAAGGTCCTTTCCAACCCTAAACATTCTATGATTCTATGATTCATATTGGGCTCAGTTCTTGTGTGGGTTTGTAAATCCATTTTCATAGATTGGGTCTGAATATTATGTAGTTTGAAGGACCTATTTAGAATTATGGATTTTCTTATCATTGTGCACTGGCATTTAAATTGGAAAAAATAACAGTGTGTTTTTCTGGTGTTTTTTTTTTCTTTTGTTCGTGTTTTTGTTTTAGTTTTTTTGTTTGTTTGTTTGTTTTGTTTGTTTTTTTTTTTAATTTCTTTTTTTAAGGGCAATTGGCTGAAGTATTCTCTTCAAACCTAAAACAAAATACACAAATCTTCCTCCTAGGAGATGGAAAGGACACTCCTTAGGACACTCCTTTGTGTGCATCCTGTAGAGGACATTCACAGTCGCTATGACAGTTGGAAAGTGGACTGAGGAGTGTCTTTTCTCTAAAACCCTGCATTATTTCAGAACAGCAAAAACAAGCTGTTAAATAAAAAGATGTAGAAGACTGGCAAAGCACCTGATTTTTCCAACTGCAAACATTTTTCAAATACTGTTTTATATATGTGTAAGAAAAAATGAGTATCAGTATTTTCAGTCATTTATACCTAATACTTGGTTGCAAAGGTTGCAATGTGAAGTTCAGATGACTTCATTAAAATAAGTGAATTGCTGCTCCTAATGCAGTATGATAAAATTTAGGGTGTGATCCTCAACAATTTTTCTGGTCAGTATTCTAATTCTTTACAGTATTTCTGTTTACATAGATATGTACACATCCTAAATTTATAGGCTCATGACTAGTGCAACACAGATTCAAAATACGAGATGCAAACTTACTTTATTCTTATGTACAAGTGAATCAAATAGTGTAGCTGTCTAACTTGTGACCAGAAAAATACTGGCCACTGATTTCTGCTGTTTGTTTCTGGTAATACTCTCATCACCAAAGCAAAGAAACAAACACTAAACTGTTTTTTGTATTGCAGTAGGACATTATACCAGAGTTTCTTTTTTTTTTTTTTTTGTTAAAGACATATCTGTATTGTATTCATGTCTGTTAGCTTTTGTGGAAAGCTACCATTTCTTTCCCTGATCTCCAGTTTTGCTGCTTTCTCACTAGCAATTCCTCTGAGTCACTGCTAATCTGAGTTACTACCAAAATCTGCTGCTATTACTATACAGAAAATTTACAGCTGAAATTACAGAGGTGTCTTAATATCTGCACAGTGTCTGTGACCATACCTCTCAATTACCTGTCACGCGCCTTCAGTATGTATCTTTTTGTCTGAAATGTACTCTGTCTATAAATATTAATAAACATTTCCTGGATGCTGCTGAGCCTCTTCCCTCTTCAAAATTTCACAACATGATTCTTTGCATTAGCCCTGTAGTTGCATGTAGAGGGTGAATTCCTGGCAATGATGGGTAGTAGCACATTCTAAATTAGTGCCTGTGGCAGGCCTAATAACTCAGTAAAGATCCAGGTTAGTACTTGTTATTTCTCCAAACTGGTAGCACATGTCAGAAGCTCCTTTGGGAAAGTAGTCCTGTAACAGGTACCATGAAATGGTGGAGGGCAGTGATGTGTGTAACTCTTGCTTTCCATCTCTTGATGATTGCGGTTTTGCTTCCAGTCTATATTCTCCTGTCCTCATTGTGGTCTGGTTATTTCCCTACCATTACTGCCTTTTATTTTTAGATTTTTCAAAGCACTGTTCAAATCCCCGCTCAGTCTCCAGTGTCTTTGTAAAGTGATGAACAGTGACTGTGACAGCACTCACAACTCGATTCTAGTGTTAAAAATACACACTTTACATGCAGCTACAGAAAGACATAGAGAGCAGGTAGAGCTGCAGTGTGAAACATCTGCTGTGAATAATCAAAGTGTCCTTGCACAAGAACACAACAAGGTAATATGTGGTGGGTTTTTTTTATGAAGATTTCCTTTATTACTTTGCTTTTTAATTCTGGTAAGACCAATGCTGATTGAAATTCATTTGGGTGTCAGAGCTGATATCATGTGAAGGGATACCTGTGGGAGGAAGAACAAAGCATTCGTACCCATGTTTACTTAAACCACAATATAATTCTGCTAATTGCCCTGCTACACGCCAAAAGGAACATCAAGGGCCAAGTCTGTGTGAATGACATTCAGGTTATTTGAGAAGGTTTGCAAAGCTGTACTTCATGAAGGAGATATCTGGAAAGCATTGTGCCTCAAGATTCACAGGTTTCGCCAGGAAGATGCAGTGTTGCTTTGCTTTCTTTTTTGTACTTCATTTTCTTTATTTTTACTTCACTAATGTCTGCCTTTGTCTATACCAAACACTGGCATCAGTCTTGTTGGACTGTTTGTCGTCCTGTGGTTGGAACACTGAGAAGAGCATAACCTGAGATAGTCGGGTACCGGTTGTGTCTTATGTTTGCTTCTCTGTAATACAAATTATAATTGTCTTATGGCCTCATATGTGAAAGGGGAAGACAGGCTGCTGAAAACAAAATTTCTAACCCTAAGTTACTGCACTCAGATCCTCTGTGGCCTTCCGAGATAAGGGATGACAGTTTCCATGTGGAAGCTGAAAATAAAGGAAAGGCAGTGAAACAGGCAAGAAAATGAAACATTGCAAGAGAAAAGAAGCTCTTGGTTTATTCCTTTTAAACAGCATAAAGTACAATATACCCTGCAGAAAAAAAAAATATTAGTTTTATCACACACAGTGCAATTCTTACTATTGCAGTGTACGGGATGTAGAAGTACCTACAAAGTATTTTAATTCTTCTTAAATTTCTTGTATTTTCACAAAAGCCTGTCAGGATAATGAAGTCTTAAAACACCGACTACATTGTGATGAGCTTGAATTTGCAATAGTCTCTTGCACATTTCACTGATTAGCTTTTTTACAGTCTTGAGTGGTGGTCTCACTTTGACTGACCCTGGGGTCTGAGTGTAGTGGAAGTAAAGTAAAAAGCTTACTGTCAGTTTTTGAAAATCTCGTTTTTCATTTACAGAAGTAGAGGTAGAGACTGAGTGCAGTGCAGGTGTGAGACAAGTTCATACTCAAGTGCTGCTGAGAGCAGCTATAGGTAGGGAACTGGACTGAACAAATGCCCTGCTGTTGTGAGAAACATGTATCTCCAGTGCTCCCATTCAGTTGGGTTCTCGCACTGCAGAATGCAGCTGAGGCACCCTGATCTTGGTTTCCTTACAATGACAGCTGATCAACATGAGCAATTCTTGGGGAAAAAAAGCCCCCAAAACATTAAAGTACTGTGCAAACGTTTAGTCATATAATTAGTTTGTATAATTGTAAATAGAAACAAAATGATCTGTTTTGCTGTTGCTGGCACCATGCAAAACTGTATAAAGGTACTGCACAGCTTTTTCAGCTCTTAAACATGTAATGATCAGTTCATTGTTAGCTATCATGAAAAGAAGATTTTGTGAATACCAGCTTTTGAGTTTTTAGGTAAAGAAATTAGGAATAAACTCATCAAAACAAGGTTTGCAGCTGAAGCACATTTTTAAGCAGGTTTCACATTTATCCAGTGCCTGCAGATGGTTTAACATATATGCTTTCTCAGTCTAGACAATATTATGTTATGAAAGAACAAATCCACATTGATTAGATTAAAAAAAAATTAAAAATTCTGCAAAACAAGAACAAATATTCATGAGCAGATTCTTTCCATGATTGCTCTTGTCATGAATTCCTTCATCATATACTAACCTGTAAGTTCATTAATAGTCAAACTGAATTGTTTAAATAGTTCTTTACCCACAGATTACTGAAATGAGTCTTTCAAATTAGATGCTTTTCAATTTTGCAAGGGCTTTTTTAAACCAGACTCGAACATAATGATAGTAATCCTTTTTTTTCATTTGTGACTACCTAGTATGATATAGCTAGACTAAGATTTTTTTTCTTTTAGAAAAATCATGGAAAAAGAGATGATTTTGTAAGGGTTGCAAACAAGAAACCAGGGACTAAGTTACAATCCTAACAAAGCGTGTCTGTCTGTGTTTCTTTAACGTAGAAAGCTTGGTTGTAGCTATTGAGATTTATGTCATTTAGCTATTTAGGTTAATAAACTGTATAGGTTTTCTCTGATCACAGCTATGGTCCAGTCCCATAACTACTTAAGAATTTACACACCTTTACTGATATGAGATAACCTGTTCCAGAAGATTTACTTCACTGCACATGGTCAAGCTGATGGGCGTTCATCCATTTGGCTGATCACATTGTACCCTTTCAAACTATCACAAAGATTGCATAGTAGGTTTGATGAAACACCATACTTTAGCCTCTTGATAACTCTAGAAATATTTGTTTTTTTCCTGCCCTTCAGCTGCAGCCTTTTGAAAAGACATTGTGTCACTCTACTTAGAACATTACAGGATTAGAAGGGTAGAAAACAAGATCAAAATGTAGTAAATAAGACTTCAGACTTTATAGGTGCCTTCTTATGAATTATTAATTTAGGAATTTGCAAAGTTAAATGCACATGGATAGCTGTACTTTTGTCCATGTAGGTATACACTAGGTGGTGAAACATGCTTATCTGTGATGGTTTAGATTCACATGTATTCTCGGTAGTACCCAAGTAGGGTAGCGAAAGAGAAACAGATATTTTAATATAGCAGATATTTTGTTATGTGAGGCTATGATTGTGTTGCAGTTCTTGTGGAATGAGATTAAAACAACAACCCAGTAACTTGTTTTCAAAGTAAGTTTTATGAAAACTTTACTCTTATTAACATGAGGCAAAGATTAGACCTGAAACTGACTAGTACCTATTTTGGACCAGAAATTAAAAGGTCTATTGAGTAGGTAACTCAGTGGAGCAAAACTTTGCTTCATGTAAAGTATGTGGGTAGGATTTAAAATATTTTTATTTAGTATTGCAGAAAATGCTGATGATTTTCAAATTTCAGCAGCTGACTTTTAACATGGAATTGTAAAAAAGCCTACAGCTTCATCTTAGCTGACAAATTTTTAGTGTTTCCAACAGTTAGGCCTGTTGAAACTCTCTCAGGATATATGCTTTTGGACTTTTCACCTAGAAAACTAGGTAGGAGTTGTCTTGCATGTTAAGCAGAAGGAACAGGGCAGTCTCGGTTGTTAAGTTTGTTTTCTGATCCTGAGGCTAGTCAGGAAGAGCTAACAAAAGGAAGGATACCTACTTGATGTATGTAACAAGTACTTTCATACATTTATATGGAAGTAAAGCCAGACCTAAGGAGAGGATCTTTGAGCAATTGTTGGAAGTTTTATATAAAATTCACTTGCTGGTTTACATTTTCCTGTGACCATCCGTATCCTTATGAGATAGTTATTATTCTGGGCTTCATGTCCTATGTTTTACCTGTCTTGTATGAGATAGGTTGTCACAGCCTGGTGCATAGCTGATGTCCTCTTGGAGCAACCGAGAGGGCAGGCTGTGGCTGGGGTCCTCCTCTCAGTCATGCGGGGAAGAGCAATTTACATCACAGCTTTTCATGCCACCACTGCATTTGTCCCACTGCCCAGATTCTACAGAGAGGAGCTATTGTCCTTCTGCCTGTCTCTTTCAGGGCATCTTGGGTAGGTAAATCCTCCTGTACAACCAAGTCATATTGGCCTGGGAAGAGCAGGGGAAGGAATTGTGGTGCTTTAGCCAATATAATTTCTGGAAAGGGTGTGCATGAGGAAATGGCATCACCTCTATGGTGCCTGCAACACTTAGCTCAGTTTGCAATTTTGTCTGAGCTTTTGGGATTCCTCCTTGGTTGGATTTCTCTGGTAGAAATACCTTTTTGAAAAAACACCTTCTGATTTAAAAAGCAGTAGCTGTTGTGTGATAAAACAGAATTTGACCTTCAGAGAATTATTCAGAGTTAAAAGTATTCATATTCAAAGTTCTTGCTGTTGTCTGAAAACCAGACATACCAGGTTACAAAACTTGTGACTTTCCTGAAAATGCAAGCCTTGTTAAATCCTACAACTACATTATTTGGACAGGAAACTGAATGTTTAATACCTATCCAATGTTTATTTTTCCTTTTTCTCATATATTTTAAAGTAAGATTTTAAAACAATGGTGACGCATTCCTCTTTTCAAAATAGACTCTGATGATGCTTTTAGAAGTAAGTTCAAAGTCTGGAGTGATGCCTAAGTCCAGACATCACTGGGAAGGGCTTCTCCTCTCTTACCCTCCCTACCAGCGAACTGGTTCCCCACACATTTGCCTCTCCCAGAGAAGTCTCTGGACTTTTCTTTGTGTTTCCTCCATATCGAGTTCTGGTCCAGCTGGCTGGAGCTATCTTTCTTCATAGCAGCCCATGTGGTCCCGTGCTTTGCATTTTTCACTAGAAAGTGTTGATAACACAAAAATGACAACACACCAGTGTTTTGGCTCTTGGTGAACGCTGCTTGCACAGTGTCAAGGCTTTCCACGACCTCACCATCACACAAAGAAAAAAGCTAGTAGGTTGGGATGAGCAAGAGTCTGGCAGAGGACACAAACTTCCCAAAGGGCTATTCCATGCTGTTTGATGTCATGTTGAGGGAACAGAGGAGGATGGAGGGACATTTGTGGTGTTGGCATTTGTCTTTCTGAGCAACTACTAAATACACTGAGGCCCTGCTGTCCAGGAAGTGGCTGGATAACCTGTCTCCTGATGGGAAGTAGTGAGTACGTTCTTTATTTTGTATTGCCTCTGTGTGCAGCTTTTCCTTTCCTTATTAAACTGTCCTTATCTTGACTGAGGAGCTTTTCCATCTTATTTCTTCCCCTTGTTGACAGCGGTGGGGGAGAAGGAGGTTCAGACTTGATTCTTGAATATTGCATGAGGAAGAGGAGGTGGTCACATAAAGAGGAAAAATACTATAATCATTATTCTGGTTGTTGTCTTTTCTTCAATTGCAAGCACGTCAACTTCTGTGTTAGCCTATTTTAATCTTCTGGGATCTTTTGGAAGTGGAATGTGCCTTCTTTTGTATCTCTAGCATGCAGTGCACATCAGAAGTACTTCAAAAGCAAACTTTTTTTTTGAATGTAAAATTTTACAAACTGTAAAATAGAGTGTGGGTTTCGGTAATAGTGAAATACAGCTACAGCTGACTGTAAGAGATGCTGATTTATATCCAATTCACATTAACTTCAGGGAATTGCAATCCCTGAGTTGCAGAGAATTGAATCCCTGCAATTCAATGAAAATCATGCCAGAATATGAAAGAAACACACATAAATGGTGTGAAGAAGAGTACGTGAACACCTGTGTATAATAGAAGTTTGAACAATTCCATAAGCAGATCAGAAGACCATTTTTTTTCATAAAAATTACTTATGTGCTTGGGAATTTAACTTCACTTAAAGTCAATAGTGTGAAGTCTTCAAAAATCCTATAATCAGTTTTGAACATTTTACTTTTACCTGTATATCATATTCTCTGTCAAACTGATGTAAAGATAGATATCACTTGATTTTTTTTTTTTTTTTAGGAGTATAAAGGAGAGATACACAGGATAACCAGCTTCTTAAAAAGATTTCAGCATCCTTCAGGACATTTGTGTAGGTTTTCACCCTTTAACAAAGGTATTTCAGCTCAGCAGAGCACACACACATTTTCCCTTTTTACACCTTTGTCCATGAACTCTTCTTTCCGCCCTTCAGACAGCCCTTGCAGACACGTACACACACCATTGCTTTGGTATGCCAGTGTGGTTTCCTGTGTCTCTGCATCAGACCTTACTCAGTAGCCAACTTTGGATGCCAAACCCTGCCAGCACAGCAGCCTCTTCTTCACAGAGTAATAGCTGTGGTTAAGATGTCATTCTCCATAAACCAATTTTGGCAAGGATGACGGCTAAGGGCAGGAGCTGGAGTTGTCTTTACTCGGCCTAAACTATTCAAGTGGCCTTAATCCTCCCTCTTATTACCCTGTCTTTGTGGAAGGTAGATGGACTCACTTCACCAAGAAGGAAGGAGCTTTTTTTTTTTTTTTCTGTCTTTTCTTTCTGGTCACAACAACAAAAGACCTGGGAAATTCCAATTAATTAGCATGCCTTGGGGTAATGAAAGAAAAAAGTTGAAAGGGAAATATCTAAAGCCTTGAGAGGAATGGGAGCATCTAGTGACAATACAGATTTTAAGTACTTCTGGTTGTTTCTATCATTTTCCCAGGGTTTGCCTGTCATTGACCTGAAGAGATAAGGTGGAAGGACCATGATGTAATAACATTTCGGCTTTTAAGAAGTCTGAATAGATTATAATGTGAAGAACGTTGATAGTAGCCTAGTCTAGAAGTCAGCTTAAATAACAAGAACTACTGTCATTTTATTAGTGCAATGCACCTTGCTGACTATATAGGTTTCATACAACAAGATTGCATATGAAGATACTGGTAAAACTTACCAGAGAAGTTGTGGTAATCATGCAGGTGGACTTTTAAGGAGTAATTTCTACATCTGTAAAGTGTCCTAAAGTGCTCTCAGGTAATCTTGTATCCTGAATTGAGAAAATGCATGCTCTGCATAAGTAAGTAAATGTTTATAGTAGAAAAAATGTTCTCTGAACTACAGAAGTTTAGTTTTATGAGTTGCACTTGGCTTTTGGCCTCTGTATCTTTGCAGCTATTAGTTTAATTGATCTTTATGCTTCCGTAAGAATGTGACTTTCTGACTTTCTCATCCTAAGGACTTTTCACAAAACAGACACAGCTACTGAATCAAAGGTATGTTTGAGTTGATTGTTGTAAAGGTGGAACAACCAGAGATCAGAGTGGGAACATTTTAAATGATGAAAATAGCATGTGTCAAAACCAAGTGCTTTTTCTTGAAAAGGACTTTTGTTTCAGGCAAAAAACCCAAACCCAAACCCAAACCCAAACCAAACCAAACCAACAAAAACCCAACAACCTTTCCATTGTGTCTGGAATAAGATTTGCATAATGCTTTGAGATACTGCTGCTGTAGCAATTCATTTGTTGATAGTGTTTGATAGACATGCTTGAAATGTATATATCAGTTAACAAGATTGTAACTTGAAAAGACATTTGTTTTTTTACTGAAAAGTTTTTTTGAGGTGATAAAACATACTGGTATTTAATGAAGCATGAAACTTTTAAATGAACCATGAAAGCAATAGTTAAACTAATTAACTGAGCATAAATCCTCTTAGAATACATAGGTTATGTGGGCTTTATTTTGTTATTTCTGCCTGGTTAAACTGACAACTAGGATAACATACTCATATTATCTTTCAGCAGAAAAAGCATTATCAGTATTTTGTTTTTAGTGCAAGGAAAAAGAGAAAATTGTTTGTTTGTACTGCTCAGAATCTCAGGAGCAAAGCAGGTGTAAAAATTACCCTTTAGTATCCTTGAGCAGCGGACTTTAATCTGGGAAACAAAAATATACTGAATGTGATTGTAAGTTACTCACATTCCTGCTTGCATACTGCAAGAGCCAGTTTCTGTAGTTCTTCCCATGTTAACATTTGCCACCTGTTCTTAATTAGTAGCCCTATTCAACAGGTTGGCATTTAATCTTTTTTCCTGCTTGCACAAGCTCTGAATGCTTGAGCATTTGACTTTCTTCAGGGAGGAAAGATCCTTTTCTGAAAAGCAGTGTCAAATACCTTGGCTTATCTGTAAAGACTTAGAAAGAGACCCTCATATGAGATTACAGTTTAACACTGAACAAAGCATTATTGCATGTTTTTTTGATGAACAGATGTCTCCTGCTGGATCATGACATACAATGCAGTCTGGCACCTATGCGTTATGGTGCAAAGGCTGAGACCTGGCTCATGCTGGGGGTAGAAGGCAACCTCCTTGCTCTTCTATCCTCTGCTCAGGACTCCTGCACAGCTGGTGGCAGGTTTTACTAGAGGGAAGTTGTCACAGATTGTTGGAGTTATGGCAGCCTAACCCTGATGAGAATCTGTCCCCTTACTCCTGGTTCTCTGTTGGATGGAGCTAGCATCCCTATGTCTAGGTGGGTAAAGGAGGCAAAAGATCTTATCTTCTCTTTGCCTGGGGTCTGGATAAAGGAAAGGGTCCATGTCTTTATTCCCAAGGTTACTTACTGCCCATACAACCAGGCTGACAGAAGAAGCAAGTAAAAGATGTGACCAAGGAAGGCTGTCTCTGTGTTAGATAGCAGTCCAATGAACAGCAAGAAATCACAAATTACTCTCTGAACAGGGAGTACATTGCTGTGCTGCCTTGCTTTGGTACATGGAACCATGAAGTCTTTTCAGTAATGGATCTGTATGTGCCTATGGTTACAGATAGCAAAGCTTCTGTGTGGCATTTTCTAAAACATTAAAGATGTTGAAATAACAGAAATTATCAGATCTGAGCATTTTTTAATTACAATTGAGGAAAAAAAACTTAGGCCTTACTGGAAAAAATGCCATATATGTATTTCTAATATGAAGAAAAGCACAGATGTGCAGTGCAGATTGAGCAGTCCTAGAAGCTGTGGGAGATAAAGTCTTATGAAGTACCCAGAATTATTATTCTAAAGTGTTTCTTTTGCTATGCTGTTTTGCTTTACAGTCAGGTGGTATCAGCAAAGAAGTATCCCATCAACACTACCAGAATTGGTACACTTGTTTTGCAGTTTGAATGCAACACCATTTAATGGGCAACATGTTTCCCTGTACATTTCATTTGAGTCCCACCATTCATAATGTATGAGGAAGTTTTAACAATATTATTTTTTGTTTTGCCCCTCAAGTAATGCCACTTGCAATTCAGTTGAAATAACAGTCTGTGCTCTCACACATATACAGGTGTACGCTCTGTGTTAATTTTGGTCAGATTCAAACAGTATTTTCCCAGTGTCACTGGAACTGAAAGGTATTATCTCTAATTCCAATACAATTCTTTTCTGTTCTTTCAAATATCTGTATTTTTCCATTTTGACTGTAATAATTTTTTCTCTGTCGGTATTGTAATGGTATTTTGAGGCGCTGGCCAATACTGAAATTTAAAACATGAAACTTTTTTTTTTTTCACCTGATATTATGGAATTATAGAATCATAGAATAGTTAGGGTTGGAAAGGACCTTAAGTTCCAATGCCCTGCCATGAGCAGGGACACCTCAGATTAGACCATGTTGCCCAAGGCTCTGTCCAGCCTGGCCTTGAACACTGCCAGGGATGGAACATTTACCACTTCTTTGGGCAACCTGTTCCAGTGCCTCACCACCCTCACAGTGAAGAACTTCTTCGTTATATATACACTTCCCGTTTAAGTTTGAACCCATTGCCCCTTGTCCTATCACTACAGTCCCTGACAAAGAGTCCCTCTTTAGATACTGGAAGGCCGCTATGAGGTCTCCATACACCTTCTCTTCTCCAGGATGAACAGCCCCAACTTTCTTAGCCTGTATTTGTAAGTTTCTTCATCTGCCTCATGTATTATTTGACATTGGATTAATATAGCAGTAATATATTACATTACTGGCAGCGTTTCTCTTGTTTCGTACCGTTTATTTGAGAAGAATATGGAGCCTGCTCATTGTATTTATTTTCAGAAATACAAACTAAATTGTCAGGTTAAGTTTTGTAGTTAGAAACTCACCAGAAGCTGGTTTGAGTAACTAAGACTGGAGTAGTGGTGGCATAAACTGTAGATGAAGAGCTGTATGTTTTCTACACTAGAAGAGCATATGCTGTGTATTATCCTAACAAGGACAAAAACAAAGTCATCTGATGTCACTGATAACAAATAAGGAGTTACCCATTGCAGCTAAAACATTTATATTTTAGTTCAGTTAAATATTGACTGGTCTGTGCAGTAGTTAACTGATAACTTCTTTTTAAGCAAAATAAGAAAATGAAGTAGCTTTCAAAGTAGCTTTTTAGTAAGTGGAAGGCATTCCTAATATGAATAAAACTGATTCAAAATTAACATGAGATTGTAAATGTCTACAGATCTAATTGAAAATCTTTGTTTTACAGTGTGTTTTCTCCTGGAAGTTTCTTGAACCTGCATATTTCATAATATATTCTTAGTTTAGTCATTACTAGACCACTGATTTCATTTGTTTACATTTAGTGGTTAAAGTGTTCCATAGAAGTCAGTGATCTCATTGCTGTCTGCTTTAAACCAGCTAAGTTAATCACCTGTGAGGTATTGTTTTCACCAGTCAGTTCTGGATAATTTTTTACCTTGGTTCCACTTGAAGGGAGACATTGTTTTTCATTGTGCTTTGTCAGTCTCTTTTGTCTCACAATAGACTTACTGAAAGTACATGCTTGATTACTTCATACAATGAATAAATAGCAAATAAGACTGGAAATTAGTGCTAGCTAATTTACCAAGTGCACTCTGATAGTGAAGAAACTGCCTTTCCGAGATTCAAAGCATGGAGAGATTTTAAAGTGCATACATAGTATTTTCTCATAATACAATGTGGCCATATAATCCTGTTTAGTGTATTTCCTCCAGATTATTTTTCTTGATTATAAAGTTTAAGTCTCTGTGGACAGTTAAGGATATGGGAATTGCCAATACTAGTAGATTAATGGTCTAACTCACTGTTCAGAGTAGACACTTCCAGAGGCTTTGGAGGAAATTGCTTACTAACAAGGAATTGTTAATTTTAAGTGTTCAGAAAATCATGAGATGGTAACCATATAGTTAAAACCAGTGAGGTTTTAGGATCTCAATTTCAGAACTAGAAAACCTTGATTTTTTAAAATTGTATTTTCTAAGGAAATAAAGGCAAAGTGTAGTCTATTATGTGGTGTAGTTAGTTGAGAAACTATCTTATTTGATAAAAATGATAATCTGGCAACTTTATTGAGCCATAGTTTAGTAATTTACTTGTACCCTGAAAAATTCCAGATTGCATGCTGTCCAAAAATTGCTCATAACTAATGTAGTTTTGACTGATTTTTTTAAATTTTTTTTGTGTAATCCACCTACAAGCCTCAAGGTCTTACATCAAAGACTTGGTCTCAGGGGATGTTACCAATGTGAAGAATTCCAGATTCCCAAATAGGCAAAGACTTTGGCTGTTCCTGTAATAGAGGCAGGTGCTAGTCTTCCTCCAGTTCATAGAATCATAGAGTGGTTAGGGTTGGAAAGGACCTAAAGATCATCAAATTACAATCCCCTGCTGTAGGCAGGGACGCCTCACCTTAGGCCATGTTGGCCAAGGCTCTGTCCAGGCTGGCCTTGAACACTGGCAAGGATGGAGCACTTACTGCTTCTTTGGGCAACCTGTTCCAGTGCCTCACCACCCTCACAGTAAAGAACTTTTTCCTTATATTTAAACTGAACTTCCCCTGTTTTAAGTTTTAACCCGTTACCTCTTGTCCTGTCACTGCTGTCTCTGGTGAAGAGTCCCTCCCCGGCATCCTTGTAGGCCCCCTTCAGATACTGGAAGGCTGCTATGAGGTCTCCACGCAGCCTTCTCTTCTCCAGGCTGAACAGCCCCAATTTTCTCAGCCTGTCTTCATATGGGAGGTGCTCCAGTCCCCTGATCATCCTCGTGGCCCTCCTCTGGACTTGCTGCAACAGTAAATGGGGATTTGAATTTGAAATTGAAAATGGGGCTTATATTTTCCTTTTTCCAGTTGTCAGGAATGCCACCTGACTTTTCAAATATGATGGCTTAGCAACTTCATTTGCCAGCTCCTTCAGGGCGTGTGGAATTTCATCAGATCCCATGGGCTTGTCCACATTCAGGTTCCTAAGATGATCTCGAACCTGATCCTCTCCTACAGTGGGTCTAATTTCTTCACTCTCAATTCTCCCTTTTCCCTCTGCCTTGTTTGAAGCCACAGTTTAACACACTTAAAAGAGGGTTTCAAAGGGTCTGATATCCACTGCCCTGTAGCTGATGTCTCTATTTACGTAGTTGGCATGAAATAGTTCCTCTTAAGTTGTTGTAGAAACAATAGAATAGTGCCCATTATGTTTAAGGACAAGTAGACAATGCTGGCTCTCTAGTAGTCATTAATAATATGATTAAAATTGGAGGAGGGGAAGCCTGAAAGGTTTGGCAGTCGCAGGGCAAGAGGATTTGGGATATTTCCCATCTGGAAACAGGTCTTCCAAGCAAACCTTTGAGTGTTTTCATTTAGCAGCTACTGAGAAGCCCCTTCAACTAGGGTGCCAAAACCCCTGCAGATACAGTGACACAGAGCAAAGATGTACGTGGTAGCTGAGGCCTGCAACCTCCGGAAGATTCACCATATTGTAGAGAAAGAACAAATTTGGTTTGAAAAGGCCTTGGTGACTCATATGTAATCTACATGAAAAATACATTGATGGAGTCTTATCTACTGAACTGGTCTCTGTCCTCTCAGTTTTTATTGTCTTACAATAAGCTTCTTTCTCCCCATTTTGATTGATACCGAATCCATACAAACAAGACTGGCGGCCTTTTTTTTTTTACAAGGGAAACCAACTGTTTCCAAAGCCCTTAATTATTATACTTCAACAGACCGAAAATCCCCCATGGAAATTACCTATTGTTCCTTTGTTGCAATTCTTTTATTTGTTCTAATAGCTTTTTTTTCTGATAGTTTTAATAGCTTTCTTTTATACTATTGGTCTAAGAGATGATTGAATTTAGTCTGATTTGTATGTATGCATTTGGTATGTTGTGTGTTTCAGAACACCAAAAAATTAAAACTGTTTTGGTGTTACAGGTTTTTTTTTTTCTCATTTATACATGGGAACCATAGTTTACAATTTCAAAGGTTTTGTGAAGCAGTTTTACTTTATAACCTGACTTACTTGGCAGGATTAGCAAGTTACTACTCTTGACTTGGAGAAGCAGACAAAGAAATCAGTTGGTTTTCAATCAATATCTGATAAAAGAACCTGTGTTTAAATGTAAATAATTTAATATCAGATTATGCCTCCAAAAATTATGATTGTGATATAAATTAAGAGAACCTGATCTGAAATTCAGTGTACCTAAATTAAATTCATTGTATTTTTCTGTATTCTTCGAATGTTCTTCAAAAGATTGCAGTGAAATACTTTTGCATGTCAAATGTGAGTGAAACGTAGCTATTAACCAGCTGTAGACAATAAATAGGGAAAATAGACAAGCTAACAAATGAGAAAGTGAATGGGTTAAAGTATTTCTATAAAATGTTTTTACTATTTATATTTGTTAATTATTACTGTTAGCTACTGATGAAAGAGCAGTTTTGATTTATGTGTAATATGTTTATTTGGAATAAATGACATGCTAATCAATTGTAGATCTTCCTGTGAGCCAACTCAGGACTAATTCCACCTTCACAATTTATTGGACTATCTCATGATATATAGAATCATAGAATCAAGTAGGTTGGAAAAGACCTTTAAGATCATCAAGTCAACCATTATCCCAGGACTGCCAAGTCCACCACTAAACCATGTCACTGAGGGCCTCATCTACATGGATTGTGAACACTTCCAGGGATGGTTATTCCCCTCCTTCCCTGGGCAGCCTGTTCCAATCCCTTATAATGCTTTCAGTGAAGAATTTTTTCCTGATATCCAATCTAAACCTTCCCTGGTGCAGCTTGAGGCCATTACCTCTTGTCCTATCACTTATTATTTGGGAGAAGAGACCAACCCCCACCTTGATAGAACCTCCTTTCAGGCAGTTGTAGAGAGTGATAAGGTGCCCCTGAGCCTCCTTTTCTCCAGACTAAACAACCCCAGTTCCCTCAGCTGCTCCTCATCAGACTTGTGCTCCAGACCCTTCACCAGCTTCACTGTCCTTCTCTGGACCTGCTCCAGCGCCTCAATGTCTCTCTTGCAATGAGAGGCCCAGAACTGAACACAGGATTTGAGGTGCAGCCTCACCAGTGCTGAGGACAGGGGGATGATCACTGCCCTGGCCCTGCTGGCCACACTATTGCTGATACAGGCCAGGATGCCATTTGCCTTCTTGGCTGCCTGGGCATAAGCTGTTCATGTTCAGCTCCATCAATCATCACCCCCAGGTCCTTTTCCTCAGAGAAACTTTCCAGCCACTCTTCTCCAAGCCTGGAGCATTGCATGGGGTTGTTGTGACCCAAGTGCGGGACCTGGCACTTTGCCTTGTTGAACCTCATACCATTGGCCACAGCCCATCAATCCAGCCTGTTCGGATCCCTCTGCAGAGAATTCCTATTTTCCAGCAGATCAACGCTCCTGTCCAGGTTGGTGATGTCTGCAAATTTACTGAGGGCTCACTCAATTCCCTCATCCAGATCATCAGTAAAGATACTAAACAACACTGGCTCTAACACTGGGCCCTGAGGGCCACCACTACTGGTTGGTCACCAGCTGGATGTGATACCATTTACCACCACTCTTTGCTGGGTTGGAAAGTGGCTGGATGGCAGAGCACAAAGAATACACCTGTCCTGGCCATGAGCAGCCAGTTTCTCCAGGGAGGTGCTGTGGGAGACAGTGTTATTTGAACTTACTTAAGTCCAAATAGACAATGTCCACAGCCTTCCCCTCATCAACCAGGGGGGCCACCTTGTAATAGAATATCAGGTTGTTTAAGCAGGACCTGCCCTTTGTGAACCCATGCTGACTGGGTCTGATCCCCCAGTTTTCCCACATGCTGCGCAATTGCACTCAGGATGATCTTCCCTGGTGCTGAGGTCAGGCTGACAGGCCTGTGGTTTCCAGGGTCAATTGCTTCTCTTGCTCGTTTAAAATACTAACTCCATGTATTTTTCTTAGACTCTACAGCCTCATTCAAACTCCACTGATGTCCTTCAAAGAGGTTCCCATTTATCTCAGCTGATGGGAATTTAAGACATTAAGGAACTCCTGGTTGTCCTTTCATTGTCCTGAAATTTGCAGGCTTTGGGTCAATGATACAGCAGACCTGTACTGAGGGCTCCTGTTGCACTGTGGCTATATGATGTCAGATGCTGATGTGGGACATAGTCATTCTGCCAGTTCACATTTGTTCAGTGGTTCTGAACACACTTTCTGACAGCTTTCTGACAGCAGCAGGCTCACGCCAGGTTAGATGTCCATCTTGCACCCATTTAACTTTGTGCTAGATCAGATGTGTTCTGCACTACTGCAGCTGGCTCCAAGTCAGTGTAAGCTTCCTATCTTGAGCTCTGACATCTCTGATATCTCAATATACTCATGCCTGATTCAGATCAAACTAGTAGCAGCCAGTAGCCTGCAGGGTACAGATGAGGTATTAATGATGGGGGTTTGGCACATTTACACCTGTATGAAACAATGGATAAGATATTATGACTTTGCTTTTCATAGCAGTAGTCTTTTACTTTGCAGTCTTTTTCAGTGGTGGGAGATGATCATAGCATTGCAGAATCAACTAGGTTGGAAAAGGCCTTTGAGATCATCAAGTCTAACCATTAATGGTGATAGTTTCTTTCTGGATAATTTCTCTTCCCCACACCCTCACACCCCCCTTGCCTTTTAAGTGGATTAATTGCAGTTTTTCTCCTTTATAGCAAGTGTTTGTCAATGATAAAAAGAACACTTTTTATCTTCTGCATCAGAGAAATGGACAGGCAAATGTTTATCAGGACCAGAGTCTTGCATTATGTTTGTCTGTTATCCCAATAATACAATCTCTCATATTCTCATTTTTTCCTTTTGGCGATAAGTGACTAATTATCTTTGGCTGTCATCCTTACCCTTACACAACAAGTTCTCTTAGCTGTTCTCAGATTCACTCACGTGCTGTTTATGCACAGGTTAATAAAAGCAGACCCTATAACTGAAAGGGAAAGCAGGATATAATGCAGATGACACTTCTGTATTTAACAGAACTGGTTTGACAGTACTCCCTTTTCTGGTTTTACTTTTGGGATTTATTTTTTTTTTCCCCTGACTTGTAAGTTTCAAGCAGATCAGGTTAATCACATGTAAATAGCAATTTCACTATATCAGTTGCAGATTGTTGTTTGAACCGATATATGGTCTGTCCCTAAATGAAAATCTTACAAGAGCACTTTTCTAAAAAAAATGCTGGATAAACATATGTAATATTCACACAGATATATTCACATAAAGATATTATGTAGTGGTATGTATTTCATATGATATGAATGTTATGTAAATTTTTAACTTTACCCAACTCAGCTTTTTGCTAAGAGGAATGGCGTTCATTTTATTCCCGGGGGGGGGCAATTTAGGATTTTTGCCTCATTTTTGCTGTCTGGTTTCATTTTAACGCTCTGTAACATTATAAAAACAACTGCTGAGTAGCACAGTGATTCAGCTTTAGTGAGTTCAAAATATAAACTTCTTTACAGGAAAGAAAATAAAATACCTTCTCCTATTCCTTTGATTTAACTAAGCATCTTCAGTGACAGCAGACAGTAATCCTACAATCCTGAAAGGCTTTTTTCTGGTACCCACAATGGAGTTGACTGCAGTAAAAGGAGTTCTGCTTACATGTTTGTCCTCATAAATTTCCAGTCCTTCTGGTTAAATTTCAGTATTTTAGGTTATTAAATATTTTTTTTCTTTCCTTACCCTTGAGTTTTCAGCCAGATGCTATATTCTTCATTAATGTTTTGAAGTTGTAGCAATGAGTAAGTTGTTTTTCCTACAGGGCTGCCATATTTCATCCCAAGGAGTACATTTTGGTGGTGAGTCATGAAATCAACTTGTAATATTTGTATATGACTTTACAAAGTGCTTAGGATCATAGTGGATGGAAAACCACATGTGTGCTCCTCACATATATGTAGATAATTAGTTAAAAAAAAAATATAATTAGAAAAGAAGTCATAGACCTCAGAAGCAGCCTCAGAAACAGGAATAAACAGTTATACATTCCCCCTTTTTTTTCTTTTTTTTTTTTCTTTAAGGAAAGCTACAATTTAACATTTCTAGGGTGAATTGCAAAATTTTAAGGTAATCCTTTTTGATCTGGATTTTCTTCCTATGACTGTGAGGACCATAAATGCCTTAAGGTACTTTGTGGATTTCACAGCCCATTTGAATATCTTGGGAAAAAATACTATGTGAGTTTTACAACCAAGTCAAAAGTAGATTCAATTTAGAAAATGGTTTAAATTGAAAGCATTTTTCACTATTTCCCATGATGCTGCTATCCTGCTTCGGGGAGTGTTCTGAACATGGGGGAGCAGCTAGAAATGTGAATTATCTCAATATTAATTTCCAGCTGTGATAAGCCTTTGCTATATCCAGTAACTTCCATATTACAACCTACATTTTTCATCTTGTTTTGATGCAGAGGATCTTCCAAACCACCATCTGTGTCCTGGGTTCAGCAGTAGCAGTCATGTTTCTCCTTCTTGATAGCTGGTGCAGTGCAGTGTTTTGACTTTGAGGGCTGAATTAAGAGTAAGCTAAGATAAGAGTATATTGAAAATGTGGGATCTGAGCATGACGTGAATGGTATGGAATAAGGGGTGGATAATGTCCTGGGTTCAGCAGTAGCAGTCATGTTTCTCTTTCTTGGTAGCTGGTGCAGTGCAGTGTTTTGACTTTCAGCTGGGGAACAGAGCTGATAACAAGAATGTTTTGGTTTGGCCAAGGACTTTGTGAGCCTCATGCTCTGCCAGGGAGGAGGGGAAGCCAGGAGGAAGCAGAGACAGGACACCTGACCCAAACTGACCAAAGAGGTATTCCATACCACAGCACGTCATGCCCAGGATGTAACTGGGAGTTAGCCGGAAGGGCTGGGGGACGGAGGGGTTGGAGGAGGTATCGGTCGGAGCTTGGTCGGGCTGGGGGGGGCGAGTTATCGGTCGGCTGGTGGTGAGATGATGTATTCTCTTCCCTTGTTATTTCCTTTATCATTATTATCATTGGTGGTAGCAGTAGTGATCTGTGTTATACCTTAGTTACTAAACTGTTCTTATCTCAACCCGTGGGAGTTGCATTCTTTTCGATTCTCCTCTCCGTCCCTCCGGGAGCAGGGGGAGGGCAAGAAAAAGGGGGGGAAGTGAGCGAACGAATTACCTGACTGGGTTTAAACCACGACAATCTGTAACATAAATCAGAGCATGACATACACAGAGCATTTTGCAGATATGTCCCACTTGCTGGCTACCTTTGTAATCTTCTCAGGCTACTGTGTAATAACCATCAGTTTGAGTCATGGCAGCAGCGATTAAGAGCAGATTGTGGCCTTTTAAAGAAAGTCCAGAATGCTTCTCTGGTTGATTCAGCTCAAACTCCTCTTCCCAGACCTCTGGGGGATGCTGGGCTACTGCTGTAACTCTCTGCTGTGAGGGAAACTGTGCAGCCTATGTGCTTCCCCACACCAGCCTTGTTACATGGGTTGCACTTGCATGCATGCCTGTAGTCCCTTGCTTTTTGGATGGCTAGTGGTAGGAATGATGGAAGGGTTTGCAGTGGCTTGGAGCTGTGGTGTTTGGTAGGATTCAAGGCAGTGTTCCTTCACCCTGCTTGGATTCTCTCTTCCCGCCTTCAGATAATGGTGCACTTAGAGCTTGGCTGTCCCTCAGCCGAGGGCTTCTCTTTTACCTGGAAGCTTCTTTTTAAAAAAAGTGGTCTTTTTTAAGATGTTTATCCATGATGCCTGGTCTTTAGTTTGTGTACTTCAGCACATGTTTTAAACATGAAGAATTTGTTAATTCCCCTTTAAAATACTAGTTTTTGTGCTGGGAGAAGCTTGCAGAATCCTTGTAGTTGTTCACTGTTGCGTCCTTACCTGGAGATACTTGGTTCCAGTCACTTTTCCTACTTTGCAAAGTGAGTTCTGTGGCCTCATCATGAGTTTGTGGAAGATGAATACTAACCTGCCTTGTTTACTTTTAGGAGGTCTTGGTTATGGACCCCAGTGCAAGTCCATTGGAAAAGGCAGCTACAACAATGTAATAGTCACCAGCAGTCCCATGACAGTTCAAGAGCTGGGACCCGTTTCACTTCCTGCTAATCAGGTTTCAACAGCATGCAACAGCATCAACCCTAGCTTACAGAGGTCTATGGATGTTTCCAGCCTGAGTCCTTCTCCATCAGATACAAGGTCCTGAGTTGCTTTTTTATATTTTGCACTTTAAAAAGAGGGTATTTTAATACTCTTGTAATATAAATGCAAACTTTCTGATGAATAAAATGGCCTGAATGATGCCCTGTTATGCCATTTATTCACTGCAATTTAGTTGACACCAGCTATAATCATCCTGTTTGGGTCATTGAAATCATGGGTGAAATTTGTCCACACATTTTCTACGTTTTGTAGGTCTTTTTTATAGTCACTTAACTATATCTTTGTACTAAGGACAGGAAGTGTTATGGAGAATGAAAGCAGACATAGTCCACATGTTGCATCTTCAGGAGCAGTGACCTGTTTTAAACTTACATAGTACTAGAAGTGCTATGTTGGTGCCTGTCAAGTAACAGTAATGTCAAGAAAAAAAAACCAAGATGTCTTCTCTCCTCCTCATCAAATACCTTTGCTTTCAAATTGTTCAATTGTTTACATGAGTAAATAAATCAAATCTGTTGTTCCCAATCTGTACTGAGCCAACTGTTAATTTTATCTGTTATACTTATATCCCTAAAACCTTGTCCATTTTCCTAGCTCTCATGGGTAGTTTAATGAAAACTATGGCTTCTCCCTGTAAACGTTGCCTTTTTATATCACTAGATCACAGATAAATATTAATTCTTTAAGTGCTTAAATAACTTTTGAGGGTTTGGCTTTGAATAGTGTCAGCAAAAAAGAAGGGAAAATATTTATCCATACAAATACATTAAGCACATCCTATCCTATTACTTAAATATACAGTGCTAAAACATTGTGCCATATTATTTCAGAAGCTAAATTCCCACTTTTAATAGATGTGACTCATTGGAACAGTTGCTTACTGAGTTGAAATGTAACTGCTCTTATTTACAAAAGACCACAAAGGTCTTCACTCTCAAGACAGTTTCCCTTTTGCTACATCACTTTATTATAAGGCAAGGAGTATTGTTGAAATAATTAAAATTGGTGTTATGTAACTGGAAGCAAATTTTGCTTTGCTCTACTTTAAGACAGTTTGTGACATTTCTTGTTGCTTCAGTTGTAAAAGCTGAGTTCCCCAGGACAATTTACAAGATTAATTATGTATACATGTTTCAGCAAAAACCGTTCAGTGCTAAGGTGATGATAAATGACAAATCCAGAGCTATGCCTTTGAGATAGAGCTGATGATATAAAAATATCATTAAGTAATTATTACTTACTTAGTAAGTTGTAGGTGTGCCTGTATGGTTCCAAACACTGTTGTTTTAATCTGAATGTGTGGTTGGGTGTACTATGTCAGCACCGAGTTATACATTTTTGTTTTTATTTTAAAGAAACTTTTACTAAGGGTGAACTGAAGTTGAAACTCTGGCAGAATAGAGTCTCTAGTGTCCCTAGAGTCTCTTTTAAGGATGTATCAATGAAGATGTTATAAAATCAGTTTGCCACACGAAGAATGTCCGTTTCAGCAATTTGCCCTCAAGTTTACAATCTAATAGGGCAAAACAAGTTTAAAGTTAGGTTTTAATTGACAGATTGTTGAGACACTATTTTTTTCCTTTTTTTTAAAAGTTGCTTCAGCAATATACTGCATCGGCCTAAACCAGTTGCCTAGAGTGACTCCACAATCCTTCATGGGCTGAGTGCCTTCCCTGGATTGTATCTCTCAGGCATCATGAACTGTGCAATGGCAGCTCAATCCAAACCAAATTACTTGCTGAACTGAATGAAACCAAAATGACTTGTCTTGATTTTTGTTGATAGAAGAAAGAAAAAACTTGGCATTTTCCAAATATATATTCCATGATGGGTAAAACCTTCCCCATCTTTTCTGAGTTTCTCAAAAACTTTTTCAGAGTATTCAGTTATTCTGCTTGAAACCAGATGGAATATTGTGATTGACTTTGATGTAAGTCAGAAAGCATCCTAGGAAAGAGAAAAAGGATTTTGGCTAGTAAAACTGAAGACAAAACAAAAAGATAAGAAAACATAGTTTTCACTCTTCCATGTTTGTGGGTAGGAGTCTTGTGTATGTAGGAGTTTATGTATAAGGTTATACTTTGACATTATGGCCTCTGTACACATAGGAAGAAGAGAAAGTAATTACAAGTAATCTCTTGTAAACATTCATGAAAGATCTCAAACTGGTTTAGATTACAATAAGTAGACGTGCCAATTAATACCATCTGAGAATCTGGAACAATGGTATAGCTGACCCTTCATTTTCCTATTAGCTATATTTATTTCCCCCCAGAAAACTACTTAGTCACAGTATAGGCTGGGTTTTAAAGGAATTTTCTTTGTTTTGGGAGTTGGAATGTTCACTGCTTTTGAGTTTAGAGGCTTAATCTGGGGTTTCTTCAGATTATCTGGCTCTTACTGTGTACTTGAAATTCTGGGCCAAAGTGTTTGTTTGCTCGTTTTCTTCTGAGACTTTTGAAACGCAGTTTTTCTTTGACTTCACTGGTGGGTATGTGCCTTTGTGTTATGCATTAGAAATTTTTTGAATGAGACTGGTTCTGTGAGGCATCTGATTAAAATTCTTGACATTACAAAACCAGATTTGTTACACTGATGATTTATTTTTTTCCTACTTATAAAAGAAAATAAATAATCAAACCAGCAAAAAAGCCCAAACCAACCCTATTTGTGTTTTCCATAAATAAATATATATATATATCTGTACTAGTATGGAAAAATCAAACCTTACTTACTCCTCTTGCTCTGTTGCAGACTTTGGAGCTGTTTAGGGGTCACAGCATACTAACATGATTTAACTGCTCTATAATGAACTGAACTTTAGCAAACCCATTGATAACAGACCCAACAGCATGAATATTCTGTTTTTCAAACAAATAATTATCCCTTTAGATCTGAATCTTGCTCCACATTGACCTGGTATAGCAATCCCATTTTTCTCATTTCTCTCAATGCAAACTGTAGTCAACATGTTAATTGTGCTTTTCTTCAATGGTGTGTTTTGAAAGTGCCATTTAAACCCTGATGGAGTAACATAACCTTTGTAACAGTAGCCTATGAACAAACAAAACAATGTTCAGCAAATCAACAGTCTATTACAAAGCAAGTATCTTGAGCAAAGGAGCATTTCCCATCGATCCTGTAGGTCACCACAGCAAGGCTGGGTAATTATTTAGAGCTACATTTTCACTGTTCATGAGCTATCTCAGTGCACAGATGCAGCACCTGCAAATTACTTTGTCTCTCCCTCAGCCTGTGCCAACCTTCCCCTCTAGACAAAAGAGAGCTGAGGGGGCAGCCAGAGTGCCCTGACAATCATTTCCCCTCCTCCAGCTCTTCAGCAATGACTGAGCTGTGTTCTTGTAGCACGATCCAGCCCTTAAATAAAAGTCACTGCAAAATGGCTTTTCTTTCTTCATGTTGTTTGACTCGCAAGTGTTTGAAAATGCTGCAATAACTAGTAGGAAAAAAATCCCATCATTGAGGGTGTTCTCATGTGATGGGCAGAATAAGATAACAAAGACACTGTGATTTTTCATTTTTAACTTCTAAGGCTGGATCTGAGCATGGAAAATTATATAAATTTCTCTCACCTGAATGACCTTACATAGTGTTTTCATACATTCTTTCAACCTTGCTGGTCTAATTGAAAGATAATCCACAGATCTCAGAGGCGAAAAGTCAATTCACAAAAAGCAAAATCATGGAAATGTGGTAAATTCACTGGGAATATCTCCAGAGCAGTTGTTAGGATCTGTTCTAGCTCTCTTGGGTTGATTGATATTGTTTTAAATAGGATTCGCAGTTTCAGCCTACCACCAACCACTTGAGTAGTTTCATCTATCTCAAACGAAGCCGTGGTTGCTGCAGTAGGGCTGTAGTGCAGACAAACAATGCAAGTATGAGCCTAAACAGATCTATCCCATGGTTCTGTGTTCCTGAAGCAGTACCTTGCAGAAACTCAGAAGCAACTGCAATATTGCTTACCCTGAGTGGATATGAGAACTTGCTTCCCTCTTAAAAAAAGAAGCAAGTCAAATAGGTAGAAGTGCCTCCTCAGAAGCTTGCTGTAACCATGTATGTATCAAGGAACAGATGAGATTTGATTTAATTAATTTTCTTTATGGTATATACTTTTCTCTTTTAAAAAATGGAGATTTGTAGCAATATAAAAACATGCAGTAAAATAATTATAAATAACTACAGGAATACCTTTGTAAATACATTATTCCCTACCTGCATGACAGTGCCTGTGGAATATTGCATGCAAATATTTAATATACTGTTTATTTAGAGCTTTTAGAAAATATATTTCAGCACCTGGTATTTAAAGTACCTATCAGTATTCAAGGTACCTATTAGAACATATTAGCTGTCTTTTTAAAGTTAATTTGACCTCCTGAAGTCTTTGTACGATAGGGGGAACTATTGTGGATCTTGGGTTTTATGTGAGATGGTAAGAAGCAGTGATTGACTTATCTACCTTAAAAAATGCAATTTAGGTGTGAAAGAGAAACCAAATTTCCCATTTACTGTATCCATCATTAAAATTCTATGCTTTTTAAAAAGTTTATTGTAAAAATAATCAATCCAGGAATTAATCCCAAAATGGTGCAGAGGCTTCTGTGTCTATGAGATCTCCAGGTTTATCTAGCTGCATACCTGGTTCTTTCTACTGCTAGAGCTCCTTAAAATTGAAATTAATACACTGATAGCTCCGCTGGCTGACAGGAGATCCAAGTCTGGCGTGTGAACTGAAAACGTAAAGACGTAAATCCACTTGGTCTTTACCCAGCATTTGCAGCCATGAACAAGGGATCTTGATGTTCTTATATTCGTTTTATACCGTTCAGTATAAAATAGTACTGTTAAGAGCTTATGAGCTCTTTTTTTTAAGCTACCAGTAGAATATTTGCAGTATAAGTAAGTTTCACATTATTTCTGTGAAAAACAATGATAATAGCAGGATTACACTTTCATGAAAATTTAGATTGCTGACTTGGTGGCAGATGCATCGTCAGATCACAACTAAATAAACCACTTCAAGCAGCTCTTCTACATTATTCATTTTGTTTTTGTAAAGTTAGATATTTGTATTTATAAACTTTTGTTATTTCTGTAAAGACTACTATTTGTATGCCTTACAATTATGTTCAGGTTAAATATTTACTCTTTATTAATAAGTTTTTTCCTGTTCTTTGAAGCAAAATAATAGTAAACTCAAATCAATATGAGTTTTGTACAAGGCAGGAGCATAATGCTTTGGCTTCAGAAGCCCAAACCTATTTATACTACAGCTGATAAACAGATTTGAATTGATTTCTGCAGTGATATATCAAGAACATTTACAGCAACTTTTCTTTAAAATCTGGAAGTTTTAAAGTTGGTTTTCTAAGTGACCTTGTTACATATGTATTGCCCATGTATGCCTGCTGATAGATTAACGGAGAGTGCTGAATTTGAGTACTTAAAATTCCAGAGAACTTTTTTCACATGTAGCCTTTCTTTACTTCTATGTGTGTGTGAAAATAGAAAGACTTCTGTTGAATTGTCTAACTGCTTACTTAGTTTATTGTGCCTTTATTCTAGGTTGCTCTTGTCACATGAATCTCTGGCCTCTATGACATTAAGCTTGTCAGAAAGTCAGTCCACTTCGAGTGTTAAGCAAGAGTGGGCGCATGGGTACAAGACACTTCCTTCTGTTGCTCCTGACCAAGGTTTTCAAAGCAGCAGTGAGCTTGGGGACTTACTAAATTTTTCACCTGGAACATCCGTGTCAGGTAACTGCATATCTAATTCATTACTATCCTACTTATATGGCACAGAAAATAAGCATTCCCCTTACACTAGTCCTCACCATTCCTCAGCCTGGTCTCAATTAGCGTGCTCCAAAAAAAGATCACTCTCTCTGTCTCCTCTGTCTGATGGCATTGGGATTGACTTCAATACAATCATCCATACATCCCCAACCTCTTTGGTGTCCTATATCAACAGTTCCAGGACATCACCAGCAAATGTCTCCCCACAGCCTGAGGTCTATGGACATTTTTTGAGAGTGAGAGAAAGCTGTATGCCCCAAAATTGCTCTATTCCATCTGCCCAGAAAGTCCTCCTCATGTCTAATGGCAATGTCACCTTCTCAGGGTACACTGATAATGGGGCTGGCGAGTACCAGCGGATGCAGCAGCTGGAGCAAGCCAGCTTGGAGATGGGTGCTGCAAGTAACATGGTGATCCAGGTGGGCATGCTGCCTGCAGACAACCAGGTGGTGGACATCCTGAAAGATGGACAGCTGGACAGCTATTCGAACCATATGGTTGACATGCCTCTTCCACCCATGCTACCACCACCTCCTTCTCAAGGGCCCCCACCACCATACCACGCTCACCAGCACCGGCATCCACACAACCTTCCCAGTTGCGTTCACCCATTGGCTATGCCTGTTTCTGCCCCGGGCTCCCTGCTTGATGAAGACAGTGAGTCAGGCGATTTCAATGGCAAGTATGGCTGTTGTTGGTTAGACTGTGGTGCACTGTACAACCAGCAAGAGGAACTTGTGTGGCACATAGAGAAGATTCATATAGACCAGAGGAAAGGAGAGGACTTTACTTGCTTCTGGGCAGGGTGTCCACGAAGGTACAAGCCATTTAATGCCCGTTATAAACTGCTGATTCACATGAGAGTCCACTCAGGAGAGAAGCCAAACAAATGCACAGTAAGTCTGAATTGTGTCTCTCTTACCAATAATAGGTCTTATATTGCTCACAAAAATAACAAAGAATTTGTAATTCTACCTTTCTTTTTCCAGTTATTTGTGTGCCTTTTTAACTAGCCTGTGTGAATGAATGACTGCTCCATCTTTGACCCTAGACTGAAAGGAAAGGTAGTCTTTAATTTGATATGCAGTGAGAGACAGGGGTGGACAAAATGTTATTTTCTAATTTTGTAGTCTTTTACTGTAGACTGCAAAATTGACTTAGTAGACCATGATAAAGTACAGTTTAAAGCACCCTCTGTACTTAAGTACCTGTATGAAGGAAACGTAGGAAGAGTACTCTAGAATAAATGGCACAATTTTACTCTTGCCTTATGTTACTCCTTTTAGACTTGAGGAATTTTCGGGATCTTGCATAATGTTACCATGAAAAACTGAGAAGAGCTGGGTATTTCTTAAGGCAGTTACTTGTTTCATTGCTAACAAAAAATAGACGCACAGCCCTGTTTTCATGAATACATTAGGAATTTAGCACATGATTTCTCTGTTTGCAGATTCTAGCAATGAGCAGTCAACCCACAGAGTTTTTCTTACTGGTTTTCTTAGGGTCATTGCAAGTCAGTCTCACACACATGTAATCAGATGGGATAACAATGCAGCCAGTAAAGCATAGAATCACTTTATGTTTAAATTCCAGTGAACAACCTGTAATTTCTGTACTTCAGATTCTTGACTTGGATGATGAGTAGCTTACTTTTGCTGTGTGCTTACTTAGTGCCAGCAGAAAGTAATCTCACCAGTGCTGTTTCCAGTCCTCAGCATAATCTAGTAAAATAATGAGTATATAATTTCTAGGAATAACTGCTGAATATTATTCACTTGAAAATAACATACTTATTTATATGTTATGAAATTTAAATTGGTCCAGGAGTCTATTTCTATTTGTGTGCCTAGTTAGGTAATTTTCTTACCATGATGTAGATGTTTGCTTGTGCAGTAGATAGAGAAAACTTTTTTATTTCACTTTTGTTACAGCAAAGGGCCAATCTCCTTGAGGGAGAGCAGGTATCTTCCTAGATTTCTCTCTTAAATTTAAAGGATTTGGTAGAGATTAGGCCACAACACTAGGGAGACTCTTACCTTTCGCTTTAGTCACACCATACTCTGAACTGGGGCTTTCTGGACACTTTTTAAAAAATTCCATGATACAGTCTTTTCTGCTCTCCAGATATATTGTATCAGAGTTCTTGTCAGTGTTGTGGTGAGAGGGAAAAGGAGAAAAACGAATTATTAGGAGTAAAGAAAGTAATATTTTAACAGAATAGCACCTGGAGAAAAGGGACAGAGACAGGTGAGTGAGGGCAGAAAACAGTATGAAGAAAGAGCTGGAATGGTAAGAGAGCACTGTAAAAAGAGTAATGGAGGTACCCAGCATCTTCTAGTAGGAGAATTATGGTGAGGGATCCAGTAGACCAGGGGAAACAGTGTGTTGGTATCACTCTATACTCTGCCCTGCCTATTCAGAAAGGATGCTTAGTGACCTTCTCAAGAAAGTGGGAAGTGACCTTGTTATGTGGCCTCCTCCAGGAGTGCTTAGCTTTGAAGAAATTGTCATTCACTAGTGATAAATATGTTAATGTTTAAGAGGATAGAATACTTCATATGGTAACATTTTTAAGATAACTAAATCTAAACTAAAGCGTGTGCCATGTCATGGTGTGTCAAAAAAATGTAAGAGGTGTCTGTATTAGCTTCTCAGAGAGGATTGCTTTCATAAACATTAAAAAGGGTGATTAATTTCACTGAACTTCATCAAGTATTGCTGAATCATTGCTAGATAGTGCCAAGAAGTCTGCATATCAGAACCAGCAGCCACATGCTTGCTTTCATGTTATAAATGTAATGAAATGTAGAAATAGGGTAACATGATAACCCTCATAATGTGGGTAGAAACCTGGAACATAGACCTCCTTTCTTGGGACAGAATGCAGAAATAGCATTCTTTAGCAGGGTTTGAGAGGAACAGCATGCTGTCTTCTCCCTTCATCATTTCACAAGTGGTATGAATTTGGAAAAGAGTATTTGACTTTCTAATGCCCAGGAGCCATGGTCTGGAAGTACCTCAATAGATTTAGGAAACTGCTCTTCAGCCAGACTTCATACCTGTTTCACCAAGCAGTGAAATTTACATTCATATCAATTCAGTTTGTTTTAAACTGAGATTTAAAGTGAGGTACTAAAGAGAACACTTTGGGCAAGGTGATCACGAAGTATGATTTCTGTAATTAACAAAAAATATGCAAACGAAATCTCAAGCTTTTCACAAAACCTGTATGAATGTATGCATTTAAGAGAAAACAATAATTCATAATCTTTATTTGTCCGCCTACAGTCTTTCTATATTTATGCCTCTTTCACTAAGAACATTATAAAGTAAAAGTTTACGTCCACTGCAGTTTACAGACTAATAAAAGGCAGTCTAGTAGACAAAGCATGGAAGGAAAGATGTCACATCTATTATGTGAGCCAACCAGCTTTACTACAGAGAATATGTATCAGAAGCAATAGGTCTTTGGAAGGAACTTATCAAGACGTCCTGTAATCAAAGGAAGCCAGTTACACTAGTTACCTTAGTGACATCACATGGTAGTCACTGTATGTGTTGATAGTTCTTAACATTTTGCAAGAGACAATCTTCTCATTAAGCATATATTACAGTGTGTCCTAGTCAGTATAATCATCATGCAATGCTTGTTCCTGTGCAGATGAGTGCAGAAACTGTATCATCTTACACTGTTTTCTGTATCCCAGTGGTTTGCTGTGATAGATTAGTAAGCTTTGCAAGGTTTTGGTATTAACAAGGTGAGGGTTACTTCCAAGTTGTGTTACTGTGACACAGAATCAGACGCACAACTAATTACAAGCTAAACTTCATAAAATCATTTTATTCTTCTCTGTTACCACTCTGTGATGATGAAATCATGTATTTGAGAAGAGACTTGAAGAACATCTAGGACTGCAGTTAAAATCAGAGTCAAGTAGACTATTCCTTTGACTTCACCAGTAGTTTTGCCACATCTGAAATAGTTCCTATTTATCTATGTAACAAAAATTTGAAATGATATAGCTACAAATGATACTTTATTCATTAGTTCCTTCTTGTTCTGGACGATCAGTCTTCTTCAGTTCTAGAATATGAAAGTGTTGTAGGGTGAGTATTAATCAGATAGCAGCACATAAAAACTTGTGATGGTTATGATAATCAGATCCAAACATACAGTCAAGCATTCTTAAAGTCAAAATCTCAGCATATACTTGTCCCTCTGCATGAAACAAACAAGGGTGGAGTGGAAAATAATTGCATACTGATTCTGATAGATTTGTTTAATGTTGTTGGTCTTCTGTGAATCAGGATCTTTTTTTTCCAGCTTTAACTGAGTTCTCTGATGAAGGTGCATGCTCAGATTAGGTTTTGGCAATTTGATCCAGTATACTTTCTCTGTGTACTGAAGAGTCGTGGTGTATTTTTCATTCCTGCCCAATTTTAGAAGGTATTTAAATTTTAAAAAGTATTATTTTAATGGAAGCCAACGTAGGTGAATATACGTGGCTTTGCTTTATTACATGGAAATTTGTGAAATTAAAGAGTACCTGCATGCAAAAGTCCTCACTTGAATTTGACTTGTTTGGAATACGAATTCATTAAATAGCTGCTACAAAGTATTGGTCTCCCTCACTTTTCATTGAAACATGTTTCAAGTTCTGTTCTAACTTGACTCCATCTGGAATGCATTCTTCTTTTCAGTGACCTGGTTCAAAGACTGAAAAAAAAACCAATATTAATGACATGGTAAAATATATATAGTGTCTATTCCTATTGGAAGATGTTGGGGAGTTAGACTAGTTGATCTTTGAAGGTCCATTCCAACCCAAACAATTCTATGATACTATGATTCTTTATATGAAGTAGGTATAGCATGTCAAATGATTTGTATTTATTTATTAATCTATGCATTAGCTTGTACTTTGTAGGAATAAGTTAAAGAAGAAAAAGTTGAATAAAAAATGGATGTTGAAATGCAAGCAGTTAATATGCTGGTGTTTGAGATAAAATCTGTAACATTTGCCAGCAGCTACCACCCAGTGGTATCTGAGGTTCCCTCAGATTTCCTCTGGATTAGAAAAAAGAGAATTTTCAGCAGCTGTGGAAACTCCACAGCAGCAATTGGAAAATGCTGAACTTTTGCCCTTTTTGGCTCAACCTGTGAGGTTATTTTCTACTCAATCTTCTTTCTTTTATAGTGAGTATTTCTCTAGTTTTCAAGTTCAGCTACAATAAGTGGTACTTGATTAGTCTTCTTGTCATGATGTGCAATCACTGAGCTTAATATGTTTATTCTGCTGTAAATAGCAGCAGCATATTGTTAAATTTCAGGCTCTCTCCTTGCAGTTTCATTCAGATACACTGGGAATGCTTCCCCTTTTGACACTGAGTTAAATCTTTCTGCTTTCTGTGAGATTTGAGCTATGCTTCAGCACAATGACATTAATATTTCGTAGTATGGGATAGTAGTACTCACACTGCACTTTTTATCACAGCTGCTAGATGTGATATAAAACAATAACATTGCTAGTATCCCTCTCAGATTTGAAGCAATATCCATGTAACATCTGCTAAATATTAAAAACTATCCTGCCACACACAGCCTACTAAGCATGTAAACTAGAAGATACGGTTAAAATAAAACCCCATGAAAGTTAACACAGTTGTATAATGCTTTTTTTGAGACACAAGTAAACATCTTAGGGTGAGCAAGCATATTTAGATAGAAGCTATGTATGCTACTTGAAGAACATATGCTTGGAAGATGGTGTTCAAGATGAAATTTTGATTAAAACCGTTAAATCCATCCTGTAAAAATTATTGGGATTTTTTTTTTTTTCATCTAAAAGCTTTAGCAGTGTGCTTTCATATGGTGTGTTATATGTAGTATGTATTATATATTTTACATACAGTAAATGCCTCTGTTTTTTGGTGATAAGGACATATCAAATCCTATATTGCATTGGAGTTGTGAAAAAGTAGAATATATATATATATATTAATTCACTAAACTAACTTAAACAGAAATACCATAGAAAAGGAAGGGATGTATGAGTAATTTGACGGTATAGTGGTGTTTCAATTTGCAACCATAAAGCTAAGACTTCCTAACTTGTGCAGTTTTAGTAACCTGCTGGCTTTGGTTAGGATGTTTTAGCTGTTTAAAGGAAAAACAGATTATGAATTGTGGGTGTGCCTCCACTAACAGCTCAAACTCATGTGATCACATCAGATGGCACCTAGCCCAAGCAAATAAATCTTATCTCTAAATAATGGTACTAATGCTCTTTTAATACTATTCTTTCAGTATGAAATACCTAATGCATCCGTAATTCAGAATGTAATGATACACGCTTTTCCTGTGGCTGCTCAAGATGCACAACTTCCAGTTGAGTTTGGTGAGCACCTGAAGTAACCCTTTGGTATCCAAAGTACTGACCCTTAGTATCATCGCATCGCATACATTCAAAAATGCAAAGCAAACTCCTCTCTACATGCAGATGTAGAACTGATGAAGGTGAAAGCCAGTAGCCAGAAACCCATATTTTGTGTTACAGCATAAAATTTATGAAACCTTACTCTTGTTCTTCTAAGGAATAATTTGATTGTTCTGTTAAGTATTTGAACCAGCTTTTCTTGCTTTTGACTTAGATATTTGGAAAATTTAAGACAGATTTTTAGTTAACTTTTTCAAACAGTCATCTTTTCAGTTTCACTGTAATCCAGAACATGGTTGTGAAGTATCCAAAAATAACAATGAACATTCCTAATTATACAAACACTTATATTTGTGTGGAATGGTTTCTAATTTATTATCTCTTTGTGTTTGTGGATAGGCACAAAGATTATATTTTATTTGTAAGATTATATTTTTTATGTTCATTTCCCTGGGGCAAGATTTTGATTGAACATTTTTGAGTTTGTTTTTTTTTTTTTGTTGCTGTACCAAACTATAAATAAATGGTAAACTAAAAAAAAAAAGAAAAAGAATCACTCTTAAAAATTTGCCTGAGGAAGACAAGAATCAGCTTGATTCACTCTGATCCCTGAAGAAATTCTGTTCTACTGCCACTGTAGTCCCAATTAGCAGAGGTGGCATTTAGCATGTGGTAAAAGCTTGTGTACTTTTACAGAGAGATGCTTGAAGAGTAGGTTTCCAAAGGACCTGGACAGTAGGATTAGGCACTGTTCAGAACATGACTTCCTATAAATGGTTGAAATTGGCTTTTTGGACAAGGATATTACCAATAGAGCCAGTGCAGTGGAGTCTTCTGTTATAGAAATACAATTGCTGTTGATCTTGTGTTAACAGGGTTTGAAAAACTGCTGAACAAACAAGGCTGCATGGAAACAGAGAGGTGCAGTTTGTCTGTGTGGAGAGATGAATTAACTGAGAGAAGGAAATTCAAGAAGAGGCGCTAGGGAGAATGCTGTGACAATTTTGTCTATAACTGCTGTGGAACCCAGTTAGATCTGTTCAGTGTATCTTGGTTTGCTAAACCTTGGTATAGTCATATGGTGATTGTTTTCTGGTATCACTGCTATCCACTAGGAGTGCTTGATTTTCCTGTCTGTTAAAGGCTGTTTTAATTTAAGTTTGATACTTTCTTACCATCATTTTAAAGGGTATATAGAAACTTTATTCTGTGAGTATTCAGCTCTTGAGAATTAATACACATCATTACAAAGTTCAAGATCACAAGTGAATCATTTTAGAGAGATGTCACTGTGGTAAGAAATTCTTTTTTTAAGAGCAGTTTCTGCATAAAATGTTGAGATGTAGTGTTCCTCATCTGTCCATGAGGCAGTTTGCTCATTACAAAGAGTTGTTATAAATAATTTCCGTCCCTCTCTTTTCTCCCTCTTTGAATGCATTCTATTGGTCATCAACTGGCACAAGCTCAAGGAAAAGATGACAACGTGCCTTTATGGGTACTCTTGGTTCATTTCTATAAATACGTTCAAACAAAATTACATTGCTTTGTCTCTTTATTTTTTACTTTTTAACATCAGCAGAATTGCCTCCATGGTTAATCAGATGTAAACACCAAGCAGTACCACTGTTCTTCAAGGTCTAGAATGGATGCCCATGGATGTATTTTCCTAGTAACATTCAGATTTCTGTTTTAAGAAATTACAGCTATGCAAACAAGCTTATCTGGGCCAACAATAAAAAAAATCATTGCTTCTAATTAGGAGTTGTCACATAATAGAAAAGACAAGGCTTCTTTTGTTCCATGAAAAGCCTGCTTTGCCTGCTTACAAAAATGCATGGATTTCTTTCCAGTGGCTTTACATAATTGGTATGACAAAGTTTCAGTCCTGTGATCTTAGAGTTTCCAAGTGATTCAGACACACTTGTCAAACCTTGTTTAAGGTATTTGATGTTAATCTTTTACAGAAGCTGGTAGACTGCATGAACATGGGGCTTGCTTTGTCTAAAGAGTGGGCTATACATAAACTGAATTAAGGAATATTTATGTTGAGACTGCTAAGATTATCAAGAGTCCTTTTTTTTTTTAGAAATGAGCCACTGTTGAGAAACAAGGCTGCCCAGCTCTGACTGACTCACAAGGACTCTTGGCTTTTGAATCCCTGGACAAATGTGGCCTGAATTCATTGTGTAAATTAACAATGTGAGCTACTAGGTTGTGACACGAATTTTATGTCTGCATCAGTGAAGTAGGTCCATTATCCTATAACTTGTCAAGAAAAGAGACATACAGATTGAGCAAATACTGTAGAAATCATTATAATGGATAGCTCTGCATGCAGAGTGACTGAAAATATACAACATGTCACAAGTTAAACTCAGCTAAATTAGTGTCTGTGAAGCCTGGGTTGTGAACATGGCGTTTCAGTGAACCAGTGGAGAGTTTGGCTCCAAATTAAAAGCAAACAATCTGCAAGGTTGTTGAACAGCTTTAAGGGTGATAAGGTTCTCAAAAGTTTGTCATGGTTTTGTGAGAGTTGACATTTCCTCTGAAGGCAGAGGTTTTCTGCTTCTGGTTGGCAGGAGCTGTTGAAAAGCCACTGAACACAACACTAACCTGTAATAGTGCTTCTGAATCATCACACATCTTGAAAAAATGGTGATGCCTTCTTTGGAAACTTATTTTCTCCCCTCATCCTTCAGCCACCCACAGTGAAAAGCTTTGGGGTTAATGTCTTAATTTCATTTATGGTTTTCAGTGCAAGAAACGCAGTGATAATATGTTGCAGATATTCTTTGCAAGGCTTAGAAGACAGCAAAAATGAAGTTATCATAGCAGGTTCTGTTTACTAACTTTAGTTCTTATACTTCTTTCACCATATTAGCATCTGGGTGCTTTATTTTTTTCCATTACATAAGATGAGATGGGTCACTGAATCCATCACCATAGGCTGAACTATTAGAATCCCTCTAGTACTAGTATCCTTCTGGTCTGTGCTGGTGTGATAGACCCTCTGTTACCGTCAAGCAAAAATGGTATCTGGTCAGCAAAGAAATGGTATATCCTGCCACTCTCTGAACCTGAGGGACACAGAGAAGACCGAAGTGATCTGAATAAGGACAATTCTTGATTGCTTATAGGAAGGAGGACTGTGTTCGTCCAGAACCTGGATATTTCCATGACCATGAAATTCTGATACAATTTTAGCTCAAATATGTTAGTACAAACTGATTTGTATTTCCAGAAAATAGTAAAAGCTAGTTGGTTATCATCTGTCTCTCAGCATTATCTTGAGATACTGGGTTTTTTCTTCAATAGCATGTAATATAACTGAGAAGCATGAGGTCTTTAATGACTTACAGTTCACAAGTGAAGGTTACAGCAATGTTCAGTAAGAGGCAGCTGCAAGTTCTCTTTTAGATGTACTGGGGGAATCATGTCTCAGGTGTGAATGCAGAGAACATGTCTGGCAGTATGTGGACGTAGAACATTTCTGTCACAGTCTGTGCTTGTTGCAGAAACTGGAAACAGATGTGTTTTCGTAAACAACCCACTGCTTGTTTCTCTGGACTCTGGGGAGGAAGGACATGGGTGTGTAGTATAACTTTGACATGCTTTCAAAAGGAAAAGGAGGAAATTAGACGAGCAGTCTTTACATTGTATGTGAGGACAATATGCCAGTTTTGACTACTCTTTTTTTTTTTTTTTTGTGCATATTTACATTTTTTTCCCCCAATTTTCAACATTTATAGACAGGATTAAATCAATTTTGTGTTGGTTGTGAAGATTTCTTTTCACAGTCCTTACAAAATTCTGTGCAGAGGGAGCAGTCCACAACACTAATCATGGGTATGTGGTATTTGGATCTCTTCTAGCATGTACCCAGCAAGCTCAGAGTTTAGGCTGCTAGCTCATCTCTGTCATTGTAAGACCGTGTAGGTGCAGTCTTTGTGATCCTTAGAGCCTCCCTCAGTGGACTAGTGACATAAGCCATAAAAACAACAAGGTTTTTTGTATTTTTTTGGCCAAAAAATCACAAACTCAGTTATTCTGTTTTATCTTTAGAGTGACACTGAGGAAGACAGAATAAATGTTCTGTCGATGTTTTAGAATCTGACCCATTACTGTGGATTAGGTGTGTATACCCTGTGGTATTATGGATTCCATGAATTTTCATTTTTATCAAAATATATTTGTTAAAAAAAAAACAAAACAAACCAAACAACTACTTTTTAAGATTCCTTTGTATGGTAAGAGTAAGCTGAATTAAATAGCTTGAACTCTTCCAATTTTTGAATGGTACTTGGCATTCTTTGCATTAACTCATTCAGTGTTTCAGCTTGCTTGATCATTAAAGTTTCCAGAAACTGCATGTTTTTCCTTCTGAAGTTGAAAGCTGAGAAAAAATGCTATTTATCTTAATGACCTGTGCATCAAATTTAATAACAGATAGGCTTTTCTTTGTAAGTTAATTAAAAACTTTACACAGAAAAATGTTTCATTTGAGTCCCAGAAAAATAATTGTCCATTCTGTAAAAAAAACCTCCTCCACAAACCGTCACCACTCCTAAAACAAATGAAGATGTATAAAGTAATTGAAATGTGTTATTTAAAGTTGCCCAGGAAGTTGTGAAGTATTTGACCTGTGTAAGGCACAAATGTTTTTAAAAAGCTAAAAGTGTAAAAGAAACCCAGCTATTCCTGGTAAGAAGCAGGCATATTGTGTTGTATTTGTTTATTTATTTGATTGCTTGATTTATTTATTTTCTTTGAGTATTTTCATCTGTATTAGCCTGTGGGATAAGATGAAATGTTTTGTTCTGAGGTTCTGTCTTCTCAGTCTAGTTATACCAGAGTTGCTGGCAGTGTTTGGTCATCTAAGCTTCTTTGAGTTGTTGATATGAAGAGCTGATGAAATTTCTTAACTTACGGAAAAATGCTCTAGTTTTTTTTATTTGCTGATATAATTATGTATGAGATTTTGTAGGGTCAGAAGATGAGCTGATTTATGGATATGGGCATTCAATTTCAAATGATTATATTACCAGAGCTTTACATGTTACTGGCCACCTGCACAACCATGATAAATCATAATTTCTGAACACTTAGTCCACTACAATTCCTGAGGTCAGACACGCATTTTAATTTGCATTTGGAAGAGACTAGTTATATACTTGTGGTATACTACAACACAACTAATAGGTAGTAACTTGTGAAGTGTTAGTATCTTGATAGTTTGCAGGTGTACCTGTTGACTGCTTATGAGAGAGAACTGTCAGAATCGTAAAACATCCTTGCCAGTTTTCAATAAGCCTGATTTTTAAAATGTTTGACAAATTTTGCAGATTAGTGCCATTTTTTTTTGTCAGGAAAATTCTGGAGCATATCGTAACTGCTAGAAAGAAAAAACAAACAAATAATACAAACACCAAGACACACACAAAACCCAGCTGTTAAAAATTGGTATTATTTTTTGGTAGTTAATCATGACCTTGTAAAATGCAGTTCAATTGTTTAAATTTCTACATTGGTTCTCATGGTGTAAGACCTGAAACTTGCTGTAAATCAACTGTTATCATGGGTAAGAGCTTTTCGTCTGAAGTGAGAAATGTAATGAAGGGGTAGGGAAGCAGCAAAGATTTTGGTCGCTGTCCTTCCAACAGAGATACACAGGGGCTTTTGGCTGTATTTTCCATAGCGTGTTGGGCACCTCACAGTGAATACCTGACTGTCCTTGAACATGGCTTCCTGGGGAAATGTCATTAACACTTAGAATAACTTACTGGTGGTATTCAGGTCAGGTGGATTTTATCGTGCCATTGTTTCATTATTGAAGAAGAGTTAATGAGATGCATCCTGTAAGCATGCAAGTACATAGTACATGGTCCATATGCCTATCTCACAGGGGATCCATCCCGGAAAATGTGACATTTGGCCTCACTGGCTTTCCATACATGTGTGGATGTGTTAGAATCTGGAGCTAGTTATGAATCATATTCTTAGTAATGATGCTATTGAAAACTTGCTTTGATTAGCTTTTCTTTGTCAGGTGTATGTAAACAGACATTTTGATTTTTGAGAACTGCAACTTCAGAAAGCTCTGTTTTATTTGTTAGAAATAAAATACAAATAGAAATGTCTTCTGTAAAACAAGCTGCCTCCATTTTTTCAGCTGCCTCCAAGCTTTTTCAGTGTTGCTGTACAAACCCATCAAACGCTAACCATTAACTTGCTTTTTTCTGTTACTTCTAAGTAGGAGGAAATACCTCTGTTTTTCAAAGGCTAATAAACATTCCAATAGAGAACAAAACTGACTTCTCTTTTGGGGCAGGAGACCATTGATGAGAATGACAGTGGCTTTGATAAGTCACTTTTTCTCACCCTCCAGTGTACAATAATAACTAGAATACTCAGCTAACTCTGGAGTAGTGTTGATTGCTGACTTTTTTAAAAGGCATGACTGCATTGTGTTTTGTCTGTTGAAAGAAATGGTGTAAAGGCCTTAGTTTGCAGTCACTTTATCTCTTAGAGTAATTTGTTTACCTGATTCTACTGCTAGATGTACTACCCAGGTACAAGCCACTTTTTTTGTGGTGGATAAAGAGACTTAGCTGATAAAGGAGTTTATTATGTTTCTCTGCTGTAAAGTACATTGGTCTTGCTCTCAGAAAATGTTAGTACTTTCTTCTTTGTTTGAACCATACCTCTATTTTTCCAGTAATTGTTGTCTTTGACTTAGATCTCATTAGGATTATGCCAAGGTCACTGAATGGCATGTCAGCTTAATTACAGTGGCTTTCAAGCTGAACAGTTCTGACTCACAAGTAGGAATTCACGGTTAGGTAAATGAACAATCTGAGTCTCTGAGCTGCATACCATGCAATGCTTAGCTCTGTGCACCAAGATGCTGAGTGAAGACAGTGTTCCTAGGCTCCAGTAAATGGCAGCTGGAGTTCAAAAGCCCTTGACTTGGAATAGGACTGAACCACCTTAAGGGTTGACCGTAAGCTGCAGTTTTTAGCTGTGTAATTTTAAGCAATTTAGGCATGAACAGGCCTCTCTTATCCCAGTTAAAAAGCTGTATAATGGTGGTGGGGAGTGTGAGATGTCTAGTACCCTAAAGGAAAGCAGTGTGACTTTTTCATTGCAAACAGTGAAGTATTGAATAGTTCTAAGCCCTGCACAGGAAAAAAAAACCAAAAAACAAAACAACATCCCACCATCAAGTAAAAATTACAGCTCTTCAGAAAAGGACTTTTTTGACCCAGAAGTCTCCATGTTATGAAAACAACTTTATTATAATTATGTCAGGACATGTGTCATTGCATGTGTTGTTACTTCAAAGTCTTAGATCTTTCTACAGCTGCATGATGTGACCAACATAAGAATTCTGTTTGCAGTGACAGGCAGCTTCCATTTTCAGTCATCTCTGTTCCTTTTTAAACTCTCTGTTTTACCAAACTGACATCCACATATCTTATAGATCAGACTGCTATGTGCTTCTATATTATAACTGGCTTTATTTTGCACTTCAAAGGTCTTTTGCAGTGGTGCTTATCTGCACGAACATCAGGTGGACCTAATAAAAAATGTCAGAATACAGAGGAAAGCAGAATATAGCAAGAAACAGAATCTTTTTTTTGTGTATTCCAGAGTAGGTGCATCAACAACATCTGTCATTTATCTTCCGTTACATTCACAGTCTTAGTGTTTATTCAGCTTTGAACAGAATTAACTCAGGTGATTTTGAGTAAAAGAGAGACAAGAGGAAAGTTCATTTAAAAAAAAAAAAAAAATGTGTACCTTTTATATTGTCCCTAAAGTTCAAGTAACTGAAGTAAGTGTAAATCTCTGTTGGCAATAGACATTGTCAGTTCCAGCAGTTACATTTAGGCAACGATAAAGGGTAGAGTTGTGTATCATGATCACGTTAAATTATAGTCCTAATGAAGGAAGCCAAGAAATGCACTGCTTCAAAAACCTTGTCAAGAGCATCTGTCATCTGATGGCTGAAACCAGCAATCTGAAGGACCTGTGCTACAAATTTGGATTTGGGCTAGAACTGAAGCCTAAGCAGACCATGGGCAAACGCTTAAAAAGCAATAACTAGAATGGAGCAGTAAGGACCAGTGATCTCTATCCAATATAGGATGAATATTGGTGCAGGGCAAACAGAGACTAGGACTAAGCAGTGAATGAGGATCTCCGCTGTATAGTAGTGGCTGTATTCTATGAGCAGTGTCCTGGTTATTTCATGCTACTCTGTCAGCTTCACAGGCTTGTTCTTCATCTCCTGGAGTATTGATTTATATAAGCACAGCTGTCGCTGTGGTCAACTGTATCTTTATTATTTTATTTAGGCTGGACTGTTTCTAATTTAAAAAGAGACATTGCCAAGTAGCATTGTGTAATTGATTGCCTGGCTGGGAGAGATAAAGCGCTGACATAGAAAAGAACTTCTTGAGAGGCTTTTAAGTTTTCTGACAAAGTGTAGCTTTCACCTTGGCCTCAGTTTCTCAGGATGTCTGAGAACTGTGTTTTGCTGCAGTGGGTTGTGATCTCTTAAATGCCTCACCTAGGGAGAGAGAAGAAATTTTCCAGGACATGTGCCTCCTGCATTTCTCAGGACTGTTTGCACAGGTTTATATATTCTCAGTGTGATCTATACAGTAGTGTGCTGTAGGCACAAGAGCATTTTAACGGAGGAAGAAGGAGAAGATGGGTAGGTTCAGGGTTTTTTTAATACTTCATGTGTTTAATTCATTATCAGTAATTAAACTCATAGGCTGATAATGGAATGGAAAAGAAATATCACAAAATAGAAGTATTGTGTCTTTTACTTTAAAATGCACATGGCTGTTGGCTCAGATTTTTCCAGATACTTTCACCTATGAATTCTGAGCTTCTTCTATGAAACCAGCAACAAAATGAACCACCAACATGCAAGTCTCTTTCAATTTCAGTTTCAAAATGAACCACTAACATACAGTCTCTTTCATCATGATCCTATGCTTGATTTCATTTTCTGTGGGACGAGATTGATAGTGAAAACTCTCGCAACTACTTCAACACAAATTAAGTAGCTGAATTCCTAGTTTGTTCAGATATGAATGGTTATTAATGAATATATTTTGCTGTGGTTGATTTGGCAATCAGTAACAGGCATGCTTACATGTAGACTGATGATGGTCGACCCTAATCAGTTTGTACAGTTCACTGTGACCTGATGCTTCCTGGGACACTGATCAAAGTCCTACTAATCTTTCTAATGCAAAGAGTTATTCATTATACCCCTCAGCACATTCTTTGAGAGGATTGTCAGAAGATTTGTGATTTCTATAATAAATCCAAAGCACACAGCATAACCCCCAGTCAGAGGTGGCAACCTGATATTTCTGCATGATGGATTTCAGGACACTAGCGGCTAGTATTCCACAGAGATATGTAACATCTTCATTAGTGTATATAGCAGGCTGTATTTTAAAAAATTACCTCCAAAACTCAGTATCTCAGGACTACCTTTCTGAATAGTCCACTATGCAACAGTGTTTAAAGGGCAAGAAGAAGTAACTGACTGTTCTAGCAGGATAGTCATTGACGTTTTCCTCTTCAGTTTTTTCTGACTCAGGGTTATGAAATATTAAAACAGGAATGAACATTGCTTAAGATAAAAAAATGAATTCTCTAAAATACTGTCATTACGCCCTCCAGTTGAACATGTTTAGCTCTATAATTTTCCATCAGCATAAGCAGAATAATTTAAGTCTCATTATGCAAGTGGTACAAAGAACAGAAGATATAATATTCAGAATCTCTTCCAAATTTTTAAATTACATGAATTGAACGCTGAAAGGCAGCCCCAGGTTATATCACTTTAAGGGAAGGTTTGCTGGACAGTTCACATCACTGCAAAAGTTGGGTAAAATTAGATTTCTACCATGTACCTTCTTCTCTGTCATTATTCGAATTTTATATTCAGAGTGCAAAGAACACGATTATCTCCTAGGACACAGGGGGAATGAAAATCTCTTTTTACTTGATTTGAGGTTTTATTAATGTGGGCAAAAGTGTTGTCATTACAGCTGCATTGACATAAAGGGTAGTTTAACCCAGCTGTCACAGCTGCTCCTTGCAACTGGCCATGGCTCTGAAGACAGCAATCTTTCCCGTGGAAAGACTCAGAAAAGAGGTCTGTGGTTCTCAGTAAGCTCAGGGAAGTCTAGCAAATGCAACTCCCTTGAATTTGCTGTAAACAGCATGGGATTTGCATCCAGGAGTCATAGTCTGTCTCTTCACTAATGCTTAATTCTCTTAGAGGGGCTTTGTCCCCCAGCCTGTAACAAGTCTGCTGTCGAGGTAACCAAAACAACAACAGCTTTTTCTAAGGCTAAAACTTTGCTCCCATGCTTGAAAGAACTTGAAGACTATGTTAATAGTGCCACCTGGTGACATTTCATGTAACCCTGTGCTATTTCTGAAGCAATGCTATAATTTAACATGACTTTTTTACCTGTGTATATTGAGAGCGTTTTCTGCCATGTTAAGAGAATAGCTAATGAGCTAGATCCTCAAGCATCTTTTGCTCTTTTCTTTCACAAAGTGCTTTTTTTGTCTGTTTTCTCAACTTGAAGGCAGTTCTTTAGATATGGTGACAAGATGAAAGGTTCTGCAATGTTGCCTTGCTTGGCATTTCCCTACTGTAGGAGAGATCTTCGACAGTATCAAATTGAGAGCTGTTGAAAAAAAAACCAGTTTCTTGTAACTGTCTGCTATAGTATTCTTTACTTCTACTGATACAGGGTTAAGTGCTGTATCAGTAATGTGAGGAGTAAGACAAGGTACAATTTACTCTAACTGATACATCAGTAGAGATGCATATATAATCACATGGTCCCAAGAAGACAGCACTGGAAAATTTGCAATGCAAATGAAGCTGCAAAATCAAATCAGAAACACATAAACTGGGAACCTGAGTACTTCTAGTGCATTTTTTCTAATGTGACTTGTGTATGTATCTACCTGCTTCTATAGATCTCACTTAAAGTGGCAGGAGCATTAAAATTAATATCTGCAATTGCACCTTGAAGTAGAGAGAAACCAGAAATAGTTTGGTTGGTAGCTTGTTTGCATGGTTAATTAAACTTACTGTTAAGAATTATGGATGTTATATTAATACTTTCAGCTTTTGGACATTATATTAATACTTTTCAACTAAATCAGTCAAACTAAGAACTAAATTAAGTGTACTTTAAATAGCAGGTAAATGCTTGCAAGAACTTAAGACCAAACCATAAGCATTGTATTGTGTTACTGAATCGTGACCTGTATAATATAGCTGAAGAATATTTTTCAGTCATGCTCAAATAGAGGAAAAAAATATTTTTTTTCAAAGAAATTAAAATTTCAAGCAATTAAAAAGCTTTGATCAAAGCAAATATTTGGGCTACAGTCTGTCATTAAAATGAATGTTCCAGTCATTCAGGAGGGGTTTTAATCTGGAGAGTTGAAATCAGGAGGGAGTTTTCTTTAATCTGCTACTGCAGATATTAATGTCTGATTGTCTTTATTTATAATAGTATTCTTCTGAATATTGTATCATCTAAATAACTTCTTTTTAAGCATGGTTTAACAATGTTTTATCATTGCCTAAAAAGTGAAGTCACAATCTGATAATTTTAAAATGCTTTGACCTCTGGAACAATGTTTAAAATGGATTTTAAATGTTTCAAGGAAAACCTAAATGATTCTGAGGTATATTTATAAACTATGTCAAAGACATCATACACTGTGTTATTAAGGGGTATTGGGGGGCTTTTTTCTTTCAGTTATATAGGATCATTTGATCCTATATAATTGGAAGGGACCTTAGACCTTAAAGATCATCTAGTTCTAAACCCCCTGCCATGGGCAGGGACACCTTCCACTAGACCAGGTTGCTCCAAGCCCCGTCCAACCTGGCCTTGAACACAGTCAGGGATGGGGCAGCCACAGCTTCTCTCTACAACCTGTGCAGTGTCTTGCCACCATCATAGTAAAGAATTTCCTCTTGGTGTCCAATCTGTATCTCCCCTCTTTCAGTTTAAAGCCATTCCTCTGTCCTGGGTTCAGCAGTAGCAGTCATTTTTCTCCTTATTAATAGCTGGTGCAGTGCTGTGGTTTTGACTTTCAGCCTGGGAGCAATGCTGGTAACAAACATGAATGGTTTTGGTTGCTGCTCAGCAATGTTTACTCCAACCAAGGGCTGAGTCTCATGCTCTGCCAGGGTGGGAGGGGAAACCAGGAGGAAGCAGAGACAGGACGCCTGACACAGACTAGCCAAAGAGGTATTCCATACCACAGCACATCATGCCTAGTATATAAACTGGGGATGAGTTACCCAGAAGGGCTAGATCACTGCTTGGGTCAGTGGGTGTCGGTCAATGGGTGGTGAGTGGTTGTATTCTCTTTCCTTGTTACTTCCCTTATCGCTATTGTTACTGGTGGTAGTAGCAGTGATTTTGTGTTGTACCTTAGTTACTGGGCTGTTCTTACCTCAACCTGCAGGACTTACATCCTTTCCATTCCCCTTCCTGTCCCTTCAGGAGCAGGGGGAAGAAGAAAGTGGGGAGTGGGCGAGCGGCTGTGTGTTTCTGAGTTACTGGCTGGGCTTAAATCACGACACCTACCTTGTCCTGTCGCTACAAGCCCTTGTAAAAAGTCTCTCCCCAGATTTCTTGCGGTCTCCCTTCAGGTACTGGAACACTGTTAGAAGTTATGAGCGTTCTCCAGGCTGAACAAGCCTGACTCTCTCTCCTTGTCTGCATTGGATGAGATGCTCCAGCCCTCTGATCATCTCTGTGGCCCACCTCTGGACTTGCTTGAGCAGGTCCATGATGGTCTTGTGCTGGTGACACCAGAACTGTACACATTACTCCAGGTGGGGTCTCTCGAGAGCAAAGGAGTTAAGAGAAGCTGACTGTTTAGTTTTTTGACAGTATGGAACCAAACTGTAAATGCTCATGATAAATCCATTGTGTTTTGTTATGGCTATACAGCTTTGAGTGATGTGTGGCTCTGATGTGACATTCTTAGTCTGGATGGTTAATTTACATTAAAGATACCATGCTATGTAAGTCGGTTGATGTGTATGGCTGTGAAAAAGCATATGCCAGGTAAGAATTTAGCCATATATTTACCATGCAAAAAAATGACATACCTGCTGTTGCACCAGGTGTTTTTTAAATTGTTTTCTTGCTTGCCTTGTAATGGATTACATTCAAGTGCTTTCATCAGTGGTTTCTGTTTAGGGTGCACGATGACAATGCAATGGCATACAAACCTTCAATTGATGTGTACACTGTAGTCACTTTATAAAACTTTATACAGATACAGTGGCCTTCCTTATTTACTGGAACAGTAAACTTGGACAGAAGGTTTGCATATCAAGACCTTTTTTGTAGGTGTGATCGCTAGATATATCTGTAACTGAAACTATAATAAATCATTGTGCAATTTAACTGGTTGTGTTGTTGCAAAGTCAAGACATACTGAGTAAATATAATTCTCTGAAGGATGTGTTGCTTATTTGTTCTTCTTGTTGGCAGTAAATGGAAAATATTGCATTGTTTTTGTATCTGATGGAAAAAGTTTTCTCCTAAGACATATATATGGGGTATGTGGCTTAGTGAGACTTGTAACTAATTTAATTTCAGACTAAATGATTACAAAATTCTGACTTAGGAAGCTAAATATGTTGGTTTTCATGGTCAAAACTCTAACATGATGTTCATTGTTCTTGTAGAAGATTGGTGCTGTAACATGAGGAGATGGGATTTGTCTGAAGGAGACAGTCCTATTCTGCTTTCCCTTGACATCCTGTAAGTGGTGCTAGCTCAGTTCTGTAGGGTCTTGCAGGCCAGGCTGCCTGTAAGGTGATTGGATCATCACAGGCCCTAATTGTCCATACGTTATGGTTTCTTGATAATGTTCCCTGTATCTGTCGTCCTCTGTTTGTAAGGATGTACGTTGTATCCATTGAGCAACTTCCCTGAAACATGTTGTAGTGTTCTAGTTGTATTCTACTCCACTGCAACTCCACTTGCAGCTAATTTATCTGCAGCTTCCATGATATTTGCATCATAAGCACCACAAATGTAGTTGGCTTAGTAATGTGACTGGTATTTATGCATTTCAAACTCTTTCTGTACAACTGATACCATAAAGCAGTGTGTAGCTGCATAGTTTTGTTGCTTTATATGTCTCCTTGGACATTTCTGAACTATATACGGATATTTGAAAATTCATTACTCTCTCAGACTACCTGGCTTTGCTAGAACAAGGGGGCAATAATGGCTCATGCTTAGAAATTACTTTTCATTTAGAAAAATTGTAGAGTAGTTTACCAGTATTATATATAGGAATGGTTGCTACATGCCATACAAATCACATCTTAACTATGCACAATTATAGATAAAAAGTATATCCAGATTGGTTAATTTCCAGACTTCCCTGAGAACACATTAGGCTTTAATTATAAGCATACTTTTTCTTCTGTTGTGGGATTTGTTGCTAGGCCAAGTTGATGGTGTTGCATAAATCATTGATAGTGTTTATGCTGTAGACTTCAGTTATACCATACAATGTTATTTTCAACAGGATATGTTACCATTTAAAAAACATACAGAGAACTTTCATCTTCAGGTGTTTCTTAATCTATACACTTGCATATGTTCACTCAGACTATTGGTAGTACAGAAATGCAGCTGTTGATGTGAGTTAGTAGAACAAGCAAGTCCATTCCTGACTCAGTTCCTCTAGGTCTCTCCTAGGGCTTTGTCTGCTACATCTATTTTGTTAAAGGTTGTGCTGCATAAAAATAGGAGCTTCTATCTTGACCTTCCTCATTTTGCAAAGTGGGAATTAAATCAACTATTTATGGTGTGAAAGGTAATTCTTTGCTAAGTATGCATCCCAGTCTCCTGCTTATGAGCAAATAATTTGACATTTAAGCCTTCTGTGCGGCCTGTTAGAAACCAAATTTTGAAGATAATGGAATGCTTTCTGCAAACTCTTAAGTCTTAGTACACGTTCAAGAAGGTAGAATAAAAGTATGTTCATTGTTGGAGGGATATGAGAGACAGTAACAACTTTGGGAAGACAGACATTGAAATTTATTCCATATTTAACCATAGAACAGGAATTTAAAATAAGAAAGGGCAAGCAGCTTGTGTTGTTAGCCTCTGTAATTTTCAATACTGCATTCAGAGTAGGTATTTGCTGGATGGTTACAGCTGCCCCTGCTACCTCTCCGCCCCCCAAATAAATAAAAAAAATAAAAAATTAAAAAAGGGAGAAAATAATGTGAATATGGAGAGGGGACAGAGTGCAGTGAGACCTTGCAAGAAAAACTGACACTGGTCCATTGCACTTCGCAGAATATCTTCTTTACCTAGAAAGATCAAGGTTTTCTTTCTCATCCCTGGCAGTGTTCAAGGCCAGGCTGGGTGAGACTTCGACCAACATGGTCTTTTGGAAGGTGTCCCTTCCCATGGCAGGGGGGTTGCAACAATATGATCTTTAAGGTCCCTTCCAAACCAAACCATTCTATGATTCTGTGAAAGGTTGATCAACTGAAATGAAAGATCATTTTAGCTGATGTGTCTTACTCGCTGAAGCATTGCAAAGGTCTTATCAAAAGACCTAATCATTCTTTTTATCAGTCTGGTGAATTGTGTCCTTATTACTTCTTTTCAACTTCATATATACTTATACTAAATAGATATATGCACCATAGATATTCACTTTTACTCAAATATTATATTTACCTGCATATCTTAGATGGTGTCTTCTATCAGTAGCATGGAGACAATGTATAAGCATTGCATATGGGAAGAGGCAGTAGATGACTGAAGGAATTTCCATGGCACTGTTGGCTATTTATAGGCCTGCTGTAGTGAGTTAAAAAACTAGAAACAAAATAACTATGTGCTCACTAGTGTGCAAATACGTAAGTATTTGTTCATGGCTCAGATTCACGGAAGCAGTCCTATTAAGGAAGGATGCTGTGGCATGTGAGTGAAGCACATGCTTAAGTGTTTGTTGCATCAGTGTCCTGTGAAGGAAAGTACTTGTTTTCAAGCTATCTGTACACCTGCAATCATCCAGATTCAAGGATGATTGTAGCCTAGTGTCTCTATCTCTCTTTAGGTGATTGAGTTGTTTTCTCTGTTTAGTTTTCGCTTCTACTTTTGGGGTGGGATGAAATTAACCCTATTCTGCTGAAAATCAGAAGTACGTCTGTCTCCTTGAAGCCATGTGTGTCCACAACACATAATACAATTGTATTTGTCTTCTAAAAAATAGATTTACTGCAAACAGATGATGGTGAAAACATCATGGAATCACAGAATATTTTGGGTTGGAAGCAACCTTAACAATCATCTAGTTCCAACCCCCCTTGCTGCGAACACGGATGCCTTCCCACTAGAGCAGGTTTCTGAAACCCCTTTCCAATATGGCCTTGAATCAGGGATACTTCAGTATCCCTGATAAATATTTAGCCATTCAGCCATGCTTTCTGTCACCTGTTTGGTACTGTATTACTGCTTGTGCTTGGTACTGGCCATAAATACTCGGATTGGTTTGGAAATATTGCAGGAGCCGATGACTCACATTTCCCTATATTCAGCTAAGCATGTGTGTGCAGAAATACATATTGTGGTGTCTATCTTTGTTACACCAATTTCTTCAGTCATTTCAGTGCCTGTTGTGCTGTCAGCCATGGAAAGAAAAAATAATTCCAGCCTAGTCATTGTTATTATGCTGGTTTAAAATTGTTTTTACTTAGTGCTCACATAAAAGTGTTTTGGGAAGGATGTTGCTCCTGGGCTCCCATTCTCCATTAAAGGGAGTAGGCCTGTACTTTTTTTTATGAAAAACATGCAGAAAACCACTATAATATCAAAAAGGCTTCCAAGCTACCCTCTTACAAAGTCAAATACTGTAGTGTTACAGCTGCTGTAACAACTGTTACAGTCCAAAGTGGAAGGAAAGACAGATAATTCAGTAAGGAATGGAAGTTTTCAGCAAAAGCTTAGATGAAATTGTCATTACCAAAAGTCATGATCATGGAGTGTCTTTTGTCTGAATAAATGGGAAATGTACATGGTGAGTTCAGAAAGGGAAGTCACCTAGGTTTCAAACGGTGACCTCTTAGGCAACGGTGACAAGTTAGGCTGGGTTGGATCAGGCAGCAGGTACTCCTAGTTTTCCAGAAGGATAATATGTGTGCTTCTCAGCACCAGTTTGGGTGATGAAGTTGAATACTGATTGATAGGAATGTTTTTGGTGAGACAAGTTTTTAAAGAAATTTCTGACTAGAGCAAAGTATCAACCCAGACTGTGGGGCTTTCTTTTGCTAAGTAGGTATTAACAGCTAGAGTAGGACTTTCAAAATGTAGTTAAAGACAAACGTATATGTTAAAAAAACTTATCAAACTTGCTGTACAGCTGTATGGGGTACAACAAATTAATCCACCAAAAGAATAGGACTTCCAGAGTAGACTACAACAAGTTTTGAAGATTGATTACCTAATTTTATTGTAAACTTCAGAAGTATTCACAAAGAACATCATCAAAAATAAATTAATGATTCTGATAACTGTTTCAGTGACATGAATACAGTGAATTCTTGGGTAGCAACTTTTCTGGCTGAAAAGCTTTTGCAAATAAATTAATCACCATCCAACAGCTAATGTCACTCTCACACCAAGGAACAGTAGTTTAAGTTTGATGGAGTGTCCCATCTGCATCACCCTGTCCCACCCCAACTCTCCAGCACTTTGATTTCCTGGGATTTGAGTCTAGGAAGGATCTGGGGCATATACTAGTTCCTAACCTAAGAATCTGAGTCTGTCTTCTGGCTGCTGCAGCGTGCTGGTATGTACTTGGGCACAGCCTGTTCTGGTGTTTCACCCTTGTTAGCAGTGCAGGAAGGACAAGTAATGCCTGATGGCTTGGGCTGCCTTGACTTTTTAGTACCTAATTAGAGTCTCTTGAGAAGCTTTTTGATAGGATTGTTCTCTTGCCTTCTGAAAATGGCAATAATTTGGGATTACTCAAACTTGTTACTGGAAATCAGCAGTGACTTTGGGCAGTACTGGATGATTTTCTGCACAGAAATGGCTGTATTCTAGTAGTACTAAAAGTAATTGCCATTTAGAATGTTTTGCAGCCTGTCTAAACTTCTGTGTTGTATGCCTCCATTCACAGTGAAGCATATCTCAGGTGATGTTAGTCCTATTTTCCGACTTCCCACCTCAGTGTTTGCTAGCTGAGGCTAGGTATGACCTGTGCAGCACATTACTCCTGCTCCCCAGCAGCACAAAAAAAAACAACCCTAGCTGCAGGTCACATTAGTCTGTCTTGCACATAATACATACCAAGAACATTCAGTACTTTATTATGTTTTTTTAATTGAGAATTTTATAACTCTTTACTATATCCAGAAGAAATTTACTCCTTTTCCTGCATGAGAATAAAAGAAGGAGGAGTTGAAAAGGAGGAATGCATATGATTCAGTCAATAACAAGGCAAGGTTTACTGAAAGTAGCTGAGCTTCCCTTACATAAAGCCCTCTAGGAAACCACTGTAGTCTCTTGGCTGATCAGATGGAACAGCTTTACAAGCAGGGCTGACACAAATGAATATAAGGAAGCTAGTTCAAGTACGAGTAAAATAAGCATGATAAATATCATCAGTGATCAGAATATACCTAATCTTGTGAAAAAGGCAATCTTTCAGACTCTTGGCTTCTGATTTTCCATAATGGGATTTCTGGTTTCTGTAAAGGTTGTTTTTTTTAGCATAAAATAAATTATTATTTTGTTCCTTTAGTGAGGAAAAAGATCCTAGTACAACACAACATAATGCCAAATAATTGCCTGGAAATATTTCTTGCATTATTTCTGCCATTAAAATAAACCTGGTCCTCAAGGCTGAGACTGAAAATAAAAAAAATAGTGGTAGTGGTTCAGCATAAAAGTAAAAACAACAGCTCACAAAGTAGTAAAATACAGATTTCTGTGTGCAAAAGGGGGCTTACTTTCTGATCAGAATATGTAATTTCATTTGTAAAAATTTTAAGGGATTTTGTAAAGACTGTTCAATGCAGTATTATTACCTTGATGGGTGTACTCAAACAATTGATTCTAATAGGATCTCATAACTTTTGCATTCCATCATTATTTCCTTTGTAAATAGATGCTTCATTTAAGACATAAATAAATGGTTGGGCATGACACTTTTCATCAGATGTTATCTCTTCTGTAACAATTTTTTCCAGTTTTCTTAGCTGCTTATTCAGTTGTAAACCTCCACTGACTCATCTAATTAAAGGTTTCCGTGGCTGTCAATAAAAGTAATCTTTATTGCTTAGTAACAAGCTGTGTATGTCTCTTTTGAACTGCAAGAGAAACAGTCACTGAAGGAATAAGATTTATGGAATATCAAGAATGGAAGATGACTGCATGTTAATCACCTGTAAAGAAAACACTTGCTCATAACTACATCATGAGAGATCCCTTTATCTACATGACTTAGCAAGTCTCACTTTCAGATTTGGAAAGCTTAGAGTACTTCTCAAGTCTCTTATTGAATCCCACAGTCCTATAGCTACTGTGATCTTTCAGCTGCCCTTGCTTTCAGCCAGGGATCTAAGCACTAGCAGTTAAAGGCTTCCACTTCCCCAGGCTCCATAAAGCATGGTTAGCATCACTGGGAAGCAGACTGGATTTAGCAGGAAACCTCTTAGCTGTTGGGCAAAATTTTGTGCTAACCAATCTGACTAAGTGCTGTGCCTTCCTAGTCTCCTGGTAAATTAACATTGTATTTTTCCGTTTAAAATGAATCAGAACTTGTTCTGCTCTCAAGTGCAAGCAGAGATGTGCTGGGCTGTTAGCAGTAACTGAAACAGTAAAGTTTGTAAAATCAACTGCCTTTGGGGGTAGGGATGTAGAAGCCTGAAAACCTGATTTCTCTTTCTTTTTCTCAAGAGCAACTGATATCTGCACTAAATTCAGTTTCTCAGCAGGGCCACTCAGCTGATATGAAAAGAAAGTTTGTTCTTGCCTAAAGTATATTTGAAGCAATGAATAATCAAGAAAATAGGGTCACCTATTTTAATTTTCATTAAAGTCTAGATTACCAAAATTACATTATATTTTAAAAAGTGAAAGGATTCAGAAGGTACTAAACATCACTGGACTGTACCATTTTTATCTCAGTATTATTTGAAATTAACACACAGGTTCTTCCACAATATAAAAATTTCCCTGTTATTTAAGTTTTAAATACTGTTTAAAATTTTAATTTATTTGCCATATATCAGGCAAACTTCAAATAAATTTAAAATAATACCTCTCAAAATGTGTTCTGAATAACAACATCATGTGCAAATAGAAACAATACTGATATTCTTTCTCAGCTACAGAAATATGTGCACTTTGGCCTTTCTCCAAAGTGAGTAAAACATACGGTGGATGATTTTTTAAATCACTGTTAGTAGATGAAGCTTTCCTAGAAACAAGCCCAGTGGATCAGTACGCTTTAAAACCTGTTTATCTTTTTTATTTTCCTCTGTAACTTGAAATCTGTAATTGTTAGCAATCAGAGTTCCTGTATTGCACACATGGTGAAGAAAGCCACCATAAGCATGTGGGCTGTCACACAGCTCTTCGCATTTGTTCTTGCCTGTTATAATTTCTGTGAATCTCCAGGAATGAGATTCTTCTCTCCTCAGCAAGTTGTCTAGTCTCTCCAAATTCAGTTCAGAATGCACACAGGCAGACACAGACATTTCTGAAGGGGTGATTCATCTGATCATTGGTTGAGACCTCTTGAGCTTTCTGCAATGCCTCTGCTGATTTCTTCCAGCAAATAGGAGGGTAGAGGAGATGCTAGTGGCTATAAACCAGTAGGTTTTTGAGGTCAGCTTTTGCCATAGCTTTGTATGAGCACGATACAAATATAACTGTCTATGGGATGCTGCTCCTACAGTGACCACATGACTATTCAGTGTCTACTTAATCTCAATGCTGATGCTTCAGTGTTTTAGCATAGAAACTGAACAAATAAGAGAAAAGAGTTCTTAACATGTGTTTTTTGATTCTAGACCCTTCTTCCAACAAAGTTCCAATCCAAGCTGGGATAAGATTATTCAGGCACAGATTTTCTCTGCATCTTTTCTTGTTCCTCATTTACTGCTGGTATGATGCAGCCATTATTAATTTGCTGCTGCTGCCAACTTGTAAAACTCATTTCATACTAATTAGAAAAATAGATTTAAAGTGCTGGAAAGCTCAAGCCAGTGTTTATGCTTTTCTGAGGGCTGCCATCACTTGTAACAAGGGTTGATCTAGGGAATACTGCAGTCTTTACAGCTCATCACAAAGCTCAGTTCTTTAATTTCCAATCACTTTGTAGAGGGGATCACAAAGGGAACATGCAACCCATACTGACTAGTTGGTTTTGTGCTTCTTAGTGGTAGCTGAATGGGGGCTTGCCTCATTAAAAAGCATGAGCTCCTACAGGACTGGGTAACCATCCAGCTCCTTAAAGCAAGGGCTTGACAGTCCCGTATCCTTTCTAGTGCAGAAAGCGGATCAATACTTGCAGTGAGTCACAAAACATTTACTTTGGCTTGTTTTACAAGACTGTCTCTGATTTAAACTGTATTTTCTGTCTCAGAAATGTGCAAAACTAGAATATATCTATAAATACTCATGAAGTTTAAATGTGGAATAGGAAGTGGTATTGGATTAAATATTAAATTGAAAGAGAAATTAGCCTACAATAATGAAGTTGAAAGTTTGAGAAAAAATTAAATTTTTTACACCCAAGACAGATTATTTGTGATTAAATAAATGCTGAAACCAAATAGTTTTTTAAGAACTTTGAATAATTTAGGAAAAAAAAATGTTTTTCTAATAGTTTCCAATTGTCTCATCAGTATTTTATAAGTAATTTTCATCTTTTGAAAAATCTGTGATAGGTTCCCTTGTAAATTGCCATTTTCTGTGTTATCTTTTTTAATGTATGTGTCTTTTTTTGTCTATGTGTTTTTGGGAGGGACTGTGGGTTGCCAGAAGTTCATTGGGGGGGGGGGGGGGCATTTCTCATAAGTTAATGGTAACAGAGTTTTTAATCATTGTACTCAGTTCAGAAGTAAAAGGTTTTCTCTACGTGAAAACACTAAAACCTTTGGTAAAAACTATGAGTAAGCTATTTTGTGCAATTGCTTCTTCCCCTCTAAGTTGAGGGAGATTATTATTACCTTCAACAGCTTCTGTAGTTGCTTATATTCATGTACTTTTTGATGTCCACCTTCTTTTTATAGCTCAGGTAAAAGGACAGGTTGGCATGGAAGCACAAATCTGGAAAGGAATTAGTTTAGAAGTAGGAATTTTTACTTCAGGTGGAAATAGCTGAGAGTTCTATTACTTGTAAGTGGGGAAGCAGTGCTATTCTTGATATCACTTTGTGGAAACACAAGTTAGTCTTTTATCATTTGTCCTTGTAAACTAGCCAATATATGAAAGTTTTGTGGGGTTTATATGCCTCTCAAACTTGTGTGTGTGTGTCTGTAAAATGTTTGCAGTTTTATTTACACATTACTTCAATTCTAATGCAGTGATAATCAATACTACATTCGCAGGAGTAGGTTTTAATTCTTCCTGTCACTGTGTTGATAAGTAACTAGAGAGTTAACTCCTAAGCCTGACATGTCAACTTAAACACTGGAATGGAGGAAAAGGCAGGAAGGAAGATACTTCTCTTTACGGGTGGGAGATGCTGTATTGCCCTTCAGTGCAGCTATGAAGCATTTACTCTGTGGCACAGAGCATTATTAAAGGACAAGTCTTTATCTGTTACTGAGGGAGAGTGAGATAAAAGTGGCCCAGACCCGGAAGAAGAAACCCTGTCTCCCTGTTGGCATCCCTTGGTAAACTACTGCCTGGCTTTGGACAGGTCCATAGACATACATATTCTTGACTTTGAAGTCCCATGGGCACTTGTATTTTAGTTTAGGATGTGTGCAGGGATTTGATGTTGACAGAGCTGAGCTGACATAGCTCTGTTTTTCATTCTTGGTTCCCAGTCAAATACAGAAAAGAGATTCTTCTGTCTGTTCCATAAGGGCTTAACCCAGCTTGAGGTCTGAGGGAACACCAATTGTATCTGTATAAGAGTCTGACAGAAAATTTGATGGTAGCTGCTGATTTGGCTTCCTTCTTTTCCCTGTGCATTGCAGAAGTCCAAAACTTGATGTTGAAATTATTAAGGTTATTTACATCCTTGGTTGGACTTAGTACTAACTTGCTCAGTATCCAATAATATTTTGTTTGTGAGGCTAGGATTGAGGAAATTCCAACTTAGCCTGTGTTCTCAATATCTGATCATGTTGTCTCTGAATAACTGTTTGGATTCAGCTAATAACTATTTCTGTTATGGAAAAAAGTGCTATGGAATATCTGCTATGTGATTATTGGAATTAATGAACTCACATGTCTTATTTACAGTCTTTATGGCAAATGGTCATATTATTGCAAATAAAATGTATGAAAAATAGTAATTATTCCAAATTAGCATGATTGTTTATTGCCTAGGCTCATGTATTTCTCTGAGGCACACATAGTCTTAGTAAAAGAGTATGTGACTTTGAAATACTCAAAAAAGCAGTTTGAATGGCAAAGCATTTCTTAAAGAGAGAGAAAAAGCTCTGGTCTGTATCCCTCTCAGCTCTGAAGACCAGATCACACGATAATAAAAGGAGCTTGTGTATGCTATTTCTTCAACAATAGTAATGTTGCTTGTTGAAAATTGTATCAGAAGATCTTCTGAGCTACATTGTCCACCATGGAGACCTCAATCAATCCTTCTAGTGTTTTAAGTGTTTCTGTGTGGTGGTGGTGTTATGTGACCTTCTGCCATTTGCTGATGGGATTTAATGGCTTTGAACAACAGCAATCATCAAAAACCTCAAGAAAGATAATAAATTGTATGTGGCAGTATTCTTGAATGTTTCACTCAGTAAGGAGAGAGGGATTTAGCACAGCCTTGTGTGGGAGTTTTAAAGTACGCACAGAACCACATAACTGTCAGGAAGGACTGTCCATTCTCTAGGAGGGCTTAATTTGGTCATCCAGCTCCCCTATGTTTAATCCCTTGAGCACAAAAAAAAGAAAGAGGAAATTTAAAAAAAAAAAATAAAAAGGCAGTAACAAGAGATCTTTATTTCATGTGATATGTAGCAAAAGGTAAAATATCAAGCTAGTTAGAAGATTATTTCCCTGAGTCTCAGGATCGACAGTTACCCACAGATCTGCTAATAGAGTACTTGCTGTGTGAGGATTTAACCCATAAGCAGTGACACAGACCGGTGTTTCTATCTTAGTCATATTCTGGACTTAATGACCCAGGCCAGTGAGAGAGGAGAGAGGCTGAGCTGGGGCAACTGGTAACAATGGGCCAGGTGGAGCAACAGAGAAGGAGAGTAGGTCTTCGTATCAAGACATAAGGAAGAAGATGCTGGAGAGACCAGCCCCTGCAGCCTCCTGCTGTGTACAGGGATGTCACAGGACGGGGTGAGGCTGCTGCGTATAAACACTGTAGCGAGCACACATGCTGGTGCGCTTTTGGCTAAGCAAAACTCTGTAGTTTTACTGTGGCACACCTGTGTGCCACACACAGGCATAACCTGTGCCACATTTAGGTTAAATGTGAAATAATCCTTATTCGCTGTGAAGGACTGAGGATGATCCCAGAACATTTCTCAGATCAGCATGTTAGGTTTTCCCATAAGGAAGGAAGGGGTGGCTGAAAGCAAGACCTAGATAACAAGTAAGACTTGAGCTGAAGCCTATATTCAGCTGTTTATGGGGTGGGATTTTGTTTTACACTTTAGTTAGACTTAAAAACACGTATTGTTTAACTTAATTCAATGTCCTATATATGTTGAACTGTAAGCCTTAGCAACAAGTACAAATCAGTAATTTACTGCGTGTATTAATGGAGTTGAACATTAGATATTTAATAAAAGGGATGTTCATTAAAATAAAAATAAATTGACTGGTTAAGAAGTCTGACTTACAGAATGTTGTTAATATTTAAATCTAAAGCAAAATTTGGCTTATCCTGCACATGTGTAAGTTTTGAGTATAGTGCATTAATTTTATCTTTTACATCCTGTCTAGGATTATGAAAAATCACTCTTAAATTTATGTTAGAACTGTAGGTTGTAGTGGTTGAGTATTTCCTTATGTCTATCAGGAGCCTAACACACCTGTGTGTGTCATACGCCTCACAAATACAACTCTGGCCCACAAAGTAAACAAATTAATAAAATTTCCAGGTTCAGACTTTTTTTTGCCAGAGCTGAAGAGAGCTCTGGTGTAATAGTGATGTGCAGCAGTGCATTTCTTTTCATGTGGAATTTGTTCCCTCATTGGGATGGCACTTTCTTAAAAGCTGCTTTCTTTTTTGGTGGTGTAGGATGAAGCAGCATCATGCAAACATTGTGCTTGTTTACTTTTTCAGTCCTTGCTTGCAATTTGTACAACACCTGTTATTTAATCTATTTTTCAATCCATTAAGTCATCGCAATGCTGCCAAGCCAGGGGAGCCTGGCACTTGATCATTTGCTTTTCCTTAGCATAAGTGGAAAAACGCTGTGAGTCTGGGCACAGCAGAGCTGCATAACCTCTCCAGAGCATTCCTCCTGGAAAGATTTGAGCAGAGAGATCTGACTTGGGCTGCATCAAGGAGCGTGACCAGCAGGTCGAAGGAGGTGATCCTGCCCCTCTACTCTGCTCTTGTGAGACCTCACCTGGAGTATTGTGTGCAGTTCTGGTGTCCTCAGCATAAAAAGGACATGGAACTGCTGGAACAAGTCCAGAGGAGGACCACGAGGATGATCAGGGGACTGGAGCGCCACCCGTATGAAGATAGGCTGAGAAAGTTGGGGATGTTCAGCCTGGAGAAGAGAAGGCTGCATGGAGACCTCATAGCAGCCTTCCAGTGCCTGAAGGGGCCTCTAAGGATGCTGGGGGGGGGAGGGGACACACACTCTTCATTAGGCACTGTAGGGATAGGACAAGGCATAACGGGTTAAAACTTAAATAGGGAAAGTCTAGATTGTATATAAGAAGGAAAGTGTTTACTGTTAGGGTGGTGAGGCACTTGAATGGGTTGCCCAGGTAAGTTGTGAATGCTCCATCCCCCGGCGGTGTTCAGGGCTGTGCTGGACAGAGCCTTGGGTGACATGGTTTAGTGTGAGGTGCTCCTACACATGGCAGGGGGGTTGGAACTAGATGATCTTAAGGTCCTTTCCAACCCTAACTATTTCATGATTCTATGATTCTAAGTCCAGATAGATGACATCAACTGCTCTACCCTTGTCCATCAGTTTTATAGCCTCATCATAGAAGGCCACCAAATTGGTCAGGCAGGATTTCCCCTTAGTGAAGCCATGCTGGCTGTCACCAAGCACCTTGTTTTTCATGTGCCTTAGCATGCCTTCCAGGAGAATCTGCTCCAAGATTTTGCCAGGCACAGAGGTGAGACTGACTGGTCTGTAATTCCCTGGGTCATCCATTTTCCCCTTCTCAAAAATGGGGGTTATATTTCCCTTTTTCCAGTCATCAGGAACTTCGCCTGACTGCCATGATTTCTCAAATATGATGGCCAGCGGCTTCACAACTTCATTCACCAGCTCCTTCAGGACCCGCGGATGGATTTCATCAGGACCCATGGACTTGTGCATGTTCAGGTCCTTAAGATGGTCTCGTACCAGTTCCTCTCCTACAGTGGTCCCAAGGTCTTCGTTCTCACAGTCCCTGCGTCTGCCTTCCAAGACTTGGGTGGTGTGGCCAGAACCTTTGCCAGTGAAGACCGAGGCAAAGAAGTCATTAAGAACCTCAGCCTTCTCCAAATCCAGGGTAGCCAGTTCTCCTGAGAGCTTCCAGAGAGGGCCCACATTGTCCCTAGTCTGTCTTTTCTTTGCTATGTACCTATAGAAACCCTTTCTGTTATCTTTCACATCCCTAGCCAAGTTTAATTCTAACTGGGCCTTAGCTTTCCTAACCTGGTCCCTAGCTTCCCAGACAACATCCTTGTATTCTTCCTAGACTGCCTGTCCTTGCTTCCACATTTTATAAGCCTCTTTTTTTCATCTGAATTTTCCTCAGGAGCTCCTTATCCATCCAAGGAGGTCTCCTGGCCCTCCTGCTGCACTTCCTTCTGGTTGGGATGCAACACTCCTGAGCTTGTAGCAGGTGATCCTTGATTATCAACCAGCAGTCTTTGCCCCCCCGCCTCTAGGGCTATATCCCATGGAACCTTACTTAGCAGGTTCCTGAAGAGGCCAGAATCTGCTCTCTTGAAGCCCAGGGCAGTGAGCTTGCTGCATGCTCTTCTCACTGTCCTGAGGATCTCGAACTCAACCATCTCGTGATCGCTGCATTCAAGGCTGCCCTGAACCATCACATTTCCAACCAGCCCTTCCCTGTTGGTGAGCACGAGGTCAAGCATGGCACCTCTTCTTGTCAGCTCCTCTATTACTTGCAGAAGGAAGTTGTCTTCTACACAATCGAGGAACCTCCTGGATCGCTTGTGCTGGGCCGTACCGTTGCTCCAACAGATGTCAGGGTGGTTGAAGTCCCCCATGAGGACAAGGGCCTGCAAGCGTGAGGCTGTTCCTATCTGTCTATAGAGTCCTTCATCCAGAGTCCTCTTGACCGGGCGGTCTGTAACAGATCCCCACAGTAATGTCTCCCATCTCTGTTCTCCCTCCGACCCTGACCCACAAACTCTCTGTGGACTGCTCACCTGTCCCCAGACAGAGTTCCATACTCTCCAGCCTATCCCTAACATAAAGGGCAACTCCCCCTCCCCACCTGCCAGGCCTGTCTTTTCTAAAGAGCCTGTAACCTTCCATTCCAACACCCCAGTCACAGGAGCCATCCCACCATGTTTCTGTGATGCCTATTATATCATACCCCCGTAGACGTGCACACATCTCTAATTCCTCTTGTTTGTTCCCCATGCTACAAGTGTTTGTATAGAGGCATGTGAGCCAAGCTCCAAATAAAGCCAGCTCACTGACTGAAGCAGCTGGAATATCTCTGTTGCTCCGAGAATTTATTATAGGTGCTGTCAACTGACTGGGAGTGTTGGGATGGAATGATGTCCCCCTCCCCCAACATATCAAGTTTAAAGCTTTCTTGACCAGCCTGGCAAGCCTCCTACCAAAACAGCAAGGCTGCATAAAGCGCCACCAGCCTCCAGTAGACCTGGCCTCCCAAATCGAGTCCCATGCTATAAACACCCAAACCCCTGACTATGGTACCAACCGCTATGGCACCATGGATCCTTATGTCACTGAATCATGATGTACTTATTTCAGCTGTAAGGTGTTGGTTGTGACAGGTGTTGCTCAGCAGTAGTCCACTGCAGGTTCAGTATCTATTGTGAATTATGGTGTGATTCACAATAAGCTGTAATGTGAAAAACGCCTAGATCAAGCCTCTAATACCACAATTTTAGCCACATAAAGTAGTGAGAAGCAAGATATTACTTCATATAACAGCTACAGTGTACAAAATGGGGCTTTAAACCTTTTGCAGTCAAACCTGAATGGTGTTCGTGCTGGACTTCAGCTGCAGTCACTCTTCATATGAGGCAAGACTTGCTCCTGACACCTATGTTTGACCAGGGAGCAACAAAAAATAAGAAAAAAAAACAGGTTTTTTTTTTTACACTTTCAGTCCATGTGCATTTGAAGCTTTATCTAAAATAAACAAAGAAGCAAACAGACACCAAACAAAAAAAAAAAAGAACAACCCCAACCAAAAATCCTGCAAAAGCCCCAAATGCAAAGCAAACAAAAATGCCTTATATGTAAATGAATGCAGGTTTAAAACTATACACTCACATTCACTTGTGCTAAAACATGACTAGGGACCTCCATTCCAGTCTTACATCCTGTTTTAAGGTCCGGTCAGAGGCAACAGACATGGACATATTTACCATAGAAATCTTAGGTGGCCAATCAAATGGCATTTTGCTGTCTGCAGAAAGTTTTCTGTGACTGTGTCCTCAGTACATAGTGTTTGGTATTTCAAGTGGGTGTTAAGAATCTGAGTTTTTAATTTAAAAATATGTTTCTTAAAAAAATAAAAAGAAATTAGCTGAAAATACGTGGAGACCAAAATTAGGCTAGTAGTTTGACACTGGACAGGTATGCTTTGATACCAGGTGAAAATGGGTTTAGGGAGCTTGACTTGGTCAGTCTCTATTTACTCAGGCATTAGATGTTGAGGTAGGAAAAAATCCTGATGACACGAATAATGTGGTAGGAGTCCAGACAGACAAGGAGGCAGCAGAGGTTATCACTGCAGACATGTAAATACAGCTGAGCTGAGACTTCAGGAAAATGCAGTGAATAGCTCTATGGATGCTGCTGAGTCAGGCTGCATGACTCAGATGATTCCTTCCTCCACAGATTCCTTTATTGGTGAGTCAGTGTGTGCAAATAAGGACTGCAGTCAGACAACTGAAGAAATAATTTTTATTCTCTCAACTGAGCAAAGACACATCCATGACATCATCCTCGTTCTGAAATATCTGCTCTGTTATTTAAAGCACAGCATTGCGCTAAAGAGCAGTTTGTTGTTGTGCTTGGATTTGATATTTTTTCCTAATCCCACTTACTTATGAGAGGACTTTCATGAGTTCATAGATGCTGTGACTGTTCTTTATGAAAGCATTTGCTGCTTGCATATGATACATATTGTAAGCATTGGAGAAGTGTAATCACAGAACTGTTAAAGGGTGAATGCCAAGAGGCCGAGTGATCCTGCCAGAGGTACCCTGTGAGCAGACCCCAATGATTGTGTCAGAGAGGGGAGTAACTTGTGTAGGGTTTCACAGTGGTCTGTTCCATCTAGTCACTAGTTTGCTTAGTAGTCTGACGTGTTTATTCAGTTTGCAGATAAAGCTGAAAGACTTTATCTTGAAGGATTAGGATCAGAATACAAAGCTATCTTGCTTTTGTTTTGATTTGTTTATTTTTTGTCAGTTGGTTTTCAGTAAGAATAAATATAGAGGATTGCAATTAGGCAAGAATAATGAACATTGTAAGGGCCTGGTAGCATTTGGCCATGTAACAGATTTTCAGGGGAAAAGAAAATATGATAATAGCCCTCAAGCTGAGTATCAATAAATAATGCTGTTCTGATGCAAATTAGACTTTTAGGGGACAGGGATTGCTAGGTAGAAGTACTGTTTCTAAGATGTGGGATACCATCTCAGTTTATTCTTGTTCCAGTAATAACTTGTACAGTTTAACACTGCAATTCAAGTGGACATGGACCAGTTGAAAAGAGTCATCCCTCAAATCCAGGAAACCAGTGTGAATGATTAGAGATTTAGAAAGCTTGATGTAGACATCATGCAAGGGCTACATGCAAGCTAGCTTTAGCTTAGGAATGGAGGACTGAAGAAGAGTGGAAAGCAGGCATAAATTCTTTGAATGCATAAAATGTTATTGGAAAGGATCAATCCATTTTTCTTGGTCTGTCCCTCATTGATCTAGACTTCTTCTCAGGAAGGGAGATTGTTAGGAAAACCTAGTATCAGTAAGAACAGTTATTCTGTGGATTTCTGGACTAGACAGCCTGCAGAAACTATGCAACAGTAGATCTGAAGGCTTTTGAGAAAAATAGGTAAATGCCAGTCAGCAATACTTTCAGCAGAAGCTTCAAGTTCATGCTCTCTGATAGGGACATGAACTCTCTATAGACGCATTCCATACTTCTGCCACCTTTTTGTCACCCACCTGAAAAGGGTGCACTCCTTGAAGTAGCTTTTCCAGGCCAATGCTGTTTGAAGAAATCTAATGTGTCACTTGTAATGATACAGACCTTGAACATGGCATGAAAGAAAATGCTTGAGAAATGTTGTACATGTTTCTGAAAATACACCTTGCAGTGGAGAAAATGAGGCAAAGAATTTGAGTTTTTTTTTTTCACAGAAAGGAGACTGAAAGAATGCATCTGGAAAGAATATTTAAATGCTGTAAGATCAGATCCTGCAGCTATCCATTTGAATAAATATCTGTCATTACTCAGCAAGCAAAATTTAGTTAACAAAGTAAGAATTTCATTTAGGTAAGCTGAACCTATGGAAGCCAACATTAAATGAGTCAATGTGACTGTAAGGATAAAGTGATGTGATTAAATATTTTACCAATGGGCATTGTAGCTTCCAAGAAATACAGTGATTTTAAACAAGTCGGATAGCTCCATAAAAGAAATGCTTGTTTCAGTTCATAATTGGGCTTGATAAACAGGGTGAAGATATATAGATGGCAGCTAACCAAAATTGTTTTAGATGCATGAAGCCTAAATATAGAAAGGGATAGATCTGATACATATACAATGTGAAGTTTCATGATCCGAGCTTCTGATCCTCATTCTTTCTCCTTGTCAATAGAAAGAAGGGTTCACTATTGCAGTTTCTGATCACCCAGAGAAGGACCAGGAGAGCATGGTCTGAAGTTCCTGTAGCTTGTGAAAAAAAATGGTGACTGGATACATTGGGAGCCCAAATTACTAGCTTCTGTCAAGCGAAAGGAAGTTATAAGGCATTTATTCAGACTGGTGGAGACACCCTGTGCAGTGAGTGTACTTTATTCCAACCTTGCTGTGCCACAAGTTGCCATTTGTCCCACCAGTGGTGAGGAGCAGGTCATGGGAAGGGGCTGGAGTTGTAGAAAGGGCTGAAGAGGTGAGAGAGTGTAGATAGGAGGGGAAAGCATGGTGATCACAGGCACATGAAATAATACCTGGAGAGCTGAGAGGAGATTGGGAAAGAAAAAAAATCTGGGTGGCGCATCTTGGCAGATGAGAACACTTATTTACAGAAGTACTCTACTTGTCTGCTGTATGGACAATAAATTTTTAATAAATCTTCACTCCAGATCCCATACTCCTGTGCTCAAACTGCACACTTGTTTTAGGTGCTATAGCTATTCTAGTGTCTCCTGCTTAAATTATTAGAAGATCATGAAGAATTATTCCCTTTTCACATGAAACAATTTTTCTCAGATTTGTAAGCTGAATACAAGCTACAGAATTTAAGATGGGATGATGATAAAATTGTATAAAATTATAATTCTAGACTGAGATATGACAGTGGATATTTAGCACTGTAGTTAGCAAACTGTAGAAATTTGTTGCATTATTCACTTTAGATTATACATCATGCTCCTAAATGAAATACTTTTTTACTTTTAAGCAGAAAGTTATGTATTTGTAAGTTTTTCAGTTGCAAACCAATTTATTTTTTTGACCAAAGAGACTAGAGCTCGCAACATCATTTTAGAAATATTATACTTAGTTTTTTTCTCTTTATTTTTAATGATGAATAAAATATTGAGATGTATATTTGTAGCATGAACAAAATTAATCTGAAGAATGCAGTTGGTATTTTTAATTAAAATTAAAATATTAAAGATATGAATCAAGGGCATCTTCAGCATAGGCGTTAGAAGGAAAGGCTGTGCATTTCAGCTGATGGCACTGCAGCAGACTGGTGTTTGGAGTAAAGTTTCTTAGCTCTCCTTTGTGTAGCAAATGGAAAGATTCTTGGGATGCTAGTGGTATTGTGAATCCAAACCTGATGCCTACAGTACTTCAGCCTTACACATATAATGTGCCATCAACAAAGTCTCTCCATAAAAGAAATTCTTTAGCTGCTTGGAGCTTTTGTATTCTTTATGTTTTTATTATTCCCTGAATGAGCTTTGTACCATGAGTAGAAGGAAAGGCCCACAGAGACAAAAGAAAAGATTGGTTTTGTTCTGTAAATGGACACTGAAAAAGAAGACTGCAATAAACCTATTAGTGTTAAAGAATAGGTCATCTTGCTAAAATTTAAACATTTCACTACAAGAGTAAATTGAGATTCTGCTAGAAATAAGCTGTATTGCATATGCCAGCCCTTTTTTTTTTTTTAGCCATCACAATACTATAGTAAACATTCTTATTTTGTTATTTATGCAGTTATATTAAAATTCAGAGTAGTCTTACCACATGCAGTTAGAAGCAGAACAAATCATGGGAAAGAGTGCATTTTGGAATGTCATGTTCTTTTATGCCTCTGCATTAGCAAGTAAATGCAATAGTTCTGCAACAAAACAAAGGAATTAAAGTCTGCTATTCTGTAAAGTAGTAATGAACTCACAGAGGGCAATTCAGAATAACTCTAAAAAAACCCCGCAAAGTTGTATTGCAGTTGAAATAAATATTCAGACTTTTACATGAGCCCAGTATCACTGATTTAGAACAGCAGGGTACTGGAACAAAACTCCTGAAATGTTTAAAGCTGGTCCTTGGTGGATACCAAATGGAAAGCTGTTCTCACACATGGTATTTTGAGAACAACTAAATGCGGAGTTTGTTCTTGTAATCATTCCAGGCTGATTCTGCTAAATCACAACGTCCAAATGTAGGATGTTTGTACCAAAGTTAGACCTGTATCACTGTCTTTTTCCATCCATGAAGAAAGTGTTCCATTCATGTGGACTGTTTGCACCCTAAGCTGGGTTTACATTGACCCTCTGTTTCCACTAGTGTTTCATAAATATGCCAAAAATGAAACCACAGTATTTCTCTTGTTCTGTCTCAGTTATACTCAGAATTCTGTTAAAATGAAGAAGCATCCTTGATGTATGGATTCCTTATCCTATCATGCTAATGACACAGGAAATACAATGCAAGCCTGCGAAGTTTTATTTGCTGAGCATGATTACAGAACCTAGATGTATTTAGCCTCTCAAGGGATCTATACATCCTGACCAAAGAGTAACAAAACTGTTTTCTTCAAATGACTCAGTACTGACATATGATATGGACATATAACTGTAACACTTATCTCTATATCAAGTTCTCCAAATATCCTAAAAAGCCCCAATTTTGGATAATATACAGTGAAAACATTACTAGGAATTGATAAGGTCTGCATGATAAATTGCTTGTGCTAGCAGTTCCTTACTTTGGACATCATAGTGTTAATAAACCTGTTGCTTTCATGTGCAATAAGTTAGAAGAAAGTAAAACTGCAACTTAGCAAGTTGGTTTTAAAATCACGAGAAACACAATAAGTAACGCGTTTAATGCTAGGAATACTGTTAAGAGCACTAATTTTGTCTGTTTGGGAGCATGTGAGCTCCTTTTAAACAGTAATTGCAAGAGTGATGTGGAATGTGTGTAACCAAATGGTCATGAGCAGAGCATGTAAAAAAAAAATTGTCCTGTAACTCCTTAGGTATTTATTTAGAGAAGCTGTTCAAAGTTCAATTTCCATTCCAAGGATCGAATCGGGGGGACATTGTTTAGCTGTATGGCAAAGAAAGAAATAATTTTAAGGATTAAAATCTCATTTGTTCAGCTCCAAAATGGCTGGTATCTAGACCTTAGTCTTAGCTTTTAAAATTGGAGCTCTGGAAAGGACACTGTGTACCATCTGGCTGAGAGGATTTTGGTTTGTGAATTTTGAAGTTATAATGATTCCCTGCTTATACATATTCACCTGCTGCGGAGATACCACATATTCCTGGCATATGTATTATCTAAGTATTATGAGTATTATGCTTTTGTACTATAACAACATAGGTGGGACTTTAGGATTGCTTCTTTGGGAGACCATATATCAATCTATTAGAATCTTGAGGATAATGTATTGTTAAATGAAGTAGGTTTTGTTTACTTGTTTGAGCTTTATAAATATGCCCAGGAATCTGACCAAGAAATTAGGAGGGGGTTGTTTTTCTTTCTATGATTATCCTAGCTCCTTAAATTCCCATTTTCCTGATATTGTAAAGGTTTACAGAGGTACTTTCAAATGGTATTGCTGAACACCAAGTTGCCCCTAAAAACTGTAGGCAGCATGTCTGGTTAGGTGCATCTATGACAATATTTAATAAAAGGCCTTGGATGTGAACACTTCCCAGGGTTTGGAACTTGGAAATCTGATATCAGAGGTCTGCAGGGTCTCCAGGTAAATCTTCTCTAGGTCTTCTCAGTGTTGACCATTGGGAATAAACCAGGGTTCAACCAGGGTTGTTTTTGCCTGAGTTTTGTCATCTAAACCCAACTCCTGCAGTGGACATATATCACCGATTTGGGGACACAAAGTCAAGTAACAACTTTTCTCCAAATCCAGTTTAGAAAACAATTTAAACAAATCTAGTCCAGGAAAAAGTTGCATTCAAATCCTCCACCTGATACAGGCATATGCTGAAACAGCTGAAAGAGAGCATCTGTTCACAGAGACTTTTCCCTGTTTTTTTTTCTGCCCTGCATAAATCAAGTTTCCTCCAGTCTTCCCTTCTTTTATTCCTTTATATTCTTTGCCTCCTCCTTTCACTTTTCTTAGCTTAGACCGTTACTGAAGCTTTTTTATTAAATGAAAATCATGATACTGACATATTTGCAACAGTGGTACTTTTCATTCCATATGCTATAATCTTTCCTTTATTGTTTATTTTCTTTATTGCAAGTACTTGCAGGAACAAGAACATTTAGTATAAAGCCAATCCATCTTTTACTGGGTCAATAGGCAGTATATGCAGAAACACGATGAACTTGCTTCAGCTGAACAGCACAGAACTTTTTTGTTGGCTGAGCTAGGAAGCTGGCGAGAGTCCATGGAGTAATCACATAGTACTCAGAAATTCACTGTCACCACTGTGGTATTTAATTAGCTAGTTTGCCGGAAGATGGATACATGGAAGTGAGAATAAAATTCTGAAAGAAGGAAAGCAAGAAACAGGAGAACAACAGAGCCAGACAGTGTGTACCTATTCAGACAGAAGACAGATTCACTAGTACTTTTTCTATGGGTCCATCTTCATTAGACTTGATTATAGAACATGATTTAATAAATATTTTTTCTTGAGCTGACGCGCACCCCCACCATCTTTTACATAATCCTTCTATTTTCTGATACTAAGTACAAATCATGATACGATCACAGGTCTAAATAGCAGATATTCTATCCTGTTAAAACAATTGACCCTTGTTTTTCACTGATGGCTGCGGTGAGAGTTAAACTGCTGTTCAGTAAGATGTTCCTATTTATTTCCTTAGGCTAACAAACGTAATACATGCCACAAGTCAAAATACATTGTGCTGGAAGCACAGATCTTATATAACTGATACCTTGATGAAACTTTGCATAATGATGTTCTTGAAGAATAGAGTAGACTGACTTCATTTTAGCTCCATCTTGCGGATTCATATGTATGAAGCTCCTATAAGATCCTAGAAAATGGGGGATGGTCTTTTATCATTCACTGTTATTCCCTGGAGAAGTTTGTGATATCTTACGTGTTTCCTAAATACTTATTTTTCATTTGAATGGGAGAGTGTGCCTCTTAATGCATCTGTACATTTTATGTATTTCTGAGATGTTTAATTGTGTGAGCTCATGTTAACTAAATTTTGCTCTTATTTGTATCATTTATATTATTTTGCTGGTTCTGACCTTGGGTCTGAATTTTCTGCGCTTCTGGTGAATATTTTGTGAATAACACTGTTTATCATTTTGAGCTTTCAGTTATTCAGATGTATTGTTTACATTTGATTGATGATAATTACCTAGGAATTTGCATCTTCAACTCTGTGATTTAGTATGTGTATTTGTTGATGAGATACTGTTCCCAAATATCAAGTTCTTTATCATGAGAGTAATTTTGGTAATTTAAAAAATAGCGACTGTTCGTATGAATTTTCCAAAATTTCTATGCCCTTAGGTTTGAATGGCTTTGAATGCAACAACCAAGAAGGCCATAATTTCTGAGATAGGAAGGGAAATTATGCAGTGAAACAGAGAAATAACTGAACATTGTACAGCAAAGAGCAGGGCTATTATTGCCTCCATTCTGTTTGTGTTACACTCTCCAAATGTTGAGCTGTTTATAAATGCATCCTTTGCTGCCATTGCCTACACAGCAGCATTTCAATGTGGAGCCAACACATAAAGGTTAGTCAAGGGCATCCTGGTTTTGTGCACCATTTTAACTTGCCAGAGGGGTAGTGGTGGTGGTGAGATGTTTCAGCTCCTGATTCCCATAGTCACAAAAAAAGGAGGCTTAAAACCTAGAGGAGCTGTGGGCTTTTTATTTCCTAGGGCTGCTAAGCTTCCACAGGTGCTGTAAACCTTCTTGAGATGTATCATGAATGTATGAAGTTTTCAACAACACCAGGCTTTTACTCACTTATGTGGAAATTATGAGGCATCCAGATTATGAAGCTTTTTATTCCTAAAATACATTAATGAGGCTGCAAGCATCCTGTCTAGCCTGGGAGGAGGTTTTCTGCCTCATGGCTTTTTCTGCAACAGGTAGGAAAATGGTGATGTTATGAGCCCCCTGTCATTCTAGATTTTTTTTCCTTTTCTTTTTTATCAATTGTGGAAAAATACCTGTATAGGAAGGAAGGAATTTGTATTCCTTGGGAATACAAGGAAGTATTAACAACTTGAAAAAGTTAAATACTACTAAGAAAAAATCCAGGCTGATAAGACATAGTCAGGCATAGTATGATTTGCAGACAGTGGAACGGCAGAAACCAAAGCTTTCCCCAGTAGTTGAGTTTCACTGGCACTTACTCTCCTTAGGTTTTGCTGATTTTGGAAGTCATCTGATAGGGTAGGTTTCCCCTAATCATGTGTGTATGTATTAAGCCATCTTGCTTAAATATATGAAAAGGGGTAATGGGTCCAAACGCAAACAGGGGAAGTTCAGGTTAGATATAAGGAAGAAATTCTTTACGGTAAGGGTGGTGAGGCACTGGAACTGGTTGCCCAAAGAAGTGGTGAATGCTCCATCCCTGGCAGTGTTCAAGGCCAGGTTGGATGGAGCCATGGGCGACATGGTCTAGTGTGATGGGTCCCTGCCTATAGCAGGGGGGTTGGAACTACATGATCTTGAGGTCCTTTCCAGCCCTAACTATTCTATGATTCTACGATTCTGTGATATAAATTAACCTTTCTGAATGAGGAAACACTGTTAACATCATCGCAACCCTAAGAAGTGTTGTAGCAATTAGCAAACCATTAGGCACCACTGAGCAGTTAAAGTTGGAGTCATCTTCAGCTGGCACCAGTACACATCAGCAGCCTTATCTTACTGAATTCATCCATATATATTAATCAAGTGAGAATCTTTGAATACTTAAATCACTAAGTTAAAGTTTATTTTGTGAACCTTCAAACATACAAACACAAACCATCACACAGTCTCTCTTTCATGACAGATTTTTCACCACGATATTTAACTGATTTTTAGTGTGGGTTATTACTATATGCTTTGATAATTCTAAAAATGCAGATTTGGGTACGGTTTTTTTCTTATGTAGGTAGAACTAAGTACAGAATCGCTTGTAAGTGCATCTATTTTTTTTTACATTCATAGAACAACATATTCCTATAGCACATTATATTCTCAGGTACATATTGTAATATGGAATATTAGTTAATATTTGTTTAGGTTTGATTATTGTGTTCCTACACTTGTGTAGATATTTATAGTTAATTAAAATGAATACAAAAGGCTGAAATAGTCAACAGAGCAGCAGTGACACAACTTTAACTCATGTCTGCATACTGATCCTGAGCTTTTCACTCAGCCTTTTCTTCTAAATCTTTTTTCTATATTTCTGACTGGGTATACAAGCTGTGTCTCTTTACTTGCAATTATTCATATTCTTGTACAGACAGCATGAATATATAGGAATATGATAAAAATTTTTTCCCTGGGTACTCTTGCCTGTCACTAAAATCAGCTTTTTATAAATCTTTGTGCTAAAGTATATTGACTACCAAAATGTTCAGACTGGATAGAGATGTGATTTAAATTCAGCTAGAGATAATACTTTACAGCCTTACTCCCAGTCCTTATGTGTAAGCTCTGCTGCACTCTCTTTCACAACTGTGAAGTTTTAAACAGCTTCTGTCCATTCTGACATTAAAAAACGTGGATTTCCTGTAGTAAACAGATCCACATGCCAAGGAAGGGGATGGATTGATAGGAATCTGTAAGTTTAAAACTGAAAAATGTTCTTTATTACCATATAAACAGAAAACAGGAATGTTTCTATATTGCAGAATGTTAATTAGGTAATGGTGATTTGACCTTGAGACTTGGTAAACCTAGCTCTGGGTTGAATGGCTGTCCTGAAAAATCAGTAACAAGATGCAAGTATTTTCATTGCTGCTATCATTCTCTTTCTGTGCCTTCAGGAGTCACAGATCCCAGATTTCTGGTTAAAATTGTGACACTATTCTGAACAATTCTGATTTCTTCTGTTGGATCCTGGAGCAGTTACATGTTCTAGGCGCATTAGGGAAGTTACAAGAAGATGACAGAGGATTACTGGCATGTAAGTTGTTTATTGTGGATCTTTTGCATGGTGCATCTTTTCCTGTTCTTTCTCTCTGACAGCTATTGTCAGCCCCTGACATCTATTGATGACATAAGGTAAATTATATTTAGTAAGAATTTGTCTTTAGTGGGTATAGTTCTTTGTTTTGCCAAGAATAAAAATTATACTGATTACTTTTTCTCTTTCTTTCTATTGGAATCCTTAAAAAAACCCTAAACCAACCAACCAACCAAAAACCCCACAAAGAACAAACATCTTTGCAGCTTAAGGAATGGCTTTCCTGACTTTGAACCTTTGTGGAACAGTTCATATGGTCTTAGCCATTATTTTTGCATTGAATTTCATATGCTTTAGGCTGCTAGTGGGCAATCATAAAAACATAAGAATTAAGCTTCACTGATGTAAACTAGGAATACTGGTTTTGGATATTTACTGGTCCATCCAAACACATTGACTGTACAATTTTAACGTATATCACATGAAAGCAACAGTTTCTCTGGTTGCTTGTGGATGCTAACCTTTAAGTAAAATAGAAAAAAACCTCACTTTTCTCTTTGTCTGCATATACCAACTTTTAATGTCAACATTCTTTCATGAAATAAAAGTATCAAGAAATAATGCAATTTGCTTTAAATGAGGAGTGGCTCCCTCTAAAAGTGATTAGTACTTACGGAATATGAAGACCTATTTTTTTCCTTACTCTGCTTCCCCTCACCTGTATTGTGATTGGTCCACCCATTCCTGATTTTAACAACAAAAAATGCTCGTCAAAGAATGTGCATATTTTTAAAAGCTTTTGATTGTGATGCTTGGCAAGTTGCAGTATTTGGCATTTCCCCAATTATTCGCTCTGCAATGACCATTGCCATCATTTATTTTTCTGCCAATGAATATAATAGCCTTTTTGTAACACCCTATCCCAAATATAAATACCCCAAATAAAAACAAGCTCAAAATAATAATGTTGCTTTTTAAACATTTCTTTTTCAGTTGTGGCTACTTTCTCTTTCCAGGGGGAAGGGATAAAGAAAGCAAGGAACAACTTAAGATTCACAACCAATCTTGGCTTTGAATACAGGGCTTTGTTAATGTTGAATTTGCTTTCTAGTTTAAAAGAGGGAAAAAACACTTCTTGTCACCAGAGATTAAATACCAAATGGCATCATTAGGACTCCAAAAAAAAAAAATAAAAATCCCTGGATCTTGTGCAGCTTTCCATTTCTTTCTTCTTAGTCTCTTTTCCTCTTCCTTCTTTAGTTTTCCTTTCTTAAATGGGAACCGTGGTGTTCAAAGTCATTACATTGCTGATGAACCATAAGTCACTCACTCTTGTTTAAACAAGTGTAATTCACCTAGACAAAAAAGCCAACAACAGTCATTGTCTTTTAAGACTGGATCCTGTTTGCTGAGGTATATTGCATCTGCCTGTTTCCATTAAAGACGCATCTTTCCAAAGACTAAGAAAAATAAGTGCTCTACAAAAAGTACTGAGAAAAGATAATGGCATTTGAAGGCTTCTGTGGGGAAAACCGATCATCTCTTGCTTTCACAGTATTTATAGAACTTTTCTTGTATTTATTTCAGGGTAGTATATAAGTGAAGGTCCTGACACTGCAAAGATTTATTCATGGGGTGAGCTTATGGCAGTACAAGTCATCGTAATTAAACCAACTAGGACCTCTCAGAGTACTGAGGATAAGGGTCCCTTTAGAATTGGTTCCTTGAATGTTTAGGAATCTGCTGAGAGAAGGCAGTCCTCTGAAACCTTTCCCTTATTTTTGCAAGTTTATTCTCCTGTCAAACACCCTCTAGCAACTGAGGACATGGTAATAATTAAGCTGAATATAATTACAATAGTGATGCAAAGAATAAAATCAAGTTATGAATTGTCACCAGACTAATTCAATGGCACAGATAATTAGAAGGGAATAACTCTTTATACAGGGTTCTTTATACCCTGTACCTTCAGTGAAACAAATTCTAGGTGTATACAGATCTTTCTGGGACAAATTTTACCCCACTGTAGTAAGCATAGGCTGATACTTAGCACGTTGTGGCCAGTATTAAATTAGATGGAGAATCTCCTACTGGCTTGATTGAGATGTCACTTGGGTGGTCGAGAATACACAGAGGATTACACAGTAATGATCTGCTGGATTTGACTCAAAGTGCTCCACAGCCAGCCTCTGGGTCTGAGCAGCTTTGCAAAAACTTAGCCTGAGTCAGCTGATAACTTTATTCATAGAATCTGTTTTTAGAGTAAGTGACTTTCATTGTCTGTTTTTAATTAAAAAGAAAACAACCCAAAACTTTATTACCATCATTGCAGCTCGCACACTGTCTTTGAGTTTTCTTTCACTTTAGCTGCTGAAGCTTTTTTCACTTACTCTACAAAATGATTAGTAGTGTCATTTGGTGACCCCATATCATTTAGCTGGTACTGTTTCCACCTTTCATGGGGTCAGAAGGCCAGCCTGTGGCATACAGTCAGGATGCTTGGTGCACTGTGATCAGTCATTTACTTTCTTGTAATTCAAAAGCCTGTTTAGTTTGACACTTGTGTTGCTGTCAGAGGCAATATGGGTCAGCAGTTGTGGTGACAAATTAGTTTTGACAAGCTTAATGACCCCAATGAAGAAAAGTCCGCAGACTTGATAGCAACTGCAGAATAATTGGTTAGCTCAGCCAAACAAGGAACATGTTAAAATCCCAGATCCTCTCTGGCAGGCCAATTACCCCATTCAGCAAAAGAGGTGGAAGGTTGCCATCAGCTTCTGTAGTGATAAAAAAGCATCAATGGGCTGTATTTCAAGCAATTCAGTTTTGTTTGGTGGGACATCAGGATACTGAAGAAACAATTGAGCCTTTGAAGCAGTGTTCATACAATAAATTGAAGCAGAAATCAAAGGAAAATCTTAGTAAGTGCCCTTGAGACCTTTATGGACAATAGTGGCTTGCAGTGTTTCAGGTAAGTGTATATATATATACGTATATATATATGTATGTATGTTAAATTAGCTCAATGCAGAAGATTTATGCAGATTTTTCTATGGGCTTTCAGGCTGTAGGACAAAATCAAGTAATAAAGTAATGCAAGTAACAGAGTAACAGCTGGCATACGCTTACTGGAAAGTGTTTAATGTTTGATCTATACATAGTTTTCATAAAGATAATATAATCACTATGGGGTGTAGCTTTAACATCAAAATCCCATAAATATGTTGGGGTTTGAATTACAGATTATGCTGTTAATAAGCATTGAAAGGTTACTTCTAGCAGAGCTGGTGTCCTGGGTTCAGCAGTAGCAGTCATTTTCTCTCCTTAGTAACTGGTGCAGTGCTGTGTTTTTTTGACTTTCAGCCTGGGAACAGTGCTGATAACACTGCTGTTTTTAGTTACTGCTCAAATGTTTAGTCTGATCAAGGACTTTCTGAGTCTCATGCTCTGCCATGGAGGAGGGGAAGCCAGGGGGAAGCAGAGACAGGACACCTGACCCAAACTAGCCAAAGGGGTATTCCATACCATAGCACGTCATGCCCAGGATGTAACTGGGAGTTAGCTGGAAGGGCTAGTTCAGTGCTCGGTCCGGCTGGGATTCGGCAAGTAGTGTTGTATTCTCCTTCCTTTTTATTTCCCTAATCATTATTATTATTGGTGGCAGCAGCAGTGGTTTGTGTTATACCTTAGTTACTGGACTGTTCTTATCTCAACCCATGGGAGTTACATCCTTGCGATTCTCCTCCCTGTCCCTCCGGGGGGGATGGGGGGGGGGATGGGGGGGGGATGGGGGGCACCGCACGGGGAGAAAGGGGGGAGTGAGCGAGCAGGTTACTGACTGCACTTAAACCATGACAGCTGGCAAAGGTGATTAGATGTGGGCTTTCTTATTAACAAACACTAATGGAGGAAAGAATTAAACTGTAGCACCATCTTCCTGTGAGCAATTTCATCATTACCATCATCCTTCATTGCTGCACTCTGATTCCCCTTGTGAGTAGTTATAAAAATCAAAACTCTTACTTTTTCTGTGAGTGGTCAATTTTCTAGAGGAAATAAAAGTTTCCAGTGCAACACCCAGAAATTCCACTGAGCCTTCCTTGAGTCACCTCTGTGGTCTGAAGCTTGGGTGATCTTCAAAGGTTAACCACTTTGGTTTGAATGATTTATTGGTACATAAGGTACAAAGGGAAGAATGGAATATAGATGTCACAGATGTTTTTCACAGTGCTGCTGGTGTGACTAGAGTCAGTAACTATTTTGTCTAGTAAGATCCATCCTGAGATTACCTATTCATTTCACTCCCTTGATTTTTCCAGGTCTCTGAAGCCATGCAAGTTTTCCCCTCACTCATCATTCTCTCCTTCCCACACACTCTAACAGAGAAGTTGTTATCTGAAGATAATCTGGATTCTGTATAAAGCTGTCAATAACAAACACCTATCAGATTGACCAGTCTGCCTTAAAATGTCATACAGATCCCAGATTTGCTCACCACTCATTTGGACATCTGTCTAGCCAGGTGTTGACCTTTCCAGTAGCAGTGTAAATGTAAAGTTATTTTCAAAGAGATACTCCAGATAGCTAAAGTGTAATAGAAGACCATTCTGCTGTATTTTCAACATGCACTTTTAGAATTGCTCTTATTATAAGGTAGACATAAACCCAGGTTCAGAGTTAGTCTTCTGTTTCCATTAGCTCCTGTAAGCTTCATTTGCTGTTCATATTCAATTAATCTTTGTGTTATGCACCTATCCATATGTATGTCTAATATCTGGCTTTGTCTTCAGGGTGCAAGCCATTAAAATAGAAAATAAAGTTTTTAATGTCAGTTAAAAAAACCCAAGCATGATGGTTTTGGCCAACAGTATAAAAATAGCTCTTACATCTGTTGTAGCTTCTCTTAAGATATCCTTTCGTATTGGGAAAAGATTAGTGTCAAGGACTACGGAATGCTGTAATGATTCACAGTGAAAGAGGTAAATGTTAGGTTGCCAGGCAGAAATACGTACTAAGAAGAATGCAGTGTCCATGAAGGAAAGGAAAAGAAAAACCTTAAAAAAAACCCTTAACATCATACGCTGGTGGTATGTCTAAGGATGGTTATTTACTGAATCATCCTTTTATTTTTCTTTGGTAAAATTTGGTTTCTTACCCTTGCCCTCAGAAAATTGCACAGCTGATCCCTTACTTGTGCCTCTGAACCCGCGGGTGTTTTGGATTTTGTCCTTTTTGGCTGTATCCTTGAGCAGTAAAAATTTGGTACAGTCATTAATCTCTGATAATTTAAAATATCCTTTAACTATTCCCAACCGATTGTGGTGCCAGACATACCACATACATAAACAAAGGTCTTGTAACACTAAGTGAATAAACACTTCACTTGAGGAATGGGCATATGTACTTACCTTTAGTAAGATGCCATGCTTACCAATCTTCTTTTTTTTTTTCTTCCTGTTCCTATTATGTGCATCTCATTTTTCTGCCTGGCCTAGCACAATCTGGACTGGCTTCTCTCATTCTACCCTTGCATTTATTATTGAGGTGTTCTGCTTCTGTAAGGTCTGTAAAACCTTCTCTTGAAAATTACATCTGTTGTACAATAGGAACAAAATAATTAGATCCATCAGTGCTTGTGATTATTCTATTAAAACCTTACATTTATTACTGAATTACTCTATTTTCTCTTTCTTGCCCTGGCTTGATAATGATCACTTAAGGTTTATTATAGCTTAAGCCCCAGTTGTCTGATGAAAACGACTCATGCAAGATTCTAAGGGACTCATCTATTTACATATTCAGGAGAAAGAAATGCATTAATAGATGCATTAGAGGATCTGTGCTGTAGAGAAGAGAAACTGCTTTATTCCTAAATTACTTAACAGTTCTCTCTCTTCATTACTGCCATGTCACTTTTCTCAGGAGCACCAGGAAAAGAAAAGGGCTTAGGACATCTCTAAGCAATGCCTAACATGAAATAAGTATGTGCTTACTTTATTAAGCTGTGTAGATGTCATTGGTATTTTAAAGGTTAGTTGTGGAATGTAAATGTTGTATGAATTATGTAACTTTCTACTAAAGATGGAGAACGAAAAATAATCAACACCATAGTATCTTTGTGTATATATATACCTATATATATACACATGTATATATACTTCAATAGGTATATATATACCTCAATTTTTCCTGTAATAAAGTTTTCAGAGACAAGCAGCATTTTTGTCTTACCCGAAGAGAACTTTTTTGCATTAACCCATCATGGGCCCTTCACCACAGGTTTTTTGTCTGTGGTGATTTGTTTGCATAAGATAGTGTCTTGGTAGACAGGACCAAAAGCCATGTGTGTGTGACTTAAATGCATACAGCTTCTCAAGGGGATCCACATAGGTTTTGGATTACCTTGATCTTCTGGTTTTGGGAACTTCAACCTTTCTGTACAGTCTGTGTGGCAGGAGGAATACCAACCCTGTACTGAGTAAGGTAAGACTAGTGGTGGCCATCACCCTTAGGCAGAAGCTGGTGACTGCTGAGCTCTTTAGAAAAAAAATATTGCTCCCCAACCATAGTTTTACAAGCAGGGAATATGTGCCAGCATCTCTGCTGGCTGTGGCCTGGGTCCCTGTGTTGTTTGGTCCTTCAGATTGTGTCCTTTGTGTTCAGCCTTTGCTCTGAGCTTCTGGTCCATTTCCTGGTACCCAGACACATTTTTATTTAGCTGTGGTACTGTCTGCTTCCAAACCAAGGTCCAGCGCTAATACTTGTTACTCACAGATTGTACATTGCACTATTAAATGGGATGTCAGAAAGCTGTAAACCCTAGCCCTTATACTAATATCACAGTGCTTCCTTTCTGTGCCTTTCCTGATGTTAAGAAGGAGAAGGGTGGAGAGGAGCAGCAGCCTCTATTTCTTTCCTTTTGTGTGTATTTGTGCATACTGGTTCTTTGCACTTGGGTACATTGCAGCAAAAGGAGGAAAACAAGTTCTAGAGTTTTCTATTGTTGCTGTTTTCACTGTTTCTACTGGCATAAGACCACAGCAAAAGTCTTTCAAAATTTGACATGGTGCATAGAAACAAGGTGATTTGCTATCCTAAAGCGAAGGTGGCGCCTATTTCTGCTTTGAGCTTTCTCTTTTGACCTCTTGTTTTTTCATCAATTTTTTTTTTAATTTTCATGTTACAGTCAAGGCATAACTATTTTATTTCCCTTAATTCTACTGCAAAGAAATACTAAACATTAACCAAGACTTTACCTTGTCCAACATATGGCCTCTTCCATTAGTTTTTATGATCCCTAATTAAATAATGCCCATTAGTCAGTTCTGTTGGTCATTTTAAAACTTATTTTCCTTTTGAGGCCACACTGCACTGAAGTATTGCCGGCACTTGAATTCTTACCACCATCTTCTGACAGTCACAGCTTGCTTTCTTCACATCCATTCATATCCACTCCATCTTACCCTTTTGAATCTGGAGAGCTTGCTCACCAGGTGGGTTTCTGTAAGCTTTCCCAGTTCTCTTTTTAACTCACAGTCTTATAACATGTGGGAGAATTGTCTGAGTTGTCATGAATTTTAGATCTAGTTGCAAATAGTCAAAAGCATGTTTTCAGCTGAACAAACCAAATGAAGCAAAAAACCTCCTTTCTGCCTTTATTATTATTACACTTCCCAGCAGGGTGGAAGATAAAAGGATGAATACTCCAGATTCAAAAAGAATTTCTGATTTACGTTCTTTCTCCATAAGATACGGGACTTAATCCTTCCTTTAGAGGTTTGAGGTTTTGTTTTTTTTTTTTCACTGACGTCAGAGGAAGTGGTGCATATTCAAGGAATGCAGAATTGGGACCTGGTTATGACAGAACTGTTATAGTAAGAGCTGGCAGTAATACAGTTAAGGTTGATTAAGGTTCACATTTGCTCAGTTTTCACATGCTTACAGTTTCACTGAATAGTAACTCTTGGGGAGTTTTCTGTTTCATATTTTTCACTAGCCATGCAAATACTAATCTGAACACTTTTTAATAAAGCATCAGTTAGTTAATCAGATTTTAAAAGTGTGCTTATTTTCTCATGTTTCATTTGAAATCATAAAATTTTAATTCAGTAGTTTTTAAAAGTTCCAAAATTCATGAAATGAACATTATAATATGATCTCTTTTTAGTCAGTAACTGGGTAGTTTTGGGGTATGTAGGCTGGACTTTAAATATTACAGAGTGTATTCTGGATGCCTCTGACCATTTAAGAGAATGTGATACAACTGTAAACACAAATGAACCACTTGAAATGTTAGAAAATGATGAATGTTTACTGATGACTATAGCCATGAGTCTAACTTTTGTATGCTTTATATGACTCCAAATAGTTAGAAATCCCTTGTTTGCTTTTTATGTACAATTGTCAGGACTAAAATTTCCTTTGGAATTATCATGGTAAAGAGAGAGTATTATGAATCGGAGGTGGAAAAATGTAGTATGTGTCATGTCTATTCACCAAATAGATGGAAGTTCAAAGTTAATAGCACAGTTAGAGGATAGCCAAGTAATTACAGTCAAATATCCAAATACAGTGGATATCCATAGCTACAAAGATGCGCAGATTATGTTAAAAAAAAATAAATCTACTAAAATGCAGCGCAAGGAATAAAATTTTGGAATAATTTATTTAAAAATAGATGTATTTTAGGACTACAACCGCTACAATATTTTGGTCACCGTTGCACATTTATTATAAAAGAGGTAAGGCTGCTCAGCTTAATTATGTATATTCATTCCATGTATGACCATATCCATTCCACTATGAATTTGGCCTTTATGTAGAACAAGAGTAATGTTCTCCCTCTTTTCTTACACAGATGTTGGAGGGATTTGTTGTATGTAATAACATTCAAAATGTTACTTAAAAGGAAAGTGATAAGTACATTGAAAAAAAAAGAACTATACATTTCATTTAATTAGACATCTGAAGTTCCTATGCTGGAACATACCATGCTCAATTTAGACTACTTTTGACAATATAGGTGTAATTTCTTCTGTTTTATGATTAAGCAGTCAATCCTTTTGGGACAAAAAGAAAATGTGTGTGAACAGATAATTTTAAAGGAAAGTTTTTTTTCCCCAGCCTGCTTGCTTTGTATTCTATGAAATGAAATGTTACAAATACATAGTAATAGACTTTTTCTTAAAACAGCATTATGGATCTGACATTTCAGCTAAATTCCTTTTTTTATTTTATAGTGAAGCACCTGAATTACTCAATGAAGAAAAAGAATTAAATCCTCTAACAAAAGCAGAGGACTTGCATCCAGTGAAAAGGATGTATATTATCAAGTTTCTCTCATCCTTCTGAAGAAACTATCTGAGGAAGGTCGGGAAGCCTGTTCTTTGGCCTTAATGCTATGATAATATATTTCCTTTAAATAGAGAAGAATTTTTGTCAAAATACAGAATTAAAAATTTTAAAAATCCTATTTTTAGCTTTATGTTTTTCATAGACTTGTGGCATGATTACAGTTTTCTTGTTTTTAATTTACCAGTTAAGTGAGATTAATTGGTTCACAGGTGTGCTTTTATAAATGGTTAATAATATACAGGAAAAAATAGAAATAACTATTACCCAAGAGGTTTTTTTAGTTTTATTTTATTATGTCTTGATTCTACCAGAGTGTAATAGAAAGAGTCTTTTCCACATTGTGAACTGAACGGACCATGAATACACTGTGGATTGAGTGGCTTGAACTTCTCATTAATTCCAGAAGAGACATTCAAGAAACATTACGTCCCTGATGGAAACATGTCAAATAAATTCTGTTATAAGAAATTTGTGAAAAATTCTCATCATTGATGAGGTGGTTGTTGCTTAAGGGAGAATAAAGTACTTTTGGTTCTTGAAATCAAAAATTATGCTTCTGTGTCCATAAAAAGCCATGCCAAAAGTAATCAACAGGACTTTTTATTTGACAAAGGTTTATCTAGTTCTTGCAAGTGTTCTAGAAGGAAGAAGTATTGAATTCTAGACGACTTCTCTGAGGGGTTAGCATTAATAATAGCTTCTTTAACATAGAATCATAGAATACTTAGGGTTGGAAATGACCTTAAGATCATCAAGTTCCAATCCCCCCTGCCATGGGCAGGGACACCTTCCACTAAACCAAGTCACCCAAAGTTCCATGCAACGTGGCCTTAAACACCATCAGGGATGGAGCATTCACAACTTCCTTGGACAGCCCATTCCAGTGCCTCACCACCCTCACAGTAAATAACTTCCTTCTTATATCCAGTCTCAACTTCCCCGGTTGAAGTTTTAACCTGTTAGCCCTTGTTTTACCACAACAGTCCCTGATGAAGAGTCCCTCCCCAGAGTCCATATAGGCCCCCTTCAGATACTGCAAGGCTGCTATGAGGTCTCCACGCAGCCTTCTCTTCTCCAGGCTGAACAGCCCCAACTTTCTCAGCCTGTCTTTATACAGGAGGTGCTCCAGCCCCCTGATCATCCTCATGGTCCTCCTCTGGACTTGTTCCAGCAGTTCCATGTCCTTTTTATGTTGAGGACACCAGAACTGCACACAATACTCCAGGAGAGGTCTCACAAGAGCAGAGTAGAGTGGCAGGATAACTTCCTTCGACCTGCTGGTCACGCTCCTTTTGTTACAGCCCAGGATACGGTTGGCTTTCTGGGCTGCAAGCTCACACTGCAGCCAGCCCATGTTCATTTTCTCTTCGACCAACACCACCAAGTCCTTCTCCGCAGGGCTGCTCTGAATCTCTTCTCTGCCCAACCTGTAGCTGTGCCTGGGGTTGCTCTGACCCAGGTGCAGGACCTTGCACTTGGCATGGTTAAACTTCATAAGGTTGGCATCAGCCCACCTCACAAGCGTGTCAAGGTCCCTCTGGATGGCATTCCTTCCCTCCAGTGTATCAACCGAACCACACATCTTGGTGTCATCGGCAAACTTGCTGAGGGCGCACTCAATCCCACTGTCCATGTCAGCGACGAAGATGTTGAACAAGACCGGTCCCAACACCAATCCCTGAGGGACACCACTCGTTACTGGTCTCCAACTGGACATTGAGCCATTGACCACAACTCTTTGCATGTGGCCATCCAGCCAGTTCTTTATCCACCAAGTAGTCCACCTATCAAATTGATGTTTCTCCAATTTAGAGACAAGGATGTTGTGTGGGACAGTGTCGAACGCTTTACACAAGTCCAGGTAGATGACATCAACTGCTCTACCCTGTCCCATCAGTTCTGTAGCCCCATCATAGAAGGCCACCAAATTGGTCAGGCAGGATTTCCCCTTAGTGAAGCCATGCTGGCTGTCACCAAGCACCTTGTTGTTTTTCATGTGCCTTAGCATGCCTTCCAGGAGAATCTGCTCCAAGATTTTGCCAGGCACAGAGGTGAGACTGACTGGTCTGTAGTTCCCATCAGTGAGCAATTTTAGAACTATGTCAACTTGCTAGTGAAAGCTGCAAGAATACAGATGGTGAGCTCAGTTACATGAGGATCAGAGAAAAGCCAAGGAGGAAAAGAATGAAAGGTGAAAAAAAGGAAAAAAAAAATCAAAAAAATCAAGGGCACTCTCTTCCAAAAGGAAGCAGTGAAAGAATTTCCAAATTGTTCATTCTTCCTCTAATGGTTTCTGTACCATATGCTTTTTTAATTAGTAGCAGCAGATGTGTTCAGTAATAGTTTCTTTTGAAGGGACTTGTCATAATATTTACCTTCTCTACAGCAACAGAAATAACTTCCAAGGCTGAAATGGCCACACTTACTAAAACTAATGAAAACAAGAGGCATTTCCATGGTGAATGAATCCCTTGACACCACTATTTTGTGGGATAAATAACATTCAATGTATTGTGCTTCATTTTCGCTGAGTATTTGTGTTTTTAGGCATGTTGTTACCTAGAAAGTAAGAATATACGGTGTGGTACAGATTTCAAGAATGCAAGAAGTATGATCTCTAGAGTATTGAAATGAAAAGGAAAATGAGCATGCTATATTTATCAAGAACACATAAATTAAAATAGCCATCTGTAAAGAGAGTTTCCACAATAAAAGAGTATTGTGGCTGGGGACAGTTCCTTACCTGTTTTCTTCTTCCACCTTTACTGCAATTCAGTAGCATCCTTAATCCACTGTTGCTGATTGACCTGTCAGAATGAACACCAGAGATTTCACTATAAATACTGATCTCCTTGGAAAGGAGATTAAAATTAAATTTTATTGATAAACTCAAGTAATCACTGTGTACAGTGTTCCTGATAAAGTGAGTTTGCTCAAAGACAGTGACAGAGACTAGCCTGTCTTGTAGCCTGAAGAAGTAGCCCAATTTAATTTCTCTTATGCTAGCCAATGTGGCTTTTGCTCTGCATTAGTTTATTTTTTTTTCTGTTGATTTCATTGCATTTTTTTAGTTACAGCAACAGTATTTAGCTCTTCTTGATTAAAATATACCCAAGGAGATGTATGTGTTGGAAATCTGAAATCAAATAGGATATCGTTTATTAATCTTGTTCTATTGTTACACACACACAAAAAGCATTACGTGCTCCTTAGTCAAAAGCTTTATAGCTGCAAGTACCAGTTAGTTCTGTAAGTCTTACATTGGAATCATAATACAAACTCTTGTACATCTGTTGAGAATAATAATCCTGTTAGCTTGATGTAGGAAGTACAAAGAAGATAAATTAACAATTTACTTTAGGCTTTGTCTGTAATTATCCTTGGTTTGCATTTATATTTACGCAATGCTGGATTGTAAAATTTTATTGGAATCTACCAGATAGACTGGAAGTGAGGATAGTATAGTGGAGGGAACCTGCTTTTTTAAGAGGAAAATAAAAAGAGAGTAATTACTTATTGACTTCAATATGCTTTGGACCAAATTTTCATTGAATGGTTGGGCAAACAAGCATCTACCATAATCACATGGAAGACATAAGCGTGGTCTATCATTATTTACTGGAGCAAAGAATTCCAAGATACTGTTTCATTTCATAAGATTAACTATAAAATCAGCCTTTGCACAGCATTGAGAAAAATACAGCCTTATATAAGCACCATGAATCTACCAAAGCATTCAGTCACAATGTCTCAAAATGTGTTCTGTTCAGATAGAAATCGTTGCTCTATAATGAAGTGCTGCTCTGAATACTACATTTTCCCCCATTTAAACACTTTAAGGGTTAAAAGCAGAGTGATTATTTTACATGAAATGAACCTGGGCTTTTAAATATCATCTGTAGCATGCAGCCTCCTTGTTGGTGAGCACCTGATGTCAGCCGTTTGAATGATGTCTGACACTAATTATGTGTCGTTCACAAGATTGCCAGGCAGGAGAGTCTGGGGGAATAAAAAGCTAGTTGAAAGGTTTTCATATGGGGTCTTACTCTCAATTTTTTGAAAGCCCTTACATCTCTCGCACAGCAGCACTATGTGCACTGCTAATGCTGTTGAGGAAGGGAAAAGCTTTTAAAAAGACTATTAATTAACGTTTGCAATGTATTGTTCTTTTTTGAAAGCCATACAAAAAGAACAGCATTTAAATCTGTTCTTATGATAAATGTAAAGCTGGGGAAAGATACTTTGTCCTTGTCACACCACTTGCCTTGATACTGACACAGAAGAACCTACCTGGTCAGCATACCACACCATTCAAACTCAACTGACAGGAAGGCATAAAACATTGTTACATAATTAACTTGCCCTTTATCTGCTAGTAAACCTTTTCAAAAGGCTACATGACTACTGGACAACTCAAAGATTTTATTTGGGGCCTACGTATATGCTACTCTGATTTATTTTTCCCTTGTTTTTTTATAGGAATACCGTTTTCTCTGTTTGCATATATACGTTTCCTAAAATTCAGAAATGGCTTATATTTTCATCTAGAAAATATAAGTTCTTCAAAGTCTAGGATTTAAAACTTTTATTTGTCATGCTTATGTTCAGCTTATGCTTACTAAAATAAGCAAGTCAAATAGCTTGACAAAGGAATCTCAGGCACTAACTGGCTGTTGTGAATGGGATCAGGTCAATGTCCGGATAGTACATCTGCATGAGACAGAGTCAACTTTTTATACTGTCTTCAAGCAGGCAGACTCATACCAGTTTGTATCATTCAGCACATGGTATATCAAATTATTTTACTGTCTTTCTGAAGACATAGAAGAGTACACGGAAACATCTTGGAGCCCTTTGCCTTTGCAGAGTCCCACTTGCTTCATTTTCTTCTCACATAAATATCACTTCTTTGAGAGAGTGTGTTTTATCAAGCTGTTACTTCTACAGTCTGGCATGGAAGATGAAAAAAGTAGAAAAATACTACTATATTTCTGTATTTATATTTTACTGAAAAAAAGTATTAAATTGTAAATGAAAAGCACAGAATATTTAAAAATAGTCCAGTATTATTTATTAATTATTTTTTGAGGAATAGATCCTAAATATAGTTCAAAAGTGGAATCATTGGTGGATAATGCTGTTTGCAAGTCTTTCACTGAATTTTGTCCCAGTATTGATGGGGATCAGTTTGGTATGGAATATAAAATATCACTGGTGAAATGCCTGCTGTTCTGTGTTTGGTTGTATAAAATATGATTAGGTTTCTCCAAGGCTTTTCATGTTTAAACTATACGATACTTTTGAACCTTCTGCGGTGGGAGATATCTACAATTATCTGACAGGAGGATGTAGTGAGGTGGGTGTTGGTCTTTTCTCCCAAGTAACAAGTGATGGGACAAGAGGAAACAGCCTCAAGTTGAGGAGGGAAGGTTCTGTCACGGAGGTATCCAGGTCTGTTACTAAGACTTTGTGTGGACACAGGCTACCTCTCGATATACAGAAAGCCAGATGTTGCAATTTAATGGTTGTAGGAAAGTTGATGTTTAGCAATATCAGATTTAAAAAGGAGAAACATCTCTGTCCCCATAACCTTAGAGGAGCACCAGACTGGCAACACGTAATGAAATGTAATCAGTATAATATCTGTAATTATCTCCCCACAAATGGCAACAGACTAGAGAAATGCTTATCCTTCACTTGAAAAATAAAAGATGATCCTTCCCCAAATGCACTGATGCTGAAAAATATTTGAGAATCACTGTGTATAACTGATTAAAAAAAAAAGATATTAAAAGCACGAATGTGAAAGTATCAGAATAAAACAGTAACATAATGTTGGATTAAACATCACTGTAATATTAAATACTGCCAAGATATCAGTATTTCTGTAAGTATTTAATTTTATTTGGTTTGGTGGTAGAATGAATTTTGAAGTAGATCTGAGAAAGAAGTGTTTATAGTGAGAAAGTGAATTATTTTTATATGTATAAATTATTTGGGACTTAGTTAAGTGATTTGATAACAGAAAATAGCTAGAAGTTATCTTTTATGTTACTTACCACATTAATAGAGAAGAAAAAGACAAAAGAAAATGCACAGTTTGGATGTTTTTTTGAAGCAAAACAAATTCAGATAGGAAAAAGTAAAGATTTTTAATACCACATAATACTAGGGGATAGTTGGATTAAGAGGAAGCTCTGCTGTCTTGTCATTGACTTTAAAAACAAAGAATAGATACTTGCCTGTGAATGGATCAGATCTCTGACAGATATTTGCCAAAGCAAGGACTTCAGTCTTTGTTACCCTGGTGATCAACTGAGATATTCAGAGCAGTTCCTTTTACAGTGAAAGTTGACTAATTTCTTAAACATTTGACTACTGAAGACTTCTATTAACATTGAAGTATAGACACAGAACCATGCTGTTCTTACAGTGTAAGGGTCTAAATATATTTTGTAATCAAGGTTGTCATCTAGTTCCCAACAGGGCTCAGAAGTGCGTGGTGCATCCAACAGGGCTCTACATGCTGCACAGATTATTTTATACAAATCTATGTAATTATATTGTAATTTCACAGGATTGTTGCCCGGTACACTGGACATGGTCTCTGACTATAGAAAGCTGAACAGCACGCCCATGAAAACATGAGTGCTTTAAAATACTACTTTTGCTTTTTTATTGAGATGCTTAACCTTTCACTGTAAATACATTTTTTCTTATTTTTGACAATTATTCTTATAAAAAGGAGAAGTAAATATGGATGTGGACACTCTAATGAATATGTTTTGGAAAAATCCTCCCAAGTTTAGGAAGTCGAGAGAGGAAATTTTCTTTATGACCTACTTTGCAGTTTCAGTTTTTATGCCAGTGTAAAAATAACAGCTTAGTAACTATAATTTCTGTATTGCAGTTTAGGAAAGCATTATATAATTAATTCTACATAATACTTCCAGAAAAACTGATGTAATTGGGAGTATGTTTAGGAATGTTAAACTTCAGATTGCCATGCATGCCATGTACTGAATTGACTACTTGTAATGAAGGTGTTGCATTCTCCTCTTTTACCAGTTAGTAACTTAAAAACTATGAAGAATTCCATTTCAACTACCATCTACCTGGCTTTTTTCCCCCATAGGTAATCATGTCTTCTCTAGAATATTGCGTTGAAATCTGGTTATCAGGAAAGAATGCATGTTCTGCATTTTTGAAAGTAATGTCTTTTCATTTATTTTGTTTTAAGCATCGGAGACTCCTAAGGCTTCAAAAAGCCTGGCTTTTAATGTAACATTCCTTAACTGTTGTGTTATGATGGTCTTTCTAATATTACAGGCTTGTGGTTTCTGTGTTTTGCTAGAATGACCTTTTCTGCAATACGTAATTTGATAGTTGAGATGCTACAATTTATTTCATACTTGCATACAGCCTAGTTACTGTCATTAGAATGGATGGTTGTTCTTTTATGAATTTAATAACTTATCCACATAAGATGGGCTAATCAGTAGGTTTCTTTGTTATTTTAGCATAGCTGCTCTTAAATGGTTTTATTTTCCTAAGGCCATTTGTTATATCAGTCTTTCAGCACTCGTGGTTTCTATGCTTTCTCTGCTCTTTACTTTTTCTTAATAAAACATGGTATTTTTATCCATGCAGTTGTAAGAGATGTCTGTCTAAATTTTTATTTATTTATCCTGGAATATTTTCCAATAATATTTTCCTAAAAGTAAAAAAAATGTTTACACTTGCAACAATGTTTTGCTTGTGTACTAAACCTTCATAAAGGCAACACTCTATGTACTAGCATAAATTAATATTCAGTGATTGAAACTGGTTAATCTGAAAGGCACCCTAGCTTTGCTTTGGTTAAAGGGATAGGATATAAATAAATATGCTTTATGGGCTGAGAAATTTTCTGAACTTGAGGTATGTGAAAGATGAAATTGCACTTACTTATGATATAGTTGGGGGTGCTTCATCCCCTTTCTCAATCTTAATTTCTTAAGTTTAATTTTAATATTGCTACTTTATATATTCATACAGGTAAGTGTGTATTACACTTTATTCTTCAAAGCTGTAACTCTCTTACATTAGTTAAAAAGCTACGGTACCCAAGTGATGAAAGATTTATATCCTTTTTTTCCTCTTTTTTGGGTGTGCTGCAGTTCTGCATGAAAGCCATGCTAATTTTAATCAGAATTCTGTCAGTGTTTTCCTGTCTGTGCTTTTGTAAGCGTACATGCACTGAATAATATCTAATAAAGTTTATTTGTATTATTCAATCATCAGTGAAAAATGTCCTGTTTCTTTTCCAGTGAGTAAAATGAATAGGTAGAGAAGTGGTGGAAAACTTTTTTGTTAGCATTAGAAATGTTTGACATCTCTGTTAATGCACTATTATTTTATGCAAGTATACATGCAAACAAGCATGTTATACAGTGCATGTTTTAGATGCTGCACAGTAGAATATGCAGCAGCTAAAACTAATGGGATTAACTGATCTTGACTGATTGAAATAAAAAAGCCTATACTTCTAATTAATATTCATAAATATTCAAGTCTAATTGAAATCTAAGATGTATAAAAAATGCTGGTGTCAGATAGAACTGATGGTTTTTATTTTCCCTTAGGATAAAGTATACTATGGGAACATAATAGACGAACAGGTTTTTGGCTCATATAAACATTGGCAAAAATATGACAAATAGAAAAGAATTTCTATTCTTTCTTTCCTATTTCCAAGATATATATATTTAAATATTTCAGAAATCATTTCACTTTTTGAATTATCATCAGCAAGGTAGAGCAGACTGACATTTCTCTGCATGATTTTGTTGTTGCTTAGTAGGTTGGGGTGCCTCCTGAGAGATGCAGCTCAGTTGCTAATATCCTCAAGCCTAGACCTGAGATAAAGGTAGCTAGCACAGGACTTGGGAACCTCACAGTGACCATTTTGCTTTCTGTCTGCTACTGGGTGAATCAGCTAGGGTTATGTTTCCCAGATAGACTGAGAAGTGCGCCTCTCTGAGCTGACCAGACTCTTTGGGTCTCAGTGTCCCATGTGTAAAATAGGATTGGGATGTGATTTTCTCATTCAGTCATGTGGAGGGAGGATAAATACATTCTTACAGTCTCAATGGTTCAAACCCTGTAGTAATACCCACACTGAGAAGCCATGTTTTCTTATCTCTGGAGGGTCATCCAACCATAGCAGGCTGGAGGTTTCTGAAAGCCCTTTCAGTCTGTTGTTCTTGTTGTTCTTGTGCTTGATGTTGCAGTTTGTTGAGTCTGTTTTTTCTTTCTCTTTTATAGTTTGAGGGATGCAAGAAAGCCTTTTCCAGACTAGAAAATCTCAAAATTCACTTAAGGAGTCATACGGGTGAAAAGCCGTACCTTTGTCAGCACCCTGGCTGCCAGAAAGCATTCAGCAACTCCAGTGACCGTGCCAAGCACCAGAGGACACACGTGGACACTGTAAGGAAGCAGAAGTCACATTGCAGTCTCCTGTACATTAGATCATGTGCTCCTTTCATCCAGCTTGGTGTCAGTAGGTAGCCCATAACCTTAGAGATAGGAGGGAGAAGTGTCTGGTGAGGCACTTTAAGGTGTTTCAGAAGCATGGATGAAGATGGGCCAAACTAGTTGATAAAAAGGCTGCAGCTCCACAGGTTTTGCCTCAGCTAAAAGCAGTAACTGTCTCCCACTTGAATGGTCTTTAGGGAACCTGAAATCATTATGAAAAGACACAGAAGCTGTCTGTGATAATAATGGCCATTCTCTGGCAAAAACTCAGTTGAACTTGAGCCTGGGGCATGTACAAGAAAAGTCAAGAGAGGAAGAATAATTTTGTAAATCTAAAAATTTTCATTCCAACAAAGTGTTGCTTATGAATTTGAATCCCACCTGAGATTAGTTTCAAACATTTTGTTTCATAACAAAGATGATGTTTTGTCAGAGACAAACAGTTTCCAAAGGGCAGAAGTCCAGAAATAAAATGAGAACAATGCTATTTGAATTAAATGGCAGTCACAAAACTTAAATGATCAATTTCAAATAGTCAATAGTATGGCTGGTAAGTTAATCATTTGTACAGATGTTTATGGAAATGCTTTGTGAAACATAAACATCTAAATTGCAAAATAGCTGATTTCAGCAAACCGTTGGACCTGAAGTGTCACCTGTATTGTGAACCTACAAGTCTTCAGAGAAGACAGATGGGTTAGAGCAGGCAGAAGGAGATACTTATAAAGATTTAGATTTATTTGGTGAGTTATATGTGTTGGGTTTTAAGAAAAATACAAAGGTATCTGGAATCTGTCTAAAATGATTTTTTTTTTTAGAAAATGTAAGCTGAAGGAGTTTGTCTTGCACTTCACATTAAAATTTGTATTTTTGTATGTAGTATTTTTGAAACTTCAGTCTTCAGTGCTTGCTTTGGTTTTTGCTTGCTCTTTTTGTAATGTAGTGAACTAACACTTTGTCTTGTTCTTCTCTTCTGAAGCAGATTCTTCTATAATCCTAAACAGTCTCTCTGGGCCTTTACTGCATTTTCTTTACCTGATTCTCTAAAGAGTGTAATTTCTGATTAAGTCAAAGATTGCTCTGAGGGTGGAAGAATTGTGAGTATAACTAGCAATATTTATTGTACTGATTACCGAAAAAAGGTAACAGTAACAGGTGCCATAATGAAAGCTTTCCTTTTGTCTTTCTTATAAGGCTTACTTTCCTCCTATTCCTTTCTAATAAATTACTGAGCATTCTGCTTATAATAATGTAAAACATTTGTGTTCTGTAATAATGTGGTTTGCAGCATCCCAAGGTTCATAAAGACTTACTGGAATTAAAATAATTTGTGATATAACAGATGCTTTATCCTTTTTCTTTTTGACCTAGAAACCTTATGCGTGTCAGATTCCAGGATGTACAAAACGATACACAGATCCAAGCTCTCTGAGAAAACATGTGAAAGCCCATTCTTCCAAAGACCAACAAGTAAGGAAAAAGGTAAATTTTTTACTGTGTTGACTGGTGTAAAGCTTATGTGGAGAGGTCAGTATTCTAATATTAGCTGTTAAAATGCATCTTCAAGTACCTGTGCTGACATCAGGCTGTTGATTAGAAAAACTGTTAATGGGAAGTTTCATATGGGTTTCATATAAATGATATTGACTTAATGAGGCTTCATGCTTTAATGCTTTTTATTTTCTGATGTGGTGATTAATCACTAAAGATACATAATGAGGCGACTAAAAGACATTTTTTGAAAACCTTTTTTTTAAAAGTTTTTCAAGTTCCGCTAATCTGTAAATGCACAGTAATACAAAATCCAGCTTACATAGCCAGTCTCAGATGAAAGGATGGATTCTGAGGGTAAGATGGGCTGTATTTGAGATAAAGGTGGAAATTATATTTACATATTCCAGACACTTCCAAATACCAAGACATTTCACAACACTGGTTCTCTGTGGATGTCAAGTCCATGAGTCAGCAGTTGTTTATGTATAAGCACATCTTTTAAGAGCTGAGTTGTGACCTAAGGGAATGATTTCTTTTCCTGAGCATTTTTCATTACAACTCCTATTAATCACTGGCAATATTTCCTTAGATCATTGAGGATAAAAATGGAAGCTTTCATTTTAAAGGAAATTGGTTCTGATAAAGGGGAAACGCATGAACTGGTTTAGGGATAGACAAAACTTTGAAACAGAGCCCTATGTAAAACAAGTTACAGTTCAGAAGTTTCAAAATTAAGTGCACAACCGTTCATAGAAAGTTGCAAGAAACTGTCTTGTGCAGCACTACGTGGCAGTTTTTGAGGCTGCAGTATATAAATTGAAAGAGTACATTTTGATTCAGTGGTTTGTTGAAGCAGGACATGGTGGCAGAGATTCCATGACAGCCTCTGAGAAACTGCGCTGTAGTAATTTTGAGGAATTTCTTTTAAACTAATGAATGCCAACTTCTGTATCAGAGACAAGGTAACTGAGCATCAATTTTCACCTTATAAGCAGTGCTTTGGCTCCCTTGCTTCTGTGCACACTTCTCACACGAGGACTACCAAAGGAGGTCTGCGAGCTCTGTCCTGCACATCTGAGAAGGGCAACTCAGCTACCCAGACACTTGTCTTTTACAGGCGTGTAGACTAAATGCCAATCAAGACTTTGCATTCTGAAAAATGTGTGTGATGTGTCAGCTAAAACTGACATAAATGGACCTGAATATAGCTATTCAGCTGCACTGTAACATTACTGTCTTTGAAAGTGAAATAATGTGTTATCTCCCTTCTATCATTATGACAGATTGCAATACTCTGTGGGATTTTCCTTCCTGCATTCGCTATTTCACTTTGCTTATTTTCCATTCCTTATGTGCCAGACCTGGCCCTTTTTACTCCTTGCTTGACTCTCTATTCTAAACTTAAAATTGCTTATTTCTCATTCCTGTTCGATAAGGATTTATTTATGTGCATTGATCACCTGTGATATGTTGATATATGGAAGGGGAAATAAGCCAAACCACCACAAAAGAAAAATAGTGGCTTCTATCAAGCCAGATACTTAAAGTGTGGATAAAGTTTGCAATGAACAATGTTTACAAGGTACAACATAGTTACTGAACCTTTAAGAACTTATAATTGCTAACTAACATCATGCTTTGGTATTTGAAATATTTCCTGGTAGTAATAATAAGTAAGAAACAATAAACCTTTTACTACAAAATTAAAGTTATTTATGGTTTTAATTAAAAGTGAAAATTGGCTTATTGTCAAAAGAGTCTTTACAAAAATGTGAATTCATCAAAAATAACCATAAAAATTCCAAGGTGATAAAGGCACAGTGGAGTAATACTTTCAGCCCTAGGGATCTATTCTGTTGAAAAGAATAAAACCCTTTGCTGTCACACCCTGTTAGTCATGGATTCATTTAATATATCATGCCTGACTGCTTTTAATCCTCCTTTTAACCTCCCCCAACACACCAAGTGACATTATTGTGGTGTCTTAAGTTGCTGGCTTTCCAAGACTGTACCTGCAAATGAGTCTTTTATGTTGCAGAGACTTAAAATAGCAGGATGAAGTATATTCATAACAGTGGAATTAACTACTTGCTGTGCTAAACTTTACATTGACTCTTCAGCCCAGATTTTCTAGATCTGTCTTCCAAGATTTCCTTGGCCCTCTAAAATGGGGCCAGATTATGCAATGTGATATAGATAAATTTCCATCTCTGAATTATTTTAAACAACTATTCTTTATGGCTTACCATGTGAGGCAAAAATGCCTTTTCTCTAAATCTTCTAAGGCAGCTGGTGTTCCCCTTCTCCTCCCAAACTCCAGCCTCTGCCCATCCACCAAATAACTGGGAATTACTCCAGGTAATGGGATGAAAATCCTATAAACCAAGAAGATGATGGCACAAATACATTTAACGCAAGCAATTTAGTGGATAGTACAATAAAATTTCATTTACATTTCAGAGGAAAGGAGGAGAGTAAGGAGCGCTATGCCTGCATTAATCATCACTTGTAAAATTCTTCATAAACATAAGGGAAAATATGTACACAAATACCACACACCTGGGAACAGATGCTGAAAATGTCTAGCAAAACATTTTAGGCATAATCTCTATGCATCACAATGTTCAGGATGTATTTAAAGATAATTTAGTGTGATAAAAAGCAGTACTTCCTATTTTATTTTAAAAAGTAAAAAATGCTCTCTGTGCCTGGATTTCAACACCTCTTCAGCAATATGGGTAGATCTCCTTCTAAGCAGGGAGCTCAATGATTGAAAAGTAAGCTGCACCCAAAATGAGAGCATAAAGTGATGCTAAGAGGAATGCTAGTGCACAACATGCCACTAGGCTACAATATCTTTTGAAATCTGTCTTCTTCTTATTCATCTCCTCCTTTTAGTTTTGAAAGAACAACAAACTTAGAAGATTTCTTGTAAGTTGAACAGTTACCTTGTGGTATTTAATACCTGAATGTATAATGGAAGGTAAGAGCCATGCAGGATTCAAAGAGAACCGGGTATTTCTGTGGGTAATGGGACAGAGTTAAGAAATAAAGATGAGTTTTGCAAAGAATATTTTGCTGCTTGAAGGTCATGCTTCAGAATAGAAGTCAGCATCAAGCTAAATAGATTATGGAAAAGTGTGGTTATTCTGTACTGCTTATTTGCAGCTTCTCACTCTTTTTCCTGAAATGCCAGCTGCTAATGGACACAGTGTACCTTGGGCCTGGTCTAGAATAAGCATTTGCTTCTGAACTGTTACTTTAAAATAACCAGGCTGCCTACCCCTAATTTATGTGTTCTGCTTTTTTCTTTCTCTTGTTCAGCTTTTATAATCCTTTTCTCTTTCAGTTTTCTTTCATATTCTGTCTTCCACCTTCATAGCTTTGGGTCTTTGGGATATGCAGCCCAAACTGAACTTATGTAGGTGGTTGACGCGCATATGCTATGATAAAACCAATCCCAGGACTTTCTTCCAGTCCAGATACTCCTATGTTCTCTCATCTTTCACCCTGTTTCTTTCTGTCATTTTTTGCATGTGAAGAGTTCAACTAAATTTTCCATTAGAAATTATATTGGAACATACAGGCAGCCTTAATAAGAAAGGCTACAGTTGAGAGCTTTGCTTTGGTATCCTCAGCAGGGCTCAGTAATTTTGTTCCTTGAATCATCTTGTAGAGTCTCTGACTAGTCAAAATGCACTATTTGACACATAAGCTTATTTTCAGTTGTTTACACTTTGTGTTTTCAGTAAATAGCAGATTTCTTTCATCTGTGAATTGATGATATGGTTTTGAAAATATTAATCCATAGTTTTAGTTTGTATGTATTTTTAGTAATGTTAGTGAAGGCATAATTATATAATGCATTTTTAATAAAATCCAGAGCTTGCACTACTACATACTCAGTGATTTGAAAGCAATATACAAGACAAATACTGGCATTATGCTTTTCATAAAGATTGATTTGTTGTGCAAGCTATCACACAGCCTTGTACAAGCATAAGAACATTACCTTTTTCACATATCATGAAAACCATTTGCTATTTCTACAGGAGTCTTGCTGAAGGAATCTGTATTTGTAAATCTAAAGAAAATATTTAAGCATTACATTGCAAGTTATGCAAGCACCTTGTTGTTTCTCATGTGCCTTAGCATGCATCCCAAGAGAATCTGCTCCAAGATTTTGCCAGGCACAGAGTTGTGACTGATTGGCCTGTAATTCCTTGGGTCATCCATTTTCCCTTTCTTGAAAATGGGGGTTATATTTCCATTTTTCCACTCATCAGGAACTTCACCTGACTGCCATGATTTTTCAAATATGATGGATAAAATGATTGTTTCCATTTAATTAAAGGAAAGCGTAATGGATAAGGACACAACTGGTTAGCTCCATCTTTGTGGAGAAAATGAAAAGATAATTCCTTTTCAGGAATTCAAATAAACAACACTAGAAAGGAATGTAAAAGTCTTAGTCTGGGCCTTGAACTGAAAGACAGTTTATACCAACTAATACCATCCGTCAGCTGCCCAGTCTTTGATTCTTTGGCAATTTTAACAATGTCCAGACTATGTCTTTGATCTTGTTGTGTAATTTAGTTATGGATCAGATACATTATACAGATGAGCTTTTATATATTGAATGATTACTTGACAATTGCCTCTGAAAGCTGTCTGTCTCTTGGATACCTACATCATCTTAGCTGAATCAAATGGGTCTGGAGGAAACTATGCATGGATTCAGACGACAAAATAGCTTAACACCTCCTAGGTCTCCACTTGATTTTTCAATACTATACAGAGAGGCATAGATCAACTAAAGCATGCAGTGTTTAGTCTTAATTATATTTTGCTCCTTATTTATGTATCTGATTTGTACTTAGTCTTAGTCTAACACAATTGTGCTTGTGTCTATTTTCCTGTCTTCTTCCAGGACACAATTTTCGTATTGTCTCTGCCAGAAAGCAAGTAGCATGCAGCCATGGTTTTGGGAGAGGCAGTGCAAAACTGGCTACAGCTGGTAGAGGCTTTTTGAATTGTAGTGTATATGGCACATCTTCTAAATCACTAAGAAATGAAGGGCACAGTGAGACCTCAGGAGACAAGGGATATGTGCATAGACTTCCAGCTTGGTTCATTTCTGCCTAATAATTTTGCTTTTGACACAGATTGATCAGTTGTAAGATGACGGCTGAACAGTGGCTTCTGTGGAGTTGTCAAAGCATTCTCCCAGTGAAAATGGGCTCTTCCAGGATTTGTTCCTATGATATCTGACGGACTCTTTTGAGGTGTGCTGAAGAGGAATAAAAGACAGGCAGTTCTACTTTGGATTGTAGTAGAGCCTAGTAGAGAACAGCAGTTCACACTAGGTGTGGAGCAGATTAGAAATAATGAAATAAGGATATGGATTGTCTGGCCAAAGGAATTCCTGGAATTGCATTGCAGAGTGGTGGCTTCTACTGACCTTGATCACATTTCCCATCTGAACTGAAGGGGCTGTACTGAACCCACCTTGCACAGCTCAAAATGATCCTGCAGATACTGCTCTTCTGTCGCTGTGCAACGCCTGTATTGACAAAAAGGGGACATAAAATCTTTACCTTCAGAGGCAGACCTCAATAACTGAATTGTCCTGAATCCTAGTCATTTTATATCCCTTTTCTAACAGTTTACCACTTCTGTCTCAGAGCTCTGTTATGTATAATATATATAAACCTCTCCATCTTACCATGAAAACATTAAAAGAAATGGGGAAAAAAACATGCTTAAAAACATGATATCCTCTATCGAACATTATTTCTCTGAAAATAAGACATACAAGTGTTTTCATTACAGGTTAACATGAAGTTTTCTGTAAAGCTTTGAGAGATTGTCTACCTTTGTATGTGAGTCATGTCAGCAAATATATTACTCCCTCAGCAAAATAATACAGAGCTCTTGCTTCTTATAGGGCTGCTCATTTTTTGATTATTCATTATTTACATTGTTTTACAGTAGAAGCAGGCTTTTTTATTGTGACATGTTGATTTTACTGCACAATTGATGAAGCTACCAGTTTCTTTATAGGTTTTGAAATAAACACAGTTTTATATCACCATTTAGATTTAGTGGAGAACATGAATAGTAAACAATGTCTGGTGATTTTCTTTAGCTAGTATCTTTGGTTTATTTAATTTCACAACACTTATTTCCATTTTATCCTTTCATTTCTCAGTATTTGAGAATCCAGAAACATAATGCTTGATGTGTTACTCACAGGAAATAAATTAACTTCTTTCTATTTTTTCTAACTCAGAATGTTCAATTTCTAAGGAAAGAGGAATCCATGGAAGTTTAGAGCATTACATCATTGGTATTTCAGCAGGTTATTCGGGCACTAATCCAGTTACTGGTGACATTGTCCATTATGTGACTATATTAATCTGGAGAAATTGCTCTGTTTATGAACATCTGCCTCGTGGGGAGTAAACTGCCAGGTTCTGCATTATGAGCCCAGTTTGCTTCTGCACCTTTCAGGTTTCATTTGCCCTTATTAAAACTCTTTGTTAAAATTTCACGGTTAAAATAGCAAAAGAGAGAACGGATTGAAAGGGAAGCAAATCTATTTTCTTGCTTTGTGAGCAGTTGAACATAAGGATATTTTCCATCATTTGTTCTTTATGGAGTCCATTTAAGAGATGTCACTAATGCAAAAAGAAGTGCATTCAGGGGTTAAGGGTCAGTGAGCAGTGCCCATGGCAACTAAGAAACTATTCTGCAGAAAAAATGCAGTAAAGAGCAAGTGTTTTAATCCCCAACTTTAATCCCTTTACTTCCTGTTTTCAAAATGAAATATAAATCAGGCACCATGATGTGCAGCAATTTTTCCTGAAAGGGATGTTGGCAAAAAGGGATTAGGAATGGCAGCAGTGTTTAAGGAATTTAATCATACAATTTGTTGGAAAACTTTTGAGACTACGAATGACCAGTTCTTTTGAGTGTGGTCAGTGAGAAACAGGAAAACAGACCCTGAAAGTGATGGAGGACTGACTGTTGTTGAATCCCACCCCCATCCAGCTGCTGCACGAGGCGTTTCTTACACGGAAACTTCATCATCGGGGATATGCTTTGCCAGGGGTGAATGTAGAGGAGGAAACAACAAAACCCTCCTTATGATTTTCAGGGTGCTATTGCAGTTATAATGAAGAGATTGTTGGTACAGTCTGATATTAACGTTTTCTATTTCACATCATGACTCCTCTCTGCACTTGGTTTCTGCCCTGAGTTTGTACTCCTATGAGCTTTGGCAGTGTGATGTGTTGAAAAGTCACCCTCGTTACCTTTACGCATTGCAAAAAATAAAAAAAAAGAAAAAAAGAAGAGAATCCATATCATCTCAAAACACTGGAAGCAGCTGTAAGTGTGTGCCCAAAGTGTTTTACGTTCTTCAGGTTCATTTTTAGTAGCAGACACTATCATTTTCTCCATTTGTGTGTCTTTACTTCTCTGCCACAGCATATACATGGAAGTGGGCTTTGAGCAAACAGGAATTCTTCTTTCTTTAGGTGCCTGATTGACAGAGTCCATTGGGAGGCAGACCTGAAGGGCAAAGGTGTCCAGGAAGGCTGGACATTCTTCAAGAAGGAAAACTTAAAGGTTCAGGAGCAGGCCATCCCCATGTGCCAGAAGATGAGCTTGTGGCTAAGAATACCAGCCCAGCTGAATAGAGAGCCTTGGCTGGAAATCAGGGGGAAAAAAAAACAGTTTATTACTCTTTTATTGCTTTGGAAGAAGGGGCAGCCAACTCAAGAGGCCTACAAGGATGTTGTAAGGTTAGGCAGGAAGAAAATGAGAAGTGCCAAAGTTCAGTTAAATTTAATTTGGCTACTGCAGTAAAAGACAATAAAAATGTTTATAAATATGTTACCAACAATAGGAGGACTAATGAGAATCCTTTATTGGATGTGGGGTGAAAGGGTGACAAAGGATGAGGAGAAAAGGCTGAGGTACTTAATGCCTTTGCCACAGTCTTTAATAGTAAGACCAATTGTTCTCCAGGTACCCAATCCCCTGAGCAGGAAGACAGGGAGGAAAACACAGCCCCAAAATCCAAGGGAAAACGGGCAATGACCTCCTCCACCACTAACACACATACAAGTCTATGGGGCTGGGTGGAATCTGCCCAAGGGTACTGAGGGAGGTGGCAGAATTTTTTTCATATTAGATTCCATAGAAATTTAAAGTCAAATAATGCTCATTAATAATGTAACTGATAAGGATTTGAATCTGGATATATCTGGCCTTTAATTTCACATGCACTTAATGTCATGAAAAAGCCATGTTACTAGTGATAGCAATAAAACCAGAATAAGGTATTATCTGTACAAGTAGCCCTTGTTCTGAGTATAGTATTGTTAAGCATCTGAACAAGTTCCCTTCTTCAGATTCAAAAAATGCCTGCTGTAATAGAACGTTATTAACCAGTATTTAAAAGAGAAGAATTCTGCTTGTGCTCTGTTTCTTTCTTTAACCCCTCACCATTTCTTCATTATAATTTTTTGGTGTCTTAAGGATTTGTGTGATTTATTTTCTTGTTTGTTTTTTTTTTGTTGTTTGTTTTTTTTTTTCTCCCTTTTTATCTCCTGTGTTTCAGTTGCAATCAAGCTCAGAGCTTGGCCTGGATATCCTGAATGACTGCCTTGCAGTCCAGCCCCTCCAGCCAGCCCCATCGCCACATGATGCTGCAGATAATACTTTGGGACACTCCCCAGGGCTTGCTCACAATATTTACCCAGGTATAGAAAGAGACAAATAAACAGCCTGCTATATTATTGTTCACTGAAGATTAGGGATGGCTTTGCAGAGTCGGATGCACTCTAAAATCCATATCTATCTCATTAGAAGGATCGAATCTGTAATATAATATGAAAAGATAGATTTTTAACAGATTTTTAACAGTTTTTTTCAAAGGAGGCAGGAGAAATCATATTTTATCTATTAAAAGACCAACTGGAATGAAAAGCAGTATTTTTGCTCTGTAGGCATTTGACTTGTGCTGGCAGTTCACTTCTACCATTCCTTGTAGGCGTCTTGAATTCATTAAGCTTCATTGAAAAATTGAAGGAGTATTTTTTCTTTTCCTTATTCATGTATCACGTAACAGTTTTCAAACAGATCTACATTAATGAACTTAAATGTTGCATTATGAGCTCTCATATTATAGCTATAAATATACCAAGAACCACATTTGTGCTGTAAAGGTGATAATCCTATTTTTTTGTTTCAGTTAAGTATCTAGATTTTTGTATTAAAATACATAACGCTGTCATACCTCACTAAATGTACACTTGTTTACATTTCAGCTAAATTTGAAATATTTGGTAAGTTATGAGTGATAGTATCTCAAAACTTAGGACAGCGATGGGTAGGATGTTGCCATTTTTTAACGCAGTATTTTAGTAGTTGTAAAAACATCTGTTTTTAATTTTCAGGCAGAATACATCTTCTAGTAGTTCAACTTTCAATTGAGAAACAGATGTAGGAAGTGAAAGAATTATCTGATTACATGCAGTGCTGAAAATGACATTATACGAAGTGCCCACATTAATAAGTGACTTTATTTTACTGTGAGGCTTGTAAAACTATCAATTCTGTGATACGTTTTGTCAAGGCTATTGAGAGCTACACACTAGTTGGTGATGATCACAGAATCATAGAATAATTAGGGTTGGAAAGAACCTTAAGATCATCAACCTCGCACTAAACCATGTCACCCTAGACTCTGTCCAACCTGGCCTTGAGCACCGTCAGGTATGGAGCATTCACAATTTCCTTGGGCAACCCATTCCAGTGCCTCACCACCCTTACAGTAAAGAACTTCTTCCTTATATCTAACCTAAACTTCCCCTGTTTAAGTTTAAACCCATTACCTCTTGTACTACCACTACAGTTCCTAATGAAGAATCCCTCTCCAGCATCTTTGTGGGCCCCCTTCAGATACTGGAAGGCTGCTATGAGGTCTCCACGCAGCCTTCTCTTCTCCAGGCTGAACAGCCCCAACTTTCTCATCCTGTCTTCACATGGGAGATTCTTCAGCTCCCTGATCATCCTCATGGCCCTTCTATGGACTTGTTCCAGCAGTTCCAGGTCCTTCTTGTGCTGAGGACACCAGAACTGCACACAATACTCCAAGTGGGGTCTCAGAAGAGCAGAGTAGGGGGGCAGGATCGCCTCCTTCAACCTGCTGGTCACGCTCCTTTTGATGCAGCCCAGGATTCGGTTGGATTTCTGGGCTGTGAGTGCACACTGCTGGCTCATGTCCAGTTTCTCGTAAACCAACACCCCCAAGTCCTTTTCCGCAGGGCTGCTCGAAATCACTTCTCTGCCCAACAGGATTGAAGCTAGGTGAGGACAGTGTGTCCAATGAGCTAAGACCAGGTTTTTAGAAGTTGAGGACATTCTCAGAGATTTTCACTGGAATCTGTTGAGCACTCAGCTCTTTTACCCATGTAGTTTTCAGACTATGATTAGGTCTCAGACTCCTGATGCTTGGTCTGTCCAAACCAGTCCAGACAGCTTGAAGAAACTGCTGCCCCATGAACTGTCAGGATCCTAGGCCAAATAAAACTTGCCTCCAGGCACCCCTTAGCTGCTAGTGTCTGCAGTCATGATGCAGACAGCTTCTGAGACTGTGGCATTATTTTTTGTCTTTCATCAAAGCATCATGCTTTGTCTTTCAATTAAGCACTACTAAGTATGGACATTCTTTGATACAATAATTTGTAGTGGCTTATTTTTTTTTTCTTACTTGCCACTGATTCCTATAGTTCAGCAATTCTTAGAATATTAATCAACATACTTTTATCAGCATTAATTTCTTGGTAAGTAATAAACTTCTTTCCCTTACATGTGTTCACAGTTATCTGTAACCTGGCAAATTTCTTGTAATTTTATTCACTTGTGTGGGTTCACTTTAGTTACTGTGGGTATTATGTCAGGTATAGATGAATTCATGTCACTTCATTTTGACAGCCACCCAATACAGTTGAAATGAATTGTTTCATTAACTACTCATCAGGGCTGCTACATAATAATATATTATGTGAATATGTGAGATAACTCCAACAGGGAGGGAATTATTTTATTGAAATGGCAACATGAAAGTTATTCATGCCCCAAGAGAATACAAAAGCATAATATATGAAAGCTTATGTGTCCTGCCTTAGAGAAGGTACCCTTCAGACTTCTCTGAAAACAGCATTTTTCCTAAATGTAAAGAAAAACTTTGAGACTTCTCTGAAAAATAAATTTTTTGCTGGGGACTACTTTTGGGTTTGGGTTTTTTTTGTTTGTTTTTTGCTGAGGACTGTTAGAAACAGCATATTAGCTGAAATCTGTCTGTGTTACTTTTCAAGTAGAAAAAGGAACAGATTTCCATTCTTCCAATGCCATTAATCAAACTTTTCTCACTTGAAGTTTACTTTTCTTATCATTTGTGCATTTAAAGCGAAGGTATGTTTTCTGCTTTCCCAAGAGATTTACAGAATAAATGTTTGAAAGCAAGCTATTAGAAAAATGTATGACAAAAGTAGACATTTAGATCCTAGTGCATTTCCACTTAATGAACTATAATGGCTGCAATGATCAGCATTTCTCTGTACTGTTAAAGTACAAAATCTGCAAACACATATATTTAAATCAAATACAACGATTTTTTATTACATATCTATTACTTAAAGTTAAGAGTTCATAGGTTTTTTTCATAGCTTTCAGCCTTTGTGACCTTATAAAAGAAATCTGAACTGAGTACAATCTTATTAATACAGTAAGGTGACATGACAGATTCTTTATGTAAAACTAACATAAAATTACATTTACATTTTAGGTCTAAAATTTAGCAAGCATGCATACCGTTCTAAGGCTGTGCATAATGATATTTTGTAAAATAGAAATCCAAAGTCTGTTTCTACAGAAGTGTAAAATTCTGGTAGTGTTTAGGTTTTAATTTTTAAAACACATGGGCTTTGGGGTTTATTTAGTTCATACGATGAAGATGTGAGCAATTAATTCATAATGAAAACATATAAATGATGTTTTTTCTTCTGTGAAATTATATCAACTTACTTTGTATAGTACAGTATAGAACATGTAAGGGTGAAAGAATCATAAATACTGCAGTATACAAGAAATTTATTTTTACTGTGCTGTTTGGTTAAAACATAAACATTTCATATTCAAGGACAAACCAGAATGTGTCATTCATTTATAAATAGTTACTGAATATCACACTCTGCTCTGCTTCAGAGCAAACAAATGATATTACTAAGGCTTGTCAAGTGCATGATTTTCTTTACAAGCTGGAAATTAAAAATTCCATCAAGGAAGTTAGAGAAGGTTTTGCAATTCCAAGTTTTATTTAAATAACATCTTATGTCCAGTACTATGACCTTTGACCCAACTACTACATAATGCCAATGACTTAAGATGTGTTCTACTTAAGTAACACTTTTCCTTGTGCATGTTTTTTTTGTTCCAATAAAACAGTACTGAGCTAGGTGCTCTACACACATAGTAAGAAAAAATTAATTTCCAAAGGAGTTTATATCTAAGAAAATGTTAGGGCAGTAGGTAGATACAACAGGCAGGTAGAGTATATAAGATTCATACAGGAAAAATGAAAGAACTTTACTAAAGCAATTGTCCTAGTGGGTGAGCTCCCTAACCATTAGGCACCAAGGGCAGTGTGGGAGATGTCTGAGGAAAAAGCAGTCTGTTTGTTAAAGCTGACAGCCTTGGGAAGTAGTTGTCACTCGTTACTGAAAGAAAAAAAAGAATGAGGAGGAAGAACTAAGGTATTTATGGCCACTGCAGTAAAAAAGAGTTGCATTTGATACATATGGAGTGAAGGCAAAAGGAGGTGATGTAGGGTAACCAACAACTAAGAAGATCTCTGTTTTCACCTTCTTGGCTGCATTTAAGTATGACGTACATATCCAGAACTCATGCTAAATATGATGCATTACCAGGTAGGACCATACACACATTACAGGGGGCTGAAAATTGTTAATATTATTATCTTACCTGTTTTAAGGAGGTCAGTGTATTTCCTTTCAGACTTTGTGTACCAGATTTATTTCTGAGTATATGGTTTCCATTTTGAGGCATCTTAATGGTTTTCCAAATACTGGTGTAATGGTCGGGCTCACATTGTGAAGAAGAGAACATTTACTAATGAATTGGTACAAACATCATAAGCAACAAGGCAACAGCACCATTTAGTTCCTTTCTTCATAATGATACAGAACTTCAGAAACTGCAGTCCACTGAAAGAGAAGAATGTCTTGAAAGACAGAGATGTGATGTAAAGATGCCATGGGAGGAACAACTCTGGAGACAGGCTAATTGAGTACATAATTTGACTTCTGCTCTGCTTCTTAATGCATGATGGCTTCTTAAGTTCCATGCACACTGGAGTCTTACAGAGAAGCTGAGTAGAATCAAAGCAACACAGATAGTATGTTTTACATTTGCTGGGTTTACCACTTCCGGCTCGAAACAGCACATGCCCACATATTCCTGGCCACGAAGTCCTGTAGGGAATTATGGGCTCCCTAGGGGAGGTAAGAGGGGAGAATATATGAAGGTGATGCTCTCAAGAGCAAAAATCATTTCAGCTTTTTCCTTCTGTGTGATAGTAAAACTTGTTCACAAGGACTGCGTAAATATTTCTTATAGAAATAGAAGGTGAAATATAGTAATTAACCCTCCCCCAAACCAAACCAAATCAAACCAAACCAAACCAAGCCAAACCAAACCAAACCAAACCAAGCCAAAACCTCCCAAATGAAACCCAAACCCAAACCCACCACTCTTGCAAATGAATGTAATTTACGTAATTTTAACTGACTGAGCTATAAAATTAAACCTTCGCATTGTCTTACTCTATGGAAATGACAATGGAAAGAATTGTCAGCCCTGCTCCAAATTCATGCTAGCAATGGTAAGAGGGGAAGTATTTTGGGGGCAGAAATAAGTTGACAGTGTGCTTATTTGACAGGAATAAATTCAAGATAGTAAATTATACCATTGTTGGTAATTTGCAAAGAGGAGGGTGATTCTTCTGCCTTGAAAAAACATTCTGTGAAATTACAGGTCTAGTTCCTTAAAAAAAGTAAAAAAAAAGAAAAGTAAATCTTACAGACTTTGGATTCTGTAACATTTAAAATGCTACTTTTCTGTCTTCTTCTTTAAAGGAACATTATTCATAGAATAAGCTTTTTCTCTTCCAACCACCTAATTTGTTCCTATGCATTATGAAAATGCATGTAAATTTAGCTTCTCCTAGAGAAGCTTTTGCATAGATATTCTCATGGAAAATTTTTATGTGTTGATAAATTGATTTGTGATAAGACTCCAGAAATGAAAGCACGGCTCCTGTGTCTCTCTGGATGAAATTTTGTGGGTGTAACTCAATCTAAGATTGACGTTCAGGCCTAACAGGTTATAGCCATCTTGCAAATCATGGTATAGCTAGGGCTTTTTAAGGGACACAGAGGAACAAAGCATAAACGATTCTTTGTTTTATTTTGTGGTTTTTTTTTTTGCTTGTTGGTTTGTTTTGTGGGATTTTTTTAAAGAATATCCGAATCTTTTAAAAATTACTTTGAGTGTATTAGTTTATCTTATATTGGTAGAGAGAGGAGCCTTTTTGTACAAAGCCGTTCTGTTAAGTAAAACTTTGACTCAACTCTACATCTTTCTGTGTGGACCCCCCTGGTGGTGGTATATTTGAGTCAGTGAGCCTGATGGTTGCCATGGACATTTGTTCAGTTTTATACCATTCAAATCAGGTGTTTAATGGCATGAGGCACTGAAAAGACATTCCTTTGTGTAGATATTTCCTGCCACCATTTTGAACAAGCAACTCACATGTAACAGCTAAACCACTGAAAAACCTTGCCACACAAACAGCTCCCATGAAAAAGTGGTAATTTTTTAGCAGTTTCTTAAAATAGTGTCCAAAATTTTCTGTCAGTCTCTTAAGGTTAGCTCTACTGGGGAAATGATCTATCAACTGACAGTATTTCTGACTACCATTAGTTTGTAGACTTCCAAAGGCTGACAATGTTTCCCTTCAACTAATATTTGCAAGATGCAAGTAGTAGCTGGGACCAATGCTGTGTCTACACTAGGAGGTTTTAATAGTGGCATTTCTGCTGGGAAGCAGCTGCTAGTATTGTAATTTCACTTTGTTGGGTGCCCACAGAGGTGTTTTTGTCAGCACAGTACCTCTATGCAGCAAGAAGCTGCGCTGACAAAAGATGTGTTGCATTGCCTGCAGGAGTTATACGGTCTCCTACACCATCATTCATGGTGCTGCTTTTGGAGGCTTCATTACAAGGCACCATGGGAGTCCAAGTACATTCTTTTGTCATGCTGTGATCATTTTAACATACGCTGTGTACAAAGATGTATTTTTTCAGCTAATATGTATGGTTTTTCTTCCTTAAATATCCTATCTGCCAGAGTTAACTCTTACTTTAAACTGTGTGCTGTTTCTTACCAGAAAAAGAAGGACAGAGAAATTGCTGGGAAACCTAGCTGAAAGGTACTGCAGTAGCAGGTAGTGCTATGGTGGTAAATATTGCAGTGGGCTTTTGATTGCTCTAGTTCAGAGAAAGGACAGATGGTTGCCTACGCCTGGCTGCAGGTAACTTTTTCTAAGGACAGAGTCACCAGGTCTTGGGCAGTGATGTGAGAACCTGTGCTACCACTGCATCACAGACCACTTAGCAACATGTATCACACAGTATCACAGTATCACAGTATGCTAGAGATTGGAGGGGACCTCGAAAGATCATCTAGTCCAATCCCTGTATCTAGGGATACAGCCCTAGAGGGCAGAGGGGCCCAAGACTCTTGGTTGATATTCAAGGATCACCTGCTACAAGCTCAGGAGTGTTGCGTCCCAACCAGAAGGAAGTGCAGCAGGAGGGCCAGGAGACCTCCTTGGATGGATAAAGAGCTCCTGAGGAAAATTCAAATGAAAAAAGAGGCTTATAATAAGTGGAAGCAAGGACAGGTGGCATGGGAAGAGTACAGGGATGTTGTCCGGGAAGCTAGGGACCAGGTTGGGAAAGCTAAGGCCCAGTTAGAATTAAACTTGGCTAGAGGTATTAAAGAAAACAGGAAGGGATTCTACAAGTACATAGCAAATAAAAAACAGACAAGGGAGAATGTAGGCCCCCTCAGGAAGCTCTCGGGAGAACTGGCTACACAGGATTTGGAGAAGGCTGAGGTTCTGAATGACTTCTTTGCCTCGGTCTTCACTGGCAAAGGCTCTGACTGCACCACCCAAGTCTTGGAAGGCAGATGCAGGGACTGTGAAAATGAAGACCTTGGGACCACTGTAGGAGAGGAACTGGTTCGAGACCATCTTAAAAATCTGAATGTGCACAAGTCACACAGTATCACAGTATCACAGTATGCTAGAGATTGGAAGGGACCTCGAAAGATCATCTAGTCCAATCCCCCTGCCGGAACAGGAGCACCTAGATAATGTTACACAGGAATGTGTCCAGGCGGGTTTTGAATGTCTCCAGGGAAGGAGACTCCACAACCTCCCTGGGCAGCCTGTTCCAGTGTTCCGTCACCCTCACTGAGAAGAAGTTTCTTCTCAAGTTTAAGTGGAACCTCTTGTGTTCCAGTTTGTACCCATTACCCCTTGTCCTATCATTGTTTGCCACTGAGTAGAGCCTGGCTCCATCCTTGTGACACTCCCCCTTTATATATTTATAGACACTAATAAGGTCACCCCTCAGTCTCCTCTAAACTACAGAGACCCAGCTCCCTCAGTCTTTTCTCATAAGGGAGATGCTCCACTCCCTTAATCATCTTCGTTGCCCTTCCCTGGACTCTCTCCAGCAGCTCCCTGTCCTTCTTGAGCTGAGGGGCCCAGAACTGGACACAATATTCCAGATGGGGTCTCACCAGGGCAGAGTAGAGGGGAAGGAGGACCTCTCTCGACCTACTAACCACCCCCCTTCTAATACACCCCAGGATGCCATTGGCCTTCTTGGCCACAAGGGCACAGTGTTGGCTCATGGTCATCCTGTCGTCCACTAGGACCCCCAGGTCCCTCTCCCCTACACTGCTCTCTAACAGGTCGTTCCCCAACCTATACTGGAACCTGGGGTTGTTCCTGCCCAGATGCAGGACTCTACACTTTCCCTTGTTATATTTCATCAAGTTACTCCCTGCCCAACTCTCCAGCCTGTCCAGGTCTCGCTGGATGGCAGCACAGCCTTCTGGCGTGTCAGCCACTCCTCCCAGCTTAGTGTCATCAGCAAACTTGCTGATAGTACACTCAATTCCCTCATCTAAATCATTGATGAATATATTAAATAATACTGGTCCCAAGCACAACTTAGAAAATATGTGCCTAAAATGCTTTTCATGGTTGTGGCAGACAACAGCTATTGCAGGGAAGAATAGCTCTGGTTACTTTATGTTGGAAATCTGGTCAGAGTCTAGTCTTTTTACTCTTGATCACAGAATCCTTAGAGTTGGAAAGGACCTCTGGAGATGATCTAGTCCAGCCCCCCTGCCAAGGCCACAGCCTCGTAGAAATTTATTTTAAACTCGAAGATCACAGTACTGGGAAACTAAGTTAATGTATTTTCTTATGCATATTAGTATTTTTCTTGTGGAAAAATGCAAGCTAACCTATTTTTTGCAAGGAATTATTTAAACAGTCTCTCTTTTTTTTTTTTATTTACATAATAAAGGATTTCTTCTGCAGTGTACTGATTTGTGAAATATTCTCTGTGTTTCTTCTGCCAGAATGTGCATTTGGTTGTTTTCAGCATTCTCTTCCACCCTGCATGTAAGCGTAAAGTAGTAAATCCAAAAGGTCATTCCTTTGATTTCCCCTCTGCATTTGTTTTGATGCTGTTTTGAAAGATGAGTGTTGAGAGCGATTTTTGGGGTGCATGAGCAAAGTGAAAAAGCAACAAAAGCTACCTGCCCCTGTCTTAGGATGGGCTCTTCTTCAGTCCTTTCTTAGTAAGTTGCACTGCTGGCATAAGTGATAACTCATCTCCCTGTGGGGTCTGCATCCTCTGTACTTCTTTTAAGGTTTGAGATGCCTTCTGCTGTCGTATGTCTGCTGTTATGTTGTGCTTGCTTTTGTCTTGTGCACAGATTAGGTTGTGCTTAGGAAGCTTTGGTCCATATAAGAATTAGGAAACAGTAGAAGCTAGTGCTAAGAGCAGCTGCTGGCTTTTTGCTGGTCCTCCTGGCCATGTGGCAGGGCAGCCTCTCTTCCTGCAGCATTACCTACCAGCGTGGCTCATGCTAGCTTTCCCTAAACTTTGATATTATCTCTGCAGCATCTATATTAGATGTTTTTATTCACAAAGTGGTTTCCTATCTGTCATCTTGCGCTATGTTTCATCTCCACCAGCTGAAATATGTCCAGGCAGACAGGTCTGATTCACTGATTAAAATGAGCCTGCTCTTTAAAATGAGACTACAAAATATCTGAACTCCTGAGCCTTTCCTTAACTCTGTCTTAGCCTGGTGACTATCTAATGTAGACTGGCTTGTGAGGATGAACAGATGCTTTCCAGAAATAGGCTGAGGACTTGGGAGATGAGGTAGTAGCAGCATTCAAAATTGTGACCTGTGAAAAAGGCATTCAAAATTATGACCCTTTTCCTGAAAATTGACCTGTAGTGGGGTTACTACTAAAGTAGTCTTTGTTTTGCCAGGACTACAGCATCAATGCAGGCATTTTAGCATAGGAAGATATTCTACCAGTGACAATGGCCTTTAAGGAACTCATTTAAATAATAGGATTTTATCACTAAATTTGAATCATTAGGTCCAATGTATTCACTAACATAACATAAGTTTTACAGGTACAATTCTATTCTGTAAACTAGGAGTAACTAATATTTTTTGTATAAAGAGACTGAAAGATATGACAAACAGTGGGAGATCATTTTCATGTTGTAGAGCCTATCTAATTTGTTCTCAGGGTTCATAAAATATTTAAGAACATGTATTTGGCTGTGCTGTCATTCACCATCAACATAAGCTATGTGACTCAGATGTCAGTAAAAATAATTGAGTAACTGGATTTTCAGAGGGATTTGGTAATGAGTATCTTACCTTCTGACTCTCTTATTTAAAGAACTTCTGAAAATGAGGTTACAGAACTTGTGGTCAACTAATTAGGCTGTTTGGAGGGAATCCTGTATTGCTTTTTCTTTAGTCATCCAGAACCTTTCCTTATTTGTAATGTATACAGAAAGAATCTCATAGAAAATTACAGAACTGTTCATGCTCATGCTGGTTTGAAATTTTTGTATGCATTAATGAGAAGACTGGCGGCAATAACAGCAATATTTTGGTGAACCTATTCAAGAAATGTAGGATTTTTACAGCTGAGGGGAAAATGTAGGAAGTATTTCGCTATTCGTGAAATTGTGTGTTCTGCTCACTAGCTTTGGAAATATGTATCTTAGGAAGTATTTCACACCTCTTCTACAACAGGGAGCTCTGGAAGATTTCAAGCCTTATTCAGACAAAACTCCCAAGACAAGGAGTACAGCTATATCATGCCTGGTTTTATGAAAATATCATTTGGGAGCAGCGAAGATTGTTTAGTTATTTTTAATGGGGGGGTGGTGGTGGTGGTAGTGTTTGTTTGTGGGATTTTTTGCTTGTTTGGGTTTTTTTGGTTTTTGAGGGGGTTGATTATTTTTGTTTGTTTAGTTGATTGTTTGGTTGGGTTTTTTTTTCTCCTTCAGACAGAAAACAACACTTGAGAAAAAACAACTGCTAATAATTGGCACTACAGCTTTAGGGGGAGGTGTTACCCATTAATATTTGGTCCATTATCAATGCTGTCACCTGCCTGATGAGGGTTATTTCTCTCCTTTTGCTTTCAGCAGCCATGTTTCCCAGCACACAGACAAGTGGAAGTGCACCAGCATCTGGGGCACTGTCCTTGTCCCACACCAGCAGCCACGTTTCCCCAGGACATAATGTACAGGGTACTGCTGTCCATCCTCTGCTCTCAGCTGTGGACTCAGAGAGGTAAGACCAGCCCCTACTTTTCCCATGCTAAGTCTGGGGTGGGACTGCCTTCAGAGCTGCCAAGATAGGTGGAAACTGAATTGTTGGTGTGAAAAAAGTCACTGGTCGCATCTGTCAGGTAACGATTGCTCTGGTAATGGGTTTACCACGGGCAGGAGAGGTAAAAGGGATTCTATTATCCCAGCCTGAGCTTTCCATTGAGACAAGGAGGCACAAAAGCACAAAATGTGATCAGTTCTAAGTAATGTTAAGTTTGATGGCTTTGTAACGGAAAATAACTGCTGTGCTTGAAGGTAGTTGACATAGGTGTAAGAAGGTGTTGACATAGGTGTTGACAAAGGTGTAAGAAAAGCAGAATAGAAGGACAGGACCTGGAAACGGGGAGTATCTGGGACTAGCAGATGTCCAGGATGGGCACAGTTAAACTAACTGGTAAGTAGAAGGACAGGATGATTGCTATGTTTGTGGTGTTAATAAACCCATTAAACTGGTGTAAACATCTACTGGGGAGTATCTGGGACTAGCTGATGTCCAGGATGGGAGTGGTTAAACTAACTGATAAGTAGAAGGACAGGATGATTGCTATGTCTGTAATGTTAATTAAGCTGGTTATGAAGATTGCTGGGAAAAGTAAACGACCCTTAAAGACCACCATCACATTTTTCTATGCATGCCAAAAACTTGCTGGAAAATGATGTAATATGCCGTGACCTTATAAGGATGGCCTGCGTAGCAATACTGGGACACACGTTAGGAGGAGCTATCCCTCTTGTCTCCCGGTGCTGCAATAAAGAATACCTGCTTGTCAACTTGAAACTTTGTTGGCGAGTCTGTTCCTGGAGTTTTCTCCGAATCACCATCCATCTCTTCTTCAGGGACTTCCACAAATCCCCTCTTGATCTCCACCAGTGGCCTTAGTGTGGCAAGTCATACTAGGTGGGATGTTAAATTCCAGAGGAGCCTAGCCATACCTTACAGAATGGAGGCCCTGAGATTCATATTTCTGTTTTCTTGCAGTAGGAGAGTCATACTCTGTCAATACTCTCTCAATGCTAAGTATTTCTGCAGGCACTTGGCCCCTTTTTCCTTGGCATCTTATTAAGACCAACAGACGAGAAAGCATTTTTAATTCACTGGGTTTGAGAGCTTCATTTATAGTCAGGATTTATTTTATGCTGGGTACATAGCAACCCTTTGACCTTTGCTGTTTCCATGATTGTAGGTATTTCAGTGATGTGAAAGCAGATTGCTTGGAAGTGGTTTAATTTTTAAGTTTGACATTCCCTAAATTATTTTCAGCAATCTTTCAAATTATTTATATAGTGCATGGTATTGTAAATTTCCACTTAGTTCATTGAACCAGAAATCTACCAGATTGCAAAACTGAAGAAACCTAAGCAAATAGTTTTTCAGTGGATAGGTCAGGAAAATACATCATTACACAAAATACTGAATTCTTACTATACGTATAAGGATACTTAAACATTATTTTGATAATCTCCCAATCTCCCCATTTTTCAGTGCTCTAAAGGATAAATTGCTGTATTTCATTACTGTAATTCAGAGTATTTAATTTCCTTGAGTGACAGAAATGCCAGTAATTTGGACAGCACAAAGTGTCCAATTATAAACCTCAAAGGAACATTCACTAGATTTCAATTACTGATAAAAGAGCATAATTTCTTTGGAGAAAAGCAGCACTCACTCTGCCTTGTATCAGGAAGATGGAAGAGCATGGTGGCTCAGAGAATTGACAAAAGGTGAAATTGGTTTCAGACTGCACATGTGAATTCAGCCAGTCATTGAGCCATTGGAAGTTGTTGAGCTTTTTGTACACCAGTCTGAGATGAAACTTGCCATTTCATGATCATTGTAGCTCATCCAGTGGTTCAGTCCTTCCTCTCCACTCCTGGCCACACTGTCCTGAACTTTTTCCTCTTCCAGGGATCTGGCCCTCTGTGTAAACTCTGGGGCTGCGTGTGACCTCTTTCCTGACCCAGAGGCTTTACTTCTCAATAAAGGTTTCTCTGCAGTGCATGAACTGTCCAACGTCCATACCCAGCAATTGCCAGAGCATGAGTTCACAGGCAGGGACAGATCAAGAGTAGTTACAGGTGTAAATTTCAAGATGAAAGACAGCAGTCTTCTCATTAGCCCATTTCTGAGGATGGTGTAGGACCAGAATAGGCATGTTTAGAGTACAACTCAACTCATTAAGTCCTTGAGTGTGTTACAGACCACAGGATACTACAACCCTCTACAGAAGAACAATAAAAACCTAGTGTAATACACTCCTTTCTCGTAAATTAACAGTATGCACTCACCCTAAAAAGGCTTTAAGTGCTAATTCCCATATGTGGAGCTACTTTGGACTGGAAACAAAGGTGCAGTATCTTCATTTAGGTAGTGTGACAAATGGTAATTTAAATTCAGAAAAGAAAAAAAGTATTACAACAGCCTTGGCTGGATTACAGAGCATACAGTACAGATTAAGGGAAATGTTTAAAAAATAAACTATTGCAGAATCTGCATCTTGAGTCTGATACAGTCCAGTCACCTAGAGGCCCTGTGAATACACTGTCATTTACACCACCTCGTGATGGTCTGATAGGTGTGAAAATGCGAACTGAGCAAGCCAGCACTTTGTAATACAAGTCTTCGAAAGGTGTGAATCACCCTGTTTATCTCAATTGAGAAGGCTGCAGGATTTAGGGGTGCAAGCTGGGAATTTGTTCCCCCTCTGCTCATGCTGTGGGGTTCATGATGCACTGTATGTGTCTAGGGTAATTCCAGAGCTAGGTCTGGCTGACCGTCACTCGCCTCTGTGATAGCCTGCGTTTACTGGGCTGAAGCTGAGCCAAGCTTTTGGCTGCTTTGGCACGTCTGGAGGCCAGTTATATAATCCTTCCATTTTGGACAGGAGACTCAGGTTTCTGAGTGACAGGAGCCAAAGGAAATAAACATCTCCAGGTACCGTGAGGCAGACAAACAATTAGAGAGCTTCTTTCACATCTTTTTCCACCTAGGTGATGGAAGAGAGAGCATGGACTTAGTTAAGCCTTATTAATGTGAAAAAATTGAACCAAACATGGGATACATCTTACACTGTTTTCGTTCTGTGTACGAAACTCACTGTGCACAGACTGCAAGTCGGGTATAGAGTTTAGATCCAAGAAGCAACTTCATTTATCAAATGAGACAACATGTAATAAAAATGCGTATTTTCATTTTGTGTGTTCCAACACTTTCATGCTAACTTTCAGTGCTCCCCTAATATGAAACACTACAACTATTAAATGAAAGTACCAAATGGTAATAGTACCCAGAAGTATATGTATAAAAAAGAATATGTACTTGGCTTCCTTTTTACATATTTTTGTAATAAAGGGGCATTCGAGGAAGGTGGAAAAACAATTTAATTAAAACCCAGATTAAAAAATCTAAATTGTGTTTATCTGGCTTAGGTAACATGTACAGCTCAGTGCCCCATAATTGATGGTGTCAAGTGTTTAATTTTTTTTTTTTAATTTTTGTTATTATTTATTGAATCCCCCAATATATACATTTTGCTTTCTAAGGCTTGCTTTTGTGCAAGAAGTAGTCTGTTAACTGGTGTGAGACCAGAAAAGAATTCTTCATTTGGACTTGGTGTTCCAGATGTTTTTTTACCCTCCTGTGAGTCACAGCTAGTAGCATGTCCCTGAAGCAGGAGACATCCCAGCTTCACAGGAAGTTCTAGAGGTTGTGTAAAGGTGGAAAGAAGGATATAGGGCTGAACTGTTCAGTTGAGCATTACTGCAGAACTAAAAGTTCTGCAACAGTGCTTCTTTTTGCTTATTTATGTGGTTATATTCTCTGGAGAGACTTGATGGATGGACCACCTGGTGGATAAAGAATTGGCTGGATGGCTGCACGCAGAGAATTGCGGTCGATGGCTCAGTGTCCAGCTGAAGGGTAAAAGTGGTGTACGTATAAATGACAAACCCTTAAAAGTGGAGTGGCAGCATGTCTAACCCTGAACCCAACCCATAGAATCATATAATCATTTAAGTTGGGAAACACTTTTAAGATCATTGAGTCAAATCATAAACCTAACACTGCGAAGTCCACCACTAAACCACATCCCTAAGTGTCACATCCACACATCTTTTAAATACCTCCAGGGGTGGTGGGTGAACTCCTCCCTGGGCAGCCTGTTCCAGTGGTTGGCAATCCTTTGATGAAGGAATTTTTCCTAATATGTAATCTAAACCTCTTCTGGCAAAACTCAAGGCATTTCCTCTTGTCTTATCTCTTGTTTACTTGTAAAAAGAGACCAACCCCCACCTCGCAACAACCTCCTTTCAAAACCAGTTTTTCTCTAGCCTGTTTCTACACTTTTTTCCAAAGGCACTTTTTTCCTTTCCTTTGAATTTGTAAGAAGTTCAGTTCTCTAATTCAACACAGCCACAAAAAATGCTGAGAGAGATTTTAAAGTTATGTATCTCTGTCTTCAGGGAATCTGTATATTGAGGTGGCCACTTGCACCTGGCTTCCTTAAATTCCACTTTAAATTCCACTTAAATTCTCCTTTCTTATTCTCACGAAGGAGCTCATGATCCTGGTCAGAGGGGCGGTTCTTTCTTCCTACCATCCCTTCTTTGGGCTATCTGATTCACTGGTTTTATCTGAAAAAGCAGTTCCTGTGTTCCTAAAGATTGAGCATAAAAAGGATTTTAGGTGCTTATTGATGACTGAAAAGACGGATATAAAATTAAAGTCTTCTGGCACATGCAATCTACTCTACTGAGACACCATGGAGATAGAAACCTGCTGTGGGATCATGGCTGTGCAGGGTGTGAGCCAGAGCTTGACAAGCATAAATTTGGTGGCTGAACAAAATGATGAATGAAGATTTCGTTTTGTGCTGGCCGGAATACTTTTGTTAAGATTTGCTTCTTTTTTTTAAAAAATAAGATAACTTGCAACATAATAATCATTGGAGAGAAGCATGTTGTATCACAAGTCGGTAAAAAGTTTAGGGTTTTGTTATTTTTACCAAAATGGAAGAATTCATGACTTCTGGGCAGTTACAAACTGGTCCTGATTGTTTCAGGAAAAAAAGTAAATTTACAGTTTCTCCAGTAACACACTGCAATTTTTTTCAGGGACAAATCTTGACTGTGACCAGATTAAGTTTCTCTTTTTGTAGGCAGAAGGGAAGTAAAAGTAGACTACTTTAGTCACCCATACAAGTAAATCAGCTATTCGTGAAGTGAGTGATTCATAAATCACTACAAAGACCACTAAAGTCTACTATAAAAGAGTCCTGTCTGGCTACACAAAATAGTGCGTTGTTATTTTTGGAAGGATTTTTTGGATGTTAAACCAAATGTGAAATTTTGCAACCCAAAAAGCCAATCATGTGCTGGGCTGCATCAAAAGGAGCATGACCTGAGCAGGTCAAGAGGTGATCCTGCCCTTCTACTCTGCCCTCATGAGACTCCACCTGCAGCGCTGCATCCAGCCCTGAGGCCTCCAACACAAGGAAGATGTGGACCTGCTTAAGTGAGTCCAGAGGAGGCCATGAAGATGACCAGAGGGCTCAGGCTCCTCTCCCATGGCAACAGGATGAGAGAATCTGGCTTGTTCAGCCTGGAGAAGGCTTCAGGAGATCTGATAGCAGCCTTCCACTACCTAAAGGGGCCTACAGGAAATCTATAGAGGGACATTTTACAAGATGATGATTTACAAGATGATGATTCCAACCCAAACCATTCTGTGATTCTATGAGATGTAAAACTTTGCTTATTTGAGTTTTGAAAGGGATTTTTCTCTGTTACTGGCTGCTGGCTAAAACCATTTTTCAGAAATTAATTTTCACAAATGACTTTTGAAAACACAGAGGATGATATCCTGTGATTTTTTAAGTAATAGCAGTCATAAAAAGCACCTGTGTATTGCTTTTAATCTCTGGCAGCCAGTAACAGTCTTTCCACAGGAATGCTGTACAAAAAACTAACTCCAGTCCCTACTCAGGTAGTTGCAGCATGTCTTTAAAAACCTCTGATATTCTTATCACAATATAACTACCTATTTATGCAGTATTTTTTTCATATTCTCTATATTATTATGAAACATACACATACTTCATCCTATTCCTCCCTACTATGTCTTTAAGTCTACGCGATATCAGTTATCTGGAACAATGGCATATTTGACATATTAAAGACTCAGTGTCTCAGTAGTGACACCTTTATTTCCTTCAATAATATATGTGTTTATGAAGTTAATATTAAACAGCACAAAGACCATTCAAATCCTATCTGATATGCCTAAGAATGCAATTCTCAAAGAATACTGAAGAGGCAGTAAACAATTCAAAGTTCATTTTGAAACTTGGCTGTACTCCAAATGTAAATTATGGATCTTCCAGAAACATAGTGAATAGGTTTCAAATTAATTCATAATCACACAGATAATCACAGCAAGTCGAGGGTGGTGATTCTGATCATGTGTGGCAGATACTGATTCTGAGCTGCAGCAGAAAAGATCTCATGTGTCCTGAGGTGCAGCTACAGCATGTATATGACCCAGTCCAGAGGTGTTCTGCAGCACGACTACCACAGTTGCACCTTCTGTTGTGTTTGCATTAAGATTAATTTTCTTAGAGTTCTGCAGGAAAAACATTCTTTATTACTGGGTTAAAAAGAAAGTAATCCAGTGAATTGAGGTTCCAGCCTCAGAACAACAGGGATCAGTTTTAGCATCCTGCCAGTGTTAACCGTAAGCACTGATCCCTCCTACCAGCAGCTACTGAGCACACCCACCACAGAGAAGGGTAGGTAGGTACTCTTGTTCAGCACAGGCTTCCAGCTTGCCTTCAGGACTGGGGAAAGTGACAGGTTTGTGACAGGAATACCACATCAGTTTTCGCTCATGGTCTTTGCAGAAATACCCTGGCTTTATTTTGTCAGCCTTCCTGAATCTCCTGCTATGGATGAGAAAGTGACCTTCAGCCATTCCTGAGCCCGGGATGAGCTTTTGTTCCCTGATCAGATCTCATCAGTCCAGTGTGTAGTTTGGTCACTGAGGCATAGACCAGGACTCTTATAGTCTCATCTGCAAAAATTACTGTTGCACTTGTTTGTAATGTGCTTTGTAGTATGCAATTTTAAGGAAGTGTAGAGAAATCTTAAACTTACAAAGTCTGTGAAATTCTCAAAGTAGTGTGTAACCTTGTACTGCCAGTACAGACAGAGCTGTGCAAAACACACCACTGATGTGATGAACCTCTGTGGCAGCTGCACCACCAGGTTTGGTCTGAATGGTTCTCCTCTTCTGCCAGGCTTGTAAGCTTATACTTTGAGGTCAGATCAACATTTGATGTGGTCAGACTGTTCCCCACTGGAATGAATTTAACACCGGCCTTTATTTAGATTATGTTGACTTCAGATTGTTTATTTTCAAACAGCACTCTGTAGCATACAAAAAATTATAGAACTTGAAACCTGAACCTAGGCCTGAAACTATTATCTAACTCATTAGTGTCCAATTACCAGAACTGACCCCTCACTTACAGAGTGGAAGGACAGCTATTGATTGACAGATACAGTTGACATAATTCCTTACAATGAGACAGTGGGCAATGCCTCAAAAATCAGGTTCCCTGTGAGGTATCTCCTCCTATTAAGACTTAAACCCACCCACAGAAGATAAAAATTTTGCCTGATAAGGATGCAATTCAGCCTTTTATCTTCCCAGTTGTCAAATTTGAAAATGTGTCTTATCTGTATCTGGGCTTCACCCTGTTCTTTTGGAAGTCTCTCTGTGCAAACTGCTAAACATTATAGTGGTGTAAGTAAAGTAGGAACATTCTTTAGCTCTTACCTATTGGGTATTTTACAGTTCTGTGATTCTGAACTCCTAGGTTTGTTGCACCAGCTCCTTCTCCTCACCACATCAGCACCCAGGGAATTTCAGTTCCACACCACATGATGCAGAGACAGACGCCACAACCTCCCCACCTTCCACAGCCTGCAGGAATGTCTCTAAAGACATACCAGTCAGCAACAAACCCTTCTTTTCAACGAAATAGCCTCCACAACCAAGGTAAGAAAGAAGAATCCTCATCACTCATGTTAGTTGTTTGTCACTGTTTTGAAGCTTCAAAGTAACCTCTTCAAGGGATGGTGAAGGTATTTTTAAGGCGCCTTGCTTCTTGAAAAACTCTAGGAAGTAGCCTTCAGGAACCTGTCTTTATACTGCCTTAAAATTCTTGGCTTAGATAATTGCCATTTATCTAATAGAGAGTTACGGGTTTCTCTTCAGATATATTTTCAGAACTGTTGTTGTTGTCATATGACGTATGTGGAGACATGCCAGAGCAGAAACAATAAATTCCTATCATATGCTGCTAGGAAGGGATCAGGTTAGCCTTCCTACTTCCACAGTACAATACATTTTACTCAATTCCCTTTTTTTTTTTTTGCTGAATATTTGCCAAGAACTCATCTTCCAGAAACACATCCAGACATTAAGGTCTGTCTTTCTACCTGGAACAAAAGTTATGTTTGAGTGCATAGATGGCTTTACCACCTTCTTCCTTTCATGGTCATGGGGAAAGCATTGTAGAAACTGGGATCACAACCAGTTGCTCTGAAGTTGAACAGTTTCTGAGGAATCCTGCTTCCCAGAAGCTCACAGATCACCTCAGGTTAGTTGCTGCTCCACACAGGACTTTCACTGGCTGGGGAATCTAGCTCCGTATCTGCTTGGGGCATCATCTCATCAGAGCAAGCCAGAGCAATGTTACTGTGTGCCCACCTCCCCTCCCTGCAGTCCAAACAGGATTTAAAAGGACGGAAGACATGTCATTAACACCATTATAAGACCAGCAGAGACCTGGGCAAATGTCACATATGGACTGAAGCCCCACGCCACATCTAAATTTAAGGTAGAGCTTAATACAATCTTCTGAGTGGATCAAAAAAATGGATAACCTCAAGGGCTTGGATCTTAAACCTATACCTTAGTCCCTTGTTAGCTTCTCTGTGTTTGCCTCCATCTCCTAGGAAAACCTATGTTGAAAATAGACATCGGTGACAGAAATTGTATGCATACAGTTAGCAACTGAAAGTTGCAGATGTAAAGATCTCTGTGTTTAAAAATGGTAGGAAGACAATGTGGGCTGAATTCTTAAGGTCCTTTCCAACCCTAACTATTCTATGATTCTATAGATTCTATTTTATAAAAGATATAATACATTGCAATACAAAAGCCACATCTGGATATTGAATGTTCTTTCAAAGATTAAGTAACCTATTGTCACTCTAAGAGGTATTTTGTCAGAATGTACTCCTCCCAACTTAAGCATAGTTGTCTCATTCCTATGTGCTACACTGAAAGCTTTGTTGGTCCTGCATGCCTGAAAGGCTTAGCTAAACTATCGCTCACAAAAGGAAATATTTCAAGAGTTCATGGTCAAATTTTCCCAGCAATACAAAGGTTGACATCTTCCTTGGTCACATCAGTATAATGTAGAAAAAACACCATAAATTTATCTCACCAGTCTAAACTATTTGGTATATAAAGAGTGTCTGTGGGAAGCTCTGTGAGTTTCTGTCTCCTGCAGTTCATAGCTTGCCTTTTCAAGATTTAAAGTGCTGTAGCTGTAGCCACTTCAGCTCAGTCTGCTACCAAACAATGGTGACATTTTTGTCTCAATATGTAAGCTTGTAAACTCCATTTAAATTGGCTGTACTAAGGAAGAAAGAGTTTCATTGCCCAAAAGCTATTTGAAGACAGCAAGTTCTCAACAGACTGCTTTCCTGAAAACCTAAGCATCTTAAAAGCTCATGGTGATCTCAGAGCACTATCCTTTGGAGATAAATTATGGAGATACAAGACTGACAAGCCTTTTGTATCTAATAGCTACTTGCATTGTGAAGCTGCTTCTTCTTGGAAGAGCACTGTCTACAGTTCAAATTTCAGTATTTGTTCTGAGTGACTTTCAGCATCAGCTACACAGTAATGTCAGAGAGGGTTTTTTGTTGCTTTGGTTAATATTATGTAATAGATTAAATATTCCCTTTTCTTCCTCTTGTGAAATTCACATTTTCCTTTGCTGTGTGGAATATTCAGAACTCGCTGAGCTGCAGAAATAAAGCTTTTCTTTTCCTTTCAGTAGACTTAGTATATTTCATTGGATTACCATAAGCAGTAAATCTGAAACTAGAAACTGGAGTGATGACTTCCCAGCTTGATGCTATTGTATATGCCATTGTACTATGTATTTACAAGCAGACTAGAAGTCAGTTCAGGTCCTGGAAATCTGAAACAACTGGCCCAGGACTTGTATTGTACTGGTCACTCTTTTCAGCCTAGAATAACTACAGGGATCTCAGCACAGGTACCTGAAGACAGAGGCATCTGCAGCATGCAGGCAACTGTGAAAATAAGGGATTTCTTTGAGACAAGTCAGAATAGATGTGTTAGGTAGAAAAGAAAAGAAGAGCAATAGAAAAATCCTCCACAGTGGTCAAGCTTCTTGTGTTTATAGTACAGAGTAAAGGTAAAGCTCCTTTGGGCATGGACACAGCTAGATTGATTTTGGATGCTTCTGATACTACAAACATTTTTGCACTAGGAGTCTGACCATCCTTTAAAATCATGCCTGTAACTCATGGTGTATGTTTCTGTGTGGTAAGCTGATGACCAGTGATGACTGAGTAATGGAAGAAATAAAAACGTCATGTAAAATTTTCAGGAAAAGAAAAAAGTTACCGTTTGAAAAAAAATGTTAGCTGATATGAGTTAGCTATACTAGTGTATCTATACAGGCAGCTCTACTAGTAACAGCTATCTTTTAATTGCAAATAACCAGATTTAAATAAACAAAATTTTATCAGTTTTTCACCTTTGCAAACCAGTCTTGCAGTACGATTTGTGACTCATATCTACGACTTACTTTTTCTTCTGTTCTTCACACTCAGATGGTATCAAATTATTATCTGATTGTGAAATTAACCTATTGGACACTGTAGAAATGCACTGCAGAGGAACACTATTTTGAAGTAGTTCAAGCCAGACAGCTGGAAATTTGACATACCATAGGAGTAAAGACTACTCACCCATGATGTATGTTTCTTAATAGCATTTACAATTATTCTCATGAGAAAATATGCTTTCTTTGTGGTGCCAGGCAGAGAACTGATTGGGAAGGAAATAGATGTTCATCACAAACTTCCTACCTTATGGAAATTATAACTGTGGCAATCATTCATTACATATCTGTAATGAACTCTTTGTCCACATCAGTTCAATGGAATCAGGACCTTACCACAAACTTATGTAGACCACAATTTCAGCTGGGAATTTGAGATGGCTATGTACCTGGGATTTTCTGATGCTTAGCTTCCCTCAGGACAAAGCTTTGTAAGTGATAAAGAACAAGAGCTTTTTGCTTTTAGAAGAGATTCTTACAGTATACACCTATTTTATCGTATTTAAAAATATTTCACTTTCCTCAGGAAATAATTCTATCATGACAGAAAAATAACTGTTTAAACTATTTATTCTATATCTTGACATCATGGATCTTGGCTGTAGTGCACTGACTCCAAGAAACACAATTGACATAATCTTGTGCATGTGGGTGCTTTAAATAGCTGAACAAGAGAGCAAATGACACAGTCCAGGTTGCAGTCCTGAGGACTGTTCAGTTGCTGGAACTTCATTAGCCAAACTGTTTGCCTTTTTTATTTTTCCAGTACTGCATGAAAACACAGAAAACTGAAGCTACATGTAGCTCTCTAACAGACAAAGGGGCCAACTACAGTTTGGGTATAGGGCCTGAATTACACGTTTTCATGTTATCCTAACGTCAGCAATAGTGTTGATTATCTTGGGCATGGCAACACATGAATAAAGAGAATAGCTTCTGATACCAAATTAGGACATTTTGCTGTATCATATTTGGGCTCCACTCAAAGACCTCTACATTGTGACCTGATGCACTGCAGACATGGACAAAGTGCTAAATAACTGAGGAGTAGAGAACAATATATGCACTGTTCTGCTCCTTCCTGTTTATGGCTCTGTATTTTATAAGATGGATATTTGTGACCCTGAATCATGAAAAAACAAATGCAAAAGCTGAATTATTTCCCTTTCTCTCTTCCATCTTAAAAAAATATTGGGGGGTTTATCAGTTAATGAAAGTGCTTTGTGCATTTTCCTGGTTCTCCCTGCAATATACAGGTTAATGTACCACTGGATCAAAGCTTGTAAGACTTTGCTAGACAATATTCTTTAGCTTACATAGGGAATGAGCAAACACAGGGGATGTGACTTGCAATAGCTCAACCCCAAGGTAAGCAGTTTTTCTGCCAGACTTCAGCTAGTGGTAATCAAAGTTACTGCCAGATTGTTCTGCACTGGGAACAGGATGCTGTGAGAAAGGCACAACTAGAGAATGAGCACAGGGCTATGTGAAAAGACATTTCAGCATGTGTCTTGAAGGGTCTTGCCAGCTGGCTAAGACCACTATAGATTGAAATGGTTGTTTCTGGTAGCTAGTCTGACTCAACAGTAAACTTGCACAGTGTGTCCTATTAGTTTTAAAAGCATTTTTAAAGGAGGCAAAAACTGTCAATAGCAATGCAGATTCTAAGTCAAGTTTTGAAAGGCTATTGTTTTTTCTTTCATTTTGCTTTATTTTGCTGGAGTTGATTCTTATATGTCAGGACTGAACATTTAAGGATTGACAGTTGTGGATTCTTAACATGCTTTGCAACTGACTCAGTTTTGTTGCTGTCAAACTTTAAAAGAAAAAAATTATTGAAACCATTATCTTACAGGTAGCGCTGCAGATTTCCCACAGCCTCTGCAAAAGACAATGAAATCTATGAGTGTTCGGCCTTTCCAGAGTGAGCATAAATTCTACAATTCGCCTGCTGTGGAAGAGGAACTGTGCTTCTGCTTATGATTCCTTCTTTCTCTGTTTTTCTTATAATTTTTTTTTTATTATTTCCTTCTTTTATGTGAAGTCAAGATACTCTTTCTCTTCATGCAGGTTTTCAGACACAACACTACACTGACAATTGTTTCATTGTTCTTTCATGTAACTATTTTCCTCATCTAAACAATTGTTACCTTCGTGTAATTCAGGCGTTTATCTCATTTTGTGTACACGGAAGTGTCTTGCAATGCTACTGAATAAAATAGAAAAATTGTGTTTCCCTCACCATTGTTACAGAGACATTCCCATAAGGTCTCTTCTGAGTTCCTGGGTTCAGGTTCAGACTGTCATGTTTGTCCATAGTCCTGGCACATTCTGATGCTTTTAAATACTGAGTTTTCTGTTTCAGTTCAAGCACATCTTATGCATGCCACCATTGTGTGGTTTTGTAGTCTCAAAGGAAAAAAGGATCATAAAACTCCTAAATCATGCATTATTCCTCCTACTTCAATGAAAAAGTGATACAGCCTGTTCTTCACTGCATCCTTCTCCTTTCCTTATCCCTATTATCTATGAAATGTATTATCTGTACATAAACATTCAGTACATCTTCAACAAACAACAGTCCCATATGCACACTTTCATAGGAAAGTTAATGGAAACACGCCTAACTCCTAGCCACAATCCAGAAAATTTTTTTCTTATGTTCCTAACGTATTTCTAAGCATAGACTGTATACACATATATAAGCATATGCTGTAAAGGTATCTGAGGTAGGCAGGTTTGTTTGGGTTGGGGTGTTGCACAACATATTCCTCATCAAGACACTAACACATCAAGACAATAGTAAATTCTGTAAATTAAAAAACAGCTACTAAGTCTAAGCTTTGGACATTTTGCTCAGGAGTCTGAAGGATGGCTTTTATAAGTAAAAGAATGTGGTGTGTTTGGGATTTTTCTTTCCAGTTTTCTATAATGTATTCTGAGAATATGTTCAGCACAGAAAAAAAAGTCATGCCAGTCATAATTTTAAGGGGAGAAAAGACCTTGCTTCCATGAGAAAAATCTTCAGGCCAACCTACTGCAGAACATCTGTCTCTGCCTCTTAGATTACATACATGTCCCTATTTTATAAAGAAGTGTGTTTTGGGTTATGTAAACAATATTTTGTTATGAACCTCAATGTGAATTTACTCAGTGCTTAGACATCTCTAATAATCACTTAAAGAACAAAAAACAAAGAACAAAAACCCGGGTGGAGATCTTTCATGTCATGTAACACAATGGTTTTGATTTTCTTCCACATGGATTCATTTCTACTTAAGAGTGGGTTAGACTGTCACCATGTACTGAAAAACAACAGGCCTCGTGGATCATCAGCAGGAAGCCTTTCTGATCTCATATGCATGCCCCACTATTGGCCATCTGTCTTGGCATTAGTGACAGATGCTCAGATTTTATGCAGGCCTTACTTGAGTTGTCTTTCTTTATTCTGAATTAAGCATTCTCTTAGATACTTCAGGCAGCAGCCCAGTGTGAAGTCTGGAGAGTACTAGTTCACACAGTAGAACTGCAGAGTAAAGGGAGAAATTCCCTGAAAAATTTCAGCTCCTAGCCAGTCAGTGCTTCTCACAAGTCATGAATGTCAGGGAGTCCATGAAGTGGATTGTGTTCAGAATTAGTAACAGCTGGAGAAAATCTTAAGGAGCTTCATATCAAAGCTGCTTTTTTGGTGGAAAATAGTTGAAGTACTGGAGCTACTGCTATTGAGGTTTTTATCATTCTTATGGCCATGGTTGCACATGCTATCCCATGTGTCTCCGTCCAGGTCTTTTATTGACAACTTTCTTCCCCTTGTTGTAGGGTTATATGGGCAGCTTCAGACTTTCTGCCCTCCACATTATGCTGACACTCAGAAGAATGTACAAGACAGTGTTTCTTGCAATACAGTTCCTCCTTTTGAAGACTGCTTAGTTCCCACATCAGTGGACCAGGCAGAACTTGACACTTTCCATCAGACTTTTTCAACGCGCTCTGGTATTGCAGGTAAATGACAGCTGGGCATTTTGTGGGTGGTTGTGTACTGTTTGTGGGCTTCAACAGATCTGCTTGAGCTATATATGTAGCTAGGACCTGTCATGACAGACTTGACTCTTTAGAAAGAGGAGATAGTTTTCAGACCTCTGTGGTGTGGTTTGCGTTGGGACCCAGTCACAGTGGGTCACAGTAACATCTGACCTCTGTGCAGACAGCATATTGTTGAGGGCTTCCTCAGATTCTAACCTACGGGGGGCAGTCACTAGGTCATGTATTTGAAATAAAGCCCATTGAGCCCTGTATGATATTTGTGCAGCCATTCCTCATTGCTGTAAGTATTGTAACAGAGACCTGAGATGATTCAAACCTCTAATTCTTTTCATGTTTGATTTTTCTCAGTCTTGAATTTCATTTACATTTCCATGGCAAGAACTGCATGGGTGAAAACTTTTCTGTGCACACTTCACAATCTCCACCTACCTGAAAAGCACATAAGGAGCTTAGCCGGTAGTTTGGAAAGATGAAAGTTACCTATGTATAGAGGATTAGCACAGTATAGTAGGCCTAATCAGGACCTAAGTACCATTGATGCCCAAGTGCTTTAGTGTCTTTCCACACAGGATGATTTCACTTAAATTTATTGTGCTTTGAAACACCTCTTATGTTGTGATCTTTCATTAGTGCATTAAAAAGCCAATGCACATGTAACTTCAAAGAGCCATCTCACAGTATGTAAAGAAGTAATCCAAAAGATGAGAGGTTTTTCTGCAGTTACTCTAGTGCTTGCCACTATTGCTTGTAGAAGATAGTAATTTCTGTGCCAAGTTCTACTTTACAGCAAGTAAGTTCCACAGTATTTTATTGCCTTTTGTCATATGTTGGGTATGATAAAATTCAATAAACATGCATGAAGTTTATTTTAAAAATTATCACAATTTTAGCACCCAGTAGGTGCTAAAGTTTAGAACCTCAATGGGCAAGTGTTAGATTAAATCTGCTGTACTTCATTCTTCATTCTGGCAGAACTGAAATTCCTCCCTTGGTACGTAGTAAGTTGTATAATTATTAAATTCATACCTGTATTCGCTTGTTTGTTTTGTTTGTCTATTTGGTTTAAAGCCATTTTGAGTTCATTGCATAAGTATTAGGACACTCTCCATTATTGCATAGTTATCCCAGTTAATTAATTATTTTTTTATTTTTTCCAGTTTATGACTTTCCAGCAGGGTCAGTAGGTATCTTTGGTGATTCAGCTCACAGCATGCCAGAGGATAGCAGTTTCCTACAAGTAAATGCAGTGGATCACTGTTCTAGCCAGCTTTCTTCTGTCTACACTGAAGGCTAAAGTAATATGAATCTAGTTACAAGAACTTGTTAGCATTTCACCTTGCTCTTCTGATATTTCTCTACAAAATTTTTCTCTCCATGAAACTGCCATGTATGTATGGGGATATGGGTTGATATACATACAAAATGGAGAGGAAAAACCAGTCACCAAGCATTCATCATGCAATCAAGCAGTCAGCTGAGAAGGAGAATGTTTGAAGAATGCAAGCTTTGCCAAAACTTAGCAACTGTTTCTTTTCATCTGTGGCACAGCAACTCTACTTTTTTTGTTCTTTTTTCTTTTTAATCTCTTAATTTCTCAAAGGGAATTCACAGATGGAATAAGAAAACTGCTTGTTGGCTGTAGTCCTGTCAAGATGAATGGGTGGACTTCTGAAGAGCACAGCTTTAGAAAATTCCTGTTTATCTTTTTTTTAATTTTTTTTTTTTTTTAAAGAGGAAAATAAGTAAACCAGAGCATACTACAAACGTTTCAAAGGCACACAGATTTTTGCACAACCTGTTCGCATGTGATTCTTCCAAAGTTAAAAACATACCGGCATCAAAAAGGGAGAGAAATTAGACATACATCCTCGCAGTACCTTTTGAGGCTTTGGTGCAGCTTCTGTTTGGAGCCAAAGATCATTAGTACTGGATTTCTTACAGACCTCAGTTTAGGTGTCTTTTTCTTCCCTCTGCATTTTAACCCATACAATATGGCCATTGCTATTTTTCCAATATTCCTTCTGACCCAGTGCTTTATGAAGTGAAAAAGAAGGGTTAAATGCACTACATGAGAAGGTACATAGACTTTGTCCATATTTAGCACAGCTGCTAGATAAGAAAAAGTATGCTTTAACTTTCTGTTGATTTTTAATTATATTGTAGAGCTTTATTGCTATATATGCTATAGTATTCTATAAAAAGGCTTAAAATAGACTGTAGAAAAGATTATCCCTTAAATTCCACAGATTTTTTTTAAAAGCAATCTGTACTGATTCAATTAAATTTTTGTTGCCCTAGCTTTTTTCATTTTCATAACACTTTTTCAGGAAGAAGAGCTACTTTTAAGTTTTCTATGATCCTTTTGGTTATTTAAAAATGTAAAAATGAACTGGTCTGGTGGTTTTGATTTTCCTATTCAGTGTCAGGCTCTGGTCCTTAAATTTAGTCCAGGATGCAAGCTAATGAGGTTGCTTTTTGTGAAAAGTAAAAGGGGATGAGTTTAAAATAGTATTTTGCAGTGGACATGTGTCATCACTGTGATCCTATATACCTTGGGAGCAGCTCTTACAAGACTGAGGTTTTAGGTCGTTAATTCCTGTCCATCCATTTTGTGGACTTCCTACTGCGTAGTGTTCATTGTAATATTCATATAACTTGATTTAATAAGGACAAAAGTCCAAAGTTCATTCTTACAGGCTAGACCATAACAATGCTTCTGAAATTAGTCATCTAGAAAGATGAATTATAAGAAAAGTTTGTAAAACACTTTTTTTATCCTGAGAAGCTTTTGAGAGTTGAATGCTGTTTGAGTCAAATTTGTAATTTAATTTGCCATTATGTTCCATAGATGGATTTATGTCCAGATGTTTATAAACACTGGCAACCTTTTGAGGTTTATATTCATGAAATATAATATTATAAACAGGTATATCTGCATATATATTTAATGGAGATATTTTCATCCAATAAAAGCAAAGAATATATGGGTAAACCATGCACATAAGTGATGTACAGTAAGAATTAATACTGTTTAAATACAAATAATTCTGTACTAAATTCTTCCCTTCCTATTCTGCTTCTCAAATTGCACATTAATGAGTCCTTTTGTTTCAGCTTGCAATAGTAGTGCTAGTTGTTACTATCTGTGGTTAGCATTCAGTTAAATGACATCAGGCTTCCCTACACATCTGTACACACACAGGAAAAAAAAGACAGTCTTATGGCATTAATGTATGATCTAGTCCACTGCATTGACAGAGTTTTGCTTTTAAACAAAGCTTTAAGTTTCTACTATGTTAAAGCCCATTCTGTGTTCACTGCACATGCATAACTTGGTTCAGCAGGAGTAATTAGGCAGCCTGAACAATTTCAAATATGTAGGACTGTGTCTTGTTGTTTTGTATATGTAAAACCTTCAAGGTTCTTTTAACCACAGGGTTGTCGAGGATTTGTCAGTTGCCATGCACAGAACTGAAATACTGCTGCTGACTTGGAACACTTAAGATTTGGAGGGGCTGCACTCTAGGATGTCTAGTTGAGGTCATGCTCAGCCTAGAAAGGTTGTGCCAGGTGACCCTTGAGGTCCCTTCCAACCTTATATTCTATGATTTTATGATCTGTACCACCTTGACTTTTGAAACTTTGGAAATACTTGTATCTGAATGAACAAGTACATTCCCATACTGGTACATTCTTGTACATTCCAGTCTCCCTCCAGTCAAGAGGGAGTTTATGCATCATGAAAGATCCTGACCAAAGCAAAAGTGGGAATAGAGAATTCAAAAAGGGGGATTCATCAGCTGCATTTTAAAAAAGAATTTTTTGCAAGACATTCATGCTTTTTTTAATTTATATATATATGTGTGTGTGTGTAGCTTTACAGCTTTCTGTGAGCCTTAATCTTAAAAAAAGGAGCTAGATTACAGTCAAATTAAGTACAAGAGTGGGCTACCAGTCTGTAAAAAGGTACGCCTTTTGTTTACTTCTTAATCAAAGACAAAGGGGATTCTTCATGATTATTCTCTTAGGCTGAGTTAGACTGACTTTGAAGCATCAGTTTATATCACTGAGGATGGTTGTGTAAAAAAAAAACATTTTCTCACAGACATTTTCTTGTGTATTTTGGATCTTAAAATAGGGAATTTTGTTTGTCACAGGTTACAGTGAAAAATGGTGCTTGTCAAAATACATAGCATAATGGCAGTTATTGATTTATACACAAAAACTTTTGCCTCAGTGATTTTTGTGTTGTTATTGTACTGGCTGGGTTGTTAACTTTCTAAAGGGAATCATATCTAAGAGATGAAACTATTTTAGACTTTGGACATGAAACAATATTATAATGAAATTTTTTCACAATCATTCGTCTATACAATTCTCTTGTTTTCAAACTTGTAGTCTATTTATTTCTACATTAGAAATGGATCTACACTGGAGTTTAAAATATAGCTTCAAAGTGCATGTGTCCATGTGTGAGTGTATCAGAGTGCATGTGTGTATTTAGATCTCCCTTTCTATGTATATATATACATGTATATATGCACATATACATATATGGCGCTATGGTTTACTAGTATTGAACGCTGAAGTATTGCAGTGCTAAGGCCATCTGTCACATTGTATTTTGTTTTCAACTTTCTTTAAAGAGGTGTGAATGAGTACAAAAATTACATTTTAACTTAGTCCCTATTTTACCTGCGTAATTTCGTAGTAGATTTTTTTAAACTGCACTTTTTTGTTGTTTTTGTGAAACTTTGTTGGGCGTTTTTTTATAGACACATATGTACTTCCTAGGAACAGATAAAGAAAAAAAAAAAAGGACCACGATTTAAAATTAGCTGAGTGGGGGTTTATTTAAGAAAAAAATCCCTTTATTCTGCACAGAAAGCAGCATCTTGTGTAATATTTTTTTACACAAAGCACTTTGGTGAGGAGAGGAAGTGGGAGTATGTTTTTCCTAAACCTTACAGAGTATTCTACATATTTATACATGCTAACATATACACATATGAGCTCCATTTGCCATTCTGTATATCTGGCTAATACTTGCTCTAAAGACATCTGTTGCATACCATGAAAATATTTTGAAAGAATTAGGTACACCTTTTTTCTCTACTAGTATGTGTAATTTTGTGATTTGGTACAGTTATTTTTCATATAATAGTAAGTTATATTTCTCCTGTTTCATAAAATTCTTTTTTATGTAAAAGGTAACATTGAAAGGTGTATGTGTGTGGTACAAAATAAAACTGGATAATTGTAACTCAATGACATGACTGGTAGAACATCTTATTGTGAGATGCCTTTAAAGAAGACTGCTCCAGCCATTGTCCTTCACCATAAAACTACTACTGTTTGTATGGATTAGTATAATTAGAAACAGAAAAAATCTCTGAGGTTTCTTCTAAAAAAAACACTTGGGTCAGAGTTTTAAGTCTAGATTTAATAATTGTTGTCTTGAGGCTAGAGATTTGTACAGATAATTAATGCCTCAGTGTGTGTGTTTATACCCTGGGTGGAGACACAAATAAAATAACAACATGTAATTACATTTTTGCGCTGTGATGATTTTTATTGGTTTCCTCCTTCATGTCGTTCTATAATACAACATGTAGTGAGATTTGCTTTTCTGTCTGGTTATTTTTTCTAACACACTCAAACAACTAAGTTATTTCAGAGCATTTAAGGGAAAGAAAAGAGCATTTAAACACATGCTAAGAATCCGGCATGCTTAGGAAATAAGAAGTAACCTTTTACCACACCCATAAATTGAACTGGACATCTAAGGACAAAATACAAAGTATAAATCAATTAAGTGCAAAAAAAATCCTGTTATAGGTTTGCAAAAAGACTTTTGAAAATAACGGTCCAAACTTACTTTGCTATGAAATTACTAGCAGGGTTGGCTCTGAGTCAAACATAAGCAGAACAAAAACTAGTAAGCCCAAATTCATGACAGGTATACAAGTGATCTTAGTAGAGCTTTTACTAAAAATGAACTTTGCCCAGTCTGTTGTTATTTACACTGAGTCTTAATTTAAAGTAGGAAACTTGCCTATAGTTTCAGCAAATATAGTTAGTGAATCCTGCAGAAAACCATGAAGACCTGAGAGCTGCTGAATTAAAGTGTTTCAGAACTCAATTTTTCTTTCTGACGAAGTGCATAAGTTCACTATACAATAGGGAGTAACATGTCTTGAAATACCTCAAAGCTCTGTGCTTTTCTCTGGGTGCCTGAGCTTGTTCAGTTTTTCATGATCTCCTGCAAATCTTTCTATAGCAAAATAGTGTAGTAAAGAACTTATGTGACAGTTACATTCCTACAGAGAACTTCATTTCTGAATAAAAGTTGCCTGAACTTTTTATTCTATAAGGGGTTCATATTTGGGTTTCTTTTTTCCTGTTTCAGAACAAAACCCCATTTGAAAATCGTAATTTCTCACAAGATGGAAATTTTGGGGTGGGGATTATTATTTCATTGCTTGTATGTAGTTATAGGAGTTCTCGCATGCACCTGTGCCAAAGCCACAGTGTATTCCTGAATTTATAACAACTCTGCCCTAATAGAAAACACTTCAGTAAGGCTCTGTTTGCCATACAGCTGTTTCCTTCAATAAGAGATAAAAATACCAAATAGTGTCCTTCCATTCTGGATATGAATATGTTTGCATTTACTTTACCTCATTACAAGATACCTTGTATTTGAAGTTAGAATGACTATGTTTGTATGAAAACACAGCTGTCAATTTTCCTAGGCCGTCATCCTCAGGAAAATGCTGCTTCATGTTCAGACTTGCTGTTTCCTACATTGGATCACTTTATTACCCCAAATAGTATCATCAAAAGCATTTTCAAGTACTTGATTGTTAAACTCTGTCTTTAAACCACTGTAAATAAGCCTTGTCAAGAAGCAGCTTTAAAAAAACTTCTCCCCTAATGGACAGTATCAAAGTGGACAACTTATACATGACTATGTATACCCACTCACTGCAATATATAGCTACAGGAAACAACAGCAAAATTTGATTACAGAGTGAAAAATGTTAGCTTTTTTAGGTTGCTGTATCGCCTTCCAAAATGTTGATTTATAGTTTACTTCTATCTTCCTTGAAACCGTAATTTTCTCATTTAAAAGCTAAGCATGAAAAATCCTTCTACCATATCTTCCCATGCCATTTATAGATTTAGAACCAAAGTAAATTTACCAAGCAGCCAGTATCATTAATGATTCACAAATGAGATGGACTAGTTCAATGAACTGTAACAAAGAACACCTTTCTAGGTGGCTAGTTAAAAGTTTCAACATACCTTTGTTAAAACTAGAAAATGCAAACTTCATGCATGGTTGCAACTAGGTGCATAGGATAAAGCATTACAAGTCCATCTAGGTAGACAGAAGAAAATATAACCGTTTCCTCCATATCATGCATTTTTCCCTTTTGACCAAAAAGTTACTTGAACCTGCAAACCAATGGGCACACTGCAGGCTTGGCTACATGTGTAAATCATCTATCTTCAGCTATTCTAGAAGTGGACACAGCAAGGTTGATTAAGCTGATGAAAACCAGGGTGACATTTCCTTCTTATTCTCTGAAAACTCCAGCATAATTTTTTTGGAAAAAAACACAGAAGTTGCTGCTAAAACTGTGGCTGACATATTTACAATCACAATAACAAGACTGACAGCATTGTGATTTCACTTGTTAACCCACCACTTCGCATAGCACACAATTGTAATTATGCTGTATCTATCTCCAGGTGGAGGAAGAGGAAGGATATTTTGTTTTAATGGAAGTTAAATGGAGTAAACATGCTAGGCAAAGGTTAAAGCAGTAATACAGGATCAGCTTATTCATCAAGGAAGTAGGAATAGTGCTAAATGGTACCATTACTGCATTAAGCCTTTATTCATGATCAGTTCGACCTTCATCCAATGAGAAATCAAAGCATTTGTAAAATACGGAAATTTTTTACCTTGAAATTTTAAATCTGTGGAAGCTGCATTTTATCATACACCTTTTTCTTAAAAAAAAAAAAAAAAATCCCTTAGAAACCAAAGAAAGCTGGATAAATGTTATCTAGCTTCAGTGTCAATTTTCTCTTTTGTGGCTTTGTTAAGACAGTCCACAAAAGCATTAAGTATAGTAGCAATTTTGTGATCTAGATACATACTGAATAGAAATTGCATTTAAATCATTAAAGTAATTTTAGGGAACCTGCTGAAATACAGTCAACACAATGCCAAGTAATTTCTACCAGAATTACTCAAACAAAAGCTGAACCAATATTTCCAATAATGTGAGATTACCTAACTAATGGAAACACTGCTTAAAGTTTGAACTGGAAAGAAAAAAGAGTGGCACTCAAATCCACTGTGATAGTCTTACTTGTTGCTATGCGTTTTCTACAGCTTGCAGTTCTGTGTCTTTATTGCCCTGTTTCACTGTAGACAGGTAGGTGCAGAATTTGGGCTGGCAGCTGGGCTTTTCAGCTTGATGGGCCTTCTTCATGGAAACCACACACTATATCCATTGATGAGCAAATCTACTTCAAATAAAGGTGGGAGCAGTTGTTTGGTTATAGCTAAAAGGGACTCACATAATAGTGGCTTTGTTGCATTTACTTTATACTTTCTCCTTTGATCCCTAACCCCAACATGACTGTCAAAGAGGCTTAGTGGCTCAAAGGACAAAAAGAATTGGGCTTGCTAATTTCACTGGTCCTCATTCTACTTTCACATCACTGTGTGACCTCCAATGAGACATTTAATATCCAGGAACAAGCTGAAGCCAAACTACTTGTTCTGAGAAGTTTTTCATGGTTTACTGATGGAGTTACTTTCACTGTATGAATTATGGCCTTATGCAAGGCTATTGTTCAAGTCATCACACACGGTAAAGACTGTTAGCAGACAAACAAGGGCCTTAAGGGAAATAATGACTAAAAGTGATCTGCATGCTCCTTCGAGCCAAGGAATTGCTGGTGTTGGGCCTGCTAGTTATACAAACTGGAGTGTTCTGGTGGCAAAAGATTTTCTGAAGGAACTGGACACCAGTGTGGAACTGGGCTGTCTGCAGTCTGTGCCTTTCCCAAAAGGGCTCTCTGCAGAGATCAATGGCTTTGGTTACTGTCTGCCACCACAAAAAGGATGCTCAGGTAGCTGACCAGCTGGGTTTAACTCTGGTCTGAAGATCATCATGGTTCTTGAGGGAGGCCAAAGCTGCTGCATGTAATTCTGATGACCTGTATACGGAAAAACTGAAGAAGAAGCCTAGTATCTGTTGCAATAAATGCAACAGATTGCATCAGAAGAATTCCCACTGGGAGGTCTAATTTTTTATTATTATTGCTGTTTCCTTATGCTTAATGGCTGTAGGATATTATCTTATGCTGAAGTCAATACTAAAAAAAAGGAGAGGAAAAAAGTTTTTCTTATAGTGTCTTTTCTCTTGTTGTTCAGAAAATTTTCCTGACAAAGCACACTAAACATTTTACTCATCTTGGGGCTGCACAAATGTGAATGAGAGTAAATTTGCCCCTCTTTGCTTGCAGAAAAAGGTAAGTAAGATAACTGATGTTGCCTGAAGTTGTATGTCCTGCTTGAGAATCATATTCGAGTCTAAATTTGAATTGAAGTTTGGGTTTAACCAAAAAGCAAAAAGAAATCCCTGACAAGCACTTTTTCTCAATTTGCTCAAAACTTACCACAGCTAAATCACCTGAGGACAGACATGGAATTTCAACTTAATTACTTTATACAGTTTAAGCTAATTCTGGAAGCAAGCTCAGAGTGCTGTTAGAAAACCCCAGACATAATGAGTAGCGTTATGCTGCTCTTCCCAAAATCCATTGGGAAACGGTGGTCCTAAGAACAGAAAAACTACATGTCATTGATTGCTTAGTATGGGCAGAGAAGAGAAGAGATTCAGAGCAGCCCTGCAGAGAAGGACTTGGGGGTGTTGGTTGATGAGAAAATGAACATGAGCCTGCTTCAGTGTGTGCTTGCAGCCCAGAAAGCCAACGGTATCCTGGGCTGCATCAAAAGGAGCCTGATCAGCAGGTCGAAGGAGGTGATCCTGCCCCTCTACTCTGCTCTTGTGAGACCTCACCTGGAGTATTGTGTGCAGTTCTGGTGTCCTCAACATAAAAGGGACATGGAACTGTTGGAACAAGTCCAGAAAAGGGCCACAAGGATGATCAGGGGACTGGAGCACGTCCCGTATGAAGACAGGCTGAGGAAGTTGGGGCTGTTCAGCCTGGAGAAGAGAAGGCTGCGTGGAGACCTCATAGCAGCCTTCCAGTATCTGAAGGGGGCCTATAGGGATGCTGGAGAGGGACTCTTCATTAGGGACTGTAGTGATAGAACAAGGGGTAACGGGTTGAAACTTAAACAGGGGAAGTTTAGATTGGATATAAGGAGGAAATTCTTTCCTGTTAGGGTGGTGAGGCACTGGAATAGGTTGCCCAGGGAGGTTGTGAATGCTCCATCCCTGGCAGTGTTCAAGACCAGGTTGGACAAGGCCTTGGGTGATATGATTTAGCGTAAGGTGTCCCTGCCCACGGCAGGGGGGTTGGAACTAGCTTATCTTAAGGTCCTTTCCAACCCTAATTATTCTATGATTCTATGATTGTCCTTTCCAACCCTAATTATTCTATGATTCTATGATTCTATGTGAAGTATGGCCTGCTGTGACATAGGAGGCATCATTGCTCTGATGAGCATGAAATGGGTTGTAAACACAAAGGTCTTTAAAGAATTTAAAGGCAAAGGAGATGATAGATATATAACCTAGTTTCCACTTGATAACGGTAAGAAACATGTAGCTTGCAATGAAATAGTTCTAATAACTTGGTTTTCAATGAAGGTGGACGTATCATTATAGCAAGCTAGCAATAGCAGGGAAATGATCCCGGGCAACTGAAACTGATTTTAAATGTTGATTCAGGAGGCTCATGAGCATTAATTTTCCAGGAAAAAATGGTGAAGGAAAGAATAAATCAGTCACAGTATAATACATTTATAAACGATATATGGGCAGAGACACAGGGGGGACATGCAGGAATTTATAAATGCTTTTTCTTTTCAAAGCTCACAAGGTTCCTTCCTAAAACAACCTTAATTTGGAGTGGTAGTTGCCAGTAACATTTTAAAGACTATCAACTGCATACTTTCAGTCAAGTTCAAGCCATTGCAAACATCGTCAAAAACAGAAACTACTACTTACTGGAAGATGTAGGCTGCTTATAATCTGGAAGGCCTTCCAGTGGTGGTTTGTTGCCTTCTACATTTGTCTTAGCTTGATTTTATGCTCACAGGACTTGAGAGCCTTGTTCCAATTTTGCATAAGCCCTTGAGCAGAGTCTCAGTAGTACTCTACAATATGTAATTGTTAATAGCAAGTTGCCATGGTCACAAAGTACTATAATTTTGGCACGGCAGAGTTATACATCCACTCTTCCCTGACATAACTGACTGCACGAACTATACTGCAAAGGAGAATTTCGCATTCACTAGTTCCTATTCTTTTCTATTCTTCTAACATTTTTTGAGAAAGAGCTGATACCAGCTATGCAGTCTTCCTTGGTGTTAATCTATACACTGACATTCAATGTTAAGGCACACTGTACATAGGAAATAGGGAAAATCCCATCCCAAAATCAGGAAGAACATCTGTTGTCCTCTCTTCCAGGTTTTTTGCTGGAGTGGGGGATAATAGAAAGTGCATAAGAGAGTGACATAGAAATGTTAACTTTTAGGCCCTGATTCCACAAGACACTGAAGTGAATGAGGAGGGATTCTTCTAAAATCTAGTAGAGAGAGCATGTCATGAGCATGAATACCAAATCAGGCCCAGTAAGTGCCACAGTAAGTTTCATCTAAATTTTGTTTACTTGGGTTTGGATGGAAAGGAGAGAAAAAGAGAGTAATTACTTTTTTGCCTCTCAAGGCTCCTCCCTGCTAGACTATTTGTAGGTCTATGAAATGCTGGAACTAATCCTATATCCTTACCTCATCCTGCAGGCATTTAACAAAGGCAGCATTCTAGAATGCCAAGTTTCAACTAATTATTAGAGAAGAAGGGGACAAAGAGCACCTGACATGATGCCATGTTAATAATTCACCCAGACGTCTAGGTTAACATAAGCTTTCTGTGCAACATTTTGTGAACTCCTGAAATAGGCTTTTATTTCTCAGCAAATTAGATGAAGCACTTAATGAAAAATGGTAGCTAATAAGTGTGTTAGAAGTGTATCACCTGTTTGTATGTCATTTAACATAAGCAAGTGTATAAAGTCCTGTTGCTGCACAGTTGTATTTTACATACAAGGATCAGGAGGCTGTTTGCTTAGCTGAGTCTCCTTACACTCTGCAGTAATTAGTCTTGGAGATTGCACCTGGAAATTCCAAACATGCGTCTTTGCACAGTGACAAAATGCAGTAGGACACCAGAAACAGGGTGAGAAAAGACACCAGACCAGACTTCTCTCAGCAGTCATTCTTAATGAATTCTTTGCATAGCTAAATGTGATGGCCCCTGAAAGTATATCTATGTCATAGTTTGAAAAAAAAAATTGAAAAGCAGAATCAAGTCATGCTCCAGAACCCATTCAGAGCAAATCTGAGTCTGCATTTACTCAGTGAAGATGATGTGGAAAGACACATTTCCAGATTATCTTCTGGACTTGGTGTATTTATATAAGGCCTTTACCATCAAGCGACCCTAAAAATAACAAAACCATCTTTTATGAGCTACTTACGTTACTACAAGGTAGAAGCAGTGGAAAACTGAGGAATATTGGTGAGTATACCAACTTCTCTTCAGTGAAGTTAAATAAATTCTGTTATGGAATAACATGCTGAAACAATAAGAGCTGATGTCTAAACTGCAGGAGTTGAGTGAAACAACCTTGAGGCTTTATTCCCTCCATCTGGCTGCAGCAAGAGGTGAGCATCAGGTTGAAACAGCAGGTGCTGCCCAGGCTTTGCGTTTGCTAGAGGGATTCAGGCCCCATACCTGCCTGTTCTCTTGTGGTCATGGGTTTCTAGAATACTCTCGGGAATGTCAGGAAAAGTCTCTTCATGCCTTTTTGAACTCCAGGGACTCTTTGTTCTGTAAAACAACTTCAAAAACATTCACTACAAAGAGAACAAAAGACCCTTCTGAGCTGATATTGGCCACTAAGTTACTTCAGTAGTGTGCTGAAAACAAAAAGTGAAATTAGCAACAGGCATGTTTCCAGCAGCAGATCAACTGCATTTGTTTGTTCTACCATGCAAGGGATTTTATTACTTTACATAAAAACAAGAGAACAGATGCACACACCAACAAAATGGGACAAGGCACATATCTGTTTCGGAGCAACAGATCTAGTAACACATATGGCAGTTGCACGTGACATGTAACAAAATACAAATTCTTTAAAAAGTCCAATTTTATGCTAACCCAAATAACCTTGCTGAGTTACAGGAATCCAAGAAACTGTACCATCACTCCTGAAACTGTTGATGTGCCTCATCTAACTGGTATGCGATCTTTCTAAATTTGCTGACCTTCTCAGTCCCGAGTACTGCTCAGAAATACCAATTTTGTTTGCTGACTTCCTCTCTGTATGTTTGATGGTCCCAGTTTTAAGTTGCCCTAATTTTTAAGTGGTTTCACTCTGTTTTCATGAAAGTAATTCTGTGCTTACACTGAGAAGACTCAGACTGCTCATGTTTATTAGAAATGTGCTGTGTGCTTTTATTGGTGTTTGAAAGGTTGCACTGATAAATAGGTTTGGAAAATTAATATGGTATCTATATGTACTGATAGACTGAAAGATTGGTTTTCTTCTTCCCTAGAAATTAGAATAGATTGGAGCAGTACAAGGAAAAGTACTGTCAAACTTTAGGAGACAAAATGAACTCACAGGATTTTTTCTCCTTTCCATGTTAAGCTGGACAATTACCCCACAGCAGTTTCTCTGAAGTCCATGGAACTAGGCTGACATAAATCAGTATCAGCACAGTCAAAATCAGGTGTTCATCCTCAATAGGTAAACTGTGCTGGAAAGTGTTTCCAGATCCACTCCCTCACTGACTCTAGGGATTTAGCACCCAAAGAAGTGGTAAATGCTCCATTCCTGGCAGTGTTCAAGGCCAGGTTGGACAGTCTTGGGAGCCGTGGTCTGGTGTGAGGTGTCTTTGCCCATGGCAGGGGGGGGCCGGAACTAGATGGTCTTAAGGTGCTTTCCAGCCCTAACTATTCTATGATTCTATAACACTCTTTCTACTGTGAAAATACTTAGATTAACTTCAGTCTTTAAGATGGCTTGTAGCAGTTATAGTTTGCTCTGAGAATCCGGTCTGTGATATTATGGATAACAAGATGATGAGATGGAGAGGGTAACAATTTCAATCTGCAAGCAGATGCATATGAATTTGTCACCAATGTCATGTTCTTAATTTTCCAAAATCAAACGTGCTGCAGGAGCACATGGCAGTGTAAAGTGACCTAAAAGTGAATTAAGTGAGGATTTTATTGCCTAGCAGTCAAAGTGAGGTGAAGTGGAGATAAAATGGATTCGTTCCCACAGTGAAACTACAGTGAATTCTGGACTAATGTGATTATCTGTTCCTAAATTCAGCTGAGGAAGAAAACATATAGCAGAACTGCTAGCCTTTTCTTCCCGGAGACAAAGACCTCTCTTACTGGCCTTTGTTATATATATATTAAATCCTTAAGTATATATTCTTTACCTTACATTTTCTCCTGTATGTTCTATGTTCCATGAAAGGAGTCTCTGAAGTAAGCACCAGAATGAAGTTTCATGACTCATACTTCATAGTTAATCATTAATACTTTTTTTTTGTTTGTTTGTTTTTGATCACTTTATGGTAATAATATGGTAATATGTCTAATATAATCATATGGTAATATGTCCAAGTAATTATTCTGGAAATGCTTAAAGAAGCTATTTGCACTGGGCATCTTTCATCTTTTCCTACTATCCATTAACTGTAAACTAAAAGGATTTGAAAATGCAGATGTCAAATCTGATGAGTTCTTGTTGTGCCAAAATCTGTGTAAGAGAGATTTAGAAAGAGCCAGAGATGCTGATGAATAGTCAAGTCATGCATTTTGAGGCAGCATTTAACACAATTATTTTTTCTAAGAGCTGTTTTGATTTAATTCCAGGCATATTCTTTTACACTTTGTACAGTAAAGCAGTGCAAACTAGCTGTATATATTTGTAAGATGACTGCAGTCTAAAGAGAATGCAAAGATAAAAATCTCCAGTATGACAAATGATGGGAAAATTACTATTTTTTTCCTGAAATTTCTAGTTGTTTTGAATCATGACCAGCTGTAGTAAAGTTGGGTCTAGATTTTACAGTTCTTTCATTATGCCTTCTCACCCAACTCCAAAACTTCCAAGAAATGCTGGATTTTTATTTTATCGTATTATCTTGAAACAATGCAGCCTCTATTTCTTCTCTGTTGTAGTTTTTGAGCAGCTGTAACTATTAATTTTTACACATTTTTGACAAATGTTGACCAAGCACTCAATATATTTTTCTCAACCATGCAGGATATCATTTGAGTTGCAGTGAAAAATTCGTATTTTTCACTGGTAAAAGCCTCACAGACACTTCTGAAGTACTCTACTACCTGGTGACTAAGCCCTAAGACAAAATCCTAACCTAAACTTGGTCTAGTTTAATTGCAATGGCCTTTCCCAAATGATAATTGCTTTTCTACGCTATTTATGATTTTTTACATGTTTTGTCATTTAAACCACTTGAATGTAATTACATCAGTTCACTTTGTTTCTTAACTGATTTTTCTTGGTGCAAAACCCAAATCTTAATCCCTTCCCATATTTAAAATTCCAGCAGAGGAACAAGACTGTTGAAATCATGAGAGTTTGTGTAATAAAGGGTCTTTGGATCAAACTTTTATAATCTGCTCTTTCACTCTTCTCTTAAACGCTTTAGCACCTGCTCTTCGTGATCTGTCGTTATTCTACCAGACTGCTCAATTTCATTGCGAGAAGAGGATATTTTTATTTGGGAAAGAAAGTAAAGAGATTTTAAAAGCAACAAACTCCGTAACTTTTGAGGAAACATAACAAAGGAGAGGGGAAAAAAGCCCTAACAAACAAACCTCCAAACAACAAACCAACAGAACAAAACAAAAATGGTTGATGCTGAGATTGAAAATCCCTAAACAATTTAGTACTGGAATACATCCAAATGTTAAATAAAAATTCTCTCCAGCCTTTGATTTGTACTTTTTCTTCCTCATGCCAGAAGATTACAGTACATCAATGGCTACTGAAGAGCAAATTTACTAATCGATGTACTGGCATTGCTTGTTGGAAGTTGACTTTACACAAAGAAAAACATAAGAAAGTGATAAACTTCATTTTTCATGTGAGACATATTTATTGATAGTTTTTTTCAAAGTGTTTTTCTACTATGATTTTATGCCTTGCAGAGTGGCAATGCGCTATGATTTGATCTATGGTTAAGATGCTAAAACACACTGGTGCAGATCAGTTTGGTGTGTGAAGAGCTTCAGAAGGAATTTAAGCTTCCTTAAAGCTGTGTAGGCTGGAGGTGTTTCTACCATTTTGTTGAAGTGGAAAATGTTCATTTTTTTCTTTAAAAAGAAACCATGAACTCGCTTGGTATAGCTCAGCTTTAACATCATTATAACTACAATAGGTCAAAATAGCCTTCCAAACATGCTGCCTCCTGCTAATGTGTTCATCCAGCTATTGTACACCACCTCAGAGAGTGGCCTTATAAAATCTCCTTCAGAGAGAGTTCAGGATGGACCAGTTTGCTGTCACTGAAACTCTGTGTGTGGCCCACTTGTAAGCCCCAGGATATGAGGTGACCAGTGGCAGGCACATACATCTCAAGGTCTTCTGCAGACAGTCCCTGAAATGAACAACTTGTGGCAGACAGATTTTGTCAGGACCCACTAGTCAGATCATATAAAAGCTGCATCAGCATTCAGAATTATTAATCACAATTCTGTATCCTAAAAATACAGTGTTAGTAAAATATGGAATAGAATCATTACTGGATTTGAGAAATATCTGGACTTCAGACCACTTTCAAAAGAAGGCAGGATAAATCCAGTGCAATCAGAAAGACATCAAAGTGGAGACTTTTCTGGCAGGCTAAGCTTGAAGCAGGAAGCGGTGATAGAAAACACTAGTACAATTTCTTCTGGATGGAGAAGCAAACAATGTGGCTGGCACACCATGATAAAGGTGCCAAAACCTGGTTGTTTCTTGTGAATTAAGCTCAGCGTGTTGTGATGCTTTTTCCCCCTCCATGAAATAAAACTGGATGACATTTTCCATGCAAGCAGACAGCTTCTTCCCACTGAACAACTTTAAAAGCTTGACTCCTGATTGTGAGCTGGTGACTCCAGCGCCCCGTGGCAGGGGGTTGGAACTAGGTGATTTTAAGGTCCTTTCCAACCCTAACTATTTGATGATTCTATGACTGCAGCTACAAAGCGTTCATCTTTAATCGCATTCTCCAAAAGCTCAATTTTATCACATTTTTCCTCGTTGTGTCGATAGGTGAAGCTTCTTTTATTTTTTTCCTAACTTCATTTTTCTCTTCTCTTTGTTCACGGAACAGAAAATCTCCTGGAGGCACATTTATGTATCAGAGATCAGGGAATCACATTCCCAGGGTATTGAAGAGATTACTGAAAATTGTGGCTGTGAAGTTGCAAAATCTTACTTAGCAAGTTTTTAATGGGAAAGCTTGCACTTTCTACTGCAACAAGGAAGTCTGGAAAGACCTTAAACAAGAAAGCAACAGACAGACATTTCAAGTGATAATAAATGCCAATGTAAAATTAAAAAAACTCTCCAAATAAACCACCCTAACACCCTGTGATCCTTCTGTAAAAGAATTTAAACATCCAGAACAAACCACTGCATTGTTTCAAGTTACAAGGAAGTAAAAATGGAAATAAATAGAAAGTTAAAATCTGGGGCAGCTGAAGATCAAGATCAAGACTAGGGAATTGTTCAGAGTTTTTGACAACAGGAAGAAGGGGGAAATCACTCATTACTTATTAGTATAGCACCAGGAAACCTTTTTAGAGCAGCATAAAGGAAGTAGCTGAGGTGGAGAGCAGGCTAGTTTTTTTGATGCAGAACTCCTTCATCATAGCAATGCAAGTAACAGGGAGCACTGAATAGCAAGAATCTCTCACCATAGAATTTGGGTTTGAAGAAAGTTACTGAGAGCCTTTATCAGATTTCTGAACATCATATCCTTGGAACAACATGAAATGATAGTACATGCAGGAAAACCAATTAAAAATGTCAAGGCTTTACATACAGCTACAGCAAGTACTTTTAAAGTGAACACAATGAGCTTCAGTGTGGTGTTTGGAATCAAACTTCCAGTCTCTTAATTTTCACTTTGCCATTGGGTTTGTTAAAAACTTGCTTAGATAGAGTTAACACAAACAGCGCTTGGCATAATAACAGAAAATTTGGAAAGACATTTTGAGTTTCCGGCTTAACAGTGTTTTAGAATAATGACTGTCAGCTAGTAAGCAAATAACAAAGGACTTTGTGATGCTGAAAACAGCAGAACTAATAACTGCTTGTGAAAAAAAGAATTCAAAAACCTAATGAAAACTCCAGCAGATTCTAACTGAAGCACTACTTAAAAACAAATAAATATAATTGCCATACCTTAACAGTAAAGAATCAGTCAAAGAGGACATTTGGGAGGGAACAACAGCACAAGTTGAAAAGGTACCAGCTGCACTGACTATCTTATATTAGAACTTCATGAATTAACTATTAATCTTCAATTCTAAATGTGTTTTTGCTTGGAAGTCAGCTCAAGAAGCAGATAGGTGCCTAAATGCTTTTGAAAGCAAATGCCTCAGAAAATTACTTTTAAACACATTATAAAAAACTAAGATTTGTCAGAGTACAACACCTTGTATTCAAATATCTGGCAAGAAAGGTAACAATATCTGATGCATGTGAAAATGTGTCATTGTTTGCCAGGTATTAGCAGTCAGCTGAGGGAATTTCAGTACTGTATAGCACTTAATGAGGGGAATTACATGGCACTTCAAGTAAAGCACATGGAAAAGACAGATGTCAGAACCCAGATTTACAGCCCTAAAATATTCTTACACTTTCTCTTTTTTAAAAACTTCAGAAGAAACTTTCAGACAAAAGTTATGGGTTCTTACTGCATAAAATGAACAGATTTCACAAATAATTCAGAAAACATAATCTTTTCTACAAATAACATTGGAAAAAAAGAAAAAACAAAACAAAAACCAACCCACAAAACAACAAGCTCTGTAAGAGCCAGCAAAGATTGTGAATGAAAAGTGATACTATGACTGCTCACTGTCTTGTGCTATCATGCTTGCTAGTGCTATTGCTTGCTTCTGAGAAGTAATTTTAGGTGATTTGTCCTCCTTCTCAAAAGGCTTGTCCTCCAAACTTCAGAATGTTTGGCTTTAGTATATTTACCTGTTCCTCATATAATCCATCAATTTACAGGGCTAATAGTCTTCTGACTTAATCACTCCTACAAAGTAAATTTACCCTTTCTCTTAACCTGGCTTCCACACTTGTCCAAAGAAAACCCTCCAAATCTTTTTCTACTTTGCTTTTTTTTCACAGAACAGCAGCACTGAATTTCAGAGTCTGCTTTTAGTCCGATGCCTTGTACTTATGGTTATATTGTTTCCCCCAGTTAAAAAAAATCAAAACAAATAAACATGATCGTGTGTATGAAAGGTAAAGTTGAATAATTTTAAGCCAGCAGTTTTCTAAAGGCAATAAGGTAAACAGCAGTCTTAAGATCAATATACTAACTGCTTTCTAAATGGACCTTCAACTAAAAAGCTGTAACATATTTATTAAAAAAAGAAAAAAAAAAAAAAAGCATCCAAACAAGTTTTGGTCTCAGCATTGTTTTTTCTGTAGCACAATTTTAATTATGATATTGCTGTTCTGCAAGGCAAGTATTGTGAAACACTTGCTTAATCAGGGAGAGTCATTTTTTCATAGCAGGATTATTCCGTGTTACTCAGTTTTCTCTCCACCTTTCTTTTTTTTTCCTGCTCCAGCACAGAATTGTTTTTATTTTTTTTACTCTGGCGAGCACACAGAGAATTCCATACCAGTAGATATATTTGTGAAATGACATAAATGATACTCAACTCTTCTAACAGTTTTCTAAATAAATTGAAGAAAGAAATAAATACTGAATCACATCCATTCCAAAGATGGCAAGGGATAGTAAAGCCCCAAACCAAAGCACCCTCATCCTTCAAATTGTCAGCTTCGGTATTACTGCACTCCAGATTTAGTGGAAAATTCAAAACTTAGGACACATTATCTGCAACATATCCCATTTTTACAATGAAATAGGCAAGTAAACTGAAACACTGATGGCAAATAAGTGTGATACTTTCGATTTTTTGATATACTCATAAATGAAAGACAAGTAGAGACAAACTGCCTGCTTGCCGGGAAACAAACACACACACAAACAAAAAAGCCACAACACCAAAACCAAACACCACCCCCCAATCCCCTTGTGTGCTTGTAAATCAGAAATGCTTTGTAAATGTCTATACATACGTTAAAGATGTCTTGTCTTGAGTCCCTCCTAGGTGGGAGATCAAATTGGTGTTTCAAATTAGCTGTCTCAGAGAGGGTTCCAGAGTATGAAGTTTTTGTCTCATAAAAGAAATTCATTTTGATAGTTGCCATTGTTCACTGGATTTGAATATAAAGAGAGGTGAAAAGGGAATATTTAATTTAAAATGGCTGTCAAAAATATTGTGCAGCTAGACTCAAAGAGGGTTTTTTGGTAACTTATTATATTTCTGAGTCTGAGAAATTATTTTTCCACAGTATATCATAGAATCATAGAATGGCTTGGGCTGGAAAGGCCTTAAAGATCATCTAGTTCCAACCCCACTGCCATGGGCAGGGACAATATATGTGAAAGAATTCCAAGAGGAATTTCAGAAAGAAAGAATGTATGTGAAAGAGTTCCACTTTGTTAGGTCCAACAGAAGAAGCCAGACATCATAACACAAGTTTGACAGATGTGTCTGTCAAATGATGCAATACAGCTTTGGTTTTGATGGAGACTGACGCTAAGGTGCATTCAGTAAGCCTTATTCTGCAGCCTTGGTTGCATCTGTATGTGCTCCTTGCCTTTAGGTTCCTCAACCCAGATCAGGGTAACTACCTGAGAAAAGGAAGACTGGGATCACTTAGCTGAATGGTTGCATATCAAGAAAGGCCATTCAACCAAGCTGGACCTCTATTATGAACATGGATCCTGAGGCTGGACAGAGCCTATGAAAACCTGTGAAGTGATCCTCACAGCTTGCCCACAGTGTTGGGTAAGGCTCAAGGCCAACCACCTGAATCAATCCCCAGTTCAGCATGTTAAACAAGGGAAGGGTTTCTGGAGCACCTGGCATGCTCATTAGGTTAAGCCCTTGAAGCCACTCAATGCTAAAAAATACACCTTCATAGAAGTAGAAATAGTATTGGGATTGTCTATGGCTACAACTGTCAGTGCTGCTATCAGAGATCAGATAGTCAAAGCTTTGCAAGAATGGTTCACATTTTAAAGCCACAGTAGTGCAAAAGTGCGCACAAGGAGAGGGTATCAAATGGACATTCCATACTCCATATTATCCTCAAGCCAACAGTATAGCTGAGTGAACTAATGGCCTGATTAAAAGACATTCTGATGTTTCAAGCCACAGTTGGGATGTACAACCGCTACAAACTGTCTTCATTGTCAGTGACTACTGGGGAAATGATCAGAATCCAGAGGCTCAAGTGTTCTGTCCTACTGGGCCACTGGACAGGTGAGACCCCCATACCATACAATTGAAAGGCTCAATTTCCATTGAGAACTACAGTGGGACAACCTATTGTGGTGTAACTGCCCTATAGTGGCATTGTGCCCATGACCCTGGAAAAACCCAGAGGCTTATATGCCTGGGAAGTCCTAGATAGGAGCAGGAAGACAACTGTGTTAGTGTCCGATGAATAATCCTTGACTTCTAAGCTCTGTCACAAAGGTTGGAGGCCTGATTTTATTTCCTTACAGAGCAGCGCATGGAGATGTGGATCACCATAATGCTTCTACTGGCAGCAGGAGCAGTGGCCTGCATGAACCACCAGGACCAGGTCATCAGACATGTCAAATGCCAGGTTGGTGTGGGACACAAGATGTAGTTTCACAATGCTACATTCCCCCCTGCAAGTGAAGACACGGAGTGGAGTTGCATTTTCAAGGAGAGTCTGTGCCCCACAGGCACTAGGACTGCACCCCATGAAGCAGGTGGGAAGTGTGGCAGGAAGGCTCAACACTAAATAAAGGGTGTATAGTGGAGTTTTGAATCTGCTGACAGATGACTGTTATATTCACATTCCAAAGTTTGCATTATGGTGAGTCGTATTAAGCGCTTGATGGTATGACCTGTTGTTGTGATAGCAGTAAAATAACTGAGGAATGATGATTCAAAGTGAGTACTAAGACTCAGCAAGACTGTGCTCCCTTTTAATTTTGGAGGCAAAAGTTGATTGTACCACCACTCCAAGGAAACCAACTGAACCATGACCCTAGTCACAGCGTAGATTGTGCGGCAGGCACAACCACCCTGAAAAAGCCCTGTCAAAGACCTGACAAAGGCCTGCAACAACCTCCTGCCACATGAGAAATGCCTGTGAAAACAAAAGTCTGGGGAAACTTCCTGCATAGCTCTTGCACACTCACATAATGGTGGTCAGAAGGAACAAAGGCAAGGAAGTTGGGGTGCTAAGCCAATGGGGGACTACATGACCGTATCTAACCACTGATTAGATTTGACTAGGGTATTAAGGTAACCCCGGTGGAGAGACATTTGGAGTTGATCCTCCACAGAGAAATGAGCCTGTAGCTGGGGGCTCTCCCCTTGTTCTGGGACACTGTCCAAGGAAACTCCTCAAGTTTGACAGCCCTCCCTTATTAGGGGAGTGATTGCACAATTTAGATCATCGGCTATAAACTCTAAGAATCAGCAGTGCAGCGACATGTGACATCCAAAATCTTTACCTGATATTGGTGGAGCTTTAATTGAGTTTGAACGATAAAATTTGCTTGGCTTCAGTTTATTGGTCCTGTGACAGAGGTGATCACCGAATGAATACACTTATAATGGGAAGCAGCGACAAAGTTTAGAGCAGTGGGTAGGTTACTTCAGACTTTTAGCCATGACAGAGCAATGACAGGACATTTATTACCCTCTGAACAATGGTCTTGGTTTTATTATGGTGAATATTCAACATGGTTTATCCACCTGACATGCTAATATGCATCCTTTAATTACATTACCTCACCATCTCAGCCTTTTAGAAATAATTTTGTGTACAATAGGCCCTTGGGGTAGGTAGTTGCCATCATCCACTGGCAGAAACGGGGAGAGAAAAGCACCTCAAATTCAGTGCTGCTGCTTTTGCTCTTGCCACCCAACACTTACCCCTCACTGACTGTCATATGGCTCCAGTTAGGAAGTAGGTCCTCAAGTGCCTGCAAAGTAAGGTAAACTGTCTTCAATTTATGTCCAAAAGTTTTGGAAATTGATGACGAGCATATTTGGCCTGATATTTCAGTTTCAACAACTTTTTTCCAGGACAATATGCAGTTCTTATAGTGTTTTAATGACCCAAACCTGTGGATAGTGTGAGTTATACCCATGTGATACTGCATCTTTTACCCCCAGCAGTATGCATTTTACCCAATGCTGAAAAAAGGTTACTAGAAGTGCTTCATCAGGAAAATTCATACCTACTTTCTAAAATACCTTTGTATTAGGCTACAATGTAGGAAGATCCAAAAAGCCTGATTTCTCTGCTGTCTAAACAGTCCAGAATTCAGAAAAAAAAAAAACATATTTTTACTCAATGCAAATTTTGCCACTTTATCCCATATTTGTTTTTACAAGAAACTGCAAGAAACAAATAACTGTTATGGGTCCTGCATTTGCTAATAGTTTTATTTAAATATCACACAAAAGCCATTTAAACTCACTAACATAAAAATAATGTTGCACAAATAGTGCTCAGATAGTTCTCAGTTGCACAAATAGTTCTCAGACTAAATTGTCTACCAAAATGATGACTGTGGTCTTCAATACTTGAAATAAGTCTTCAAAGTGCATTGTACAGTTATCATAGGCTGAGCAATAGGGTTGTAAGAGTGTACATGAACATTCCCGAATACCAAGTCAGGAATGAAAGAAATGAAGAAAGCTGTGAAATGTCATCATTCAGTTAATCTCCATAGACAAAGAAAATCCAGACCTTTGATGACCCCTGGTGAATAAACTAAGCACTGCATTGAAATGATAAAATGTACTTGGAAGAAAAGCCCAATCAACTCTCACTATTATCAAAACACGGAGGAGTTATTCCCATAAAAAGCAGACAAAGTTCTTTCATGGAATGCCAAAGAAACAGCTCTTCTGCAGCTGCACTAGCACCAGACCTGAGAGTTGTGCAAGATACCAGCCATCTTAAGTAGATCTAAAGCTAATTAACTACATTCATGCATCCCTACTCAAATAAAAAATGGGTTGACTGATCACATGAAAACTGTTTTACTGTGCAAATACCCCATTTGTTTTATGTCTGATGGAAGGGGAGGCTTTAAATGGTACAGCAATCACATGGACCCTTGAGAATCAAGCCCCTTCCTATACTGTCAGTCACGCTTAGGGCACTGAGAAGGCTCCCACTGTCCATTCTAGCCTATGTTAAGTTCTCCCTTCTGCAGTAATGTGTTGGTGATGGGGAGTCCTTCATCAAACAGACTCAGTCACTGTAAATAAGGCTGGTGCATTGCTATGCAGAATAGTTAGGTGAAATGTAGAGCTACAGAATTCTTTATTCTGACTTTTTCCTTAAATATACCCTGACTAAAATAACACAGAATACAAACTCCTCTTTAAAAGGGCAGCATGATGCAGGTTGTTGACTGACAAACTACTCTGCACAGGCTGTAGCAAACAAAGACATACCCATTTGGAATTTTTAACCGTACGATTGAAAATTAACCTGATTTTTTTTTCTTGTTAAAGCTGAAATTTGAGAATTAATTGTGTGCAGCTGTAATTTTATCATGGAAATACATATAAAGTAGAAAGTGTTTAACCTAGACCTACCCATAAAAATCAAAATTATGCCTGTCTTAAATCTAAGATAAGTAATTTATTACAAGTAAGCAACATATTTCACTTCTGAGAATTCCCAAACTCAAGTATTTGATGCGCGATACAGACCAGATAGACATTTTTCAGCCACTCATGGTCTTTCAGCAATGAAATCCAGCATATCTGCAGAAGACACAAGATTAACTACTAACCTAAAGCTGAAGCGAAGGACTGGTTCTGCACCAGTTTATGGAAGGGGAAGCATTAAAGCACCAAGGTTTAGATATAACAACTCTATTACAGTTCTATAATTTATCAATAACACTCAAACTAGTGAAAGGACTGAAGAATTTCTTTATATGTCAATAACAAATTTGCAGACAATTCTGAGTTTTACACATGGTTTTAAAGTAGCCCTCTCTGTCCTCTATCATTTTAGACTCCAGTCTAACAAAGTCAGAAGAATTTATTCCTGACCATGAGTTTTAGAAATCTTAAAGAAATCAAAGGAATTAGCCATGGGATTAATCGTTTTGTTTAGGAAGTCAAGAACTGGGAAAGATGAAGGATCACTTGCAGTTCCAGTAAATGCTGTGAAAAGCATGGAAAATGCTTATCTCCTGCCCACCAGCTCCTTTCAAGAGAAAGTATGCAGGTGAAGCTGTGAAAGGAAATATCCCTGAAATGGCAGGACAAAAGCATATTCCCTTCTAGCTCTGTTGAACTGTGGAAAGGAGTGTCAGTACGTGAGTTTCCCACATCTCTTGAGGAAGCTAGGCTTGCATTATACCTTTCTTCTAGGTGAGCACCAATTCAAGGAGAGTAACTGTAAGGAACACAATAATCTCATATTTCTGTCAAAACTTCATTATAAAACATTTGTCTCTCTATCCTAGACACAAAGGGGTTCAGATTAACCATGATTTCAGACAACTCCAAAAATGAACACTGCAGCCACTCTCAGGCATAACAGAAACCTTTCTCCATCAGGCTAAATTGTCCAACTTTGATTAACCACAGTGTGTCCTTCAGCTGTCAAGACATAAATCTTCTTTTACACACCAAAGACACTGTAATTTGATATTTATACATAGTGTTTGATATTCATAAACACCAAACACTATTTTTCCTTACTCTGGGAAACAATTTGATGTTTCTAGCAACAGGAATTTCTATTATCTGACTGCTGGATAAGGCATCCTTACCCTGAATAGATGCTAGACCTCTCTTATGGCTGGAAAGAGTTTTCCTCTTGTAATCTGACAGTATGTTTATTGAATTAAGCATGTCTAAGATACAAGTTATTTGTATTACTTGCATATAACCAGTGTAGATCAGTTTTAGGTTTTGTCTTTATAGCCCACTTTATATGAAGAGAACAATACTGCTCTTCTCAAGTTTTTTGTATAGTGTGCTCTACTTGGTGAAGAGAAGTAAAATTTAGTATTTCAATCAATAGACAATTCCTCCTTCTGAAACTTCTGGAGAATTGAAAGTGTTGAAAACATTATTTTTGCAGATGGAAATCTACTTAATCTTACCAAGTGCTGTCCTTCAGGGCAGCATAGCTTGTGCTGATTGTGTAGGTATATGTTTTTAGATGTGATCTCACAAACTGAAAGGGACGCTGTCAGACTAAAACTTGTATTTTAAAAAATGCTTTGTAAAAACTTCCATAATAAAAATACCTTTTGTTTGCACTACTTCAGCTGTCTCCTTCTTTTTCTTTTTCATTAAATTTGCAGACTGGGCAGCCTCGTTTTTCTCTTTATTCATTTTAACATGCTGTCTCACATGTGGTAATACAATAATGTGGCATTTGAGCTGAAATCCCCTGAAGGAATATGTTTACTGCCAATACCCTCTACTGTTACAAACTAGTTTTGAAATGTTTTAAAAGTTTCAATACAAATTATAATTAATTCCAATTTTTAGTGCATTTTGGTTGCAAGTATCATTGAATATCCTTTAAACCAGCTCAGCAAGAAAGACTCTTTTTCATTATCGTGATTTATTTTATTTTTTATTTCATTACCTTGCTTCCCTCATTATTGCTTTTAGTTTCCCCAATTGACTTATGGAACTTTGAACAGAGTACGTAGTATTTGCAAAACTACAAGAATTAGTGATATGTTTCAGCCCCTGCTTGTAGTACCCAAAAATACTTCTTGGTTTTTCCCCCTTTCCCCCCCTCTTTTTAAACTTAGTTCTCTTGCATATCCATCTTAATGTATCTGGACATTTTTACATACTGCCTAAGTGACAAGAAGTTTTTGATAAGACAGACAACCAGTGCAACTTAGCAAATTTTGAGATACTGTGATAAGGTGAGGTTAATTTTTTTATTCCATTGTCAGCTGCAACATTCTGTTTGCAGCTTCAAGGAAAAACAGAAAAGTCACCTGTAAGTCATTCCAAAGTGATCAGTACATCTGCATGTGCCAAGCAATATGGCTTCCTACTACGAGGTCATTGCTCATGCAAAAGTCACCTTAATATTCACTTGCGATGTTGTTGGAATACAGATAGTAAACGGTCATGTAGTCCTCTAGGACATTGTTGTTATATACCCTTAGAGAGAAGTCATCAAATATGTGTTTTCTGGTGATACGAGCCAAGTCAGAACTATGTTATCTAAACACTTTTCAGAAATCAACTTTGAAATTTGAAGGGATCCTTCTTTCTTTTTTTTTTTTTTTCTGAAGCAAGAAGATCCCAAGGATGCAGAACACTGTTCCAGATAGATGTTTATTATTTAGAAAAAGATCTGCATTCAACCGTAAGCCTGCACAAGTCTTTCAGCATGTATAATGATAAAAAGGTTTGCTTTTTCCCTCAGTTGCTATCATTCAGGTTTGTTTTCATGAATTTTAAACCTCAAAATGTACGGTAGATTGTAAGCCCAGTTCAAGAATTCACTCCAGGCTGCAGACTGCAGAATGACTCAGGTGCTATAGGTGTGATCTACCACTGTCACTGAGGTACCTTGTATTTAGCAGTACTAATTTGCATAAAATGTGACTGTAAAAGGATCATGCTGTGATAATAGAATGGGAGGATCTGAAGCCTAAAAGTACATCTGATGGATAGGGCTAAACCTATTTGAAGTAGCGGGAAATTCTGCTCCCTGTCAAAAATCTTCATTAATGAAAAACTAACATTAGCTTTAAGGAAAACAAACAAAAATCAGAAAACAACCCACCCTCTTCCAAACCCCAGATTACAGATTTTGATTAAAAATTTATATTTATCTGGAAAAAGGATCTTTCTCTTCTTTCCTTTCCCTTCCTTCCTTTTTACAAATATCTTTTTTTTTTCCCACCAGACTTTTGTTAGAATTCCCTCATCCTGAGTTTCTGTCATAAAGATTTTATGATTTCTTTTTTAATTATCCTGACTATTAACTTTCACTAAGATACTGTTGTGCTGTGAGATACCTAGAGTTCTATCATCATTCACATGTAATCTGTATCTTTTTATATATAAGATTTATCAGTTGATAGTTACTGTTATGAGAGGTGACAGATTGTACTTGAAAAGCTGAAATATTTCTGTCTGTCTTCACTGTTCACTGCTTTCCTGCACACTGCCATTTCTGTGTGCATTAGCGCAGACTTGGAGGGGGTGATCCTCACTGCAGGACATATTAACTGCTGTCAGTCTGGATTTATAGCTCGTAGGTACAGGACCCAGAGCAAAACTGGGTCTTGTTTACTGAAAAGATTGTTATTACTGGGTTTAAAACAAATGTCACCCAAACTGCAGGTGTTAGATTTAGGAGCAGCAGCTGGTGTGACACATGTGTTGCAGCTGACTGATCACATCCCTGCTTGTTTTTTCCAAAACAGGGTCGGAGTGAGTTTCTGGTATCCTATAACAAAAGACCGTCTAGGTCAATGCTCTCCTGTTTCAGGTCAACATAAGAAAGGAGGTCTAAGAAACAGGGGTCCAGTACCTAGTTTAGTGATGTCTGTGTATCTTCCGAAAGACAAATGTGAGGTGGAAGAAGCTCTTAAGGTCCAGAGAAATGTTAAAGAAAGCAATGAAGTTCTAGTACAATTGCTTTGTTCCATCCTGCAGACAGTATGGCTGAATTCCAAACCCTTCTAACATGACTATGAAAAGAATGAAAAATGAATTCTACATTCTAGCTGACCTTTCCTCTGTATCCTTTGAAGGAAAAGGTAGTATTTCCCTGACTTCTTGTACCTTTTTTTTAGACATTCTTACTATTCCCTCATCACTGCAGTTTTCCAAAACAATTGTTTTAGCAATTTAAATCAAATGGCTGAAGAAATGGACAACACTACCTTGAGCAGTTTACCAAGAATAAACGCTGAACCCTGCACCTAGTTGATAAGGCAGGCAGGCACAAGGCTGTGCTGTCCATGAGGCTGGCTGGCTACTTTCCAGGGCTAGGAGACCCTTCAGGGGGCCCTACCTCCCCTCTCTCACCACCTTCTGGGGCTTTCTTTGCTGTTCCACTCCTGGTGCCTGAAAAGCCCCTGAATTTTCTCAGTGAGAAATTTGAGCAAGGAAGTTAAACACACTTGAAGGGCTGCCTGTCCTGAGGCAAAGCCACATGCCACGGACAGGGTCCTCCCTGCTGCAGACTTCACACTCAAATGGCCCCTGTCATCCTCCCATCACAGCCCTCTGAGCCCTTCTCTGACACTTCTCTACAACAGCAACCTGACTCCCCCAGCCCCAAAGCCTGTGGCCATGGCTGAGGGGCAAGAGTGGGTCTCTCTTCTCTTCTGGCTGCCTGCGTCACAAAAGACTGCAGGGGAATGAGGCTCATTCGCTAACCTACACACCTGGACTTGGTCTCTGTCAGGACAGTAAAGCTCTAGACCTCAAGCATGCTGGGCTTCCAGGAGCAATCCGGGAGCAGACCGCCATTCAAGCAAAGCACATCTGTGCCATAAGCTGAAATGTGCTGCTTCCCCCCACTTCTTGCTGGACACATCCCAGTCACCTGCTTTTAAGCCTTTCCCCAGACACACCAGCATCAGCCTTACACATTCCCACAAGATGCTCAACCACATCCTCTCCTAACACTTGGGTAGCCCCACACTTCCTTGTCCCACCATTCCACAAGGACTTCCCCAGCCATGCTGGCAGAGACCCCCTGCAGCCTGCAAGCCCCTGCACAGTGCTTCTGCAAGTGATCCATCTGGAGGTCCTGGAGGACATAAAAATCGCAACACACACCAGCAGTGTGCCCTGGGGGCCAAAAGCCTAAAGTGTCCTGCAAGTGCTTAGGGGTAGAGCTGTCAGCAGGTGCAGGGAGGTCTCTGAGCCAACGTTGCTGATCCAGTGCATCTAATCCTGTGTGGGACTTTGCACCAGTTCATGTCCTTACTCAGACAATTCTAGAATCCTCACACAACTACCTTCCAAAGTCAGTTTAATTAAGATATGCCTTGGCAGAAAAACTACATAGACAACTGAACCTAGGAAAGCAATAGAGTTCCTATTTTATGCTTTAGGCAAGTTGAAAAATATTTTTGCCTTACATTCAAGAACTCTTATGCAATACCGTGATTAGGTACTATTTTCAAGTTTAAAATTTCCTCCAAGTGAATTTTATGCAGCTTCAAAAGAGGGAAAAACCTCAAAAAACAAAACAAAACAAAACCCTTCCAAAAAAAAAGAAAAAAAAAGAATAAAAAAAGCCCCAAATTTGAAGAATCATGTTTTTCCAAAATGGCATATCCCCCCATATAGTTAAAAGATCAGGAGAAAGCATGAAAGATTAAGTGGCAGATGAGATAATAGACAAGATAATTACAGAGCATTAAAACCTCAGATTTATTTTTAAGACATTCAAGCTCTATTTAGCAAAGCCTTTTCACTTCTGTGAATCTAAAAAGTATTATCCTCACATATTGAACAATAATGTGACTAATGGTGTTAAAGCTTCATCATTCCCTATTCTAAACCAGTACACACAATAACTGGCCACAGAGTGTTTCTCCAGTGCAAAAAGAAGATAAAAAGACTAGGGGGGTCGTAGTGCAGCAAAACCACAATATGCCACAAAAAGAGATTTGTTGTGCTCTGCGCACTCAGAGTGAGAAGTGATGAGGTAGTCCGGAATTTTCTCAATGAGCTAATATGCACAAGGAAGCTAATGACACTTCTCCTCACAGGCTGCTCACGAGCTACCATTTTGCTGCTGTGGCACAAGAGCAGTAATGCTAATTCAGGGTAAGAGCTGAGAATGAAAGCCAGGTATACAGTTCTCTGAAATGAATCTGCACCAGTCTGCAAATGTACACCTTTGTTGGTAGGTTTGGAGGAAAGCAAAGCGTGCAGCTTAGCAAAGAGACAGAGAACTGGTTTCTGTACTGGTTTGGTTTTGAGTCTTCAGACCTGTCTTGAGACTCCCCTGGTTTTATCTCACTTTTCTGAGACAATGAATAAAGAAAAAATGCTACGTATTGTCAAGGCCAACTGCACACCTTCTGGTGCTATTACACTACTGTAATTACCACTTCTTCTCAAGAACTTCTAGGCTTTTCTGTTTAGAAATCCTGCTCTGTTTTTTGTGTGTTTACAGAAAGGAGTGAGAAAATTATCATTTTTCCCCTCTTAGATAAAAAAAAAAAAAAGAAAAAAGAAAAAAGTGTATACTTAGATTAGAACTTAAAATAAATAAATATATCTATTGTAGATATATATATTAGGAGATATGTATATGTGTGTGTGCATACATTACACAAAGCTAGAATGCTTGTGCTTTACATTCATTTAAACACAATATACTGCAAAGTGTGGATGGCAGCACAACACGAGGTTTTCTGTTTCCCTTCTGTTATTTGATGCCTGAAATAATACTAAAATAACAAAATTCATGTTTAATTGCATTTTTAAAACTATGAATCACAAAGGACAACTCTGCAGAGGTTTTTGAAGATGTCCTTAGTTTTATCGTTACATTTGCAATGGACATTAGCCTTAGATGTTTACTGAAAGTTCTTCTGGAGCAAAAGGAAGTATATGAAAGTGTTTATTTGTATGTACGAATAATAGACAACAAAGGCTACTCCTATGGGCAGATTTGGGGAAGGAGCTCAATTCTTGAGGGTTAAGAAAGAAAACATAGGGGTAAGACTGGCAGGAGGCATAAAAATTAAAATCAGTATTTTATAGTGAAAGAGAGAGAAATTTCCAGAGTGTGGCAAGGCACAGTTAGGTGATTACAGCTGCAAGTTAGTAGAAGTATGTTTGCTTTAGCACACTGAAGAGATATTATTGGAAACAACGTTTGCTCTGCTCAGACAGAAAAGATGTTGACATAACTACAGTTGAAAATGAAGATGGCTCTAAGCCCTGAAAGACATTTCTTACCTGTGTGGATACATAAGAAAGGTCTTTCCTTAGATATTATTCAGGAAGTACATGCAAGAGTTAGTTGTAACAAAAATTTCGGTATGTGTACAAAACACTGTATTGAAGATGGTGCCACATTATAGACCTGAATAGCAGTTAGTATGAGCATTTGTTCTACCATAATTAAAATGGGTATAAAGAAGGGCTTCTCTTCTGAAAGGCTGCAAAACAGCAAAAAGAAATCAATTAGAATTACCATGGCAACAACCAACAATCTCATATGCAAAACTGGAAAAAAAACCCACAACCCAAAACAGGGAAACAAAATAGAAAATCAAAAGAGAATTTACACAAGTGTGTACACATTTTAGAGTGTGATTCTTTGTCACACATTTCAAATAAGATTTCAGATTAAACAAGCAATTTTCATGTTGTTCGTAGTTTAAAGATTCTCGAGAAATTGAGGTTTGGAAAAATTGGAGTATAAAATAAAACCATAAAATGTTATGCCTTTTTGGGGGGGTGACAGTAGGAAAAGACAGAAAAAATAGATTTTTACAAACCAGAACTAATTCTTACACCTTCATTTTTTTGACATGTCAAAAAATAACCCATAGAAGGTTAAACTTACTTTAGCGTTACAGTCTTCATTTCTTCTCTGCACCAAATTGCCAACAACCCTGGGAACTGTTTAACAGCTGATGATGAAATGGTGCGCTTTTCTGAGCCTTTCTGAAGATTTTAAATCAAACTGTTGTGGACCATAGACTCCTGTTCTCATTTTCATTACAGTCCCTAGCAATGGGTCCACACTTTCTTCTGGAGCAGTATCTTCTGGGGCTCAATGGACCTACAGTAATTACAGCTGTCTCATACTATGACTTACTAATAACAGAATATACTGCAGCAGTAAAATTCAAGTTCTTATCTCTTACTATGGCAGAAATGGAAATAATAAGGCTGCACAAGAGAAAAAGAATAAAGAATTAAAGAGAGATGAAGCAGAAACTGAATGAGAAAGATGAAGGCATTCATTACCACTGAATTTTCTAAAATTAGTGTGCCTCAGAAAGCATTTGCTAATATTTATATCCTTTATTCACATAATAGGAAACTTTCAGAGATCTGAAGGAAAATTTCCTATTTTGATCAAAACCTAGTGACACAATTTGTTAAGCCTTTGTAAAAAATATTTATAAAACATGTAAAAATCCTATTTTTTTAGCAGTGGCTTTAGCAGACTTCACATATCAGAGGAGTCACTCTATGGAAAAGTAATTTAATTTTTTTTTTTTTTTACATCTATCTCCATGTTTTGATATCATTTTACATAATCTGCCTTTCTATCATCAAGCTCTTTCTTCATTTCTAGCACTCACATTTACTCCCTTGTTTCTGGACTTGGATCCATTATGAATTTGTTCTGAACATAAGCCTTGATTTTGTGAAATTGCTGTTAAAAAATGGAAAAAAGCCAATGCTTTCTTATCCCTTTGCAAATGAAGTTTTAAGTCATCAGTTATCAATTGAACGCATTTATTGCACAGTGACACAACTGCTGGCACATTTACCTTTTCCGTGTTAAAATAAGTACTTCTTCAACTACCACTGAAACAGTAAATGTAGCCAAAACAGGCAGTGGCAGTGACTTGACTCATGGAACCGATGTGCAAAGCTGCAGTGCTACCCTTGCAGGCCTGGGTCCATATGACCACAACTGTTGGCAGAAGGGTTAGACAGCCAGAAACAGCCCCCCACATCCTGCCTGATCACCCAGTATCTGCCTGGCTCTTCCACTGTTGCCCTTCTCCTGCTCTCTCCCTCTCCCACAGTGAGAGCAGACAGGGCCTTGTCATGCTATCCTTGGATGACAAACTTCGGTTGTGCTGGTAGCGGTGGCAGTCTTGAGCCAGCTTTGTCAAGTGGAGTTCCCTCTGCTTACTGCTTCAGGTCAGCAGCAGCTTTGTCAGTCAAAATGATGGAAGACCCTCTTCCTCAAGTGGTTTTGTCATCAACATTGATTCCAACTGGATTGTCTGCTGTAACCTCATCTCTTAAAACAGTTTTATTTCTGTTTAGTGAGTTATTATCTTTAATCTGTTTCCCTGGACTCACTCATAGTTGCTCTAAATCTGTAAAGGCTAGATTAGTTCCCTAAATCTAGCCTCCCATTGTTTTATTTCTCCTCATCCCTTCTTTTTCCCCAACCTCTCCTCACCTCTGAGTGGGAGCACCATTTTCTGTCCCCCTCTTGAAATGCTGCAATTTCCAGTAACTGTAAACTTCAGACATTCCGTGTTACAGATGGGCTGCCCTGTTATTTCTCAGATATTGGCTGAAGGTGTTCCTGTAGTAAGATCTCCTGCTGCCAGTGAAGCTCTCAATCACCTGCCCTCAATCTAAAGCACAGTTTGTAATTTTCATCTTTATATATAGATTCAGTCTGAGAACATTGTTTCTGCATGGAACTGGGCATTATCCTTGTGGAAAACACACTCACAGCTCCAGATTTTTTATGACCGGTCAGGAAGCACCATTTTTCCAGCTTATACATCACCATGTTTCGCACTAGGGTACTCTCTTGCTTCTGCCTTTGTAGTTCTTCATTGTAGCAAGCAATATTCTACCTCTGGCAAGTTGTGATCAACATGTAACTCATTACCTCTTTCAGGTGAATTGAGCCATCTACTCAACATGACATGGAACTGACCAATGCAGACTTTGTCACTAATGCTGGATAAACTAATTTTCACTTTTGTAAGTGCGAATCAGACTCTGGAAAGAAAGACTGAATTAATGAAAAGGAGTTCACAGGGAACAAGAATCAACAAGGCAAGTTTTGACTTAGAAGTTAACTTTTTCACAGTGAGTGATTTAAGCTGAACTATTCAAAATCCTGTGATATCTGGGGGCATGATAAGTGTATCATATAGAATTTTAAAAATTAATTTCTTCCGTTTTTTAAGAATCAGGTAAGTTGCATAAGTGCATTTCGTATCCACTCAGTCAGCAGAAATCAGGTCAACCCTACTTACAGCTACATTAGCATTCAGATCAAGCTCAGTTAACTCTCATTTCCACCCAAACATCTTATTACAGCAGTCAGTCTAGGATCTTCATGGCACAACAGATTTTCTCATCCTTTCCACATCTGGCCACTTAAAAGGTGTGCTTTCAGTTCCTCTGACTTGCACTACAACAGAGAAGCATTCTTTGTGAGGTCATGGACCAACTTTTACTCAGTTGTGACATCCACATCCAAATCCTGATTCCACCCAAGTAGGCTGTAACTTGCCTCAGCAGGTTTGAGCATGCATTAAATATCACCTCAAAAAAAAAAAAAAAAAGCCAAAAAAATCACCCCAAAACAACCTTCCTCGAACAAACATAATAATGTTGCATTGGAAACAAACGTGACATTTTTTTGCAGTTTCTGGGATAATCCTTTGAAAGACACAATATGCTCTAGGTTACAAAGTTAAACATTTGAGCACTTGCAACACAGAAAAACATGACTTGATCAAAAGTGAACAGATAGACTTACGCTACTTTCACGGCAGAGCAGAGCATAGTTAAAATCAAATTAATAGATCGTTTTAAACGCACTAGGGTACTGGGTTTGGTAGATGTATTATCAAAAAGTAATGTTTTAAGAAACTGTGAATCTACAGAACGACTGACACATCTAAGACAGAAAATGCACTCTAATGCAGACCTGTAGCATTAAAGCTTGGGAATACCTTCTCAGAGTTTCTGGGAACAGCATTTCCACTGGGAAATGAGACCAGATGCCATTTCTGAGTAATTCTTCCACCCTTTAAAGAGCAGACTGACAGAAATGTCAGTAGGTGGAGCTGTCTTTCCCGCACCTGATAGAGGTTTCTCTGCAGAAGTTGCATTTTCAGGCACTCGGTTAGCTCATCCCGGTCCCTGGCAGATGTCCTCGAACAAAACATGAACATAAGAATGCAGCTTTTACATCATGTTGCCAAAGTGCACAGGGCAAGAGAAGACAGAACACAGAACTGACAGTGTTTGTCATCACAGGCTGTTTATTCCTTTTTCTTTTTCTTTTTTTTTTTTAGTCATGAGGAATAGTACCATTCTGGAGCAATATGCTAGCTACAGAGCATCTTGTACGTAACAGTAAAGCACCCTATTATTCATGCTTGGACTGAAGGTGGTGCTAATGTAAATATGTCTATTTTCATCATCTTCAGTGCTGAGATACATGAAGTACATCTTTGCAGATGACAATCAGCCTGACAGTTTTTTCTTTCATTATTGTTCTGGTGAAAGAAATATGCAGATCATCTATTTATGACTAAAGAGTACTTCCACTTCATCTCTCAACTTGGAGTTGTACATCATGTATAAGAGGGCTGTGATCAATTTATTGTCTTTATTTAAAAGGGGGATTCATGAAGCTGATTAATGGAAAGAATACATGAGGTATGAATAACTCTGAGAATCACTCATACAAAGTGCAAAATAATCATGACAAGAATTTATGGCACATGTCTGAACAGCAGTCTATTTCATATGAAGACGTTTCATTTTATTTCATGTCTGCTTTATTTCTGAGGCCTTGAATAAGCATTCCAAGGAAGCTTCACTGACTGCCATCTTAAGCTTGACTGTGGCTGAATGACTACAGCTCAGTATTTTTCACAAGGTAGACCACACCCCAAAACTTAAATATTAAAATTAGTAATTTTGGTTATAGTTAAATGCTGATCCTGCCATGGGAGTCATGCGTATCACAGTAAAATCAGTTCCTCTGAGTATTTACAAGGCACATAGAACATATGTTATCTTCTGATTTTATATAACTCCATATGGCCTTCTCCAGTATCCCAATTTCTGATCCTTTCTCCAATATGCCTAAAAAACTTAGAAAGGCTGATTACCACATGCATTCCACCTGAAAATGCTGTATAAACTTAGCCAGTCAAAATCTCTGAAGATTTTTTGCTGTTCCATGGAAAGGGCAAAATACAAAGAAGTGTTTAATTTGTGGCTATTGTGAGCAAAAATATGCACAGAATGCTACTTGACTTCACTGGACTGCTTACATGTGCAGTTCCCTTGGGCTCAAGTCTTCTGAGACCTTTCTCATTCTATCATTTCTAAAGCAATCAAGAAAGACACTTTTAATGAGGACCTGGCATATACACCCATGTGACATCAGGTGGTGCTTGAAAGCAGCTTTGAGCAGCAAGGCACTGCAGTGTGCAGTAGTGGAGATTCCAGTTAGGTATACCTGTCCTCAGAGAGCCATTAAGCCATTCATCTGCTTGGCCTTGGGAAAGTCACCTTCCATTTGTTTCACTGGAATGAACAAAAGTATGCAGCATTCCACAGGGAAGAGGAAAAAGAAGACGCCTACGCTAGTCACTGCAGGACAAAACTGAAAAGCACAGCAGACAGCATGAGCCCATAGGTTCTGTGATGCAAGTGCATCACTGCAACACCTTCAGGTACTACACCTCCCCAGTCTCAAACTTGGGCCTTGTTAAGATGAGAAGGTGGGAACAACAATGAAAACCATGCAGCTTTCTTATTTTTTCCTATAGCTGGCCTCAGTGAAAGGAAAATTTACACTCCTGAGCTACAGTTCCATGTACATTGTCACAGCTACTGAGCACTGCTTTTAGATTGTCTTGGGTGCCTCTTTTAAGCATACCAGGCTTTGGCTTCTCTTATGCATGCCTCAGAGGTGGGGCACCTGCTTCTTTCAGAGAAGGGTCTCTAGCCAGCACTAATTTCACTAAGCATCAAGATCAGTTGTGTAACTGATCATTCCTTCCAGCCCAGGAGATAAAACTTGTTTTTTTTTTCCCTTTTGGTGTGTATACCAAGAGTTGCACAGTTTTGAGAAGTAACTTCTGTTTCACCTTTAACCTTGATCAAACTAGTAGCTACTAGAAAAGTCTCCAGAAGCCAAGGTTACTGATCAAGGCTACTCTTTGAGGCTACTGGCTTTCCACCTTCAGTTTGTTTAGTTGGTTATTTAATTTACACGACCAGTCTGTAAGCAATACTTTTTTTCTTTTCCAGATGTTGCTTGGCTATTGGTTAAGTGTACCTCTATGAACTGAGTATCCTATGATAATGTCCTTGAAGCTATTAATCCAAAGACTGTCAGCCATCTAGGAGAAAAACACAGAGGGTATTTTTCTGCACCTCTCTCTCTTCTTCCAGGAAGAAACTAGACCTGGCATCACAGCTCACCAGCTGACATCAGGGTGTTTGGGGTACACATCCCAGTCACCTGTTATGTTCTGGTAATACAAAGGCACAGGACTTAGTTAAGCTTCTGTCAGACAGACCATCTATTATTCAAGACCAATCTCAAAAGAATAAAGTGCAGAATGGAATCAGCACTGAGGAAGATTTCAGACAGAGAAATTTTAACTTAATTTAAAAATGATGTTGCAAGGACCCTTGCTGTATAAAATAACATTTTTATTCGCATTCAGATTTTTTATTGTAACAATTGAAAAAGCAGATGGCAGAATGTGTGGAGCTCTTTATTCATTATTATTCAATACCCAAGTCTCCGTCATAGAGCTGCTGCCTTGCCAAAAGTCGATTTTAAATATGTAAATGCTTCTGTTTCATGATTATAAATATCTGAATGAAGAGTAATATTGCTTAATACCATGGCTGATCTGCCTTTCTTTTCTGTGTTTAGGAATAATAGGAATGTAACATCAAAATCTGTAACCCTCATACTGAAAAACTTTGGAGAAATTTTATGTTGAGATCAGACACTTTTGAGCAGCAAGGATGGGCAGAAGGCAATAATCCCCTGAGATTTCCATTTTAGTTGGCTAGGTTAACTGCATTAATATGGAAGCCTGATTTATTTATATCCCACTTTATAACAAAAACACTACTACTAGTACTACTATTACTGCTACTATTACTACTACTTAAGGTAAAGGGAACAGTTCCAAGCTTTATTGTATGTTTTTATTCTGAATCTATCCATTGGGAGATCATGACATAAAATTAAAAAAAAAAAAAAATTATGGCGAGACAAAAGTCATGTTTACACTTAATGAAAAATCTTTCAGCTTGAAGCCCTAGAAAGCATTATGGAGTCCAACTTTGGCCATACTTTCTTTTTTTTTTTTTTTTTTTTTAATTCCTAATTCAATCATTAACTTGTGTCAGCATTTTTATTGCTCTAGTGTGGTTTTTGCCTTCATTTTCTAAATCTTAAATATCCTATGCAAAAGATAAAAATACGCATTTTCTCCACTCAGTGTGAGCATGATCTGTGAAAGTTTTGAATTATTTCAGTTGGTATATGTGATACAGTAATTTTCATGAAGACCTAAGCATATTTCAGCTAACCCTTTTATGCAGTTAAGGGCTAATTTGCACTAATGACAAAGCTGTTTGTTAGTTAATTTCGCATAACAGTTTATACACTATAGTTTGTTATACATACATCCTCGAAAATGCTAAGTAAATTCCTTAAAGTCCTATTATCTATTAATATGTTCTAAGACTGCTTCTCTAATTACCGCAAAGTATGTTTGGTAACTTAACCATTAGAAAAGTGTAAAATGTCTCAATATCCTTATCACTGCTCTTCAAAGAGGTGAAAATAAAACATGATAAACAGAAATGACAGAATAGATTTTGTCTAAACAGCCAGAAAACAGTCAGATTCCAAGTATGGCCAGATTTAACTATTCCTTGTTCTATATATATACTATACTTCAGAAATTATACTTGTCTCAGTATTTTAATTGCACAAGAGACTATCACTTTACCTTTAGGTCTCTTTTAACAAAGCTCAGAAGTATTACAGCTTCTTATGTGCTAACCTAAACCACATGAATTTGGTTGGCTTTTAAATATGAATTGACTAGGTATCTGCTGAGGATTTTAGCACTTTGTATCTTTTCCAGACATGTATGTATCTAGTGTGTGTTACTGTAATTGATAACTCCGTATTTAGTCTTGTTTGTAGATGGTTGCACCAAGCAGGAATAACAGATCTAATGGTGTGCTGTGTTGTGAACAATTTTGATATGATCCTAGACATTCAGAGTAGAATTGATGATTACTATAAAAACTTTGAGAATCAATTACAGATGTCCAGCAATGAAAGGAGTTATACTAGATATACTTAATGACTGAGACTAATATACTGAGACTAATTTAGGCTTTTTACATGGGAGAAATGGATCTTGCTCTGTTACAAACAAAACAGCAATCCTAAGAGAAGCTAAACATGCAACCAGGCCAAACAAAAAGGTTAGTAAAGATTAAAGGAGATATTCCTTCACCTAAACTGGTGAAGTTTCCAGTAACAGGAAAAGTGGAAACATAACCCCCCTTTATAAATAGGGAAAAAAGGAAGACCCATGGAACTGCAGGCTAGTCAGTCTCACCTCAGTGCCCAGCAAGATCGTGGTGCAGATACTCCTGGAAACTGTGTTAAGACACATGGAAAATAAGGAGCTGATTGGTGGCAGCCAACATTGCTCCATTAAGAGCAAATCATGCCTGACAAATCTGGTAGCCTTCTACGATGGGGTTATAGCATTGGTGGATAAGGGAAGAGCGACTGACGTCACCTACTGGGACTTGTGCAAAGCATTTGATACTGCTTCACACAACATCCTTGTCTCTAAAATGGAGACATCAATTTGACAGAGCATTCAGTGGATGAGGAACAGGCTACAGTCACAATCAAAAAGTTGTGGTTAAGAGCTTGATATCTGTGTGGAGAACAGTGACAAGTGGTGTTCCTCAGGGGTTCATGCTGGAACCAGTGCTGTTCAACATCTTTGCTGGCAACATGGACACTGGGATTGATGCACCCTCAGCAAGTTTGCAGATGACACCAAGCTGTGTGGTGCAGCCAACACACTAGAGGGAAGTCCTCAGGGTCAAGGCAATCCCAAACATGGATACAGACTGGGCAATGAGTGAACTGAGAGCAGTCCTGAGAAGGACTTGGCAGTGTTGGTTGATGAGAAGCTCAACATGACCCCGGAGTGTGCACTCGCAGCCCACGAACCAACATGCTGGGCTGCAGCAAAAGGAGCATGACTAGCAGGTTGAGGGAGATGATTCTCCACCCCCTCCTCTCATGAGACCCCACCTGCAGTCCTGTGTTGAGCTCTGGGGCCCCTGACAAGAGGGCTTGAGCAGGTCCAGAAGAGACCACAAAGATGACCAGGGAGCTGGAGCACCTCTCTTAGAAGGACAGTCTGAAAGAGTTGCGTTGCTCAGAGTGGCGAAGAGAAGGCTCAGGAGACCTTATTGCAGTCTTCCAGTACCTAAAGGGTGTCTATAGAAAAGAAGGGGACGGGTTCTTTGTTAAGGAGTGAAGTGATATGACAATGGGCAATGGTTTGAAACTGAAAAAGGGTAGATTTAGATTAGATACTATGAAGAAGTTCTTTACATTGAGGGAACACGTTACCCAGAGAAGTTGTGGATGCTCCATCTCTGGAATTGTTCAAAGCCAGGTTGGATGGGGCTTTGAACAACCTGGTCTAGTGGAAGATGTCCTTGCCCATGGCAAGGGGGTTGAAACTAGATGATCTTTAAGGTCCCTTCCAACCCAAAGCAGTCGATTATTCTATCATCCTTTAAGAGTGGAAGGAAAATCAATTTTTAGATCAGTCCTATCTAAACATTTGGCTCATTTTCACTAAAAAAAAGGATCATACAACTGAAAAGATTTGCAGGCTAAGTTCTGCAGCTGTGAGTTTTATTTTAGTTAGGTTTAGTTTGATTTTTACTTTAAACACAACAATCATTCCACTAGTTTAGTTGTTTAGCATTCTTGTTCTTTAAAATATGCATGTCTGAGGTTTTGCAGGATTAATGACTGCTTTGTCGTGAAGCTCTTCTGCCACATGAGCTCACCAGGTGTGATGCCAGCTAGCTCACAGGTCTCCATATAAGACTGCAGAGGTTTGTCTCCCTGGTGACAACTAATGCTTAATTCAACTAGTTTACCACTCCATTTTAATATCAAATCATAACCTTTACTCCTAAATACTGAATTAATGTTCATTTTAATACTGTGAAGGAAAAGATATCATGTCTCTGTTGATTATGTCATTAGTAATTTTGTATCTGTGGCCAAAGAGTTTCCTAGCACAATAAATTCAATATTAACCGTAACAGAGAAGTAATTGGAAATTATCAGATCAGGCTGCTCAGTCTCCAGCCAAGAGCACCAGGGCTGGAGGTCTCCTGTTTAACAGTCCCCATGGGAAACAGCAAAAGCTGCTTGCAGGAAGGGTTTTCACTACCCCTTGGAAGCTTCTCAGCTCCTTTTGCTCATTAAGGGCCAGCACAGACAGAAATGAAGGCTGTAAATTCTAGCTTCATCTGCTCCTTCTCCTCTGTTCTCCCATGCCTCTGCCAGAGTCCCTTGTGTAAAAAACTGAAAGACCTCTGAGAAACCTCATAATTTACTTAATTCTAACATGCTGAATTTTGCTGGCTGTACTAAAATCTCTTCTACCTCTCTCCACCTTTTACTCCTTCAGTCATTTCACACCACTATCTCCTCCATGGCCAGAGAATGATTAAAATAAACATGCTTAATTTAAGTACAAATAAATATCTAATTAAATTTGTGTATTGGAAGGGTAATAAAATGACAGTATTCACACTGTTACCTGATTTTGCTTTGCCTACCTTTCCTCTCCTCTTTTGGTCATGACTTGGCTTTTTTGGATCTTTGTGCCAAAGGGACTCTTTTAAGTGCTACGGTTTAAGTACTGTGGTTGAGCATTACTAAAGTAACAGTAATAATCATAGTAGCAGATTTTGTTCCAGTGACTCCAAAGATTAATTTTTCGGTAGCTAATGACACTCAAGCTAGTTGGGAGTGAAGAGCAAACTCCAAAACAGCCTGTCAGGTCTCAGGCCAGGCTCAGCTGATGAGCTACTCCCTTTATATGTTACAGCTGGTAATGAATGACATAAATCAAGTGCTAAGGTAACCACTTAAACCTTAGTAAGCCCTAGACTTCCTCCAATGTAAATTGATGTAGTCTTTTAGTATGTAGGAAATGCTTCGTAATTTTTTTCTGTTCTGAACTATCTTTAAGTGCTGTCCTCAGGCCTACATAAATGCTCTAATTAGTCTCATCCCTCAGTCAATTTACATAATCCTTTTGAAAGAGAAATGGTTAAATGCTTCTCGGTTCCACCTTGACTTGAATTTAAATTTATTTTAAAAAATGATGATGATGATGAAGCAGCAGTTTGCATCTGGACATGTGCCAGCTTTCTAAAGGGCATCCCAGCTCTTTAGCTCTGTTTGTTCATTCATTTGCTTTAACACTAATGGCAAACTTTGGTGTGTACATTTTGGAATGTAACTGATAATGCTTAGCAGTTTCCTTTTTTCCCCCCAAATGTCCATACATTTCCATTACTCTCTGCAGAGCTCAAGTTAACTGGTTGGATATTTTCACTACACATTTCTTTAAAACTGGTGCTTGTTTTCTGATTAAGTCATGTAAGATAGTCTGGTGTAGGTGAAATTTCAGACTGAAACCAGCATGAAGGTTACATGTATGAATTGAACTGAAAACTATTCCAACTCCAGTTGCTGCATAACACCAGCAGCCTTTCAGCTTTGATGTCCTGATATTGCTCTGCTAGCTTAAATGCAAAGCATTGCTGGCCCTGAGCCAGAAAATTTTCGTAAGGACACTTAACAAGTGCCAAATTAGTGCAGAGTTGAATCTGCAGTAAACAGGCATTCTTAGAAGTTAAGTTGATCTTGAGATGCTTGCTGCAGGCTTTTGTTTTTAATGAGATGAAGACCATAATTACCAGGACTGGCTGTTATTCTGTGCATGGGGAAGGACAGAGGATATGAACAGGGCACTGTGAAATGCTGCTAAGAGATAGGAAGTGTGAAGACCAAAAGAGATGCTGGAATATGTACACTGGGAGCCTAAGGAGAAAAGAGGTGAGTAAATGAGATACAGGAGCACAAAGAAGACTGCAAAGTTATTAGAATCAAGACCAGGTAAAATGTTGCAAGAGACTAATCCTACCTAGGAGGATGGAAAGGCAGCTCTTATGTCTTGAAAAAACTGGGGATTAAAAGACTTGCTCTTCAGCAACAACAGGAAGTATCTCACACATATTTAAAGCTGTATTTTGTACTTTAAAAGTCAGTTCATTTTAGGAAGTATCAGGGTCAGAAAGAGTAGTTGCAAAGGTAAACTGAAACTGCACAAGTATAGCCTCTTTAAAAATCTTAGATTTCAAACCCAGTCTTTTTTGGGGGGTGCTGACTAGTTATCTTCACTTGGCTATGCTGGCAACATTATTTTTTTCAAATCAGCAACGATGAATGCCATTATAGGGACAAACAGCATGTAAGAGATCTCAGGAAAAAAAAAAAAGGTTTTTCTTATAATCTGTTTCTTTCATTTCACTTTCTTTCTGCAGTTTGTGACATGCTCTTACTCCTGTGAAAGTGGAAATATTACTACTAAATTCATGTTCTCCTATAGCAGACGCCTTCTGGCTGGTTAACCTGTTAAGAAAAACATGATGATACACCATCATGTTGCTAAATATTTCTTCCTACATTAGCTTTCCAAATGTAAAAATAGATAAAATTGTTCTAGCAACACAAGGACTACCACAGCTTAGTTTCCTACATAGTTTTGCTGTAAGTCTCTTGAACACCCTGCCACCAGCTATTTTCACCTCACAAGGCTGATGTAATTTTTTGAGTCTAGCTCCTATAAATGCTGTTATCTGGGGCAAACAGGGGGCTGGCAGGCTGTACAAACACTGACTCGCCAGGCAGCTGGTGCCTCATGACTGCTGGTCTTGCCAAACGGGAAGGGTCAGGATTGGGTTTCCCACAGTTTTTCCCGGCAGGGGACACAGTAGAATCTTTACATCCATTTTTGGAGGTTAAAAGAGCCATTAGCAACCTACTTGTTTTAATTTGTTCCCTACTCTCTCCTTTGATGGTGCTGATGCTGGATACTGTGGCAGTATTTTTTTGTCCAGCCATAAAATATGTGTTGATTGCATCTCATATACTTCCCCAGTAGCTTTCTGTATGAAACTGACACCTTGGAAAAACTGCAACTATGACAACTCAAAACACTTCCTTTCACCCTCCCTCTGGTTTTGGTAGTACCTGGTGTTCAATACTGCCATTTCCTTAATGCTTTTATATTAAGGATACATGCTAGTTTAAGTATACATATAGATGTTTTAAAATAACAGCAAATTAGATGCATTATTTCCTTCTTATCCTGCACAAAGAAGTTACAATATGAGCTTTCAGGGGGAGGAAAAAAAAAAAAAAAGGCTTTTCAACATTACAGAAACAACAGAGAGGCAGGACTGGCAGAAACCACCTATGTCCTTAAGGGCAGTTTTCCATTATTAAAGCTTCACATGCTATGGAAGGTTGGTGCAGAAGGCTTGACAGTTTCATGCTTAGTTTGCTTTGGACTGATCTAAGAATTCCAATTTTCTCATATTTGAAAATCCACTCTCAGATCTCAGAATGACTTTGAGACAATATCGGACTCCCCTGGGGAGGCTTCCTGAAAGTGCTGAGCTGGCTTCCCTGTTCTCCATTTACTGTTCCAACAACTGCTGATTAGAAAAGGACTTATGTGCCAGATTGCAGTCACTGTCTGTAAACATTTACTCACACAAACGCACCTTATGGAAAGAGAATATTCAGGCTACTTGCAGCATTATGCATTCAGAATTTCAGTGCAAACTTTTTATTCTCAGGCACTGTCAGGCAGACTTACTAGGGCAATGGAGGGGGCTAAGAGAATAGTGCCCCTCCTAATACTGCTGTTTGCAATGGTAGCAGCATGGTACCATCCATAATGCAGCTACTCAGCCCTGCAGTATCACACAGATACTTCCCCCTTCTGTTTTTAGTTAATTCTGATAGCTCTTAGATGCTACTCAGGCTCTGCCTTCCTATCACTGTAGTCACCCATACTTTAGTTGCCATTGCCAAAATATTTTCTAAGCAGCATAAACACATGCTAATAAGAACAGAAAGCCAAGGAGCACTGGAGAAAGTCATTGCCTGGCAAACTACCTTCTGCAATGGCTAAATGCAACCAAAGCTGGCCCCAAGCCATTTGCTTCCTCTTGAAGTATGAAAACAAACAAACACTGCAAAACCTCAGGCTCTCCCTTTAATATTTTTCTCTTTTGGAGCAACAGTCCCAGTAAAAGGATGGGAATTCCTACACTGCTCACATACACATGTGAAGGCTGGTTTTACCTCCTCTCTCATTTAGTTCTTCCCCTGTCTCTCATACTGCTCGTGAGATCTCCAGGGTTCATGCTGCATCTGTCTTGTATATACACACAGAGTCCTTGTCTAATAACAAAGGTGACTTATTATGTAGTCATATTTCAGGCAGCATTGTACTCCAATTATTAGTAAAACCTAGTATTTTATTTGGTGTATGGTTAAACAATCGTACTTTGAAATTAACTATAGGGCTATGTAAACTAATAATTTCATAGATTTCCTAAGAATGAAGCCTAGAGACTTAATCAAAAAGGCCAACACCAGAGAAATTACTTTTTACATTTTGATTAAACCTATTTGAACCTAGACAAGGAAAATGAAATATATATTGAGGGAAGAATCCAATAGAATAACATTGATTTTGCATCATATATTAAAATTTAAAAATAGAAAACGTGAAAAAACAAAAAATTCACTTAAACTGGCTGAAGAGGAATAATCCTGACATCTCCAAAGGATTCCCCTTCAAAAAAGAAGAAAAAAAAAAAGAGATGGGAAAACATGCAAAGTAATTATAAACAAAGCATTATTGTGTGAGAACACATTTTAGTATTGAAAACATGATACCTTACATTTATAATATAACATTATAATACATAATAGAATAATATAATAGTACAGAATAAAATTAATGTGTATTTTTATAGTTATTAAATTCTAGAATCCTGTTATTAAATATTTCCCTGACCCTCTGAGGAAGTACGCAAACATGTAAACTAAATTTTTTTGGAAGCATCCTCCTGGATATCTAAGTTTGCAAACAGGGAAGTGCCTATAATCATATGTGAATGTTCTAAAAGGCAGAGAGAGCCTAACTGTCTATGAATATACAGAATTATCACTAATGCTTATTGTTCTGACATTCCTATCACCTAGGCTGAAAGAATATTAAAATTGTGCAGTTATGTTCAGAATTTCAGAAGCACCAGAATCAAACCTTAATTTTAAACCTACAGCTGCTTCAGAAGCTCATCTATTAAGCCAAAATCTTTACATACAATAAGTAGGGTTAGGTATAGAGGGTCACCCCCACACCTGTCACTTATAATCACCATAGTGTCTTTGCTGTTCACATCAACTGCAACATGCAATGTCAGCATCCTGCAACTAAGGGTAATAAACAGCAAAGAAGTATCATCACGTACCAAAAGAGGCAAAGGGTAACAAACTACAATAGGTAAAAAACTTGTTTTGTGTAATAAACTTTCATATCTAATTTTTACTGTCCTTGAAGTTATACCTGCTACAAAATTGACTGCCAAGATCCTCACTGTTGAAAAGCGTAAGACCTGCTGCTGCTGAGACTTTTTCTTCTCATCTGTTTTTAGGCTTTGCTTTAGGACATATTCTCTCCCTCCTCTTACAGGCCTTTTCATTCTGATTTGCAAACACTGGTGTCTTCATGCTGCTTTTTCTCCCCTTCCCAAGATTTTGCTCTCAAACATCCAGTGAGTAACAGTGAGCAAAAGGGATTGGTCAAGTGCCTCATGGCTCTACTTGTCTATGTTGTCACTTTACCAGAATGAAAGGCTCAAGTGCACAACACTGTGAACTGTGCATACACTGAGAGCTGTACGGCTTTTAGCCTTTGGGAAGGACACTGAGTCCTTCCTGTGACTACTATATCTTCCTGTGAGCTGCCTGGACACCCACCAATAAACAGCATAGGACCCTAGCTTCTGCTTTTGGTAGATAGTTGCTTTTGCAACATTTATTTTCCTGTGTGGATCTGAAAATGTCTTTCCTTCCACCACGATTCCTTTTCCAGTGACTGGACAAGAGCTACCCATAGTTTCAGCCAAATTCCTTCCCTTCTGTCCACAGCGAGACTATGAATGAATACACTTGCAAAAGCCGAAGGTTTTCTGGCTGCATGCTAAAATTGCTTCTTGTCTCTTTGCAGTCACTGAACACAGCTTGCAGGTTGTATCCTTTGAATGTATATAGAGATAGTAACAGTGCCTCATCGTTGATATTGAGAAGCTCAGAGAGAAACTTTACCATGAAATTTCTGCTTTTAAGTAGTGTCATATAAACTTGTGTTAAAATGATCCAGTTATGAGTGAAGTCAAATATTCTTACCACGGTACAGAATACGAGGATCCAAATTTGTTTGATCTTCTGTTGGCTCAGTGTGTGGTCCTGGAAAAAATCCTTACAGTTCCTCATGCTTCTATTCTCCTGTCATCAAAAAACTGTTTGTTTTCCTTTCTATTTGAATAGACACTGAATTTGGCACTGAGCAACTTGCACAATCTAGATCTTACTGTTCCCCCTACATCTTGCCAAAAATAAAGATAAAACATGCTACGGTTACTTGAAATAACTTCTAATTTATGATACATCCACTTAATCACGGTCATTTTAAAATGTGTTCTTTTAAAACTCTATATGAAATTCTGTAGAAAGGATGTCTAAATTCAGAAATTATACCCTTGTTTTTCTTAACAGTGGTGGAAAGTAAGAGTGCATTCTTATCACACATATTGTGTTTAATATCTTGTGAAAAATTGCCCAAGTTCTTAAGTGCAACAGTATTTCTGTGATTCACAAAGATTAAGAAAATACCTCACCCATCATAAGAGTGCCAGTTACTTAATGCACAAAAGTACCAATAAATGTAAGACCCGAAACAAGAATCAGTGATGAGAAAGAATGCTGGAATAACTCAAAAACTGGAGTACTGCAGTGCACAGATGCAGGCTCTGCAGGAAGGACAGGCTGTAAAGGTGAGGAGTGGACATAATATTTTATGTGAGAAGGCAATGGGGATGCATCAATCTCTGCCTTGGGATTGATGATGAGGTGGCTGGGAGCTGATGGGGAAGGGTTAGTGGGCAGGCCCTAATGTCAGGAAACATGTTTATGAAGGGTTAGGGAAGTTGACCCTGATGAGGGAATGTGGAAAGTAAAAGAAAGCTTATACAGGTACATAGGCAGAAAGACAAGAGAAAATGTTATCTTTGGTGGAGGAGGTGATCAAGTTAGAGATCAACACAACTGGAAGAGTGTTGCAAGCAAGGGGGGGCGGGGGGGGGATATGTCTTCCTTCCTCTCTGCTCAGCCCTGGTGAGAGACATCTGCAGTACTGTGTGCACTCCTTTGGACTTTCCAGTGCAACACAGACATGGACATACTGGAGCAAATCCAGCAGTGGGCCACAAAGATCACTAAAAGACTGAAGCATCTCTCATACAAGGAAAGGCTGAGAAAGCTGGGAGATTTTAACCTGGAGAAGGCTCAAAGAGATCTTATCATTGAATGCAAGTATCTGACGGGTGGAGTAAAGAAGATGGACCCAGACTCTCTCAGTGGTTCCCAGAGACAGGAGAAGCAACAATGGGCACACATCAAAATACACAAAATCGCATTTAAAAATAAGAAGAAACTGTTTTTACTGAGAGCATGGTTGAACACTGGAACAGGTTGTTCAGAGAAGCTGTAAATCTCCATCCCTGAAAATACATGACTGGACACGTTTGTGTGTCCAGCTGGGTGTGATGAGCTAAGGGTGATGAGCTAAGGTGATAAGCCAAAGTTATGGAGCAGGCTGCTGGCAGCACCCGTGCTTGCCCTGAATATCATTCACTTGTAAATATTACTTCTGTTCTTTCTGCCTCCTCCTGCTTTAAACAAGCAGCCAAAGTCCATCAGTCAACTTCCTGACAGCCAGTTTGGGCAGCCAGAGCCCACCTTGCTTGACCACTTCTGCTGGGACAGACAGGTCTGCTTTCATTTCACAGCCCTGCACCCCACAGCAATGGGCACAGCCAGCATCTTCACATGCTCCCCACCTCCACAAACAAACCCATGCCTGGCTTGCTGGGGTGCAACTCAGAGCTAGCAAGGAGCAACATGGGCTCCCACAAACACAGATGCGCTCAAAGCCACCCCCGTGTCAGGCTAGCTGTTGTAACATTGTTGTAATGTTACAAAACATTGTAATGTTGTTAAGTATTTGCAAGGCAGCTTACAAACCCGCGGTCTAGACGCAACGCAGTTGGGCAAGCTCTGAGGATCAGCCTCCAGGAGAAGTATTGTAAGACAGTGAAAATACGCTAAGGAATGCCACAGGGCTGCAGTCAAGTAAATGGGGCTCTGCCTGTGTGGAAGACGCCATGCATTTTTAAGTCTTTTTACATGCTTGTAATTTTGGATGCTACCAAAAAGTAAATCTCAAAATAGCAACAGATTTTAAGCTTTTGCATGTAACAGGCTTTGAGTTTGACAGATTTTATTGTACAAATTAGGAAAGAAATGAAAATACACACAAGAAATTTGAATAAATGTTTTCTCTAGGCTTACTGCAACAGGGTGAAAAAGTGTCATGCAAACCCGTACATATTTATTCAAAAAGAAGGCCACAATGCCCTTGATTGCATAGTACAACTCCCACTGCAAATTTTTTTTTTTATAATATTGTATGTTTGTCTAACTCGATATACAAAATGTTATATCACAAACAAAGGCTGTTGTTTATAAATGTCAAGCGTGCCAAAACATCCTAGACTGGTCTGCTCTAGCCCTGCCCAGTGATGAAGTATTCCCATTTAACTTCACCAAAGAAGTCAAATCTACGTAAACAAGTGGATGATTTAGTTTATACTTTTATGCTGAATTTAAATTAAGATCTACTAGGCATATGTTTTTCAGGGTGGATATTGTATTAGAGAAGCTATCAGATTTTTAAAATTCATCTGCAAAACTACCCATTCATGGAGGAGGTAGTACAGTTCTCACAAAAAGTACTGTGTGTTGAGTTCTCAAAAAACACTCATTTACTACTTCAGTCATCTGAATTTTTTCCTAGAAATGCCAGTGCTCACTTGCTCTTCACAGCAGTTACAAAGTCCAGCCACAACACGGTGAAGATGGGATTGCATTAACTCTGCAGGACACCAGAGTGCAGAAAGTGACAATAAATTATTTCATCCTTTGTCACTACTCTGGAATGAATTAATGTAATCAGAACAGAACAAGGGGATAATTCCATCCAACCGCAGACTTTGCTGCCATGGACTTTGAGCATAAGAGAGAAATTTTAAAGCCTCATGTGCGGCCCACAGCCGAACACCTTCTTCAGTGTCTGTACAAAAGCCAGTGCGTAGACTCAGGAACCTATGGCACTGCCACACCTACAAAGGTCATCACTCTCACACCATTCCCTGGCATTAGAAAGTTGGAGCAAAATGGTTTCTAAAGAAATTGCTTAAATGTCTGTCCAAACTCTGGTTAAACAATTATAAACCCTGAAATCAGTTATCGGAGCAATGTCTTCCAGGATTAGAGATAGAGACTAGGAAAAGTCGATTCTGAGTGGCTAGTATAATCTCAGATTTTGCATGGTAACCAAACAACTCTATATTTAAGATTCAATGTGGCTTAACATATGCCTATCCAGTGTTTTTACATTTATTACATCAGATACTGAAGAATGATGACTTTCTTTTATACTGGATTTTTGCTCATTATATAGGTAAAGCTAGGAATATATGTCAATATAATTTTAAATACCATAATGGATATTTCTGTGTACGACACTGGTTTATTACAAACAAGTGTAACCAAATTATAAGAGACTTTTAGTATAAATTAACATATCAGCTTCCAAGTTAACTATGGATATGTCTACTAGAGCATTATAGTTCTTAACAACAGTGCGTTGTGAAGGCAAATATACCCACTTACTGTGCTTTAATTCTCTTCATGGTGCAATCTTACTGCACACAAACTTCATATGCCTTTTCAAGACACCTTTCCAATGAAACCAAACTGGAAGATGCACTCCATAAGTGCACAAAATATGTTTTAGCTGCTAATGGGCTGCAAGAGCCTCAACTCAGTGAGTGGGCTGTACCCCGTTAAGACCTTCAGTAAACAGCAAGTGCAAAGGTAGCAGCAGAAAGCTGTCAGTATGCAGTTTATGCCACACCTTGGAGTGCTTTTTATGCACGTAAAGGGCCAGGTATCACCTGTTTCACAGTGGCTCTTTACAGTCAGCCTTTACAGTCAGTTCTTGACATCTTGTTCCTTCCTCATCCCTGCAAATGGTGGTATTTTCCATGTCTTCTTTATCTCGGAATTGTCAACAGGGTGCCACATGGGAAACTATGGGGAATACAGGAAAGTACACTATTTATAGTGGTCAGAGAGCTTGCGGTACCAGGAGGATACCAAACTGATGGCTTGCCAGTGATTGTCCCATCAACCTCTGGTGAGCGGACCAGACAGGGTAAAATATTATTTAAAAAGATGAAAGAATATCTATGTGTAAAAGTTACAAACTTGTCTTCATGAGAACCCAGGACTTTCAGAGCAGCATGGCAGTACTACCCACATAAGAGAGGGCCTAAGCAACGAAGAGACAGGTGCACTACTGAGCTTCCTGCACAAGGCATTGTGGCCATCTGTTCCCACCCCCAAGGTCAACCATGCAGACTGCACTGGTAGCTAAGTCAGGCTTAACAAAGGACTCTCAGTTTCTCAACTATCTGGTACAGATTTATAGAGGAACTCTCGCACTGAATGAATGGAAAGGACACGTGAACAGCAGGTTGAGGGAGGTGATTCTCCCTTTTTACTCTGCTCTGGTGAGAACCCACCTGGAGTGACACACCCAGCTCTGGAGTCCTCAGCACAGTAAAAACACAGACCTACTGAAGCGGGTCCAAAGAAGGGCCACAAAGATGATGAGGGTTGGAACACCTCTCCTATGAAGAAAGGCTGAGAGTTGGGGTTGTTCAGCTTGGAGAAGGTTCCAGAGAGAAGTTATTGTAGCCTTTCAATACTTAAAAGTGAGTTTATAAGAAAGATGGGAAGAGATTTCTTAGCAGGTGCTGTTGCAACAGGACAAGAGGTGATGGTTTTAAACTAAAGGAGGGTAGATTCAGACTGGATATAAATAAGAAATCTTTTATGACGAGGGTGGCAAAGCACTGGAACAGGTTACCCAGAGAGGTGGCAGATGACCCATCCCTGGAAACATTCAAGGGCAGGTTAGACAGGTTCCTGAGCAACCTGACCTTGTTGATATCCCTGCTCATTGCAGGGGGGTTGGACTAGATGACATTTAAAGGTCACTTCCAACCCAAACTATTCTATGATTCTATGACCTTGTATTTATAGGTAGAGATGCTGGCGTAGACTAAAACATTTTGCAAATATACTGACTCAAGGGAAGAATACAGATACTTATACATATACATTTTAAATTTCTGCCAAGGCCTGATTTAGGTTTGCTTTTTTCCCACACAGACATAAAATCCCATGATGAGAACACAAACCAACAGCCCAGTGTTTTTATCCTTCAACTTTATGACATTTGTATCTTACCCTATTCATTCTGCCAAACAAATAAGCATGGCAGTGACAACCGACACTACAGAAAAGACAGTGCAGTATCAAGAAGTAAAAAAAAATTAAGATCAACACTTTCTCTAGCAATGTCACTAAAGCTTTACCATGGAATCGAGTCACATTGCTCTGGCAATAATTTTCTGGTAAAACTACCTGGTGTCCAACACCCTTATCCTCTACATCGTTCATGTGAAATATAAAATGATAAGAAAATACAAATTCTCAAACCTTTCAACATGTTACTAGCTAACTATAACTACCCACATTTGCTGGACAGAATAAAAGATGTGTATCAAAATACCTTTTACCTTTAAATGGACTGCTTAAATACATTGCTATGTATTATTATTACAATAGATTGTTTACAGTTGTACCTTATCTTAGTGCTTCTGATTGACAAGGCTACTATTGCAAATAAGTGTGATCTATTAAAACAACACACAGACATCACTGAGGTTGAAGACTGCAGTAGAGCAGTTACTAGTTTAGCTTCTCAGGAAGATCAGGTTTCACAGTAGGAAGTAGTAAGACTTCAGCTGTAGAAGTGCAGTTTTATTAATTCAAGATTGCTCTGTCATAGACTTAGAGCTCTATCAGTTAAGGCTTTATTTTTATATACTTACAGATTTTCCAGGGTTTTTTGGTAAATGGTTATTATGGCTGTGATGGTTATATGGAGCCCTGAAAATCACAGTGAACTATAACCAATGTTTTGCAAACACTTCTGTGGTATGTAAGAGCAATTTAAGGCAATCTGCTCCTGCAGGGACAGGTGTAGTAGAATGCTTGTAGGGTATGTGAGGCTAATGTCAGGTACGTAGAGCGACAGGTATGCGAAAGGTGTTGAAACTGTTAAACCATGTGCTGGTAACAGAACATGTGAGGATACAGACCAGCACACAGGATGCAGTCATGAGGAAATTAGGTGGTTTACATACATTACAGGCAAGCATTACTAGCTATAACAACAGCAGCTGTGTAAAGAGCTGTGGAGACACTTCGCAGGTTAGTAAAGAGCTGCAGATGAGGGTATACTGGCACTACAGAGACACTGTCATGGCCATTGGAGCTCCAGGCATACATCCAGAAAGCCACCTGCACCGCCACGTCACTCGTCCCCCAGAAACACATCTAGAATGAACAGACATCAAATGCCACAAGAGAGCAGCCGCTTTTCACAGCTGCGTGTCAGCACCGCACCTCGGCCCCGCTACCCGCACAGGGTCGGGGGGACTGAGGCCCATTGGCACGGCACAGCCAAGGGGACCCAAGCAAGCCACCAGGCGCCCCAGTGCCTTGGCTCGGCCACAGTGTGGCTTTGTGCCTCCTCACCGGAATATCGCAGGCGGACAGGGCCATCGCGGAGCCACACGGCTGCGTGCCCGGGTGCAGCCGCTCCTCCCGCCTTAAAATGGCGGCAGCCGGGTAGCTCCCCCATCGCCGGGGGCTCCTCGCTGCCATTTTCCGAGGGAAGGAGGCGTGGGTCGCCTGTGACAGGCGGCGGTGGGTGGAGGAGAAAAGCCGCCGCTGGGCCCCACTTCCCGCCCGTCCCGCCTAGCGGCAGTCCCCTTGCCCGCGGGCAGGCGCTCTGAAACCCCTCCAGCAGCAACCGCGCCGCAGCCCGGCCAGCTGCTCCCCGCCCGCCGGAAGTGGCGTCAAGCGGCCGCAGGCCCGGCCCAGGCAGCACCCGCACGGCCACGCCCCTCGCGGCGGGCCCCGCGCCGCCACCCGCCGCCGGTAGCCCCATCGGGCCTCCGCTGCCACTGCTTCCGCGCTTCCGTCCGCGGCGGCACCCCTCGTGCGGCGTGAGAGCAGCGCGGGAACCGGTCTGTGCTGGGGGAGCCGCCCCCGGCCGTCCGGCGCCGTCCGTTAGGGCAGGCCCCGCCTTTTCCGGGACTCTCTGGCTGGGCCACCGCCTCCTCCTCCCTCGCTCGCTCTCCCTTTTGTGAGTTATAGCAACCGTTGCCTTGTGAATCAAGCGCCATAGTCACCGTAGTCCTGGCGACTGTTACCCATCAACAACAACCGCACCTCTCCTGCTCCTCCTCCTCCTCCTGCTGCTGCTCCTCACCCCCTTCCTCATCGTCACCCACAACAACAACAACAACAACAGCCACCTCCAGCAGCAACGACAGCGGGAACACCACCACAGCCCGCCTCAGCCCAGGTGAATACGCTTGTCGGGCGCACGCTGGCCCTCCCTCCGCTCTCCCTCCCCCAGCCGCTGCCTCCCCAGTTTTCGCAGCATCCGGGCCGGGGTGCTCCCTTGGGCAGCGCCGTTGGCCTCGGCGCAGCGAGGGGTACGTGGGTCGCCCTCACGGCTCCCCCGCTTTTCCCTGCCGCCACCCCTCTCCGTCCCTCTTCTGTGTGCCTTCCCCCCCCCCCACTCCCCGCCCCGCTGTCCCTGGGTGTACTTTGCGGTTGGGTGGGGAGTGCGTTCTTGAGAGGGGCGCTTGGGATGGGGGTGTCTGTTGGGCGGGGAGGGGAGCTGGCCGCTGTGCGAAGCGAGGAGGAAGAGTGGCTTGGCGGTGATGGGGACGGAGGCACGCTTCTGGGACCTCCAGGACAATTGCATGGATGCGGTGGGTATGCATCTTACTTGGTCTCTCGTTTGCATGGATGGGGGAACGTAGAAATTGGGGAACGAGGCTCCGGCCACAGTCTACGGTTACTTACTTGAAACCCGAAAAAACCCGTGGGGTGGGAGGAAAGATGTAGCCAGACGCGGATCCTGTAGCACACCAAGAGGCAGGGGGTGTTTTTTGCTTTTTTACTTACAGGGGCCTTGTTCTGATTTGACGCGACTAATTGTTGCAGATTTTTGTAAACTTGCCGTGTCTTATAATGATACTCTTGTGCTATCGATCGTATCAATCACTTTTTTGTGCTTTATTTAGCCATATATTTTTTTCTTTTATTCATAATTAATGTTGCTGCTTATTTTAGTGCAAGCTGTATTTTCTTTGTATTGTGAAGCGTTTTTCTGCTTATTCAGTACCACCCCCACCCCCCATACACACACACAGAGCAGGAAGGGTTTTTTCCTTTCTGCACTCCTTCTGCAGGGGATTATTTTTTAAATGATGCTTCATACTGCCAGTGCATGTGCATATCTGGTTTATGCACAGTGAATTATGTTCACGTGTAGAGAATTTATTTCGTTTTCCTTAAACTCTCCACAATAAAGGAAATTCAGGATATTGACTGTGAGTTTGTGTGCTGAGCAACACAAAGAAGGGAGAAAACAAGAAACAGTATTAAAAAAAGTCTTTGTGATTTCATAATTGCCACTGTATTTCATGAGTACCTTTGGGAAAGAGGGAAGAGGCAACTTTTTACTTCTCAAGGAGCAGTAGTAGAAATTGTTATTAATGTGAATGGTTTACGTTTGGTTTTTTGTTTTTAATCCAGAATGCTTGTTTTCTTCATCCTTTTTGTGTCTGCTTATTAAGATATCAAGATCTTCCTCATCAGTGATATCAAATTATACTTTATATACTTTTTAAATTCTGTGAGATGCAGTGAATTTTTGGCATCTATTATGGCAATGAAATTCTCTTATAAAATCTCCATATCCATGTTGCACTCTCCTCTTAGACTTGTAAAATCATGTGTGGCTAGCTGAATGATAGCTTGTTTATTTCCTTATTGCTTTATTTAGTAAAATAGGAAAAAAGATGTTCTTGGTTTTAATGTAAACCCTACATTATAATTGTATATACACTTTTTCTGGGTTTATATCTGTAGAAGCGGGTATAAAATGCAGGGTTCCTCGCTGCAATTTCAGCAATAATGTATTTGTCTCACATCTGAACTACAAATGATTGTGACATGGGCAATTTTTCAAAGCAGCTATCAAACAAAAACCATGCTAAGCTGTTAGTGCACTGTTGATATGAATATTTCTTAGGCTAAGGCATATTGGATCTGTCTTGTCTTTTTTTTTTTTTTTTTAAATATATATTTCATGGGCCAGTAAGAACTTTGAAAATTTATTGTTTCAGTAATGACCAAAGGTTTCTACATCATCATCTTTTTGTGATTTCACTCAAAGATGAAACCACTGAGTACTGATTTTTCTAGGTCTTGCTGTTAAATAAGCTCTGAAGAGAGTAAGAATTTTCAGTGGGACTTACAGTACTGCATCAGTTATATAGCACAGTTGAATCATAATGTATTTGTTATTTTATTGGGTAAATTATATGATTCATTGGTTGTAAAATCTTTCCTGGCCTTCTACTGTTGTTGAAAAGAGAGGATACTCATTCTGCTCCATGCCTATCTTGAGTAGCCCTCTTACAGCAGGACGGAGTACTACTTGGGATGGAATCCTTCCTAGGCGTTGAATCTCTTTGCAGAACATGTATCCAGACCTGGTAACGATGGAAAGTGCATGTGTAGGCTATTAGACAAACTTTGTGTTTTTAACTTTGTGAGGAGACATGCATGTTTCTTAATAAATCAGATTAAAAGTATATGATTTTTGTCTAAAAAAAAAAAGACTTTTTTAGTACTATTTAGACATATGTTCCTTAGAAAATGACTGCAATTTGGAAAATAATTATGCAACTGTAATCACCAGCTTTAATGTTATGGACTTTACTGAGAAAAGTATTGACTTTTTGTTCTCTCTAAAATATAGTAATGATCATGAGATCTGCATTATGCATTCTGATTTCCTAATGCTATCAGTTATCAAATAGCTGATGCCTGTGATGGGAACCAGTATTTGAAAATGAGGTGGCTTCTGATTTATTTCCCCCCCCCCCATTGGTTTTCATGGCTTAGACTTTGTAACTGTCTAATTGTGTTTTAACGTATCCTCATGAGCCAAAATGGATCATATGCTCTATTCTGTTATTACTGAGCTAACCCTACATTGTGCTACTCTGGAGAAACCTTTTCAGTAATGTAATGTTGATAAATGAAATGGAAATCAAAGATACAATGCTGTTGAAGAGTTTAAAGTCAGAGTGCTTTATTTGATAATTAGGTTTGGCTTTGTTAGCACTATCCTGTTTCTTGTTCCCACTTGATAGGGTAGTTTGCTAATCACAAAATTGTCTAAAGAATAAATTCTGTAATTTTTTTTTTTTTTCATTTACTAAACTTTACATTGAGAAGGAAGGCTGTTAGTATTTTCCTCTCTTCTTGCTTGCAATGTAAGCAAGTATCTAAAATGCAATAATCTTTTATCATTGCAGTTCTAGCTAGTGTTTCTATCTTCACTTTGTCCTCTTATGAGGTTTCTTTCCCTCTTAAGGTATTCTGAATTAGTTGTATTTTTACCTGCAGTAAAATGAATAGGTTTTTAACAATATAAGTTTTATGACTCTTGAAGTCCTTTTTAAAAATTATTTTCAGCTGAAACAACATGTTATAAGTGCATCACAAATACAGAATAAAAAAGAAGCTTTCAGTGGTACTGAAGTGTCCTTGTAGTTGGAGTTCCATTTCAAAATCAAGCTCTTTGTTGAATGAATATTACAATACCAAAACAGTATGGTTTTGAATTATGAATGAAACTACTTATTTTATTACTAATAATGACAGCTGAAAAATTAATGAGGCTTTTAAAATGAATAGGCTAATGCTTAAATCATGTTTTTCTGTTCACCACAAGTTTATTTACGTATTTCTGGTAACGTTCATTGTCAATTGCAACAGGACTTGTCTTTTCTCACAATCTGCCAGTATTCTGGAAATTTAAGGAGCTGTGCATATACTGTTTGCCTAAATCTAGTTTGTTAGGGACAGATGGCTGATTTAAACAGGTGTCACTTCCAGTTCTTGTGTGTTGTATTGAGACTTCCAGAGGTTTACAAAAGAGCTGCTTAAAGCAGGTGGTGATCTCTGCTTTTGTGATTAGGAAAATGTACTTTTGTAGGAAATTATTTTCCCGGTGAGTAGGAGTGTTACAGTAGTTAACATGTCATATCAGAGTCTGAGGTGTTCCATATAGTATAATCATGTTCTTTTTTAAATTCTGTTCTCATTGGACTTTTAAAGAAATGTGACTATTTGGGTGTAAAACTTAGCAGTTTGCAACTGTGTGATATAGTCCTAATAACTTGCTTGCTTTCAAAACTAGGAGCAGATATATTGCTTGATGTAACAATTTTTTTACTGAATTACCTTTTTTTCTTAAATAATGTTTGACTTTAATTTTAATAAAAATGACCTGTTAAGAACATAGGGTAAATTTCAAACTTCTTTTTTTTTTCCCCACATTAGGACACCTGCAGTTTTCCTTTTTTAAAATTATTTTGTTCTTTAATAGTTATAATTTCCCCAGTTATAAAACATTTTAATAGAGACAATGAAATTTGATTTCTAATAATTCTTAGGCATTTCTTGTTTCTAAGATTTTCTTTTTTTTTTTTTTTCTTTTCTTCTTGTTTTCTATAATAATGACCGGTGTTTATTCATAGTTGTTTTCTTTCTAAAAGATGCACCAGAGGGTGCTATACTATTTGAAATACAAAAAGGAAAGAAAATGCTAAAAAATCTTTCTTTCAAATACACTGATAACATAGATGTGATTTGAGTATATCTTGTTTATTTCTACTTTTTTTCTGTTCATTGCAATATATCAAGCTTCCTATTTTGGCAGTATTGTGCTAAAAAGCATGGGAGAAATTGGCTGTTCATAGGTGAGTATGTCTGTATGTGTAGGTACATATATAAATACACACACTTAAAACACAATCAATCTCTGTGAAAGAGAACAACTATTTGTATGTAAATTATGGCTATATAGCATATAGCTGAAATAGTGTATGCTTACTGAAGTAAATTATTGCTCATCTGAAAAGTTAGATGAACTTGAGAAACAAATGCCTTTTGGAGTGACTTTTATTATATGTTATATTTTTTTCATTTATAATCTGTATTCATATTTTATGTAACTTGAACATTTATAGCTGAATTACTTTTAAAAAATGATTGCTGCTTATAGTTGTTTTGTTTTGTTTTTTCTTTGTTGCTGGAATTCTTCCTGGGTGAAACTGAGGTTGAAGTTTACTTGTTTACTTCCAAATTGCAAAATACACATGAGCTCTAGTTGATTAGGATAGGTTTCTCAATTGATCATCAGTTATGGGAAAGGAAAAAAACCAACAACCCCACTAAAAACCTCAACCCCCCCCAAAACAAAACAAAATAAAAACCAGCAATAAAAACCATATCCTCTACATATTTGAGTACCACTGTGTTAACATTGCAAAAATTTCTCTGTGTATATGAACCTAACAGATTAGAATTTCACTTTTGTAACTTCCATAGCTTAATAATATCTACTGTTTTTCCATACACCATACGATTAATAAGTTTATGTTTCTTCTGTGCATATGGATGATGGTGTCTAGTGCAGTACAATTTTATGTTGCAAGCATGTGTAAAGGTGCAGGTTGTTTTTCGTGTTCCACCATGGTAAATTGCTTGTCTTTGGTTTCCTAGCTCCAGATATAGTGGCCCAAAATCAAAAGGCAGTGGATGGACTATACTGTCGGTTGTATGAGAAAAAAAAAGTAATAAAAAAAATAAAATCCTGTGTTACAATTTTAATACATTTTAATGAGGCTTGGAAGTTTAAATTTTGGCAGTTCAGACTTCCTCTGTAAATTTGTAACTTCTGACCTGTCTTGTTTAAATTCTTCAGTGGCATTTGTAACAACGCTGTGGGAACACCAAAGATTGTATATTAATTGCTAAATTTGAGTGATTTTTATTCATTCAGTGATAAGAGGAAAAAAATACCTAGCATGATTTTTAAAGGTCATTTCATCCACCCATGGGCCCACTACACTGAGTATGTATCAACTTCTTAGACTTTCTTGGAGGAAAGAGTTTCTTTAGTTCTTTCATTTTCATCATATTGAAATCTTATCTCAGGTAGGTTTATAAGGTCTTTGAGGCATGAACCATGTATTTAGATTTTGTTCAGGCTTTGGATGCTACCACTACAACTAATGACTCAAAGCCTCATTTATTGTGGATTTGCCAAGTAAATGGCTTCTCTCTTCTGTTTTATTACCTTGTGATAATTAATCTGTGTTTTCTCTTATATACTACCTCAGGGATGTTTTCTGAACACTTAAACTTACTGTAGTTAAATCATACAACATTGCAAAGTAGAAAGAGAAATGGGCAAATCTGTTAAAAGCTGCAGTATATCACTTTTCAGGTGTCATTGAATCACTTTAGTCTGCTTCAGTCAAGGTGTTGTGTTTTCTTGTTTGATTACCTTTTTCTGTGTTGCTTACCTATACTTCCCTTATGAAGAACTGAAGAAACGTAATGGCATTCTGAGCTGGAAGTACATACAATACAGTTGTTAAGGTTATATATAGCTATGTATTATGCCTGTGTGGAGCTAAAATTCAGAAATACATATTTAGCTCCAATAAGCTAGTTCATGTCTGCTGAGTTTTCAGGTGATGCATTTTACATTGTTTCCAGAGTAACTTTGGTCTGATTTTCTCCTTCTCCTGCCCCACACCACCTCCACCCTCAATGTACCAAAATCCAAGAGGGGAAAGGGGGCACTGTTTGGTTACTTAGCTCCCTTAATCTGACAATGGTATTGGATATTTGTAGGCTATCTAAAAGGTTGCTTGCTAGTGTATTAGATGACCAGGATTGCCAATTTGAGCTAGTGTCTTTCAGTGTGATCTGTTGAAGATTATATACAAAGCATTTGCAAAGACTCCTATTGGTCTCTCTAGCCTAATCGGTACAAAATGAGATTCTATCACCTTTTCTTCTTTCCTATCTCTCGGTAGCATTCTGCACAGTGAACAGTCTTACATGAGTTGAACTACAAAAAGTAACTAGTATTTATTAGGGAGGACTAAGTCTACTCATTAAAGGTAGGTGAAAGCAAAAATAACAAATTAATTGTAATTCTCTTGCCATTGGAACAAGTGGTAGATATCAGGATTTCTGTCTTCATGTTAAATGTCTGAAATGTGAAGATTCACCTTCTGTTTAACTGCTGCAAAAAGTTTTCGGAATTCTCCATCTAAAGCCCCAACTACTTTTCTGCTCTCTCTCCCTCCCCCTTTACCCTCCTCCCCAAGTCTGTGCTGTATTCTTACCTCTTCGATATTCCGTATTTTACATGAGCAGGAGAGACAGTAGACGTACAGATTTAGTGAAGGCAGTTATTGTCCTACTCCACATTCCTGTTGAGGAGATCTTCCATGAGGAAGGGTATGTGGCTGTACACAATGGATTGTTAATTTGTATTTCTAGTTAAATTTTTATGTGCTATGTTTATTACGGTTATTTGATGTTAATGGCTTTGGGTCTCTTTGAGAATTTGTAAAGAAAATAAACTTGCCTTAAAACTACTTGCTTTAATTCAAAACCTCTGCTTGCTTTTTAAAACCTTTTTTTAGGAAAAGAGTTGTTCTATAATCATTTTAAAACTAAATTTACTCAAAATTTCTAATTAAAAACCCTAAATTAACGATCAGATCACACACAGTTTACAGTTAATTTACAGGAAGTTCATGGTTAGATACTATAGGTCTACACACTATTACACCCATTTATAAAATTAATATATGATTTATGAAAACTATTTGGATTACTTCTGCAGAAAGGTCTGCTTGGATGCATTCCTGTGTAATGTGCTCTAGGTGGCCCTGCCTTGGCAGAAAGTTTGGACTAACTAATCTCCAGAGGTCCATTGCAGCCCTCACAATTCTCTGACTCTGTGAAGGTCTGGCTGTATTCAAAGTCTTGGCTGGTGAGGAGCAGTTGAACTACCTGCATAGTAGCTGATTTACCAAATTAACTGTTAGCCATGAGGTGAAACTGATGTCCTAGTTTGTTGAACATTTGTAGCTAAGGTCATGTCAACATGTTGGTTTGCATTTAGTATTTAGTTCACTCCTATTTCATTTGTCCCACTCTGTGTTAAACCACTTCAGCTAAGTTGCAGTGTGCTAAAGCATCAATAAATAACTCTTCCATATTTATTTTATTGTTTTATATCAGATTTAGTAAATGGAAAAAGTAGAATCCAGCAGATTTTGAACTCTGAAGAGTTGATTCTGTGTAATAATAGTAGCAATTCTGTGTAACTTCTAGGAAGACTATTATTTGGAAAGCTCTTCTATAGCTATATCATCCTTATGGTTGTTTTAGGGATTAAAACATGCTTAGTTTTAGAATAGAGGTATGTATCACAGAAGTATGGCTGCATTCCCTTATTCTGTGGAAGTCCTCTTGTGCTTAGGTTCTAGGTTTTGAAGTGAGGTGAGCGAGAGTGAGCTAACATGAAACTCTACATGGTATTGTCTCCTTCCAGTTTTCCAGGTGCTTTCCAACTGAAGGTTGTCCTGAGTTGCTGAGTTTTTCTCCAGCTCTCTGAAACTCCTTTGTACTGTAAAGAGCATAATCCTGACATGGTATTTCGAGGAACAGTAGCGGGCAGATAAATTTGTAGAAGTTTTGGTGTACTGGGTGTGTAATTATGTGGAGATAAGAAGGGCTTAGGGCTTTCCAAACCTCAGGCTGAATCACAGAATTCGGGTTTTGTAACTGAAGTACACTTCACTAGTGAACTTATGCCAAATGAAGGGCAAGGTTTATTTGCAATAGACTGAGAATTAGAATTGGTCATATAAAGCAGTAGTATAATTTATCATGCAAGTAGTGATTTTGTTTTGTGGAACAGAGCTTCTCCTAGTATTTTAAAGGTTGTGTTTTTATGCTGGTTCAGTTGCAGCTGGTTGGTGCGTGCTTTTCCATGCACTTTTCAAGTCATCCAGATGGTCAGTAGTCGGAGAGCGTAACCTTATGAATTTATGTGGTCTGGGTTATTCAGATTTCAATTACCATCTTATATCAGTAGTTGTTTGGTGAGGCAGATCTTACTAAGATTTAAATTTCAGATACTAAAATCACCAGCCATGATCCTGATATGAGCCACTGAGTAAAGTTTTCTGTCTTTAATGGGGTTTGAAGGTGTTCAATATCTTCTGTGCTTGTCTTTTCTATAGTACAGATTTTTTTTCTGATTGACTTCTGAAGAAACTGACATTTCTTGACTTATGGGAAGAGCTAGACACAGGATCATAACTTGGGTGGTGACAACTTTCATCATTTAAGAAAGACATAGTCTTCATGTGGCCTTGAGTCATAAATTATGCATCACAAACGTATTTCAGATAGCTGAGATGAAGGTGAGTTTTAGGATTGCTTTGCATGTGGAAGACTGCCTTTTAAGGACTCCTACTGCTTGATTTGAGGATGGCATACTGGCTTAATTGACTGGGACCTGGGACAACCCAGTGCTGTGAATCTCAGCAGCTTTTAATGACTTGTGTCCTCAGCGCAGTCATAAGCTTGGGATACTCAAAAGTTCTGTGTCAGCATAGTTGTGTTGTTGGTTACATGTTACGATTGAAGGATGGTTACTGTTCAGCTGAATTTCTTGAAAGCTCAACATCAACAGGCTGGCCATCTGTAGCCTACTGAAACACGATTAAGCTGGAGCTAGCAGTTGTTTTGGTTTGTTTTTCTTTTTTGTCTTTGTGGGGTTTCTTTTTTTTTTCTTTTTGCTGTTGTTGTTTGGGGCTTTGTTTGTTTTGTTTTGTCTTTTCTTTTTTACCTGTACTGAAAATACCTGACATTTTTATTAAAGTATATAATTTTCTTCTCACACCTTATAGTATTGGAAAAGGTATGATGTCCAAAGCAGAAAAACAGATGTATCTGAGAGGAGATTAGAAGTTAAGTTTTGGTCATCTATAACAAAGAAAAGAGTGTGTGTGGGAAGTTGTGACCAGAAGTGCTAATGTACGTAGTCCAAATCTGTTGTATAGGAAGGGCAACACAGCAGGATTTGGCCATTAAAAATGGCTTGAAGTTGTAATTGGATGTTAATAGTGGGTATAGACACGTTGATTGATAATGTGTAAAGTCCTCTAATAAAATTAGCTGTGTCATCTCCATAAACCAAGCTGCCTAGTCACAAGTGTAACTGTTTTATAGCTGTTTTTCTTATAGCTTTTTTTTTTGTGCTACTTGGTGAAATCTAGTACAAAAGCTGTCACTGAAGAAAGGATTCTCTTTTAGCTTACTTTTACAGTAATCTACTTGCCAGAAGGGAGAGGAATACCGGTCCTGACCCTCAGCCAGTAGTCAGTAGACTATGGGCTGGCGACAGAGTGGCTGAAAAGCAGTGCTGTGGAGGAGGCCCTTAGGTCCCTAGTTGACAGTAAGCTGAACGTGAGCCAACAGTGTCCCTTGGTAGTAGAGAAGATCAGCAATGTTTCTTGGGATGTATGAACAAGAGTATAGGAAGGAAATTGAGGGAAATTATTATCCCACCCTTCTCTGGAGTTACTAGGCAACATCTACATCCATGTTTAGTTTTGCCCTCACCATCCTGCCATTACGTGAAAAATGTTGGTAAACTGGGGTGTAGCAGAGGGCAACTAAGATAGTCAGGAGCTGGAAGAGCAAATGTCTGGGAGGAGACGCTTAGGGACCTGGGCTTGTTCAGTCTGGAGAAGAGCTTCATGGTCCTAACAGCAGCTTTGCCTAGTGCCTGCAAGAGATCATCAGGATGGAACCAGTTTTTCGCAGTGGTGCATGGTGGAAGGATGAGAGACAATGTTCCCAAGATAAATCAAGAGGTTTACACTGGAGATAAGGAAAATCCTTTTTCCCCATGAGGACAGCCCAGCAATGCAGCTGGGGCCAAGCAAGGCTTTGTCATCTCTGTCCTTAGAGATTTTCAAGCCCTGACTGGATAAGGCCCCTCAGATGGCAAGTCTGAGCCTGCTTTGGGAAAGAAGTTTGACTTGAGAGCACCTGAAATCCTTGGCAACCTGAATGATACTGTGGTTTTACTTGTGACTCTGACTTTACAGAATATCCTAGGCTGTAGTTAGTTTGTCATCTTTTTCATGTTGGTCAGTTCCTTTTCTTAGGCCTGCAACTGAATCATCATCTCTGGAGGTAAAAGAGGAGTGATAGTATCTAGAGCCAAAATCACAAAATAGTTGTCTGAGACATATCACAAAGTTATCATTTGGGTGCCCAAGAGATGATCTCCCTAAGAACACAGAACTCTTACATTCCTTTTTCCTTCAGTGCATTACTACAGTTATGTTATTTTGGTCTAACACTTTATTCTCTGGATTTCACAAACTTAGGACTGGACATAGACTGGGTTCCATGGATTTATTTATGAAATAGTTTACAGTGAAACCTTGAGAATTCTCACTGGAGCCCTGCAGCAGCAAAAGTAACAACAGTATAAAAAACTGCAATAGAAGGAAAACAAATTTGTTAGTCTCTTCAGGAAAAGGCAACTATGGATCTAAAAAGCAAGAAGAAAAGACCTTGGGTGAATACATGGCAAAACCAAACCCTAGTTGTTGATTTCTGTGGACTTTATTTGTGTGTGTTTGTTAGGGTCTAAATTTGCATTTCTTAATTCTTTTATTGTAGCAAAACAGGAAAATAAAAAGAAAACTGCAAACAAAATTTTTATTGGATTTTATTTAAAAATTTAAAATTAATTTGATATTTCTTTGCTTCGTTGAGAGCAATTCATGGGTATTGATGAAGCATTCTGTTCTTTGCTGACTGGTTTGTAAGTGCTATTCAAGAAACAAAGGCCAGGAATCTGAAAAGTGTTGTGCTTCTTGGGGGGGCTGGTGGTGGTGGTTGTTTTTTTTTAGTTTTTTTTGTGTGTGTGTGTGTTGTTTTTTCATTTCTTTATATTTTTGTTTTGTCTTGTTTGCATGTTTGGTGTTTTGGGTTTGGTTTTTTTTTTGTTGGTTGGTTGGGTTTTTTTTTTGTTTTTTTTGTTTGTTTGTTTGTTTTTCCGCCAGTAATTAGGATATCTAAAATACTTTCCATACAGATGATCATTTCTGAGTGTCTGCAAGGCGGTGTTTGTTTAGAAAAAAAATGTTTCTTTAATCATGTAGATGCAAATAGAAAATGAATAGCAATGATGAAGAGCAATGGTGTAAGGAAGTGTATATGGCAGTAAGTACTATTGGTGAAAGTATTTTTGTGATCAATACTTCTGTTGATTGTACTGGTTCTGGTTTGGTTTGGTTTTTGGTTTTTGTTTTTTTTTTTGGCTGGGGTTTTATCACTTTGGGGCATCCAGATGCCAAAGCCCATAGCAAAATTAATGTATCTCTTACTGTTGTTCAACACAGCTTGAAGGATAAGCAGAGACATATGTATATAGTACTAATTGTGATACAGCCTTGATAATCAAGGTCGTACCAGAAAGTAATCTCTTTATTTAAATTCAGATGTTTCATTCTTGTCTGAATCAAATTCAATGACTAAGGTGTAAACAAGCAAATGCATTATTCAGAACCTGCATTTTGACTTTATTCATAAGTTGTTAAACTTACCTCCTTCAAATTTGAGAATTTCAGTGAAAGAGGGACATAAGATTTCCATAAAGTGTTTGCAGTGCATTTTTTCTTGGGAAAAATCCTTTTCCAAGTTGAACTAAATAACTGAATGCACAGTGAAACTTGAACTGTCCTAAAAGATCCATTACCATAATATAATCATTGCTTTCTTCAAGTATCTCTATTCTACTGTGCTTGTCTTTAAGAACATTCCTGTCAAGTAGGGTACATACCTGAATTTTGCAAGTGATTAGAATGAACACCAAGAAAATTTCTGATACAAATTTTGCTAAGCAAAACAATGAACTTTGAGAAGAAAATTAAATAGAATAATATTTGGCGTATCTCAGAAACTACGTAAGTAATATTCAGTGTTGGTGTTGTATGTGTCACAGTTTAGGTATTTATGTTCCTGTATGATAAATGAGATAGCTCATGGTATCCATTTAATAATGTTGTTACTTGGCAATTATGAAAAACAATGAAATTATGAAAGTTAGTCATAGTTTTTTATTTTAAGACTTAGAAATCAAATTCAGTTTCTGCTGTTCATGACGTATACCTTTAATAAATATTGTCACTGAACATTATATTTGTATTGTTTTCATATTCTATGTATGTGCAGTAGGATGGAGCCTAATAAATCTTAATAATTACAGAAATAAGTTAACATTATCTTTCATTAAACTGTCTTTCAAAAGTAATTTACATTACGCAAACATCAAGGTTTTTGTCAGATATTATGAAAATTTCTGTCAGGAATGTACTGTAACCTTAGAAACTAGAAGGCAAGCAAACAAACAAACATGCTTCAGATCCAGTTGTGCAATTATTGATACTGCATTTGTATTGTAAGTACAATAGCCATAAACATAGTTTTTTGTTAACAATTGACTATTGTACAGTACTAGATTGATTAATCTTTTTCTTTTTTTTAGAATTAATGTACTTTTCCTAATTTTATGTCTGTGTGACTCTGTTGTTCAGTATTCACTACTTTCTTTTGATTTTACACTGTACTTCCTATTTTTTCTACCTTGGTGATTTTTCTTTTGAGGGGGAAAAAAGGTATGCTGGATAATCCTAGCTAATAAGCGCCATTATGCATGCTTTTATTTCACAATTTCATGTTTTCACATGCTTTCTAAAGTCAGTCTTAGCTAAGAGCTTGGAGAACTGTTTCAGAGAGAAATGCAATGTTAAGTAAGGAGGATATGATAATTTCAGGGTGTCATTTGTAAATATATGCCTGTAATCTAAACACAAATGTTGGGGTGGTTGGTTTTAGGTCACACATGGAACAAAAATAAAAATACGGATTTCCATCCAGGAAATACAAGTTAAGGTTTTGTTCAAATCACTGTCTTTTAAGGTGCTCAGCACTCTTAGGTTGGAAAAGCAGAACAGAATGCACTATTTGCAACTGTCTTAACTGCAAGGTGGACAGAAAACCATGTGGGAGATTTTTGACATGTTTGAGTTAACAGAGTTTTTTTGGTTTATTTTTGTGTGTATGAATTTGTGTATATTTTTACATTGGAAATATTTCATGATTTTGTGAGACACCAAAATCAAGCTGCTTTTCTCCCCTGACTCCCACCCCATGATAATAAAAAGTGACTTGTGAATAAATGTATGCTTGTGAAAGCTAACATACTGGAAAAAGTCATATGAGAAAGGAAACAAGGTTAAAATGAGTATCGTAAATGTTGTCCAGTGTGATAGTGAATTTCAAGCATGTTTGGTAAAACAGTATTCTTACAGTATTTCTTTGTCATTGCTTCCAACAGAATACATTTCTTATGTATTTCCTGTAGAATTACTGGATTTTCTCTTAACTTCAATGTGCATTGCTTAAGAAGTAAAGAAACATTTTGATAAGCACAATGAAATATTAGTCACCTCAAAAACTATACTCAGATGGCAAAGGACATGGATCCTTTTATCAGTTACTATATGTCTTTTTTGTTAATATTCTTGTACAAAGCAGAATGAGATCTATTTCTTTTGAACTAGCTTTAATACATTATTAGGAAAATGATAATTTAATTTTAAAATTACTGTACTTTAAATATATTAAAAGTAAAGTGGTAGATTTTTAAAGATATACTAAAGATTCAGGCAGCAATGGGGCAGGGTGAAGGATATCTTTAGGACACGAAGCAGTATTTTAAAATCAGGTAGCTTCTTCTAAATGTGTGTACCCAATCTTGTAATTTCTCTGTGAATACTTGTTTGAAAGTTTTCTTTCTGATGTATATATACTTGAAGATTGATTGTTCATTTTCTTTTATTTCTTTTTCTTTTTCCTAAACAGGAAATTAAAGTATACATGACTCTTTAAGTCTCCCTTCATGTCAACATTTTTTTAATCTGTAATGTTCTTTTTTGCTGCTGTACTGTATTATCACTGATGGCAGTAATCATCACATATGAACATATTCTGTTCACATATGTTTTGTAATTTCAGTTGTATTTTCAATATTTTTTGGCACTTGTTTTAGTTATTAAACTGCAGTTCAGTATCTGCTGTTCGGCTGGTTTTCACCCTCCCCACCCCGTTCCTTGTGGATGCCTGGCTTGCATATGGTTTAATATTTAACAGTTTACCTGAGATAATTGGCTAGGACAAGGCTGCTAAGGATCATACATTGTTGACATATTGCTATCCCTACAAGGCTGGATTGTACAGAGAGCCTACAGCTACTGATTTCTGCTTCCAGGGACTGAATGATGTTTTCTTTGCCAGCAGCCACTTTGCTTTCGTGTTTGCCAATCTCTAGTTTTCTCTCAGGGTGCTTTAGTCTACTTCATGTCAATGTACACAAAATTGACACTTAAAAGATATATTCTGAGGAACATTCTTTTAACCAATTTTATATAATTGGAAAAAATGTGTATTGAGAAGTTCACAATCTCTTTCTTTTATCAGCAACCTGAGAATAGCTGAATCTCCAGACTTTGGGGAAAAAAAAATTACTGCATGTAGGAGTTATTTGGGTTTTGTTTGGTTGCTGGTTGTTTTTGCCGTTGTTTTGGAGTTGTGGTTGGGTTTTTTTGTTTGCTTGTTTTTATCCCTCCTGCCTTCTTTTCTTCTTTTTTTACTTTTTTTCTTTTTTTTTAACTCACTTGAAACATACTAAGATTTTTCTGCAGAGCCTATTGATACCTGCTGCCTTTGTGGAATGACAAAGCCAAGCTCCCACAGCTAATAGGGCTGACCAAGGAGCTGCTGTTTGCTTGGGTTTGTCACAGTCTGTCCTGAAAAACATTCATACAGGCCTCCAAAGCAGTTAAAGGCTAACCTTTGAAAAATCTGTGTGATTAATCCCAGAGTATCATCATTTATTATGGTCTTTACAGCCATAATTTTCTACACTTCTTTCCACACAGAGTTATTTCTTGTTCACTGTTTTGAACAGTTCATCCACAGTAGTTTTTAAATATATCATCTTTAAGGTACTAGCTTGGTATTGCTTAGTTCAAGAAAAACTGAGGTTTAGGATTTGAAATGTTCAGACTGAGTAATTTGTTTTCAGTTTAGAACTCTAATGGAATGAGAAGCTGAATGTTTAGAGATTCAGGTTTCTTTAAGAATTGTTCTGGATTCTCACAATCTTTTATATTTTTCTAGTCATATACATATTCATAATCCTTTATATGTGATAAATTTTAATCTGTTTTCGTATTTGAGTGCATTATCCATACACAGAGGTATGAACATTTTATAATTTACAATCGTAATTTTCATTTAACTTCAGAGTATATTATTTCAATAATGTTATTGTGTCAATATTCAGACTATGACTTTCATTAATATAATGACAAAGTTTTCAGTGGAACTATAACAGAATTAGCTTTGTTATTGTTTATAGAATATACCAGTCTTATTTAAGGTCATCCTTTTATGTTTTGAGACATGAAAAGAATGCCATCTCCTTTCATGTAGTTGATTATAATACCATAAAAATTCTCAATTAATTTTTGCCAAAATTTTTAGTAACAGATACAAATACGTTATTTTTGCAGCCCTTTGTACATGCAAAGTGAAAGGGTATAGTTTTTATTTCTGTATGGTCACTGTTCCGTACCACTTGGTCTTATGTGCTCCTGTTATTTCTGAATATGAAATTTGCAGCTCTCATAATCCTGAAAATTTAATACCTATTGCAAATAATAAGTGATGTGATTGAACACAAGAATATAGTTTTGATAAATGAAGATATTAAGAATATATTAGATTTCAGTAAGAATTGTAAACAATTTAGAGAAACATATCTAGTCTTGTTTATTTTAAGCAAAAGATGTGTTTATTATTGTAAATTTCATACACTTCTGACCACTCTGTATGGTCATTGTATTCTCTATATTAGGAGTAATCAAGTTTGGGCCTGCAATGTGTCTGCTTTTTTCTTGTCTACAGTTCACCAATTTTACAATAATTTTGAAGATATATGGACAGTGTCTTCAAAAGTGGTTTTGAGTCTTCTTTTTAGGTTTACAGCAGGAAAGATGAGATTCTCAGAAAGCTAAGAACCATTAATTTATATGCATTAATTCCGGCTTGTCTTCCCTGCTTTTCACTATTAGCTTTTGCTTGTGTATCAGCCCATGGCTGTTCTTCTACACATGCTTTATACCCGTTCTCCTGATAACTCTCTTATGCGCTTGGCCTTTTACAATCACTGATTTTGCCTTTGTTCTTTGTCTTCCACTTCTTCATGCTGCAGGAGTGTTTGGGATAAAGGAACAATAATCTCTTAATTATTGACTTTGGGACTGAACACCTTAATGAATTTGTAGGAAAGCAGTTTGGCAAAATCATAGCTTCAGAGTGGTGTCTTCACTAACCTAAGTGTATCATGTCAGTAATCTGTATGTGGAAGATGATTATGTGACCAATTTGTGTGGTTTTTAAACAGAATCTCCAGAGAAATTTGGCATGTATGTATTTCAATACATATGTATGTATTTCAATACATACAGGCAAATAACTTTTTTCCCTCTATTTTATTCTTAGCATTGCTGAAAACTTTGATCTTCTGAAACTACTTATGCATGAGAGGAACTGTGTATCAAAATATATATATATATTTTAAAGATACAATAAAATAAGAACTAGTATAATGGAAAATGTATAAAAATGTGAAATACAGATAATAACATGTACGCCATTTAGTTTAGATGGGAGGATGTATATGTATTTCATGGATGAAGCAGCTGTTTTGTATAGGTATGTTTATATAAATTTACATGTACAGTATATGTGTATGCAGAGTGACTGTGTATGTATGTATATAATGTATGTAGACCCAAGTGTCGTCCATCTGCATTGAGTGATTTGACATCTGGAAGAAACTAGTAGAAGACTACAGGATCCCTACTGCCATGCACTGTTTCTGAAGGCTGAAGCAACCTTTCTAAGCACCCTAAACGACTTCAGGTTTTTTTGCTTGTAGCAGTAGTTACAGTTTACCAATCTCATGTAATTCATTTGAAGTTTTTCATCTGAACAGGAAACACAGGGAAGCAGTTCTGTGTTTATTTCCTCCAATATATTTGTGATGGTAATGAACTATATATTAAGAATAGGAATTCTAGAGTTATGTGGGACGTTAACTTCTTAAATCAGATTGGTAATGTAGGACTGTCTCCTAGAGCTAATTTGCTACTGCTAAGGGAACATTCAGCTTGCACAGCTTCCTTGAATGGCCAGTCCTACAGGTGAGCTATCTTCTATAATAAAGGATGGAGGAATGCTAGGCTTGGTGTTAAGCTCCTTGTGGCCAGATTCTGGTCAAATCTCTTTTACTGTTGAGCAGCAATCAGTGAAGACAACCAGGGTAACTCAGCTAATTTGATAAATGAAGGCCCTGTTCTGTTTTTTGTAAACAGAACCTTGTTGTCCACAAGCTTCGTTTGCATCGGCGATGTTGACTTATGACAGGTTGTTTCAGGAAAAATGGTAGATAGGTATAACTTTGGATCTCTGCTGTCTTTGTAAAAGTCCAAAATAAAGGACCCAGCTGGAGGAAATACAGCTTGCTTAGTTCTGGTGGTGTACAGCAACTTATTCTTTGGTGGAGTGGAGAAAAGCAGTAATATTCAGCTCTTCTGCCTTTCATTTTGTAACCATTCTCCAGTAAATTTACAAAAATACTGGCAAAAGAAAGGAATCTGCAGACATGTATGTAGATGTCTCATTTGGCTTGCATAATATGTAAAGGTGACAGATACACAAAGGCAGAAAGAAGTTTGACTGCAAAGTCTTGGATTTATAGGCTGCTTGTACATCTTTTGATACAGAGAATAAATACTAAGTATTATTCTGCCATTTGAAAGTTATTTTTAGGTTTTTGTTTGTTTGTTTTCTCGAAGTTCTGCCTTATGATCCAGATTATGAAGCCTAGTGAATTGTTCTGTCAAAGTTTATTGTAAAATATCTATGCAGACCATGTTGTGCAACTCCACCATACTAGGTTTTGAAAGTTAAACTTTGAAGGGTTTTGAAGTTCGCAGATTTTAACTTGGGGAGTCGGGGGTTGACTGAGTGTTAATCCATTTAAATAAACTGGTTAGAGCCATGAGCGTGCCTGTGGTGTTTTCAATGCTTTTCAGCCTGAAAGGGCTGCATAACCCTTTTAGGTTGCATAGCAACAGGCTCCTAGCAACCACAGTAGATTGAATTTCCAATAGTGACCAGGCCGGATGTAATAATAAAACAAGAGTACAAACAGTTGTCATGGTCTTCTTTTCATAACAAACTAGTCTGAATTTGGAAGATTCTCTTCCTCAAAGTGGCAAACCTCTTTGCAAAATGAAGGCACTTTTGAAAACTTGTGGTACTGAAACCCTGACAAAGCTAGTTAGAATGAGTGACTCTGAAGTCTAGTAGTTTGAGACACAGGAGAGAACAATGAAACACTGAATTGAGTTATCAAGGAAAAAAAGAGTATTTAATACTCTCTATAAATGGCTTGTAAATCTCGACTTCTTTTATAAGTTGATCTATACTGGAACTTCATAGAAGTCCCTAGCTACACAGGTAGACGGATATTATGGAAGGAGTATGATTGCTCACACTTGAATTGATGAAGTTTAGAAGAGACTTCCCCAAAGGAGGTTATTCTGTAACTGGCTACTATTTGCATTTGCAGCGTCTATCTTTGAAGTATGTGGTATCAACTACTACTGGAGATTGGATATTAGTTATTGTAAGGCTTTTCTAAAGTTAGTGTTTGTTATCTTCCTTTGATTCAGCTATCAGATACTGTGCAGCAGTTCTCTTTTTTTTTTTTTTTAAAGATATATATTGGTACAAAAATCTATGTACAAAGATACTGTTCTGTAAGATGCACCATAAAATAGCTTATTTTAAATCATTTGAATTCTAACATATTATTTAGAAAAGTTTGGAAATGTCTTGTGAAGATAGTGTAAAAAGGGATAGTGAATAAAACTGAGTAAGTGTCAGGCAAGTTTATTTTATGTTGTACCAATCTGTCAGGCTTTCATGTTTTCAAGAACTGTTATATGTGAAAGGTAGAAATATATTGGCAAGCACACGATTTGGGGTGAGAGACAGAAATTGTCTCACAAAATAGTAATAGATATAGTTCTGGAGGATTACATTTTAGTTTAAAGATTTTGACCTGGCTAACCAAGTTGAAAATTGAAACACTGATTGTTAAGCAATGATATAGATCTACATTAAATAAATACCCATCTTCCTGGGTCTGCTTTTGGGAATGATGGTTGAAATGTCACTGTGGTAAAGGCTAGTTACATTAACAGAAGGCCCAAGTCAGTTTGTAACTTGTTGTATTCCATTAAGGTGGCACTATATTTACTGAATAGGTGAGAACTGTTCGAAGAGTCTAAGACTTAACATGTTCAGTTACTGAAAAAAGGGGCAACTCTGGGGCTAGCTACACAGTGTAGAAGGAGAAACTCATAAAATGTAAACACCTAGATGCTGCAATCTTGACTTGGGTTGTTTCACTGGATAACACTGTTTCAGTAAATTCAGATGTTGATTGATAGTGCTTTCTTTTATCACAGGAATTTAAAAACAGTAAGTCTGAAAAAGCTTTTCTTTTAAATGGACCTCTTAGGTCTGACAGCATAGATGGTATCCTCCAGCTTAACTATTCATCTCGATGTTTTTCCTCTACACCATTTAACACTGGAATCCTCACTGCAAAAGTTATTGCGGTATGGTGAAAGAGAGATATTTTGTATATATTCAATGAAACAAGATGGGTTTATATGATTTTATTTTAAAATTATATTGTGATGTATATATAAATCCAAATCTAGAAAAAAAATCTTAAAAAGGTAGTTTGATTCATCTGAGCAATCTTTAAGCAAACTGCTCAGCTGGTGCTAATTTTCAGGTATGTGAGTTCTGTTAGTTTAAATCTGAGTTAAGTGCTAATCTGAGCAACATTCTGTATTCATGTGATGTTCCTAATTTAGAGTTATCAACTCATTTAAACTCCAGAATTTAAAAAATTAAAACCAACTGATTTAGCAGTGTGACCTAGTCTGACTATGATATCTACTCAAAAGCATTTGAGCTGAAGAGCTAGGAGAGTTTGAAAGATTTAGTAAAACTGGAAACTTATGAAGAGGTTAAAATCTGATAATGAAATTCTATATACTATATAGAAAGCAGAAATTTAAAAAACCAAGAGCATACCTTTGTGGTTTTCAGATTCCTAAATTGTATCCTTTTAAAGGTCTTTTTACTAAGAGTTGTTACGTGTATACACGCGCACATAGAGCTGTGACTTTTTCAGAGGACCCTGAAGCATTTTAACCTTACACTATAAAAATAGCATCCAGTATTTATTATGGCAAATATGTATTCTCAAATGATGTAAATTACTTTCAGAATTTCAGTAAGGATGTAATTTACTTTCCAGAATTGCAGTCACTATCTTTGTTCAGCTGCCTGTGCCCCTTTTCCCAAATAGCTGGATTTCTGTACATTGTATTGGTGCTTGTCTTTATTTTTAGACTAGATGATGTTGCTTAGAGTAGTTACTTCCTAATATTTTTCTTAGTGGACAAAAGCAAAAAACCCGAATTTGCAGGTTAATTCTTCTGTTTGCATCCAGACATAACCTCCTGGGCTGCTTAATTCATGATTTAAAAAAATACCAAAAACCAACAACAAAAAAACACCAGAAAAACAAGCAAACAAAAAACCCCACAAAACTGAAAACAAGCCCCACAAAAACAATCAAAAAAAACCCAAAAAGAACAAAACCAAAAAATCCCCCCAAACCCAAAATCAGACAAAATCCGAACCAACTAGTAAAAAAATAAACCCAAACAAACCACCCAACCCAAAACACAAACAAAAAAACTGCCAAAACAAACTGGACCAATGCTCCCCTAGACTCCTCTCACCGAACAAAACCAGTCAACCAAAAAAAAAAACCCCTTCCCTTAGATAATGTGCTGTGCCAGTATGATAGTAATGTTTCATGTTGTCAGTGAAGTTCAAATTGAAATTACATCTGAAAGGATACTTTGCATTTTTTTGAACTTTACCATTTTTATAAAAGTGAAATAACCTTCCCAGAATACCCCCCCCCCCCAAAAAAAAAAAAAATCCAACCTGAGCGGTCAGAAAAACAATTGTATGTAGTGTTGTAGCATGTGACAATGGAGAATCTTGGGGACTGAGGGAGGAACAAAAAGGAAGGTAAACAAAGAGAAAATAAAATTATTTCTGAATTTATTAGTTTATTTGTAATATGACTATGTTATGCTATATTAACACTGTAAGTTTAGGAAATCTGTTCAGATGTTTGGGAATGTAGAAAAATAGACTGGGAGGAAGTAGATTACTAAAGTTCAAAGGACAATACAAAACAAGAAATTTGGCAAAAAAAGCTGTAGTCTGTGTGTGTGTCCCTCCAGCTGAACTTCCATGAAATTTAAAATGTTGTAGCATCACATTATGTGCTTACTCCTAACTTCTTTCTTAATTACTTCTGTTGATATGCAAATTGATTTCATGTAAACATGTTTTATTTGCATACCGCTTTAGTGTAAGCACAGTGGAAGTTGAAAAAATCGTTCATCCTTTTTATTTAATGTCTGTATGTTGAAAAGCATAGCTTGAAATAATCGGACACCAATTCTGAAATAAACATCTGCTGCTTAACTTTTGTAGCGATGTCTTCCTTTCTTCAATACACTAACCATGACTAAAATAACAAATTCAAACAATAATGTTAGTTTATGTAGTGTTATTGAAGTGCTCTGTAAAGATACAAGATGTTTAAAAATAGAGTTCTTTTTAATGGGTAAAGAAAGTTTTAAGTACTGAATGTTTTCAAGCAAAAAACTGTATTTTCAGTAAATGTACTTGTTATGTGAGTGACTACAAGATATAATAAGTTTTCTGGGACCCATCTGCTATTTATATGCTGCTAAAGCATGGATGGTACTCTTCTTAAATGAATTTACCAATATGCAATGTTCACTGTGGGATCATATACTGTATTTATGGCACAATTATCTATCAAGAAGAGTGAAGAACGTCAGTGAGCTATTTTCTGCTTAATTGAATACTTAAGACTCAACTTAATGGGCCTACATCATGTAAACATAGCATTTAATTAGATATAAGTACAGAATGCTGTTTGCATTGCAGCTATATTTGTGTTTGTCAGCATCTCCTTGATAAGCCCGTGAAAATTTTGAACTTATTTGTATGTGAAAGGTAGTTGTAGGAAGCTACAATGCAGTATTTTTATGTATCAGCCCTGCTTTTATCTAGAGAGGACAAAGGTATACAAAAATGATCTTTCTTGATGACCTTCTGATGAGGCAGATGGAATTTTCAAACTGGTAGATTCTGTCTGTTACTTCAAAAATTAAAGATTATGTTTCAGGAAATGGACGAAATAAAATGAGTTTCCTAGAGACAAATACAGGAAGGCTGAAGAATTTTCAGGACACCATTGGACATCTGTGCATGTCCAACAATAGAGAACTATTATTACAGAGATAACTATTAACAAATAAAACAATAGAGAACTATTAAAAAATTATTTGTGAAATAATCTTAGTTTTACTTTTTAAACTTCAAAGAAGAAAACTCCTTTCCATTGTATGGATATATATCTTATGACTTAATGAAATGTGAACATTATGTGAGTTAATGTACTTGCTATGTGTACAGTTAAATTTTCTCTTCTCTGTGTGAAGCCAATTTATTGTTAGGTTCAAGTTGGGCAGGTTTGGAGAATTGGGTGGAGAGAAACCTATTGAGGTTTAACAAGGGCAAGTGTAGGGTGCTGCACCTGGGGAGGAAGAATGCCAAATACCAGTACAGGTTGGGGGCTGTAAAATAAATTGTGTTCAGACACACGTCAGTCCTTTTAAACAACTTCTGCTTTCTTACATTGTTTGGCTAAATTATTGCATCAAAATTTATTAACATGTCAGTTATGGTGTGTGTTTGAGTTTGTGTTTTGTGGTTGGTTTTGTTTTGTTTTGTTTTTTGGTTTTGGGTTGTTTTTTTTTGTCCCCAAATAAGTTCCAGTATTATTTCAGCTTTTTTTGTTAGTGCTATTTTTCACGGATGAAATAAAACTATTGTGGTGTTGAAAAAAGAACTTTTACCAGGTAATGTTGCCCTGAATGTTTATGTTAGTCTCCCAGGTTGTATGGTTAGTCAGTCACTTCTGGTTACATACTACAGTTCTTTCTTGCACTTGTCCTGCAATTTCATTCTGTATTTCTTCTTCAGTATGTGAGACAAATGTGTAATGGGTAGAGTTGTTTAGTTTTGAGTTGAATAAGTAAAATATCATTTAAACTGTAGCTGTATGACTAAAACAGTTGTGATGTCACAATCCTGCATACCCTGCAGTGAGTCTGATCACAAGGAAACAGCAGATCATTGTAAGAAATAAGTTACTTAAACACTCTCTTCAGGGACTACTTGAAATGTATGGAAGGGAGAAGAGAGAATTAAGTGGCTAGACGGTAATTGAATGTAAGGTCTGTTGGTGAAATTTGGTGCAGGTCTTGTGGAAAAGGACATGGAAAAGGCCAAGTTAACCAATGCATTCTTTACCTTGGTTTTGTTTTGTTTGTTTTTGTTTTTTGTTTGTTTGGTTGGTTGGTTGGTTTTTGTTTTTTTGTTGTAAGACCTACATTCATAGTTACAGATAACAGGAGACCAGTAGGAAAGCCTGGGTCAAGTATGGCTTGTCATCTGTGGAAGAGGGTCATAACTGGTTAGACTTTGAACACATCATGGAGAATTGGGTAATCATGTTTTGACAAGTAGATGCTGTAGATGAAAGTGGGGAAGGATCAAGACGTTCAGTATGAGAGGACAGAAGGAAAAGTTTGAGAAATATTGCAGCATAGATGGATTCTTACAAAATATATTAATTCTTTGGTTTTGACATGTATGTAGGGAAATATAAATTAGGTTTCTCGAAAGTCTTAAATGTAGCAACTTCTGTAGTTCAAGCAAAGTGAGAACAGAAAGTATGCTTGTCTTTTCCTTCCTTTCCTTCCTTTGCCCTCTCTTTCTCCCCTTTCGTGCTTTTTTCCCTTTCTTACATTTTGCTGGATGAGAAATTGTAATAGTAGATTGTAAAGGAAGAGAGTTTTAACAGCTCATGCCTTTGGTAACTGTCCTTAAAATTTTGTAAAGGAAATATTCTCCATAAGTTTCATTGTTTCACAAGACTTTAAGTTTCTCTTTAAAGTTTGAATTGAAATATAAATTGTAATATTCTTTATGTTTGTGAGGTACCCAACCCTTCTAGTCTAAAAACTGAGCAGTACCACATATAGTTTACATTTGCAACCACAACTCTGCTTGTGGTTTTTAGATTAAATTTTTTTATACAGAGAAATTCTTTACAACTTTCAAAATTTTAGATGTGATAATGAAAAGAATGAATATTCTCATTTTATATGACATATGCATCTTATAAATGATACAGGGAATTTATTGTGAAAAAGAAATCCTTATTTTTATGACTGATGTGTCTTCGTTCACTCTTGTGTAGCTACTTACTGACTCTGTTTTCCAGAAAGGGGGGGGAAAAATGGAGTTTAAACTTGAAAAATACTTTAGCTTGTCCAAGGCTTGTGTTGACCTAAATAGGTCTAGGTCTTCATTGTTGACAGCTGCAGATAATTAGCTTTTTCTTCCTTAACAAAGAAAGCAAATGGAGCTGCAAGATATTCATTGCCTTTTCTGTCATCATCACAATAATTTATGTATTTAACTTCTGGAGTTTCTTACATTCTTTTAGTGCTAAGCTACTTTACGTTACATGTAATGGGAGTGACAAGTAAAAAACTGCAAAGCATATTTGTGCTGCAAGAGAACGAATGATTGACAGCTACATTCCTCCCTATAAGGAGCAGCTGTGTTGCAGATCTTAAAAGATGTTCTAAATGTATAATCCTTAGCAATTCAGAATTCAGAAGTTAGTTTTGAAAAGTGATTACCACTTCAGTTGCTTTTCATAGAATCATAGAATGGTTTGGGTTGGAGGGGACCTTAAAGATCATCTAGTTCCAGCCCTAGTTCTAGTTCAGTGTGGAAACAGTGGTTAAAGGATAACTTTGAAAATTATTTCTTTTAAGAAATTTGTAAGCACTGCCAGTAATAGAAGTTATAAGAATAAAGAATATGTATTTTATACTCTGAAATAACATTTTTACCCCATTTGAAGGAAACCAAATAGCAAAGTCAAAACTAATCCAAATATATACTCTGGAAAGCACAGGAACATAAACTGATGTATTAAAAACATCCCATTTTGAACTGAAATAATTTAGGACTCATGGTTTTATTTTGCAAGAAATGGTCTTTACGTTAATGTATGTTTGTGAATTACGCGCATAGCTCTAGCATGTTTTACATCTATTTGAAGACTAAAGAAGATCCAAAATAAGGGTGTTAGTCTAGGAACTTGTAGCCTGTTCCCTATGATGCTAATTTTGTGTTGCCTAGAACAAAATGTTTAGGTCTAGGTACCCAAAGGTATTTAGGTATCTAATTGCTTTTAGCTAACTAATCGTTAGTCACATTATTCGTATGGTTATTTTTTTTTGTGATCTCCCCCCCCCCAAAAAAAAAATTGTGGTTTTGGTTGGTTGGTTGGGTTTTTTTTGTTTAATTTTGTCAATACACTTGACATAATTTCATTTTGTGATTTAGCAGCTCACATGTTGCTGAATTTAGAAGGAAATGGCTAGGATTTGAGAGATGTGTCTTGAATCACCACCTTTTCTTTCTTCAGTACTTATTTAATGGTGGGTTTTTTTTGTTTTGCTTTGTTTTATTTTTTTTTTTAATGAGTTTGAAGAGCTTCCATTTGAGGAAAATAATATGTTGGCAAAAAGTAGACAACATCTTAATCAATAGAGAAGAAATGAGTCTAAACTGAGGACTGAAATTGTTTAGCATATATCAGTCTTTGGAACTTGAGTATCAGTTATCCATTTATTTCACAAACATTTATCCTTATGATTGTTGGTCAATGCAAGAATGTAAATTTTAAAAGTAATTCAAAAGTAGATAGATTGTATTATGGCTCATAGGCTCTGTCAGCCAGTTCACACAGTTTTGTATCACCTGCAAGCTTGCCAAGGTGCACTCTGTTCCATGATCTATAATATGAAGATATTAAATGGTACTGTACCCAGTATCAGTCCTCATGGGTACTCAACTAATTACTGGCCTCTAGCTGGACTTTGTGGCATTGATGGCAACCCTCTTGTATGGTTAAAATTCATTTAGAATTATTCTTCTGAATTATGTGTACCACCAAATACATCTTTCAGAATTTTGTAGACTTGAAGACACAGTTTCTAGTCATAAGAAGTCATTAGTGGTGAATAATTCTCTCTTGGGCATTACTGTTGCTCTTCTCTTATACAAAATGCCTGTACCCACAGGAGATGCTTAAAGGTGTGTTTACCTTCTGGTTCAGTGACTGGTTCATAAGGATTGCATGACAGGCATCTCTATAAATGTGTTAACGTTTATAATAATGTGTTATGATGATTCTGTTAGCGAAATCCTCTTAGCCTTCAGTGACATAAAACAGTATACTGCAGACCATTAGGGATAGTAGCGTGAGATGCTTCAAACAGATAAAGGACTATTTAGTAAGGAAACATGGCAGTTATGATATCTCTGAGTATCTGAACCTTACTTGTAATTTGTAACAAAAGTTTCTGAGCTACAGCTCAAGAATTAGTCTCCTGTCATCATTAACTTTTCCAGCAGTATTTGTCTCTCTTTTATGCTACAGATTTATTTATTCGTGCAGTTCTTAACCAGTTATGCTTTTGATCCAGAGATTTTCTTTTAACTAAGCAACACAATTGTTGAAACAATCTTTTCAATCTTAATTGCTCTTTATGCAAATCTCATATTTTAACACACTTTTTTTTTTTTTCCCCCCGCCATTCATCCCCCCCCCCATCCCGCCCACACCCCCCTTGCTTTTTCTGCAATGATGGCTATGTTGCTGTGTTTCTGATAGCATGGTGGTACCAAGTTTCAGGTGTTTCACAAAAGTAACTGTTTCCTTTTTTTTTGGCAGGACAGGAAGGGGGAGTCCTAAATCTTCGGGTTTTTTGACAAGCAAGATTTTAAGTACCCAGATCCATTTCCTAATCAGATTAGACACAGTCCTTTAATTAACTTTCACTTTCCTTGCTTATGCTTTCATCAGTAGTAGTATTTTTCCTTTTTTTTTTTATTGTTTTATTCAATTATTAGCTATTTTTTCATGTACTTTAAAATCGTGGGTGGAATTACATAAATTCTTTCTCAACCTCATTCCCATTTCTTATTTTGGAAGCTTTCACTACATCATGTTGGAGTGAATTGCAAATTCAGATGGGATCTAAGCTTTGAGAAGAGTCCAGCCTGGATAAATTAATGGTAGTGACCGAACATCCTAGAAACATGATGTTAGAATCAACTCTTAAGTTGCTGTATTTTATTGTGCTTTTGTTCTTCCTGTACAAGCTGGAAGAATCTGAGTAAAGTTCACTTTGTGTTCTTTAGTACATGAGACACACTGTAGAAGATACATTGCTCCTTGCCAGTTTCAGAATCTGTGTTTGTTGATTTACCTTCTCTTTCTGCTGTCTCAGTCTGTTTTCTGTCTGTAATACAAGTGTAATGCTTCAAGTAATGTACTGCTTGACATAAGCTAATACACAATAACAATTTGATTATCATAAAGATGCATCAATTTTCATAGAAAAGTTAGACAACTCTCAAAAATTGAAATGGTAAAATGTTGTATGTTGTGACTGATGTCATAACCTGTGAATGTATTTTTATCTGGCATTTGTTGCAGAGAACAGTAACAGTAACCATTTAATTTATGATGGCTTGCTAAAGGAAGTGTACCTCTATTTTCTGGAGGTCAGTTTCTACTTTTGCATCTTGTATAGTAAACTCACTAAACCAGAAAACAGTAAAAGCCATCTGAGTGCTTTTTAAACTGTGTGATTTATCTGCATGCAGCAACATAATGCAAAGGAAAGAACATGTGTTTAAAAGAAAAAAATTGTCATTTAAGTGCAATTAGTTTCAGTATCTAGAGTCCATAGGAAGCTCTTTTAGCAGACAGACCAAAATTGTTGCCAAGGATTAATATGCCCTCTATTAGCTTACTGTTTTATCCCACCCGTCCTTGTTGCCCCTGTGAGCCATCATATTGTCATTGCTGCTGTGCACTGTATGTGCACAGAGAACACAGGGACCAGATGGATCAGCCACCCCCAGTGATTTGCCTAAAGCAGGGTGGAGCTGGAGGTCACCTCCCACTACAGAGCTGGGGGCACCATTTTGCTTTGGCTGTCGTCTCATGGTGGGAAGACATCATGTTTGGCCACTGTGTAACCCACATGCTTACATACTGCCCTGCACCTGGCCACCAGCGCTGACAGCATCAAAGGCATGTGACCTGAACATACTTTCCAGCTGGCTGCTTACTTCCTTTGGACCAGAAAATTCCTAGATACAAATATATATGCATTTATATGTATGTGTATGCATAGTAAATCTAGATATAAAATCCTTTATGAAGAAGTAAAACTATGTATTTTACTTATACTTTGATCAACCTTATATGTAGCTTTACAGAAGTATTATATACAATATAGATCTATATACTTTATATAGTGTAAAGGTACATAAATTAAATATGTATCTCTCTACCTAAAAGTGTATGTGTGAAATGTATAAAAAGTATTTTTTAGAGCTAATGAAATTAAAGTTTAAATGTGAATATAAAGTAATTAAATAACAACATACCTGAACTAGTGGAAGGTGTCCCTGCCTATGAAGGGGGTTTGGAGCTAGATGATTTTTAAGGTCCTTTCCAACTCTAACCATTCTATGATTCTCTGGTGAAGTCGGTTGGTGCCCTCTACTTCACAAGTCTAATGAACAAATCCTGACATGTTTGGGTGGAGGGAGGTATAAGAGGACAAGGAGGGGGTATGAGGAGGGCAGGGTGAGGAGAGGGGTACAGTCAAGTGGGACTACTTGCCTGTCTTCAGAGATTGCCCACCAAGGGGCTCCTGTGTGTCCCCTGCAAAGTACAAAGAGGAGCCCAGTCCTGGAGCTCCACAGTTGGCACCAGACAATCTGTTTATTGCCGGTGCAGCTTTGAGGCTTTCCACTGTGTTGCAAGACACAGGCATTGCTCTCTGCAAAAGTGGAAATCCAGAACAAATTTCCAACTTGAGAAGAAATGGGTGTGTAGACAATGAGGACAAACCCCAGCAGGACTCCTGAAAAAAAGACCACATGAAGCAGAACAGCCATCTGATAGGCCTGTGAATCAGGAACAATCACCAAGTAAGTTTCACAGAAAAAGGAGAAGTGCTGGTGGGAGTTGCTTTAGCCCACTGCTTTGGGGGAACATTGCGGTACCTTTTATATCACTGTGAGGTACAGGCTTGAGCTATATCTGTTTCCTTATCCTTAGGTTAATGTCCTTATAGGACATTTAAAAAGCTCTAGCCAACTAGCTGAGGAGGTAGAAGACAGGAGTGTTCCCATACAGGCCTGCAGCAGTTAAAGAATGATCAGAGAGAGGACAGTGGCTTTTGTGGAGGAGTGGGGTAAAAAAACCCAAACAACAAAATCCTTGGAAAAGCCTCACTAATGACTGACACCCATCATAACCATTAATAAAGTATCTTTTTGCATTAACTGAGTCATGGTGAAGTGTTAATTTCTTATGTGTGTGTAATGATGGTGTGTCAATAGAGATGTCCATATCACTTCCCTTTAAGTGCATTTGCTACACTCCTGGGGAAGTGGGAAGCTTCGGAGATAGAAATACCATTTTAGAAGCTACTGAAAGCCCAGCTGTTGATACGAACTGGAGCTAAGTGGCAATTTAGTTTGCAAACCAGGATACCTGGACCTTATGCAAGCCACCAAGAAAGCACTTTATGAGACAAGGTGGTTGTGGCAGAGGTGGATGCTCTGTATTAGCAGACTTGGTGTATGTGCAGTAGTTTTCCAAACATGACACTACTGTTAAGTACAGCTTAAGTACAGTGCTAGACATACTACACAAGAATGTCTCTGCCATGGCAGAATGAGTTCTGATATACCGGACGCTTGTAAAGTGATTTTTAGTGGGCAGTACACATGTCAGAAATTACAGACTGATGGTAAAAAGATTTATTTTTTTTTTTTTTTAAAGCCAGCCTTATACTGCTTTAAGAGCTTGTTCAGTGGTCACCATCTTGTTACTATCAACAAAGCCAAAGTTTACTTTTTGCAGAGTGTACTAAGTGTTGCTTGAAACTAAAATGTGGAAATATTTTAGTGTGCAATATGTTTTGCTGATTGACATGTTACCAGGTTCTATAAAGGACTATATAACCATAGCTTCCACAGAGCTATCAGAGCCAGGCCTGTGAATGTGTGGTCCCTTTCAACTCTGTGAAGGTTTGGAAAATCAAATCCCAGAATTTATTTTAAAATCAAAGAATATGTGCCTTTGCTGAAAAAGTGAGACTATATCACAGTGGTTGTAACAAGAGATATTTAAGAAAGGTTGTCATCAGATATTTTTGAGTGAAGTCTTCTCAATAGCAGAAACTGTGGGAAGGGAGTAGGTAGCCACTCATGCAGTTTCATGTGCCATGGTCATAAAGCAATGGAGGGGACCTTTGGCCCTGAAGAACTTCAGGGGAGGACAGGAAGGACAAGAATCTACAAAACTGACAAAATCATTGCTGCAAAAGTTGAAAATAAGAAAGAAGCAGCAGCCCATATCCAGGACATGTAGTGGTTAGAGTTGGGAGTGGGGGTAAAATAAGGGTGGCAGGTGGCAGTTTCTACCTTATGCTAGCCAGCAAAAATCAGAATTTTCTCACAGAAGTAACTTCACCATAGATTTGGTGGGGCTCCTGGATCTGTTCTGCAAGTAGGATGGGAAGTTGGCAAAAATGCAATACCTGCACAAAAGGAGTAACCTCAGTGAAGACAGCATCTTTGAAATAGCAAGGCAAGACATGGCTGGATAATGCATGGCAGCATCTTTGCAGAAATCCTGTTATTGCCATCCCTCGGGTGTTGATGTAATGTACTAACCTTTCTACTAACCTCCACAGTAGAGCTTCAGCTATCAGCTCCTCAGCTGTTGCCGTTGCCTATATCATGTCATAAAGAAAACAGCGTAGAATGGATGAAAATCCTTCTCTTTATCTCTTATAATGCTATTCATAAATGCATGGTGTAAATAAAGCTTAGAACCCAACTTAAAGTTTATGTGTGTGGTCTTCAACTATTCCTTCAATTGTTTTAAAAATGGGCAATATAGACATCAAAGTTGAAAGTTTTTGTGATAAGTATTACCCTAAATACTACAGGGTAAGGCATCAAGCTTTTTAGGTAGCTTTCTTTTGAAACATGGTGTGTATGGTGCTTCTCGGTTCTCATTCACCTTAGTTGTTCCAAGAGATCCTGTTTTGCTGTGTTACCTGTTACATTCACCACAACCAGGGTATTGGTAAAACGTTCCAACATTGTTGTTTTCAAGCTTAAAGGAGCTTTGGGCAAACCACTGGGAGCAGCTGCTCCAGACACTCCCAGGGTGCTCTGCGTTGATGCAGGGGATAGCAATGGCAAAATGGTGGTCAAAAAGGAGAGGATGGAGGGAGAAAAGCTAGTGACATTCACAGAAGGTGAGGGAGTTTGGGGCCAAGTGGTGCTGGTGACAGGTGGAGGGGACAGATCTCCTTTTGGGTGCTGAGGTGCAGTGTCTGTTCCAGGATGAGCACCGTCCTCGTACTGCTTGTATATGTCTCTCCAACCTTCCTGCATCCTTTTCCTTTCCTGAGCTTTCAGGACACTCCCTGATGCTGGCCATCATGCTTTTCTTTGGGTACAATCCTGGAGCTGTGCTTTGGCACATCCCTGACTGCCTCAAGGGGATTTTGTTGTCTTGCCTTTCCTGATCACATGGCTGGTGTTTGCAGGAGACAAGCTAAAGGTATGGGATGTTTATTGATTTAGAGGTAGTGCACTGCACGCTGCCTGAGCCAAATGGCTTTCACGGGTCATTACAATAACTAATTTCACTGATAAAATGGGTGCATTTGTAAACCTGGTTTAATTTACCTATCTGCTTTGTTATAAACTTCCCATTCAGAATGGACACATAAAAGCAGTAGACTCTATGGAGTTTGCAGAGTGTACTGGATCTTGGCAGGTTGCTGTGTTACAAGCATCAGGAGTGTTGCATGTGTTGATTCTGCTCTTTATGACTTATTCTAAAAGGTGTAGAGTTACACTGTGCAAGGTGATTTTTTTGTGGTCTCTCTCATAGCAAAGTAAGTGACAGCTTTTATTTCTACAGTAGTTTACATAGCGCAAATCCAACTTTTACCTTTGGAAGCTTTAGCAGGGGAGATAACATTGCATGTTCTCTAAAATTAATGTGTTCACATACTGAGGGTACTACAAACTGAGGTTTAAAAACGAACTCTGAAAGCTGTTGTATCTTTATTCAATGTCTGTGAAGCGAGTTTCCATCTCTCGCACATTGAGGGTGAGCATATCTATCATCAGCATCGGCCAGGTGCTGGTTGGGCAGAAGTGCAGGAGTGGAGGTCCCTGGAGCTCAGTTCTTTGTTGGAGGCTCCCTTTTAGTGGTGGCAGGTATTTGTTGCTGAGCCTTGGGCGCAGGTGGTGGCGCTGCTATGAGGACCTGCTGTACACCCTCTGCGTAGTCACCCACCACATCCAGCAGGTGTGCGAGCTGGCCATGGACTCCTAGTCCTCGTCATCTGACCTTGCCGTGTGCAGGATGGTCTTGATTGGCCACCTGCAGAGTGGACACGTAGCTGCCATGTCAGCCCACTGCTTGATGCAGTGGAAGCAGAAGGCATGAAAGCAGGGGTCGATGTAGGCTGTGTCATCAATGGGGTTCAGGCAGATGGGGCACAGGCCATTTGCTGCAGTCTCCTGCTGTGGCAGCTTTGTATCGGCCATTGTAGCAGAGTCACTGTCCTTCTCAGCACCCGATGCCGTGTCCTGCCAAGAGACATGCAAAGTGCCTGGACTTTTCATGCACCAGGAGTGGAACAGCAAAGCAAGCCCTGGAAAGTGGTGAGAGAGGGGAGGCAGTGCCCCCTGAAGGGTCTCCTAGCAGGCTGGAAAGTGGCCAGCCAGCCCCATGGGCTGCCTTCTACATGTGCCTGCCTCTCCCACCATCTCCCAGGCATGCTGTGCCCCATTTCAGGACCTCCACCCCTTGCACTCTCCCCCGGACAGCCAGCATGACTCATGCTAATAATGTACCTGCGGAAGGCAGAACATGGAGGAACTGGCTGGGAGCCTTCAGTGGCATCAAGAGCCCCTGCGCCCTCAAGCCAACAGACCTGGGTCAGCAGCTGTACAGGATTTGCAGCACCCACGCTAGCCAAGTCTGTGCAGGAACACAGCAGAGGAAGTCCACACACAGGAGGTTGTGTGCTCTGTGTTTGCATGCTCAGGAGACCTGGACCAAATGCATTGCGACAGAGCCTGCACCTGCTGCAGAGCAGTAACATTGGGGTCATTACAGGAGTCTCTGGGCTGCACCCCAGCCACCACCTAGTGAGGACAGCAAGCACCCCAGGTGGGCAAAGCCCCTGCTTAATGGGTTGTTTGCCATGTTTTGATGATTTCTGGGGAAGGGATTGTTGTGCCTGAGCACAAAGACTCAGCAATGGGCAGCGCAGCAATGCAGGTGAGGAATCCTTAATGCCAATAGAGCATCCTGACTTGGCTCCTCCAAGAGCTGCCAGAGACGGGCTCACCCCTTGTCTGTAGCGGGAAACCTGCAGAGATGGCTTTTGAGCATCAAGTATGGCAATGCCCTAAGCGGTGTTACTGCTTTTTCATTCCACTGGGTGTCACTAGAGTTTAACACTTGTCTGTGGGCCAAGCTCAGTCTGGTCCAACGGTAACCTCACGGGTGTTGGTCATTCTGGTTTGCTTTTTTTTTTTTTCAGAGGGATATTGCCGACTGCTTTCCAGTTATCTTTTTCCTTCAAATAGATGCAGACAATGCCAAGCAAGCAAATATGACAAAATACTGTACTTCCAAATCTAATTCAAATAGTCATTTTAGGTGCCTGGGTGTAAGGCAAACAAGATTATTCTGGTTTTCTTAATACAGCTTTCAAAGCCAGCAGCGTTATGTCTGAGACCAAGACTAAAAGGATATATTTCACAAATAGGTCTTCATACAGAAGGGGAAAGCTCCAGTGAAAGGTTTATCTGGTCTTTCCTTCTTTAGCAGGAGGAATCACTAACTCACTTGCTGAACAAAATGACATACATCCTTGTCTTGCAAAATAACATTGCAGGTTGAGGAAGAAAGTAAAAGGAGAAACTGGTGAGATTTTATCAAGTCTATTCATTGATTACATAAGCAGATTACATGTAATTATTCTTTCATTAATCCTTCAGATATCCCAGTTGTAAGCCTATTTACGTGTCTGTCAGTTAAGTAGGGACAAGATTTGCTTTAGCTTGCTTGTTTGATTTAAACTAATGTTTTTATTTACTAGTGTCATTGCATTCTTGTTGAAATCTGCTTTCTTGGTATTTCCATAGATAAAAGATAACTGTAACTTCAGTAACTGAATAGGTTAACCCTGATACATTTAGAACATACTTCTCCAAATAACTTCCAGTGTGTCAGCAGTGGTTTTAACTAAGATTGTCAAATCTCAGAGCTGTATTACAATTTTTCAGAAAATTAAGAAGTATTGAGATATATGCATCCCTAATTAAAAAAAAAAACAAAGCTTCAGCTATTTGGAATCTGATAATTTTCTGTTGGATGGACCTTGAATTAAATTTTATGTTGTTCAAAATAAAGGGAAAGTTGTTTCTCTTCTTTTTTTCTTCTTTTTTTGGTCAGATTCAGAATTTTATTTTAGATCTGTTCTTTAATGTAGCATAGCAGGAACATGCTAGGTTTTACATTTAGCTGTTTAGCCTTTTATTGTGTATATATTCCTAAATTTAAAGGTGAGTTTTAATACTGGACAACTTTCAGCTTCCTGAAAGCTCTAAATAGCTGTGCATAGCCTTTTAACAGCTTTCAACGTTTTTTATCATTCTAAGCCCTCTTTACTATCTAGTGGTTATAAATTCTATTTTAGCAAATGGTATTGATGGGAACCTGAACTTGATATGGTGAGATCATTACTGTGTGAAACCTATGTTTCTCTCTGTATTTGCGCCATTCTGATTTATTTGGCTGCTTCACTCCTCCCGTATAACCCTGGATTATCATCTGTCCCCTGTTTTTTTTTACTACTGCTGCAGTGATGGGTAATGGATTATTGGGCAATAATCAAGGTGTGAAGTGTTTCCTTCTTTTGGTATCTGGTGAGAAAATAGCCCTTTGAACATGGGCAAAAGCTTTCTTAGTGAGGGTGACCAAGGATGGGCACAGAGTCTCAGTTCCAGACATGATCCTGGGCAGAAGGCTGTGGGTAGTAGCCCTGCTTTGACCAGTTCCCTTTCAACCTCTGGGACAGCAACTGTGATTCACAGTGATTCCTGTAAAAGTAACCCAGGAAGCATCACAAACAGAAAATTTGTAACGCAGGGGTAACATACAGACAACAGAAAATATTTTCTATAAATATTGTTCTTTCTATTTATAAAGCAGATGTCTCCAGCTGTAATGTTTTGACTTCTTATTTGTTTTGTTAGTATTAAGCTCACAGTTACACTTTTTACAAAAGAACTGTAGCACATTATAATCGGGGGGGGGGGGGGGGGGAACAACAAAACCCAAGGAACAGAACTCGCTTCTGAAGCAAAATCTAGATCTACTTTCAGAGCTGTATGACTGATGCAGAACTAACAGAAGATGTTTTGTACAGGTGGTGATCCTTGCTTGTACATTCTTCCTTAGAAAGCACTGGCTATTAAGCAAAGCGCCTTGAGGGGTGATTGCCAGTGCTTCAACTATTGCACTTTGTCCTCTTCCCACTCTGCCTTGGACCAACAGGCAAATCCAGAATGAAATTTCATAAAATAACATTTTGCTGTGTTGTGCTTTAACCCCAGCCAGCAATTAAGTACCATCAGCTGCTCACTTATCCCCCCCTCCTCCTCCAATCCACCATAGGATGGGGAGAACTGGAAAAAATGGCCATTAAGAACAGTTTAATTATTGAAATAAAGTAAAAATTAATACTGATTGTAATGAAAAGTGAGAGAACAGAAAGAGAGGAATAAAATTCAAGAAAGACAAGTGATGCACAGTATGATTGCTCACCGTTTGCTGATGGAGGCCAAGTCCTGAGACAGTTGATTAGCCCCTCACAGCCAGCGCCCCCAGTTTATATACTGGGCATGAAGTGCTGTGGTGTGGAATACCCCTTTGGCTAGTTCGGGTCAGGTGTCCTGTCTCTGCTTTCTCCCAGCTTCTCGTGGCCTTCCTCACTGGCAGAGCACAAGAGACTGAAAAGTCCTTGATGGGAGTAAGCGCTGCTGAACGACAGCTGAAACATTAGTGTGTTATCAGCGTGTTCTCAGACTAAATCCAAAACACGGCACTGCACCAGATACTGGGAAGGACATCAGGTATTTTGAAAAATGTGAAGAAGTAGCATTATACATGTTAGACTTTAATTCTGCTAATATTAGTTGTGGAGTAGAGTTAAGATCTTGACTCAAGCTAGAAGTTTCATTTGATATTGTAGTTATGATTCTGCATAGAGATACTTTCAGGAGGAGATACTTTCAGGAGTTAGTGAACAGGCTTGTCCCAGCCCGTGAAAGTTACGTTGCTATATTGAAGACAGGTGCCTCAGTATATGAAAAGTACCTGAATGTCATTTAAGGTAGATAGACGTGAATAACTGCCTTAAAAGTCACAATGTATTTGACTCAGCAGTGTGAACATTAACTTAGAAAACACACTGAATTTACAGAAATGTTCTGTAATTTCTTTTTAACCATACTTGTTTCTGGTTAAACACAAGAAGCTATGCATCCCAACAAAAAAGGTCCCCTGAACTTCTTCCATGTGAAGATTGTTTCCTGAAGGCATTTTAATTTCTAAAAGGAACACACTGTTATTTCAGATAGCTTGTATTCATCCATTGCTGCACTCCAGTTGTGTCAGCCATACCACCACATCTCTATGATCCCTACAGGGTTACAGGTCCTGTAAATGCAAATGCACACAGGTCTCTAATTTTTGTTTATTCACCATGTTGTGTGTGACCCATTTGTACACCAGTTGATGCATCAGTGCTTTAGAGAGGCACCTTGGCATACTGATCTCACAGAGAGGGGCTGGGTGTTTTTTTCATAAGATGCCTTGTAGCTACTCACTTGATCAGATACAGATGCTTGAGGTGACCGTGCTTAAGCCTCCTTTTGTTGATTATGTATTTTTCTTTCACTCACATGACCCCAGGCCCTTTGCTTGTCAGTGCTGTCCATCCTTCACAGGGCTGCTGGCAACTCTTTCCCTCCCCTCCTTGTTCCTGGTTTAAGTTAGCAGCCATCCTGCTGGCAAAGGTAGCCTCTACTGCACTTGGTCAGGTGGATGCTATCTCTCTTAAGCAGACATTACACTCAAGGAAGATCCTGTGGTCGTAGAAACCAAAGCCCTGTTGCTGGTGCCAGTTCCACAGACAATTGCTGACACACAGTATCAGTGCCCTCCTCTTCACACCGATTTACCCAGGATGAAGAACATTACCAGGGCTTTTTCACTCACAGAATGTCCAGTAGACAAACGCGTGCCTTGGAATAGCATGGGTATAATTGTTTTATGGTTTGCTAGTTTTGTTTCATGTAACAGTTGCAGTTGCCAGTCTTGTCACAGCAAAAACTCAGAAGTTTTGTCCTGTTATTTGTGAATGTAATCTTGTTACTGATGTGTATTGATAGGTAGGGCTGATATGAAGTACTGATACGTTGCCCACCAAGAGTAAGTAGAATTTTTAAGTTTTTGCAGGTAAAAATAGTACAAAGTAAGAGAGTCATGAAGTAGTCATTCAGACTAAGCATCCATGTGCTGTCTGTGATCTGGAAATAATGGAATTCAACTGTGACAATTGTTGACTAGTACTGTTCTTAGGTACTTAATAATTTTATTGCCAAGACATTGCTTTTTGATCTTCTGAATTTTGAAGGAGTACAGAGTTACCCACTTGCATTGTTCTGTTCCAGCATGTATCTCTCTGCACTTCCCCCTTCTGTTTTTCTGCTGTTGCACAGTTTTGCTGTTGGAAAGTATATATGAGTCCAGACAATCAGTTTCTATACTTCATTCTGTGCCATTCAGTTAACTGTTCTTCATCCCATAAATCTGTGAAAAGCTAAAAAAAAAAATGAAAGTCATGTTGCTAACTGAAATATTTATCAACTAGTCCTTATATCAGCCAAGTTTAGCTGCCTGCCTTGGTATTCCTAAAAACCTTGAGAGAGGACAAACAAATAATGTGTAGTGCGAAACTGGTGTTCTAACATGAAAATATGTTTATATCTCGAAACTATTCATATTATCCTTCCTGCTTCTTTCCCCTCCCCAGAATATCATATGCCTTTTGCTTTACTCCTAACACATTTAAATGGTTCCTTCAAATTCATAACAATACTTTTTTTAAGGCAATTATTTATAAAACTTTACATAAAAATTGAAAAGGATTGCTTATTTGAAACTAGGGTATTACTGAAACTTGTTTCCATTTATACTGTTGTGCAGGAACCAAGCATTCTGTATTACTTTTTGAAATTTGATGTTCTAAAAAATTTTCCTTTATTGTGAAACACATTATGTTGCCAGAAATTCTTAATGAGTATATTGGTGATTCATCATTATAAATAAATAAGATCTTAAGATTAGCCTTTTATTCTGAGTATTAAAAGCCTGCCATTACTGCATGTGATTACGAGATCTAAATCACTTTACCTTCTGTGATGTTTTATTTAGCATTCTAGAAGAGAAAAAAGAAGCTTCCTGCTGCAATAGAAAGTAAATTACAGGGTTTTATTTTCTGCATTGAATTAAAGCCTGCTGCATTCTTTGATCTAGACAATAAGATATATGTAGCTGAACAAAACTTTGCAAACTGTGGTAGCTTAAAAAAAGTAAATTAGTTCAGGGTGAAGTAGTCCAGGAACAAAATAAATAGTAATCATTAATCTGACACATTTTAACAGTCTTATTAGATAAGTAATTGATCAAGTTAGACTTAAACCATTCAGTCTTGGTATTTCAAGTCTAAGAAACAGAAGGATTCCAATGGAGAATTTAAGTGTATTAAGAACTCTTTTGGCAACTTAACAGACAATATGAAATTGCATAGAATATACACGAAAGGCGTAGTTGAACAGGAAAGCGATAATCAGAACTTTGCCTGAGTTCTGGCAGTTAGACTGAAGAAATATCAATCTTTTCACATTCAGCAGCTGGGCTTCGCAATATTTTCTTCCCAGTTGGAGGGGTTAATCAGCCTTCTTTCAGAATGTGGCCTGTTTAGCTTAGATTCACATCAAGCAAGAAGCACTGGCTATACAAAGGAAATCCATTAACAGACGGGTGTGCCCAGCTGCTTAATTATCCAGAATAAAAAAGGATCTTTATCAAACATTCATCTGTTGCTTGAGATACACCTGACAATCCCATTAGGCAAGGATGAAGTCTTTTCTGCTGTAATATGCAGTTCTTTTATTTCATATGCAGTACCAGTGAAAAATTGAGAGGCTTTGTTTAGCCTATAGAAGTGTGTCAGTGTAACTGCTCAGTACTGATGCCTCACTAATGTGGTTCTAGAAAAGCTTTCAGTGAATATGAAGGTGATGAAGGTTGACTATCAAACATACTGTGTGGCATCTACAAGGAAAAATCAATACTGCATAGTAAGTTATAGAAAATAATTGTATCTAGGGTATTGATTTCAAGCAGATTAATAGAAGCAATCTAAACACTAGAATACATTGATATTAGGTCATTTGGTTTATTTCTGTTTAGGCAAAACTGATGGTAAAGTTTTAAAAATATTTCACAACCATACTTTGCTATCTTAGTTTACCCACTGATAAGTCAGTCTATAGAGCAACCAGTTAACCTATCAGATTGTTAATAAAAGTGCGTTACAGTTCTGAGGTAGATAAGCACATTGGATTCTATGCTTAAATATAGGGTTGTCACCAAATTGACAGAGTGGAGATAAAGTGAACTTAGTCACCAAAACATTTCAATCAGAAGTGTATGTGCAGTTTACATATAATGTGGCTTTCCTGTCCTGTGCATGGCATGACATAGTCTGAAGTTTGGTAAGTCAGTGTAGCAGTGCCAGCTAAATAGTGGGTAGTTCTAGGCTGGGTGATGGGGTTCTCTGGGTCCTTTTCAGTTCTCTCATAGAACCCTGGATTCTCGCCCATGTGTTTCAGTGTGCTCAAGAGTGGTAGTCTTGTGGCAGAAGGGCAAAAAACCAAGTACTCTCTACTGGCAAGAAGGTACGTGGTGACCCAGACAGAGATCCCTCAAAATATGTAGCCAGCTACATCTGGCTGTACTGAGTTCCAAAGCCTGTCAGTGATGTTAGATGGTAGTAGTGCAAGGTATGACCAGGTTGATGATTTGCTCTGCATGGTGGCAAAGCAACAGGAAGAAGTGGGACAGCTAAGGAACTTAAGGGAATCAGAGGAGAAGATTGATTGTTGGAGCTGCACTCTGCCATCCCTGCGCGAAGCAAGCCAGCTACCCAAAATAAATTAAGGGTCCCTTACCGTCTTGCCACCATGCAGATGGAGGGCACCTAAGAGACAGGAGAGGTTGGAAATAGGTTACTCCTCAGACTATATGGTGTATTATCTCCCATCTTATGTCATCTTTCCAGGTACCCCTCTACAAGGGTATCTAAAAGAGGTACAATATTGGAGGCCCTGGTATTTGAGTGTCAGGAAGATAATGAAATAGATAAGGGATCTTCCAGGTTAGAAGTCTCTCCCCACATGAGTCAGACATTGCCTTGTATCATGACCAACTCTGCTAGGGAAAAAAGAAGAGTGGTTGTGATTGATGACTCCACCATGAGAGGAACAGAGGTTCCGATATGCTGACCTGACCCAACTAACAGGGAAGTCTTCTGCCTCCTTGGGGCCAGGGTAAGGGATGTCACCATAAAACTCTCTCATCTGATACGGCCTAATGATTACTGTCCTTTACTAGACTTTCAGGTGGGCAAGGAAGAAGTCTCATCAACAAGAAGCCTGAGGGGACTCAAGAAGAACTTCAGGTTCTTGGAGTGACTAGTTCAGGGTTCAGTAACCCAAATAGTTTTCTCTTATCTCTGCCAGTCACAATCAATGACAATGGTTACATCAGAAAAATCTCACTAATTAATTCCGGGCTCCGTGACTGGTATCAGCATCAGAATTTTGGGGTTTTGACCATGAATCGGTTTACACAGCACTTGTCATGCTGGCAGCAGATGGGGTATGCCTGTCCCAAAGGGGGAAAAGGATTCTAGCCCCAGAGCTAGCAGAGCTCATAGAGAGAGCTTTAAACTAGGTTTGAAGGGGATAACACCAAGCTCACTCGACGTGAGCTGCGGGATAGCGTGTCGCTGTTGGAGTCCAGATCCACAGGACAACTTAAATGCATCTGTGCAGGGCAACAGACAGGAGAAGCTGGAAGCCATTGTTCAGTAGGAAAACGATGACACAGTCACCATCACAGAAGTGTGATGGAATGAGTCACATGATTGGAGTGCTGCTGATGGTGACAGGCTCTTCAGGAGGGATGAGCAAGGAAAAAGAGGTGGTGGGGTTGTGTTGTATGTCAGGGAGTGCATCAACTGCCTGGAACTCAGTGTTGTGAGTGAGAAGGCTGAATGTTTGCCGGTGGAGATCGGGGGAGGCCAACCAAGGTGATATCCTGGTAGGAGTCTGTTATAAACCACCTAGTCAGGATGAAGCTACAGGTGAAGTGTTCTTCAAACAACTGGGACAAGTTTCAGGATTGCTTCCCGTTGTTCTCATGGGGGACTTCAACCTACCAGATGTCTGCTGGAAGCACAACACAGCAGAGAAGAAACATCCACGAGGTTCTTGGAGGTGTGGAAGCTACCTTCTTAACACAGCTGGTTAGTGAGCCAGCTAGGGGAGATGCCTGGCTAGATTTGCTGATCACAGAGAAGGACAGGTGGGTGATGTGATAGATGGTTGGAGGCCATCTTGGGCAAACCCATCACTAAATGACTGAATTTTCAATCCTTGGAGAAGTCTGGAAGAAGGTCAGCAAAACCTCCACGTTAGACTTCCGGAGGGCTGACTTTGGCTGTTTAGGATGCTGGTTGGCAGAATTTGTTGAGAAATATTACTGAAGGACAAAGGGAAGGCCGGACACTTCAAGAATGAAATCTTTAAGGCACAGAAGCAGGCAGTCCCCATGGGCTGACAGTCAAACTGGCGGGGAAGAAACCAATGTGGCTGAACAGGGAGATACTGCTGGAACTCAGGAGAAATGAGAGAATTTATCAGCTGTGGAAGAAGGGACTGTCACCCTATGAAAAGTACAAGGATGTTGTTAAGTGATGTAGAGAGAAAGTTAGAAAGGTAAAGGCACAGATGGAACTAAATCTGGCCACTGGCATAAAAGATAGTAAGTACTTTTACAAATATATTAGCAACAAAAGGAGGGCCAAGGAGAGCCTCCATCTTCTACTGGACACTGAGGGAAACCTAGTGACTGGGGATGAGGAAAAGGCTGAGGTATTTAATGTTGCCTTTGTCTCAGTCTTTAATAGTCACACCAGCCATCCTCAGGGCATTCAGTTCTCTGAGTTGGATGGCAGATGGGGAACTGATTGAGGTCCCCATAATTCAGGAAGAAATGGTTAGTGACCTCCTGCTCCACTTAGGCATATACAAGTCTATAGGGGCAGATGGGTTCCACAAAGAGTGCTGAAGAAGCTGTCAGAGGAGCTTGCTAAGCCACTCTCCATCATCCATCAGCAATCCTGGTATAGTGGAGAGCTCCCAGAGGGTTGGAGGCTGAACAACGTGACAGCTCTCTACAGAAAGGGCAGGAAGGAAGACCCTGGGAACTACAGGCCTGTCAGCCTGAGCTCAGTGCCAAGGAAGGTCATGGAGCAGATGATCCTGAGTGAGATCAAAAAGCACATGTGGGAAAATGGAGGGATCAGGCTCAGTCAGCATGGGGTCATGAATGGCAGGTGCTGCTTGACCAACCTGATCTCCTACAATAAGATGACCCACTTGGTTGATGAGGGAAGGGGTGTGGACATTGTCTATTTGAACTTAAGTAGAGCATTTGACACTGTCTCCTACAGCATTCTTCTGGAGAAATTGGCTGCTCGTGGCCTGGATAGGAGGATTCATCGCTGGGTTGGAAACTGGCTGGATGGCCGAGCCCAAAGAGTGGTGGTAAATGGTATCACATGTAGTTGGTGACTGGTCACTAGTGGTGTCCCGCAGGGCACCCCTCAGTTATTTGGCCATTTCTGTTTAATATCTTTATCGGTGATCTGGATGATGGAATCGAGTGCATCCACAGTAAGGTTCAGATAACTCCAATTTGGGTGGGAATATTGATCACCTGAAGTATAGGAAGGCTCTGCAGAGGGATCTGGACAAGCTGGATCGATGGGAACCAATCATATGAGGTTCAACAAGGCAAAGTGCTGGGTCCTGCATTTGGGCCACAACACCCCCATGCAATGCTCCAGGCTTGGGGAAGAGTGCTGGAAAGCTGCTTGGTGGAAAAGGACCTGAGGGTGCTGACTGACGGAGCTGAACATGATCCAGCCTGTGCCCAGGCAACCAAGAAGGCAAATGGCATCCTGGCCTGTATCAGCAATAGTGTGGCCAGCAGGGCCAGGGCAGTGATCATCCCTCTGTACTCAGCACTGGTGAGGCTGCACCTTGAAACCTGTGTTCAGTTCTGGGCTCCTCACTTCAAGAGGGACATTGAGGTACTGAAGCTGGTCCAGAGAAGGACAGTGAAGCTGGTGAAGGATCTGGAGCACAAGTCTGATGAGGAGCAGCCGAGGGAGCTGGGGCTGTTTAGTCTAGAGAAGAGGAGGTTCAGGGGCAACCATATTGGTCTCTACACCTGAAAGGAGGATAGAGAGAGGAGGTGGCTAGTCTCTTCTCCAAGTAACCAGTGACAGGACAAGAGGTAATGGCCTCAAGCTGTGCCAGGGCAGGTTTAGACAGGATATTAGGAAAAATTTCTTCACAAAAGCATGATCAGGTATTAGAACAGGCTTCCCAGGGAAGTGGTGGGATCACCATCCCTGGCAGTGTTCAAAACAGTGTAGATGAGGCCCTTAGTGACATGGTTTAATGGACTTGGCATAGATTCATAGAATAATTTGGGTTGGAAGGATCTTCAAATGTCATCTAGTCCACTCCCCTGCAACGAGGAGGGACATCTTCAATGAGATCAGGTTGCCCAGAACCATCCAGCCTGGTCTTGAATGTCTCCAGGGGTGGCACCTCTCTGGGCTACCTGTGCCAGTGTTTTACCACCCTCATTGTAAAGAATTTCTTCCGCACATCCAGCCTGAAACTCCCCTCTTTCAGTTTAAAACCATCACCCCTTGTTCTGTTGCGACAGTGATAAAAAGTCTCTCCCAGTCTTTCTTACAGGCCCCTTTCAAGAACTGAAAGGCCACAAGAATGTCTGCCAAGAGTCTTCTCCAGACTTAATAACCCCAACTCTTTCAACTCTTTCCTCTTCTCATAGGAGAAGATCTTAAAGGTCTTTTTCAACCTGATTGATTCTGTGATTCTGTGGTATGGCTCTGGACATTGTCAGTTCCAGGAGTGGGCAGAGAATATCTTAATTCCTTGATTATCCCCATCGGTACCCCTCAGTTCCTACCAGGAGACCATGGGCACTGGTAGTCTGCCTTTCTCAAAGCTTCTTCACAGCACTGATATCTGGTTTTCAACCAAAGTATCCTCTGTTCTTACAATGAAGCTGCTCCCTTTTTATTAAATTGCTAACGCTGGTGTCAGCCAGCACGATCCGTGATGAGTGCTGCAAGAAAATGAACACATCCTGTTCCTCACTTAGATGAAAGTACCTGGCTCTGGTATCTCAAGCATCTTGAATTGCAGCTGCAGTGATCAAGGACTGCCTGACATATGACAGAGCAATTAACAGATACGTGGCAGTACAGAACAGTCTCTCACCAGTCAAAAGTGTGTTTAACTGCAGTAGCATTTCTTCCCCTTGCAGTGGTTGACGTGTTTGTACACAGTAACCATGAAACAATATATAGTCAAGTAAAGCCAAAGGCAGGTATAAAACAATGCCTTTTAATTCCTTTCAGCTGTTCAGGTTTGCTTTGCATAGAAGCTGCAGTATCTTAAATGATAGTTTGTTGGAACTGCTGGCTAAAAATGACCTGTTGAATTGTGCTCTGAAACTGACTGGAAGTGGTTTTATAACAAAGAGGTGGTTTAGGAAGTTACTCAGTGCTTATCTTTTGATTTCCACTGTTCTGCCAGCTTGCCAGTGTTTTTGTCAGGGTTATATATACAAGTGAGAGCAGGGTTGCTCAGACAAACTGGTTGTTTTTTACTTAAATTTAGAAAGAATTTTCAAAGGTAATGGACTGAGAAAAAAGTAAAGGTGATTAATTAGTTAAGGTGAAGGTACATGCCTAAGTAAGTAGACATATACATAGGATTATTCTGATGCTTTTGAAAGTTTTGCTGCCCAAACAGCGCTGTTGAGACTACACTTTTTTCTTTTCTGTATTTTTCAGTATTTATGCATAAAACATTGTCCAATGACTTTTATGTGTGATTGTGGAAAATAGCAATTAAAAAGGAGATTATTTTCCCAACAATTTCAATATGAAGAAATTAGCCTTTCTTAAATAACAGTTAGCTTTGCACTCTAAATAGGAAGCATATTTATTTATTAAAATGTCATTAAGTGAAAGATAATTTAAAAGTTAGTTAAATGTAATTTGCTGTTCACAGTTTCACTTAAAAGCCAGTTTCATTGTATTTGTTCCTTTAAGAGTGTTAATATTTTTACAAGTTAGGTTTTGTTTGTAGTGACTTTGTACTGGGTAAGAACTGAGTAAAACATGAATTATTCAAATTCAGTTTAAAACTAAAATGCTCACTCATTCTTATAACATTAGGAATGTTAGTTACCATTGTTTATGTCATTTGTTATGTTTTGGAGACTCCAGAAAGTACTTGATAGCTCATTGAGCTGTGCTGTGATGCTCTTCAAACCGTACAATGATCACTATTATGGTGATTATTATTTATTATGTATATATCTTCACCTTAACTAACTAATCATCTTTACTTTTTTCTCAATCCATTACTTTTGACCAAGAAAATTCCTTCAAAATCTCAATAAAAGAAATATATGCTACAGTGATTATTATTTTTTATGTATCTATTATTTCCATATATATATATATATTTATTCATAGATGTATAAAGTATAGGTCCCCTTTTGCCTTTGTTTGCAAAAAAATAGTTTTCTAAATCTGACAATTTATTTAAGCTCACACATTTACATCGTGCATGAGTTTGGTCTATTGCATTTAAGGATGTCTTATGTGGACAAATGTCTTGTTAATTTATCTACAGAAATTTAAGATGATTGTATATCATTCGTTACTTGGAAAGTAACTAACATACTCTTTCAGGATGTTATTACTGGAAGTTGAATATTCCTGTTAATATTGGAATGAAGGGAAAAACTGTTGGTTTTCAGTTGGGGTGGTCTGATACCAGGACTGTGATATTGATTTTAGCATTAAATAACTTTATTCTGGATTATATACAGTATTTTCTATAGGCAAAAAAAAGGTAGGAAATTTACTACTTTACAGTAAACATAGAATCACAGAATTGTAGAATAGTTTGGGTTGGAAGAGACCTTTAAATGTCATCTAGTCCAACCCCCCTGCAATCAGCAGGGACATTTTCAACCAGAGCTGGTTGCTCAGAACCCCTGCCAACCTGACCGTGAATGGTTCTATGGATAGGGCATCCACAGCTTGTCTGGGCAACCTGTTCCAGTATTTCACCACCTTCATAATAAAATATCTTTTCTTTATACTGAGTCTGAGTCTACCCTCCTTTAGTTTAAAACCATTACCCACTGTCCTGTCAGAAAAGGCCCTGCTAAAAAGTCTTCCCCCATCTTTCTTATAAGCCCCTTTAGGTATAAAAAGGCCACAATAAGGTCTCCCCTGAGCCTTCTCTTCTCCAGGCTGAACAAGCCCAACTGTCTCATCCTGTCTCCATAGGAGAGGTGCTCCAGCCCTCTGATAATTTTTGTGTCCCACCTCTGGGCTTACTCAAGCAGGTCCATATTTTTCCTGTGCTGGGGACTCTAGAGCTGAATGCAGTACTCCTGGTGGGGTCTCATGAGAGCAGAGTAGAGGGGAGAATCACCTCCTTTGACCTGCTTGCCACGCTTCTTGTGATACAGCCCCGCATACGGTTGGATTTCTGCGCTGTAAGCACATGTTGCTGTGCTATGTCCAGCTTTTCATCACTCAGTACCCCCAAGTCCTCCTCAGGGGTACCTTCATTCCCTTCATACCCAAGCCTGTATTGATTCTGGGGGTTGCCCCAACCCAGGTGCACTAGGGACGTTGCTCTTGGCCTTGTTGAACCTCATGGTGTTACCCTGGGCCCACTTCTCAAGCTTATCAAGGTTCCTCTGAATGGTGTCCTGTCCCTCAGGCATGTCAGCTGCACCACTCAGCTTGGTGTTGTCTGCAAACCTGCTGATGGTGTGCTCGATCCCACTGTCTCTGTCACTGATGAATGACAGAGATGGTTCCAATATGTTCCTCTGCGGAACACCACTCATCATTGGTCTCCATTTGGATAATTCCAGTTATTTTATCCCTGTGGTACTAGCCTGAGTTTTTCTAGGATGAGTCTCATTTCCTTTGCCTATTTTCCCCGTAATGACTTCTTTTGGCTTTTTTTTTTTTTTTAATATTGGAACCCACCCAGATTCAGTTCTATCTGTGCCTCTGTGCAGGCCTTTATTAATTAGTGACAGTGTTAAATCAGACTGGATCAAGAACTCACCCCCACAGCTGTTGTGGAGTAAATCACATTCTCACAACCTGATCTAGAGCTATGAGGAGTAAAAGCAAAAGCAAAGGAAATAATATTGCTCATATACAAAATAGTAAATTCATATACTCAGTTAAGACTATTATAAATGACCAGGATGATGACAAAAATTTCCAGAAATCGATTTTTGCAGCAGAATAATCAGCTGACTCTGCCTCAATTTGGCTATCATTTTCATTGATTAATCATCCACTGCTTAGAAGAAGTAAAAATAACAATGTAAAAAGTCTAACTCCTGGTTTTGAATTAAGTTCGGTTTGTCAGCCACTCAATTTTACTGTCATTTCTCCTGTGTAAAATTGAGGAATCCTGCAGTTCGCAGTCTGTTTCCTACGAAATCAGAAGTGATCCTTTCTGATGAATTTTCTTTGTAAGGCATTTCCCTTGTTTCTTGAACCATTTCTGTATTCTACTTAGGTTTCCACTGTTCCCTTCAAATGTCAGGGTCATGATCCTAGACACTTGTCTACCATCTGTGTGTTTCTATATTGTTTTTGTGTCAAAAGTTTCTTCTCAGATTTTAACTTTAGTGGTTGCTTTAATACTTTCTACTGAAAGTTATTTGAGTTGCTTTTTCACATGACTCATTAAATGCTCTTCAGAACTTGCTTTCTGGATTACAGCCCTTCATTCTGTGGCCTTCTAGAAGTTTAACTTTGAATTTGAATGTATGGTGTTTTTAGCATAATTCAGTAGGACAGAGAAAAAAAGTTTTGAATGTTAACCAGTTATTTTCACACTGAGAGAAGATTCGGTGTTGATTTTTCTGAGTAATTCCTAAAGTGGTGAAACTCAGAGAAATTATGCATGTTTCTGCACATGTAAATAAAAGGTATTTTGAATATAAGTAAGATAAAAACCCATTTGCACCAACTTACATGCTAGTAGGGGTAAAAACCCTTTGTCTTATACCAAGATTGGTATTAACTAATTTTAAGATCCAAATACAGATAAGCAACAAATTAGTATCCTAATAAAAGTGCCAAAAAAAAAAAAAAATCACCAAAACACTTAACATTTTAATTTTATGTCTTAATTTTATTCAGAAATCACAATGCAGACATCGGAGACTGGGGCGGATACAGGTTCAACTGTGACTTTACAGACATCCGTGGCTGGCCAGGCAGCAGTGCCCACACAGGTAGTTCAGCAAGTACCAGTTCAGCAACAGGTAGGTGGCTGTTATTTTTGGGAAAAAAAATCAGGACGGATGATTCTTCACAATGTATTAAAGAACTCTTATTTTGTACGATGCTGCTAAGTGAACTCTTCTGCTCTGCTTTTATCAATTTTATTTACCTGGAATTAAAGTAGCCTTACAAAAGCAAGCTCTTTTCAGGATCTGTTCTTGCCTAGGACATCTGACAAGCCTGAGTAGTACACGTACATGATTCTAATGTAGGTTATTGTGGAATTCACGTAATAGCTCATAGAAATTTACTTTCATTTATGTTACTGAGTATTTTTTCCATTAAGCAATGAGCAATGAATATGTTTCTGATATTATTGGCTATATAATTCCTCCTTTCATTTGGACATCTAGGTAAGTGCAATACAAATATAAAAATGAAAAGCACTGTCCTTTGCATTGCTAGGCTTGAATCCCTGCAGATCTTTGCATAATCTCATGGAAGTATTTGTGGTGTAGTTCATGATGTGAATTTCCCAGGGATGTAAGAAGACTTTTGTAGCAGCCAGCACAGTGCACACCTGTTACATGAGACAGTTACTTACCTATGCGGCACACACAGGCTTTGGAAGGTGTGGTTGCAGAATAAAATAGCGAGAAAAAAAGGAAAAGTATAGGGGTAGAAAACAGAAACTGAATGTGAAAAGCCATTTCAGCTGTCCCAAGACTTTTCTGGAATATACAGAAATCAGGTGTTCATGTGATTAGTACTCTGGGTGGTAGTCTGATGTTGTTTTTAATCAAAAACTGACTTTAAAGTTTCAGAATGATATGAGAACAGTACATAGTTTATTAAATAATGTAATTTGTTTCTGTGCCAGTGAAGCACTTTTCCCTAAATTTAATTCTTCAGCATTTATTAAGTTCAGTTCTAAAATTCCAGGTGATAAGTTTTTATTTTTTTCACTGTGTTCCACGGTCTCATACATTTCAGTGACATTTTTTCCCTGATGCACAGACTCTATTTATAATGCCTCATAGTTTCATTCCTATCATTTCTGCTTATGTCTTCATGTATCTTTTAGGATGCAAGCTTTTTTAAAAACAATATTCAGAAGAGCATTGAAATGGAATTAAATATTTTATTTAAATGCCTTTGTGTATTTGCTCAGAATGCATCACTAGTGAGTCAAGAAGTGTTTGAAATATTTTCTCTTGACTTCAGACAGTAAAATAGCTGTCTTTTTACTTTAATGTGGATTAGGATGAAGGCTTTTAAATACTATGCTAGGTTTTGATTGCAGCTTCCTTTAACTCAGCTAACCTTTGTAGGAAATTTTGTCTAACTGTTTTGTAGCATTTATGAAGCTGAAAAATTCTTCATGAAATACCATTTGGATAATTTGTCTGATTTTTATGTTCTTTCATGATGACAGATGTTTAATAGATGTAGTTTATGTGATTTGTTCTTTGTGTTTCCTGTATTTTAGCTTTTCAGATAAAAGATGGCAATTTGGTATGCTGCACATTTGCTTGTTTTAAGCAAACAGGATATATTTTCGATGGTCTAATATTAAATACTGAGTTTTATCTGTGTGAAGTACTGATAAGTATGACTCATTGAAGATTGGTAACCAGTTAGTGACATATAGAAAGGTATTCCAGTTGTCCTTTATTAATGTAATACTTGTGTCAAAACTCAGAAGCCCAGGATTATACTGAGTTTTTTCTTGCTTCATTACAACTTAATGAGAATAGGAAAGTGATTTTTTTTTCTTTTGGTTGCACTGAGTATGTAAAACTGTCCCTGTAAAACCTTACATGCATCTCTTTTGGTACTGCTGCTTTGAGTATTCCCTTTCATTGAATGCTCTATCATTATTCTGGATTTTTTTTTTTATTGTTGTCCTTGTGGGGATGTTAGACTTTATCTCTTCTGTTGACTCTGAACATTGCTCATAGCATTAAGCATAATGTTTCAGAATGGAAAGCTAAGGGATCAAACTAGCCAAGGAAGAGGAGAATCTACAAAATTTGCAGGGATTGAAGAATGTTGGGAAATCCAATGCAGACAGTATTGCAGTGATTAAAACATGGCATGCATAGGAGATCTGTGTAGAGAGAGGACAGATTATGGAAGTGGATGTGTGGCAAGGAGGAAAGGAAGTGTGAAAATGTGTGGTACGCCAGCAGGAAATGAGATGAAGAATGTGGGCAGGATAGCTAATTTTAATTGTAGAGTTAAAAAAAAGGAAGGAATATCAAACATTGAAACAATCAGCATATTGAGGAAACTGTAGGTGTGATCTGCCCTCAGGAATTATCTGCTTATAGGCTGCATTTGCCTGAAGTTAATATTGGCTTTATGTACATTTGATAGGGCTAATTTGCCTAAAGAAAATCAGGAGAGTGTTAATTTCATCAAGTCGTTCTTTTGATGGCAGAGGAAGAGCTTACTATTTCTGAACATTAAAAGTTATCAGTGTTGAAAGTTGGAGGGAAGGTTTTAGGTGCATAGTATAAAACATATGCTTTAACTTTTTTCTGCTGTTTATGAAAGACGTAATAATGCCAGCTGTATCCAAAATACACGTGAACACTCACATTAGGATTATATTCTCTTGTGAATATAATTTACTAAAACAATAGAGCGTTTCTTGAATTTGGTTAAACTCAAAAATACTGTAATGCAAGTGCCTGTGCACATACAAATTGGCATGAGCTGAAACATCTGTATGATGTTTACAGTAGTTTATTAGTACTTTTTAGTGAAAAATGCCATTTAGGAGGGGATTTTTATGTATTAATATTAAAGCATTGTATAGTGTTTAATTTTTCCTAGTGAGGTCTTTGTTTCCTATGTTTCCATTCCTGTATATGCACCATACTTAAATGCAAGCATCAATTTGGGGTTGTTTACAAGGCATCAGTATTTTATTTATTCTCACAAAATGTGTATCTTTTTCAAAATGTAACTTTTTTGCCCTGAAGAAGAGTAAGCTGAATAAGTGAATGGTGGACTAAGAGCCATTTTTCTATAGCTGTGTTTCTACTGAAGCATCTTGTCTTCTGAGCAAACAGTGAAAGAGTAACTTTTGATATTTTCAGATAAAACAGATCTCTAATTTGCATATAGCTGGTATAAATATGGAGCTCATGTAAGTCTGCTGTGATACTTCAAGCATAGGGAAAAAAGGGTACTATTAATGAAAACCTGGGCTTCCCCTCTTGTAAAATTGGCATTGTTGGCAGTGGGATTCATGCAGCCCAGCCACTGTCAGTGTTGAGATGGGATAGATGGGAATGATAAGGGAATAAACACATCCACATGTAAGCAAAAAGCTCCAAGAATAAGACCAAAAAGGTGGAAGTGTAATTAAATGATGTTCTAACAGCCTGAGTCATTTGTTTCCTCAGATATGAGGATTTTTCACTAATGTATCATCTCTTTTTCAACAAGCACTCTTAAACACAGTGCAGTAAACTTCTAAGGATTCAAAACTCACCTTGTAGTTTATGCCATGCAATGTGGAAGAATTGGAGAAATAAAACTAAAAATAGTCATATAATTTCTTTCATAAAAGTATATCCATGCATCGGAAGTTGAGCAAATCATTTCTCCATATTCACTATACATAATGGCCATCACGTTCATAAAGCATTGTATCATTTACTGAAGATGGAGACACTTCTGCTAATCAAAATTGTCCTTAATGCAAAATCATGTTTAGCATATGAAAAACATAATCATGAACTGACATTAGCCATAATATAAATATGAATGTGCTTAGAGTATTACCGCATGTGCTATTTATATGTTACTTGGCAAAAGTAATCCAGACTAATGAAGCTACAAAAATTATTTTTCATCTCTGAGAACAGAAAACAATGCACATCTAAATCATTTGCATCATCTGCACTGTGGATAATTTTATGTTCTTTTTAAAATGGAGTTTAAAAATCCTTAAATGTTTTGTCCTTTCTTCTATTCTTTGCTTAATAGTACTTCGAATACAAAAATTTTTTATTACAAATCAAAATTCTATCTTAAATCTGTGCTTCAATGTAATTTTTGCATTTCAGTATGCTTTTATGCACTTTTATTTGTTTACAAAATCTCATTGATACAAATTATCTTAGTTCCTCAATTCTCCTCTGAGGTAGTATAGTTAATAATACCATTTATTTTCTTTTTTTTTCCCTTCAACTAGTAATTATAATTACACATGTATTGTGAAATGCCTCTTGCTCTTCTGGAACATTTCAGCTGCTTACTTCTAATCCTGTTGTAGTTATTTGTTTCAGGCTACAATCACTGAAGCAAAAGTAACAAAAGATCTGCTGTCTGACGCTCCTTAACTCGTTTCTTGTACAAGTCAGTATGTTTTCTAGCCAGACAATAACAACGCTTACCATGACTAGCTCACCAGTCCACCCAAAACCATACAATTTTTGAACTTGCGTACTGTCCATTTTAATAACTAATTCATTGTATTTTCTATTTTCACCCCAAATCATTTATTTCTTGCTATATTTTTTAATACAAGAAGGCTATTTAGATTTAGATCTCTGTTGAATATTCTCTCTGTGATCTTGAATTTCTGCTTTGCCCCAAAACTAAAGTAGATACCTGATACAATTTCTTTAACAGTTTAACGAAAGATGCAAGGAAAATTATAAATAAAACAGAAAGGAAGAATTTTTTTTCCCCCCACAATTTCCACAAGAAATGTTGCGGGGTTTTTTTGGTGGTGTTTTGTTTCCTCAAAACCAACTTCTTTTCAAGTAATTTGTGTAGTTTGTATAATTAAAGAAAGTAGATAAATGCAGTTAATTTCTTCCTGACATTGGAGAATAAAAAGAAAATCCAGAGGCACTAGAAACGATTCCCATTAAAATATTTTTCCCCAGATGGAGTAAAATAGAAAATAAAATTAGTAATGGAGATATAACAAAGATTTTCCACCTGGCAGAATTTTCATATACAAGGCCATCCTAAAGGCCACTTTTTTTATTTGTCGTAGCTTTACTTCTAACTTATTTGTCATAGGTTTGCCAATAACTTTCTCTACCTTAAGGATGTTATGTACATTGCAATACAATGTAGTGACTAAACCTCCCTTGGTCACTGTAATCAATTTAAAGATAGCATTACTGAGTTTCAGAGAAGCTGAAGCAAAATAACTTCTTTTATAAACTGCCTTCTTTTATTATTGGAAAAATTAACCTAATTCAGTGGCCCTTTTGTATTGAACTTCATCATTAAAATTTAAAGGAAAAACATGTTGATCTACAGAAGTATCATAAGATACTATAATAGCACTTAGTCTATCCATTCTTAAATGTTGCTTTAAAAGATGAGTTACTTTATTTGCATAAAGAGTCATGACCTTTCTAGTAGTAGTGGTGCATGTAATGAGTTTATTCTTGTTGTTCCAAACCAGAGAATAAACACATTTTGGAACTTTTCAGTTTCCTGTCAAATAGACATTGAGATTTGATACACTTTATACCACTTTTTCCCTGCAGTATCCTCTCAGTTCTATGGTAAGGGTCTTACACTATGCTGAACCTGGTTTTGAAATGATGGTAGTTTGTATCCTTTCTAACCCTAACTATTCTATTATTCTATGATATAAATTTGTTATATAACCATTGAATGGTTTGGATTGGAAGGAACCTTAAACATCATCTTAAGTTCCAACCCCATTGCCACAGACAGGGACACCTTCCACTAGACCAGGTTGTTCAAAGCCCATTCAACCTGGTCTTGAACATTGCCAGGAATGGTGCATGTACAGGTTCTCTGAACAACCTGTGCCAGTGCCTCACCACCCTCACAGAGAAGAATTTTTTCCTAACACCTAATCTAAATCTCTCCTCTTTCAGTTTAAAGGCATTCTCCCTTGTCATGTCACTACATGTCCTTGTAAGAGGTCCCTCTCCAGATTTCTTGTAGGCCCCCAACACATGTAGTGCTTAATGTGGGAAATCATGAAACTTTGGATTTTAATAAATATTTCAACCATCATGTTGTGTTTCATTGCTGTTAATGGGTAGAAAAATCTGGTTTCTATCATGCCAGTATAGCTGCATTCAAAACCTTCAGTGTTTCTGGTTTCTTTCAGAGTTCAGGCTTTAACATGAGCCCAAGGGAAGTTTTCTGTGAAAATCTGGATTCTCCTTTCACAGTCTCAGTCAATACTATATAAGACTAGGAAAAATGTGGCTATTTACAGAACATCTAAAAATACAGCAGAATTGAAGGTATTAAACCAGGGTATTCCCAAAGAGGTCTTGGAGATGATCCATCAAATGTATGAACTCAGGTTCATTGGGTGTTTGCAGTTGGTAGGACCAACTTGATAATGCTGAAGGTAATGGATAAGAAAATGACAGTCACGTAAGAGTAGTTTATGTTAAAGTTATTTACTAAATATGTGCATTGTCACTTTCTTAATACAGTTCCTTGGGTAAAATTGTGCTGGGTTGTGAAGTCTCTTAAGTCCTTTTATATTTCTAGATTCTGGCCTGATCTTGAAACAAAGTATGGCTTCTCTAAGTGATGGAAGGCTAAAATATGGAATTCTTAACTGTTACAGTGGCAGAAGACAAAAAAATTAATAATGGAGAGAAAATTTGCATAACCTGAGGCTTCCTTACATAGTATATAAATCAAAGGAATTGATTTGTGTTGAGACTAGTCTTGTTACACATCTTTGTCACTGACATGGACAGTGGGATTGAGCGCGCCCTCAGCAAGTTTGCCGATGACACCAAGCTGTGTGGTTCGGTTGATACACTGGAGGTAAGGAATGCCATCCAGAGGGACCCTGACACGCTTGTGAGGTGGGCTGATGCCAACCTCATGAAGTTTAACCATGCCAAGTGCAAGGTCCTACACGTGGGTCGGAGGAATCCCAAGCACAGCTACAGGTTGGGCAGAGAAGAGATTCAGAGCAGCCCTGAGGAGAAGGACTTGGGGGTGTTGGTCGATGAGAAAATGAACATGGGCCGGCTTCAGTGTGCACTCATAGCCCAGAAAGCCAATGGTATCCTGGGCTGCATCAAAAGGAGCGTGACCAGCGGGTCAAAGGAAGTGATCCTGCCCCTCTATTCTGCTCTTGTGAGACCTCACCTGGAGTATTGTGTGCAGTCCTGGTGTCCTCAACCTAAAAAGGACATGGAACTGTTGGAACAAGTCCAGAGGAGGGCCACGAGGATGCTCAGGGGACTGGAGCACCTCCTGTATGAAGACAGGCTGAGAAAGTTGGGGCTGTTCAGCCCGGAGAAGAGAAGGCTGCATGGAGACCTCATAGCAGACTTCCAGTATCTGAAGGGGGGCTATAGGGATGCTGGACTCTTCATCGGGCACTGTAGTGACAGGATAAGGGGTAACGGGTTAAAACTTTAACAGGGGAAGTTTAGATTGGATATGAGGAAGAAATTCTTTACTGTGACGGTGGTGAGGCACTGGAATGGGTTGCCCAGGGAAGTTGTGAATGCTCCATCCCTGGTGGTGTTCAAGGCCAGGTTGGACAGAGCCTTGGTTGACATGGTTTAGTGTGAGGTGTCCCTGCCCATGGCAGGGGGGTTGGAACTAGATGATCTTAAGGTCCTTTCCAACCCAACTATTATGTGATTCTGTGATTTATGACTATGTGTGCTTTTACAAAACAGGTGTGCCATCTCAGCAATATATATGAAGATAATCCATGCCTTAATGCCTTCTGCTCTTTAGCTCATTGATGTAAAACCAGGTCTTGTCAGAGTTTGTTATAGCTGATAATACTTGGCGGAAGTGGTTACTCAGTTTGAGTGTTTTGATGAGGACCTCAGTTACATGGTTTAGTGGTGGACTTGGCAGTGCTGGGGTAACGATTGGACTTGATGATCTTAAAGTTCTTTTCCAACCTAGTTGATTCTATGATTCTGTGATGCTATGATCCATAATTTTATATTGGCTCAAAACATTACTGGCGAAAAAGCTCATATGGGTGTAGTGTACAAAGGTCAAAAGCTCTTACACAAGAAGTTATCTTCATGCAAACCTTTATTCTAAACTTTCTACAATGCTTCTGAGCTGTCATTTAAAGTTTGTCCTATGCAGGACTGAAATGAAAGAAAAGGCAAAATGTGGTCAAATGATACCTTATTCCATAGTAAATATAATTCTTCAGCTTGGTGCAAAGCATAGCTATACTTCATTTCAGCCTTACTATGCTTTCCAGTTAGTTGTGTCTTTGACACTGAAGGTGTATATGCTCCATGAGTGGGTATCTTCAGTGTTAGGGCTCCATTTACCAGTCTTATGTCACAGATACTGCGGAAGAAAAGTAACTTTCTTTGCTATTGCTGTGACATACATTTAGTAATTATGAGAACAGGGTTATTCTATATTGTTTAGAAGCCATTAGGTGCACTTGAAGTGTCAGTCCTTCTTTACAATAGTCCAAATTTCTGCTGTTTTGTTTTTTTTTTTCAGGTACAGCAAGTGCAGCCTGTGCAACAGGTACAGCATGTCTACCCAGCCCAGGTTCAGTATGTGGAGGGAAGTGACACAGTCTACACTAATGGAGCTATGTAAGTTGGCAAATTATCAGAATTTGAATGTTTATTAAACTGAGAATTTAAATATGTATTTTCAGTTACATTCTACCAACTAGTGTATTCTAAGGTGGAAGTAAAAATGACTCAATCAAAGCTTTTTTATTGTCAAAATAGTTTTTTTTAAATGAAAATATGAATTCACACTGTTTATGAGGTGTTTATTAATATTAATTTGTTGAGGCAAATTTTTTGTAGGTAGAATTCTTGTGATTGTTTTAATTGTACTTACATGAAATTATATGTACAGCATTGTGTTTGAAGGATACAACAGTACCTTTCAGTTTGTGGCCTTGGCAATGCTGGGGAATGGTTGAACTTGATGATCTTAAAGGTCTTTTCCAACCTAGTTGATTCTATGATTCTGCGATTCTGTCTGTAGGATGTACTCTGTTAACTTCTGTCCTGAGGACAGAAGGCAAGTCCTTCTGTCTTCCTGGCTGCAGTCCTAGTGGCAAATGCCTAGAAAGGTGCAGCAGCTGTTACTGTTTTTTTAAGAAAGTAGTAATATAATTATTTTTTTCTGAGGCAAAGAGGAGAGGCATAAGGAGAGTAACGCTGTCTCCTTTTGCTGTTCAGTAGTCTCTTTTCTGCACATTATTGTGCATTTCCTGCTTCCTTGAACATGGTTTTGAATCATCAGGTTCCTTTCTCCAATATGCAAGCTTAGAAATATAAAATAATCTAGGCTTGACCAGACCTCTGGAGGTTATCTAGTCTAATCCCTGACTTGGAGCAGCACCAGCTTTGAAGTTGGCTCAGACATCAAAGTAGGATCATGTTGCTTTGGAAGAAGCTTCTCTGCCTCTCTTTTTCATTTACCATGTTTACCTTGTTACTGGCTTTAGAAAGAAATACATTTGGAAAGCTTCTTTATTCTCTGCAGGTACTTATTTGTTGATGGTAATCCAACAGTGATTCAAAAGAGCAGTATTATTTGGATCAGAGACTCCTGATGTTAACACTGGAAGCATACTTTGGTCATTTCTACTAGCACATTTTGCATACTTAATTTTTCACTTACTTTGTCTGTTTTCTTTTAACTTTTAAATCCTAAACAATGTATCTTAAATATGCATTAGACTTTCTTGTTGTACTGGTTTTGACAGAGAGAATTTTCTTCATAGCCGCTGCTATTGACCTTGTGTTTTGTGTTGTATTTATATTTTGGACTTGTGCTACAAACAGCCTTGATAGCAATAGGGATGTTTTAGTTCTTGCTGAGCAGTGCTTATGCGTAGCCAAGGCCTTTTCTGCTTCACATAACTACCCTGCAAGCGAGTAGGCTGGGGATACAGCAAAGGGGTGTCTCAGACAGCAGGACATTATGCTAACAATGAAAGCTGGGGGAGGAAGGAAGAAAGGAGAATGTTTGGAGTGATGTTTGTCTTCCCAAGTAACCATTACATGTGATGGAGCCCTGCTTTCCTGGAGGTGGCCGAGCACTGGCCTGCCCTTCCTACCTCATGGAGGCAGTGAATTAATTACTTCTTTTGCTTTACTTGCATGCATGACTTTACTTGCAAAACTGTCTTCATCTCAGTGCATGAGTTTTCTCTTTTACCTTTCTGATTCTTCCCACAGCCTACCAGAGGGGAAGGGAGCAAGTGGCTGTTTGGGGCTTAGTTGCCAGCTGGGATTAAACCACAGCAGTCATTTTTGGCACTTAGTATGGGACTGCAGTCCCTGGCTATGGTGTAAAGCATATTTTTTCACACTTTGACCCTTTCAGACCAACTCAGATGCTATGGTCTGAACTGTGTCCTGTAGGGCTGATGTGCCAGGCAGTCAAGTTCACACAGTCCAGTAAACCCAGCTGTCCCTTTCCTCCACCTGAGTGGAGGCAGGGCCTCTTTATTCCTGGTTAGAGTATTTGTGACTTGAATTTTTGTAACTGCAAAAGGCAAAACTGTTTTTTAACATGTACAGGAAAAAAGGGAGCATGGCAAATACTAGGGCTCTGTTTCCATCCCTGGGGCAGTCAATTCCAGGTATACTAGATATCCCTCCAAGTGAAAGAAAACTGCAGCCTGCACTCTGCTGCCAAAGGGATCAAGAATTGTTAGGGATGTCAATCATAATATACCATTTGCTGCATTTGACTCGGACTGAAGTTTAACATGTCCCACAAAACAGCACTCAGTGGCAGCATGAGTTCATTGCAACCATAACAGTTAGCCTACGAAAGAGGTCATTCTTAAAAAAAGCTGTTACTCAGATTTCTCTTTTCAGTTATCACTTATAAATTCTTACATGAGCTGGGGGCCCACACACTCTTGGCACTGCTTGAGATACGAACTACATGACTATTTACAGTCCTTCATAAAACTAGAACCAGATGTTACTGACTGCTTTGTACAAACCTTCAGGTTTCCATGATTTTAATGTGTTTCTGAATCTAAATCACAAATCACTTTGTCAGTTTCTGCAAAATCAGTCAGTGGGGTACAAAAGACTTCCTTAATACAGTAAGAAAGCTCTCCTTAGCAAGTGAGCCTAACCTAGATTGTCTTTCCCTACTATGCAAGAAAAATTTACCTGTGTTGTTGTGAACAGCCAAATTGTTTTTAATTATTTTGAGAACATTAACCTCTCTAAAGATTATAGTTTCATTTGTGGAGAATCAGACAAGTCTGTGTTTCTACTCAGAATTCTTAAGACTATATATTGTGAAACATATTTTCCTCATATACTTTTATACTCCAGATTAATAATGGAAAAATGTAATTTATATAAATTAGTTGACGTTACTGAATAGATTAGACATTAGGAAAAAAATCTTCACTCTGATGGTGAAGTCCTGGCATAAGTTGCCCAGAGAAGCTGTGGATGCTCCATCCCTGACAGTATTCAAGGCCAGGTTGGATGAGGGTTTGAGCAGTCTGCTGTAGTGGAGGGTGTGGAACTAGGTGATCTCTAAGTTCCCTTCCAAACCAAACCATTCTATGATTCTATGATTCTTTGACTCTGTGTATTACATGCCGTAGTGCTATTTATTTGATAGGTGAAGGAGAATGTCCTTCGAGGTTGCTGATGGCTAGCTTCCTTCAGAAATTGAAGAACTGTTTTTCTATTTGCTGTTGAGTCCTGTTGTGATAGAAAACACAGAGGCCAGACTCTTGTGCTAAAATATTTAGGCAAGTATTTAGATTGCAGTTAATCTTTTTCTATTCTTCATAGAACCGTAGAATAGTTAGGCTTGGAAAGGACCTTAAGATTATCTAGTTCCAACCCCCCTGCCATGGGTAGGGACTCCTCATATTGAAATTTATGAAAGATGGGCCTCGTAGATCCTGACAGATTCACAGAATTGTGTATCAGGCAGTTTGTCTGGTTACTCCCACTCCAGAAATTGTCTGTTTCACTTTCAGAAATAGAATTAGGTTTGTAAATTATGTGATAGACTAGAGTGATCACTTGTTTCTCTTTTGGGTTGGTTTCCTATAATTGATTTATTTTGTTATAATGCTAGATCAAAATCTTAATTATAACTCAAAATCAGATATAGGGTGCTTCCATAATCTGTCAAATTGACAGTACAGCTCTAGCAATGGAGTAAGAAGACTGCAACCAATAGTTAGGGTGAAGACGTTAATTCAGTGTACAGGCATCTCTGGAATAAAAGTTACAGCATATCTAATGAAAGACTTATTTTTTTATGTCAAAAAAGCACTTGCAAACTAGCCCTGATTAAACTCTATATATGATAGCAACAAAGGATGCAGTTAGAATATATATGAGGAAAGTTACCTGAATCTTTTGAGTCCAAAGGTGAGAAGTTTGTCAGTTTTCACAGTCTTTGTCAAGTGTAACTGTTGCATTCTTGTAACACAAATGTTCCCACACATTTTATAGCGTGATTTGTCTACACTTAACAGTTACTTGTTGTTAGTATTATTGGAGGCATAATGGTAATTCAAGGGGTGTAACCTGCAAATTGTCGCATTTATTGTGTAATATGAGGATATTTGAATTATGTTATCTACATTTGTGTCTGGTTAATAACAATTTTACTTGTCAAGCATGTCGCTCTGTACTGAAACAAAAACGCATGGTTATTGCAATGGCATGTACAGGTTTATCTGGCAGTTTAGAATAGATAATATTATGGCTGCCCCTATATTAAGAAGCCAAGCGAGTCCCCTCTGCTAGACATGAACTTTCTTCTAATTATAATCTTTTCATCAAATATAGCCATTTACTTGATAATTCTGGTGTGGCCAAGAGGATTTTAATTGCTGAGATTGTCCAAGAATTGCTGTTGTGCCCAGAACACATTCTTCACAGATTTTTTTGCTACCATTTGTGTGGTTTATGTGGCAAAAGACATCTTGAACCAAGAATTTGCTATTACTTAAGTTAAAATCTTAACTGTCAATTCAAAGAATCATTATCGATAAAGTTATTATCTTCCTAGGACTTCTAGTATCCATCTTTTTTTCTCTGACATTATGCTTGCCCTTTTACTACCCCTCTGCATACTAAGGTCAATGGCTTCCACCTGAGAAGGAGTTACAGCAAGTTACAACCATGACAGGTCTTGTGCCTGGAGAAGTATGATGCGTTGCAGGGGGGTTCTGTACTCACACTATGTCCACTTGCAGCTATGTTAATATGTTTCCTATCACAGTCCTCACATTATGCTTCATTGGTTTCCATTTTCATGTTACATTTGAATTTACTGTATATAGCATGTTTTATGTTTGCTGGGCACTTTTGAATACTGTCACTCCAGCTCATGATCCTCTCCTACACTTTTAATCTAGGGTCATCTGCGCATAATAGCTATTTGATATTACTGTCTGTTAGTTAGAGCAATGCATTAGCATTTTAATGAGGCGTTTTATGCCACACAATTGTAGAAAGCTAATCTAAAATGGAGACAGCTTAAGTAACATTTATCTGATTGTTCAACAGTTACTATTACAGCTAAGCTAGGACAGAGCTTTAGGCTAGCACAGACAAGTCTAGACAAAGGAAGCCTGACAAACCCAAGTCTTGAGATCTTGCAGAGTTAGTACAAACACTATGACAGTTTCCTAACAGTGGCAATACCATGTTATTTGGATTACAGGTCTGCAGTACTTCATTTAGAGGTCTGTTGCTAAGGTTCCCTTACCTGTCTGATTTATGGGTCCTGAGAATACAATTCATAAGATTTCTCTTCTATTGTCATTTACTTTGTTCCTTGGTTTACTGGGATTTTGTGCAGCTGTGCATTGAGTGTGCTTTTAATGCTTTGTTTCCATGTGGAAAAATATTTTGGACTGAGTGTGGAAGATCTCAGTTCTTTGTTATTGATAATGAATTACTGTCAGTAACATACTTACTTTAATTTTTGAATATGACTAGTAAGAGTTTCTTTATGTAGAATAATGCTACTGTATTTTAGGTAAATTTTAGAAAGCTTTTTAAAAGCATTTTTCTGTCTGATATGTTTAAGTTGTCCATATAGAAAAAAATGTGTATGTATAAGGCAGGTCAGCTGTTCACTATTACGAAGGAAATTACTTACTCTGAATTTTTGTTCCCTGGTTATATATTCATCAATTGCCCTTTCTTAGTGTAGGTTTTGATCTTTGATTTTAGCAGTTTCAGTTGATAAGTGAGGATAAGTGAAAGGAAACAATGACTTGCTGTCTTGTCAGTTCTTCCATCTTTGTCTTTAGGTCAATCAAGGAGGCTTTTGTGGAAGAAGGTTATTAATTTATTGGGATTTAATTTGTTATTAAAAAGCCCCAAATAAATATTCTAGGTGCATGAGTAGATTTCTTTGTGGGAGGAAGGGGGCTGTGTGAGACAGACCATTTAGCTTTCTCCATTATCATTTGACTGCTTTATCATGTTCTGTTGTGTCAGTGTTAGGGCATATGGCACTTCCTTTTCTTCCCATTGCTTATGATATACCACTTCCAGAGTCTGCACCAATGGATTGGCTGTTTTAAGGCCTTCACTCAGTATTAGAAAAAGGATTCTGTTCTCTCTAGTTTCTGTGAAGCCCACTATCGGCTTTATGCCGACAGGGTTGAACAGAAATCTTAAAGGAGTTCAAGGATATTCTTCTGTTGTGAAAGACTTTCTTAGTTTTTATGCATGGAGATTTTCTACCATATTGCAATACTACATAGCATTATAATGAGCATTAACTACTGTGCATACAAGTAACAGTGTACCTGGAAATGTTTGTTTTTATCTAGTGTTTATCATATTTATATTCCATGAAATAATTCCTTAGTTAATTGAGTATCATAAAAGGCTAACTTTCAATATCGAAATGACAGCAGAAAAATGCTTATATGCCTGCCTGCTGATCTATGTAAGTAAACCATACTAAAACCCACAAGAGTAATTCTGAGGTTATTACTTGAGGAAGACGATAATCATTATTATGTAACTTGCTTGTTTGAATTAGAATTACAGAAAAATAATAAAAAATTACACTAATTATGCTGAATGGTTTTATTGTTTGAATTAAGATGCTCTTCTTGTACAACCACTGTAAACAGATGATGCTATTTCAACTTACACTATAATATGCGTATACGTACTTATATGTATGTATATGTATGAGTATATACGTACTTATATCTATATAAGTTCAAGTAAAAAAATAGATTTATGTGCATTTGAATTTCCCATGTCAGTTCCTACAGCTAGCAATTAGAATTCAGTAGTTAATTACTTATTTTGCAAGACACAGAAGTTACTAGAATATAATTTCAAATTAAAATCTAATTAAAACAAATAGAAACTGCACTGCCTGAACTTCTAACCTGATTTGAGATTTTTTCTTTAAATACACTCTGAATTTATCAATTCCTGGAAAAGGAAATGAATTTTTCATGTCAGTGCCTACAGCTAGCAATTAGAATTCAGTAGTTAATTACTTATTTTGCAAGACACAGAAGTTACTAGAATATAATTTCAAATTAAAATCTAATTAAAACAAATAGAAACTGCACTGCCTGAACTTCTAACCTGATTTGAGATTTTTTCTTTAAATACACTCTGAATTTATCAATTCCTGGAAAAGGAAATAAATCTCTTTAGGGTTTGGTTGTTTTTTTTTTTTTTTGTTTAAAACACAGAATGATGCAAAAATGTTTCAACAAGGCAGGTATTTCTAAGACATGAATAAAACTACCCTAAGCCTGCCGGGGACTGGGCAAATATAAATATAGGAAAGGTAAGTCCGTCCCATCAGCTGCTTGCTCAGAGAAAATCTGTGGCCATGATCAGCCTATGTTAAAAGCTCGAGACATGGTGGCATGGCAGGAACACTGATGTATAGTAGTCAGTAGATCAGACTCTTGACATTTACATAGATTGTGAATTGTTTCTTATGTGTGAATGTATGCATGTACACACGGAAAACTAAGGGAGGGCAACAACAAGGTTAACTCTGTGCCGTTGTTTTTATTTGTCACCTTTCTTTGAAGAGGCAAAAGTATATCTAAAAGTTAAGCTCAGTAACATTACATTAGTGTCTGTAATATAGCTCAAAACATTGCACTTAATTTATAGGGTAGTGCTGGAGGTTCAAATTGTTATAAAATATATGTAAGCAATAAGGCATAATAGGTGATGCCTTGAATTACTGTACCTTGCAATCCTATCCCAAGTCATGCTGATCTCATTAATTTCCAGTGGGGGATCTTAACATTGGACACCTGTTCTGGGCTTGCTTAATCTTAATTGAGTTTGCACAGTGTCTGACTTTGTTTGACTTGTTTTCAGGGTAAACATCATTTAGTTTGCACAACCTTCTGGAAACCTAGGATTCTGCAGCGTAATTACTTAGATTTCAAACTTACTAGTAACTGTGATGAACATTCTAATGCCGTGTTCTAGTAAACACTGAATTTCACAGTGTTTAGATAGGAGGAACTATCTGTACTCTACCAAGACAATTATTCTGTTGTCTACCTTGTATCTCAAGCCATAGGATACCATTTTGGTATTCTCATAAAAAGCCAGAAGACTTTAGTTGCATTGAGTTTCGTCCCTAGATCATCTTTATATGCAACTGTCAAAGAAAAGAAGGGCTAGGAGGGCTTTTACAACCTTTGCAATGAGAAAGAACTGACTATATAGTATATGACAGATTATCTGAGAAAGTACTGCTTGTTTGTCCTACTAGTGCTATGTAGAAGTTCCTTATTTCAAGTTATCTCTTGTGTGTGTGTCTAAAGGATGTAGCATCTTATTTTCTTCTTTGCTACAGTTTAATGTTGAGAGGTCATGTTATCATCTGCAATGACCTTAAAACATTTGAGTCACTGCTTTCAAAACAACATCTCAAATCCAGCTGCATTTTTTTAATTTCCAGATGAATTTATTTGTATTTTGGTTAAGTTAAAAAGGTCTTTGCAAAGTTGCAGATATTATTGCATGTAATAGATGTGGTTTTATCTCACTTTAATTACCCTGCTGGTCTCAATTGCTGAAGGTTTGCTTAATCATCTCCAGTAGTCAGGTGTTCTAGAAGAACCTGCTGGTTGTTAGAACAAAGGGAAGAGTGTGTATGTTGGAGTGTGTACAAGTGTGTACCCCAGTGGTTGTTCTTGCTTCGTTGATAAGGAGTACTGTTATATGCAGATATAGGGGTTCTGATATAATCAGTCCTTTTTAGAAACTATACACGATAGACAGATCTAAACAAGGTGAAAGCAAACAAGCATTTCCTTTTGTCTGTTACACACAATTTCTGTGCTGTAATTTTCTTTTGAAATTTTGAGCCTTCTGTGGGGTTTGCCATTGCTTTAAACAACTGCCTCTTTAATTCCACTTCTGCAAGTGAGATTTGTTCTCCTCACATCTTCTAGACAGTCTTTTTCTTCTAGCCATGTCTATTTTTACTGGCAACAATGGTGTTGTCTTTTGTTCCTTTCTTTACTGATACCTGATACCGATATCAAGTTTTTCTTTCCTCTTTTGGCAGAAATTACAACATATGGTCCTTTGATAATCATTTGCATGAATTGCTTCCCTTGACCTTCCATCACTACATTTTCCTAAATTGCCCTCTGCTGCATAGCTCTGTTCACATTCTGTAAACTGTGTAATTCTGAGAGAGATGCCACACCAGCTTTGCTAGCAGTTACCTAGCACATCATAAGATAAACAATACCATAATGATATCAAAAGGTATCACAATGATATCTTGGCTTGATAAAACAGATTAGTTGGAACCTGAATGGTACCCAAATACATACAGAGGTTATTACAAAGCACAGATAACTAATTTTAACTCTCCTGAATAAATGTTAATGAATTAAGCTGTCTGTTTGGTCATTAGTCCCTTTTGTTTTCAGTAGGCTGAAAGGCATTTCTGCATCTGACCTTGAGGCTTCTGAAATGCTCAAAATAAAAAGGAAAATTTTTAAGTAGCTTAAGGAGGGCTGAGAGCAAATAATATAGTATGATGGTTATGAAACTTTTAGGATCTTAAGATTAAAGTTTTTTTGATTCCAAAAGTCTCTGAAGAGAGAGGGAGAAACTGTATGTGAATACAACTAAAGTTCTGACTTCGGTTGTTGATAAGGTACTGTATGTTCTTGAGTTATTTAAATGTTTACTAGAGCTAAAGAAGTAATTGTTCTCTCTGAGCCCATTGTGTACTGATTACTCTAGTGTAAGTTTTCATAATTAAAAAGCCATAACAACAAATAGTAAAATGCCATGGCCTTTTCTATATATAGATAAGAAACTAATTAATCCCTGTCTATATAAAGGGAAAAAAAAAAAGACTGATTTCAAATTCCTGAATAAGTATATTAATCACCAGCTGCATAAAAGTTGGATGCTGCTTCCTTCTTTTGTTATGTTTTGGGACAAAAGTGAATTTTTTTTGTTGAACTTGTTTAATTGCATGGTGTTGCATGATTTTGTGGGTTTTTTGATTATATTAAATAAATTAGAGACTTACACAGAGACTGGTCACCTCTCTGTTTTCTCTGAATCATACTTATAGGATTTATTTACTTGGACTAAGTGCATCTCAACATATGCAGCTCCAAGTTAGTAGAAAACTTTGAATTTGAAAATGGTGTTGCCTGTTGATTGCAAGCAGTATTATGGGTTTTTAAGCTTAAAGAAGAAAATTATTGGTTGAGTAAACTGACTTGTTTTACATTTTGACCTTTCTATCATTATGCTTGCCAAGATACAAAGCTTAGCAGTCGCGAAACAGGATAAAACTTCCAAACAGGCTTTTCCGAAATGAGGAATCAGGCCTTTGAAATAATGAATGCTATTTACTTAACAAATCTGAAATATGTTGAAGATAAAAATTTAGTACATGGGAACAAATACATATTCAAAAACTGTAAATTGATTATGAACTATGAAGAGTAGTGACATGATGAAGAACATGAAAGAATGATTGAAGGTTTCAATAGCTGAATAGTTAGGGTAAACCGCTTAATGAGGCATTAATGTTTCAGAGTTTAAAGTGATTTAAAAGTGTTACTAATGCATACTCCTAACTTCTTTCATGTTTGTGACCTTTTTGTAAGTCATAGTTCTGTTTTGGTTTTATTTCTTAATTTTATTTTTTTTTCCTTCATCACATCGTGCATTCTTATCCTATTTTCAATTCACCTTGTAAAAATAATTGCATTTCCAGAAATACCAGTGAACTCAGAATTTGAAGTTTCAGCCAAGAACTTTCATGAATTTAGAGACAATAGATCATGTAGGATTCTCGAACATTTGGTTCTCTTGGCTGACATTTGTATCATTTTTTTGAAATGTTGCAACATGCACAGTATGCAAAATATATGACATCTGACTAAAATTCAGTTTTGTTGTCAGATAAAAAGTATGGAACTTTACAAATTGCTTTGCAATATATTAGTAATCATATGAACTCTTTCTTAAATCTGTCTCCTCAATTTTTGTCATACTTCCATTACCTTCTCACTTCAATGTAAGACTGACAAATTTTTCTGGAAGGTTTGGTGGATACATGGTTTAACATTGTCACGGAATTATTTATTTAGTGCCTTGACTTGATTAAATGTTTTTCTCTGAGGAGGCAGGGATTGTTTGCCAATCTTACTTAATTTGGTTACAGCTATTGTACACACGTTTCTAGAATTATAACATTTCTCTCAGCTAAATGAACAATACAGATAATTTCTTTTCCTTTTGTTTTCTTTTCTTGAAGCCGATCAACAACTTATCCTTACACAGAAACCCAGATGTACAGCCAAAACACTGGGGGAAATTATTTCGATACTCAAGGAAGTTCTGCACAGGTGACAACAGTGGTCTCGTCTCATAGCATGGTGGGCACTGGAGGGATTCAAATGGGTGTCACAGGAGGACAGCTTATTAGCAGCTCAGGAGGGACCTATCTGATTGGCAATTCAATGGAAAATTCTGGTCATTCAGTGACTCATACAACACGGGCCTCCCCAGCAACAGTAAGTATTTGAGACCAATGCAAAATCTTTGAGACTAATTTCTTATCTACTCAGATGTTCTTGCAGACTGTCAAGGTTTTTGTGACAGAATGTATAGCACTATTGAGTTGTCAGAATAAGTACTATATAGTACTTTTTGTAAAATTAGTATTAAGAATATAAAGTAAGATACAGGAGTAAAAATATTGTGCAAATTTAAACATCAAGGCAGGCCTTTCTCTTGACAGCTTGCAGATATTTACATTTCACAGGTTAAATTTTTACATTCATGTAGTATCAGTGAATGCTTTGGGAATGCTCACATAATAGTTTGTCTGAGCTGAATATTTGTCAGGTTAGGAACTAAGATTTTGTATTTAATCTGGAAATTTAAGAAAACCACAGTGTTGTTGAGTACAACTATGTTAGATGTAAATGATAAATTATGACTGTTACATGTGTAACTTCCCTGCATTTGTTTGGTTTGTTTGCTTAATATTAGTGTAGGCTTTGTAGCTTATTCCAAAATATTTCCAATTGTTCAGAATACTCAGATACTACCTTTTAACAATTTGTTCTTACTTAACCTATGGTATGTCTCCAAAGTCTGTTCCAGATTAAAAATCTGTGGGGGAAGTGTCTTACAGTACTGTGGGAAGATGCATTCTGTTACAACTCTGATAGATAATATCACTTAAACACAAAACTTGCCCTTAAAAGCTTACTCAATCAGCCTGTATTTCAGTTAGGAAAATGGGCTTATACCTAGGCTACCTTTTCTGCATAGCACTAATGAATACTTTTACCTAATTCTGGGTATTCTAGTCTCAATGTAGAGACTTGGAAGTAGTAGGGAAGAGAACTGTGAAACATAACAGTAAGAAGAATTGGAAAACGTAGTGACGGGGATAAAGTGTCATTAACAATACAGATTCATGGCTACCCAAAGGGGACTTTATTTTTACCAAAGGTAATGAGTAAAAATCTAATATTCTTCTCTTTGGAATTATGATGAATGTTTATGATAGCATTGGATAATTTGGATGATCAGACAAAGTCGCTATTTTGATTTTTAAGGTGGTATGAATAAATACAAAGGTGGTATGGATAAATACAAGGTTTCTGTACAATATAAAAAGTATTATTTAATCCAAAACCTGTGTAATATTATTTTTGAAAATATATATTGTGAAAGGTTGCGATTTATGAATTGTATAAAACCCAGTAACGTAGTGGGATCTTTCAGCTAGCAACAGAGAATCTTATCTTCAAGTTACAAAATCAAAAAAGTGTATATTAAGCTCTGTGTGTATTTTACATTATTTTAATAGAAGAACAGAGTTGCTGGGAAAAAAAACCCAAACATTCCTCTTTCAGATTCATTCAGTTAAAACCAAGATTTTAAGTTCATTGTTTTCTTTTTTCCTTTAAACTACTTTGTCATTTTACTTATTTGGAAGATATTTCAGTAGCTTTTCGCCTATGATTGCCAAGCACAGGCAAAACAGATAATTTTCTATAGGCAGAAGTGGTGAGGCACTGGAACAGATTGACCAGAAGAAGTAGTAAATGCTCTGTCCCTGGCAGTGTTCAAGGCCAGGTTGGATGGGGCTTTGAGCAACCTCGTCTAGTGGAAGGTGTCCCTTCCCATGGCAGGGGATTGGAACTAGATGGTCTTTAAGGTCCCTTCCAGCACAAACCATTCTGTGATTTTATAATTCTAAGTAAGGAATAGGTCTTCTAGCTAGGCTGAAATTTGAAATTGCCATTCTTAAAAATTTGAAATTACGATACTTAAATGGTAACAGTATTCCTATTTTTCTTAGTTGTTTTAAATTATTCTAGATTTCAGTACAAGTATTTCCTGGTTTAGAGATCATGCTAGTTTTTTCCTTAGTCAGATAAGAACAAATGCATTTTTGTGTTTTGATTATCATGCTCTTAAGTTTTCCTTTAGTCATGAACAACACAATTCAGTCAGTGGAAATACTTAACTGAATATGAAATCAGGTGAGGCTTAAATGCACCAAGTAAACACAAATGAAGAGCAGTAGATGCACCTTGAAGTTGGGTGTCCTAGAATTATTTGAATTATATCAAAACTCCATGCTATATTTTTCAACTTCAAAATGGTTTTGATTTTTTTTTTCAAAATTAGAAGTAAAATTTGTCAAAATTTATCAATATCTGAAGTTCATGCTTTCAGCAACATCTTTCTCTTGGTTCATGTGCCAATGAAACATCCTGGTTTAGTTGTTCTAAGTAACTTTTATACTGCTGTATGAGCTTGCCTTTAAGATAGGAAAAAATACTTCTAATTAAAGTACAAGTATTAAATTGCATTTTTAACATTAAAATAGCATCCTCTGTTTTTTAAGGTGCTATTATGTATGGTATAGTTCTGTAAGTATGAGACATTAGAATATATTAGAAGTTCATTTCTTGTTAAGGAAGTGAGACACAACATGATTTTAGATTTTATAGTTTTAGGCTCTTGGTATGTAAGGCTCAGCTGAAATATTCAAGAGTTAATTGAAACAGAAAAGGTTATGCTTAAACTGTAAATTTAAAGAAACAAGTCTGTTTTCATTTTACTAGAGGGCATAATTAAACAGAATAGAGCAACATGGTGTCTTATTTGGATTGCACTTTAGATAGGTAGAGGTTGTTTCACTTGTGATTCTCATTTGATCTTAACCATCACAATATTTTTCATTTTTGCATAGCAAATTTATTGGAGTCATCAAAATAATGTATCCAGGCTGGTTTGCTAGTATAACACTCTGAAAATATTTCTAAATTTTGAATTAGTTTGGAGAATTTTCATACGGAGACAAAGACTATTGAAATTAATAAGAATTTACTTATTAACACTTGTGATCATCACAAGCTTTCTATTCTTTTGCCATAGAGGTACTAGTCCTTTTCAGTCTTTTCAGCTGCTAACTTCATTTGTTTTGTTGCTATTCACCTTTACTGATTAAATCATTGCCTTCTGTAACAAGGTAATTAATTCTATTATTGATGTTATCTATTTCTCATACATCTAGCTTAAGTTAAAAGAAACAAACAAAACAGTTTCAGGTCTAATATATAAAATAAGTCAATTTCATTAACTTTGTCTTAGATAAACCCAGAATTTAAAATTAATTGACTTTTCACCAGGTTTGCTATTTGCTTTATACGGAATTCAGTAAAAGAGACATGGAGACTTTTTAAGTCTTCACTTCATTTCTTCATGGTTTAATGTAATTCTGAGTTCAGCTTCGGGTTTAATAAAGAGCTAATACTTTGATTGTAAGATTTAATTAATTTCAATTTCTGTCAAACATTCATACAAGAAAGCTGTCCTGCTTAAGCTATAGCAAGCAATATCAGTGTATTTATAGCCAAAATATTAAGAATGGTGCACTATCAAAACTATTCCAACATACATGCAGTCATGGTTTATGTTAGAACATTTGTTAGTATTTTCTTTACTTCATTTCCATCGATTTCATTGCTTCTTCCTTTTTTCATACAACAGTTGTACAATATCCTCTGCTGGCCTATTAAACTACTTCTCTACCTACTAAACAGGATTTTTTCACTAAAACAGGCATTCAGATTATAAGGCCTTCTATACAAGATATTAGGGAGATAAATAGCTTTCCAAAACAGCCATTTTCATGAAAATATATGTGGATTGGTAAGAATAAATTGCAATTGCACTGAACAAGAAGTGATTTACCCTAGCTGGATGTCTATTTGAAATGATTTTGCATGTTGAAACCTGTATGAAAGAGTTGTCTGTTAGGTTTATTGGCAGCTATCAATAAAAAAGGGGTAGCTGTATTTAAAAGACTAACTGCAGAATGGACTGCCATGTTAATAATGGAATCTAAACCACCTTAATTTTTAAAAAAAAAATTTTCATATGTAAATGTCTAAAGATTGTTCTTGTGATGAAACAGGTTTATCTAATCAATATATTTCATAATATCACAAGGTTAAAAATTTCATATAGTTTCTAATAATAAATGTGGTGTTGTACTTGTCTGCTGGTAAGAGGCTCCCATCTATTAGTCTTGTTTTCTAACAAGCTTTAACTGATCTGCAATTACAGTTGCCATTCATCCAACATCAACAGCCACAGGAGGTCTCCACTCGTGCTGCTGGAGAAATTTATCCTATTTCAGTGCAAATCTAAATGTGCATGAGACTAAAAGCAAACTTAATATGGGCATAAGGTATCAACACAAATTATAACTTCTGGTACTAAGCACAGTGTGCAAAATTTACTCTTTAAGGGAGGGATGGTACTTGGGCAAGATGTGTTGTAATTAAAGGAGGGAGAAAGCGACAACAGCAAGACTCAATGTAAATATAATATCCTGATAATATAATTTTAGTGGAAGAATTATTATTATTTTAAGAACAAAAAGTAATAAATGTTTAAATAGTCCATTAGAAGTGGATGGGTTATGAATTGGAAAATAGTTTGAGATGAGATTTTATTTATTAATTTCTTTCTTGCTAGAGGAACTTTTTCCTCCTCCATTCTCACAGTTTTCTAGTAGTTTTATTTAGATAGATACTTCTTAGCATAAACCAAACCATTTCTGATCCAGTCAGAGATGCACAGATTTTTATGCTACAAAGTATTATTAGATCATTTGGTCTGACCTCTTACACTGCCAAGACATTGAATTCTTGAGTTGAGCACAGTGCCATCTTTTGTGGAAAAAAAAAAAAAAAAAGACATCCATTTCCAGATACAAGAAAGCAGATTATATCATTTTTAATTCTTTCAAATGAGCTGTAAGAATAGTTGATCATACTACTGCTAAAAAACATTTATGCATTATAAATTAACTGAAGGGGTGGGAAGTTTAGAGGATTTGTGGATCTTGTGCCTCCTGTCTCCCAGACTTCCTCCTGCTTTGCTTTCTTCTTCAGAGCTGTAGAGCTTCATAGAATCATAGAATAGTTAAGGTTGGAAAGGACCTTAAGATCATCCAGTTCCAAACCCCATGCTGTGGGTAGGGACACCTCACACTAAACCATGCCACCCAAGGCTCTGTCCAACCTGGCATTGAACACTGCCAGGGATGGAGCATGCACAGCTTCCTTGGGCAACCCATTCCAGTGCCTCACCACCCTTACAGTAAAGAACTTCTTCCTTATATCTAATCTAAACTTCCCCTGTAGAAGTTTGAACCCGTTACCCCTTGTCCTGTCACTGCAGTCCGTAATGAAGAGTCTATCCAAGCATCCTTATAGCCCCCTTCAGATACTGGAAGGCTTCTATGAGGTCTCCACGCAGCCTTCTTTTCTCCAGGCTGAATAGCCCCAACTTCATACGGGAGGTGCTCCAGCACCCTGGTCATCCCTGTGGCCCTTCTCTGGACTTGTTCCAACAGTTCCATGTCCTTTTTGTGTTGAGGACACCAGAACTGCACACAATACTCCAGATGAGGTCTCATGAGAGCAGAGTAGAGGGGCAGGATCACCTCCTTCGACCTGCTGGTCACGCTCCTTTTGATGCAGCCCAGGATACGGTTGGCTTTCTGGGCTGCAAGCTCACACTGCAGCCAGCTCATGTTCATTTTCTCATCAACCAACACCCCCAAGTCCTTCTCCGCAGGGCTGCTCTGAATCTCTTCTCTGCCCCTGTAGCTGTGCCTGGGATTGCTCCGATCCGGGTGTAGGACCTTGCGCTTGTCATGGTTAAACTTCATGAGGTCGGCATCAGCCCACCTCACAAGTGTGTCAAGATCCCTTTGGATGGCATTCCTTCCCCCCAGCGTATCAAATGAACCACACAGCTTGGTGTCATCGGCAAACTATGCATAGTTTCTTTATCTAGTAACATGTTAATGAATATTAAGATATAAACTAGGAACAGTTAATAACTTCCCAATCAGTCGACCAGTTAAAGACTGAACATTGTAGGATTTCAGATGCTTTTACTGGGATCATTCTGTTGAATTTTTTAACCCCAGGTAGTACCCTTAGTTATTAACAGCTGTGTCAGAATATAAGGCAGTATTTCAGTTGGCACATTAATTGAAAGAGAAGTCTGCAATCATAGTTTTCATAGCTATCATGCTCTAATTTTATAATGTTTATGTTGCCATACAAACTGATTATTTTTCCTACCGGTAGTGTAACATTTATCATGGTTTAGTTGGAGTTGTGCAACAATGGGGGTGCACATTTCAGTTGTCAGTCAGAACATTTTAATAGTTTTCAGTCTTGTTAAGAGAATAGTCACATATTCAATTAAATGAATGTATAATTCTTGTTGCCATTTACCATTTCAGATGTACAGGTAGTTAGTTGTGCCCGGAATCTCTCACTGCACATTGCTAAAAATGCAAGGGCATCAGTCTACCTTTTGTATTTATGCAGAATATAATTTTAAGTGTTAAAATGACTCTCATAGTCTGTCTACAAAATATCGTAATAAAACCCACTGCATCACCAATCTTCATTTGGAAGGGACCTACAACAATCATCTGGTGCAGCTGCCTGACCACCTCAGTGCTGACCAAAAGTTAAAGCATGTTGTTAAGGGCATTGTCCAAATGTTCTTTAATGCTGACAGACTTGTGGCACTGACTGCCTCTCTGGGAAGCCTGTTCCAAAGTTTCACTACCTAATGCTACCTAATGCCCAGTCTAAACCCCCCAGTGCAGCTTTGAACCATTCCCATGCATCATGTCAATGGATACCTGGAGAAGAGCTCAGTACCTCCCTTTCCACTTCTCCTTCTCAAGCAGCTGTAGGGAGCAATGAGGTTGCCCCTCATCCTCCTTTTCTCCAAAGTGGAAAAGCCCAATGTCCTTGGCCATTCCTCCCAGCACATGCCTTCCAACTCTTTCACCAGCTTTGTTGCCCTCCCTTGGACACATTCAAGGACCTTCACATCCGTCTTAAATTGTGGGACCCAGAACTGCACAAAGTATTCCAGATGAGGGTGCACTAAAGGCTGAATACAGAGCTGGTCATCTCTGTTGACCAGCTGGCCATGCTGTGTTTGATGCAGTTTGTCCTCTTGCCTGCCTGGACACTTTGGTGACTTGTGTAGATCCCGCTGTTGACCACTGCCCTCAAATCCCTTCCTGCAGGGCTCCTCTCCAGCAACTCCTCTCCCAGTTTAGATCTGCGACAGAGAAATGTCATTTCTCTGTCCCATCTGCAAAATCTGGCATTTATTCTTGTTAATTTGATGGCACTGATGATTGTCCAATGATCCAGTCTATCCAGATCCCCCTGCAAGCCCTCTTGTCCTTCAAGAGTCAACAGCACCTCCCAGTTCAGTATCATCAGCAAACTTACTTATGGTGCATTCAAATCCTGCATCCAGATCATTGATTAAAATATTAAATAGAACTCACCCTAGAACTGATCCCTGAAGATCACCAGTAGAGGAAAACCAGCAGTAGCCAAAAGTTTTCAGAAAGGGCAAGATGAATAATTAAGTCCCAAGAAAATCTGTCCTCAAGTCAAATATACTTTCTCCTCAGAATTAGTTAAAAGTGATTATATAGCCTACATAGGAAGGTTTCTGTTGTTGGAGATATGTATCTGTCAAATAAAGCAGAAAGTTAATTTTATCAAAATTTAGATTAAAACCAACAAAATAATTAGTAGTAAGAACAGTTTCTCCTGAAGCTTGCCATAGTAGAGTACGGTGAACATTCCTTTTAAATATAGGTGACATACTTTTTTGAGCTTGATGAAGTAATTACCATGTTTTAGTGGTGACTAACACTGCTTGGCTTATGATATGCTGTAAAAGTGAATACAGATTCATTGTGTTCGGTGGTCATACTAGTGAAATCTAAAAGAAACCCCAACAACAAAAATTCCTTGGATGGCAGAAAAAGAAAGTTTGTGTATTTTTATTCTCACTGTATAGCACCAAAACTCATTGAGTCAATATGGCAGCAAGAAATGAGTGTCATCTGTAATGCCACTTTTCTTTTTAAGAGCAATTACTACTACTTTTTAACAGTTTGATTCTCTGAACAATCAAGGCCACAAGTTGCAACAACAAAATGAGAGTAGTGCAGTAGTGGAAATGCGCAGTAGGAGGTGTAATTTCAGTGCTGTAGTACTGCAGTGGACTAAGCATTGTGGAACAAGTAACCCAAGATTCAGAATTAAGATTTAAATGTGTGTACAGTATTTGTTGTTTGATCCTACCATTATGTTAAGAAGGGAAATACTATGGCTGTGGTTGTAAGTTGACCTTACAAATTTTAGGATGTGTAGTTTTTAACATGCGGCATGTTCTGAAAATTTGATCTTTCTTGTGTGATTGACTGCTTTGATCTCATAGTACTTTCCACAAAAGCAAGGCAAAATCAGAATATTAAGAAGAAAACCAAATCATTATTACCATGTAGGAGTATCTTTTTTTACTTTTTACATACAAATTTTTTTAATAATGTACTTTTTTAAAAAAATAGGCTTCTTTAGCTAATAATGAACAGCTGTAAGAGGGAAATAAGAAGTGATTCCTCACAGTTATTGCACTAAAATGTTTGTCAGTAGCCCTGTAAAAAAAGGGAGAAGCTAATTGTATATGTGCAGTAAATTCAAATATCAGCTGTAGTGTTTTTCATTTTCCGCTATACAGAGAGTAAGTTCAGCCAATGTTGATAAATTGTGACACTAATATTGCGGTGTGATATTTGAAGTAAGATAGGAAGTGCTTATTAAAGAAAGGTCTACACAGGGAATGATAAGTGGTTTTGAAAGTGTAAGTGGTGGTTTCCATTGCTTTCATTTTGGCCATTTAATGTAGCTAATTAATTGCATGTCTTTTTTTTACTGCACATCCTGTTGTCTCTGTCATATTCATTGTTGGTTTTGCTCTTCTAGCTGCCCAGTTAAATTATGCTTAGGTTCTAATTTTCTTTAATGCTGTCATTATCAAACTGATCAAAATATCCGTTGATATTAAAAAAGAAAAGAATGGGAATGGATGTTATAGTATTTATACATTTGTATTTGAAGAAATACTACTTTGTATTTTAGTAGTGCTGTGTTCGCTTTTCATTTTAAAAGGCAAATCTGAAAAAATCTGCTTTTCCAAAGGCTGGATCCTGCAGTCTGTGTAACTTCTGACTTTCCATTTACTTTGACAGCTGGGGATGTTCAGAGCGTCTTGCAGCAGTAAGGGTGGTGTCCTGTCCCAGTGAAATTAATGGTGAAAAAGCTGTTGAATTAATTGGATTTAGGATTTGATTCTCTGATTCCAAAAAGCTGAAGTTTTGTTTCTAATTCAGTTCTTATTGCAAGCTGTGGATGTCTCCTCCTAACATAGTTGAAGGGAAAACATAAGGAGGTCTTTCTTAAAATTCTGTTTAGGGATTTATTTATTTATTTTTTATTTCATTAATGATTTTTTTTTTTCAGTTGGGGTTGTTTTTATTTCAGTGCAGCTCACCCGTAAATCTACTCTTTTAATTTCCTGAGCAAGCTGAAAGGTAAAATGGACTTTGATGCTGTGATCCTGCAGTATATATGCAAGCAAAATGCCTTTCCAGCTTCATTGGGGAGGTTTGTGTTCACTGGGACTCTGGAATGAAGCCTTTTGGTAGAACATATGCCCTGGCTAGGCATAAAGGAGGCATTTCTATTGATCTGTAAGCAATCTGTCAAATCTTCTCTGATCAGGCTTTTTTACTATCTCGTCTTGAGTCCTTTTTTTAATGACATCTATTATCAGATTGAAATGGCGATTGAGACACTGCAAAAGTCTGATGGTCTGTCCACTCACAGAAGCTCTCTTCTCAACAGCCATGTAAGTTGTCTCTTCTTCACATACACTCTCTCTTGCTTGTTCTGCATGCTTAGCCTGCCTCTAAATGTTTGTTTTATTTTATTACTATTTTTTGTTCTTAATCTTCTCATCTTAGTTGCTTGTAATTTCTACTACATCTCCCATGGCTTTATTTTGTCAGATGAAATGTCTTTATGGTATATTGCATAGTGTTACCTGTTTCCCATGCTCTACACTTATGTTAAGACAAGTTAATACATTTGACTGTTTTGTGGATTATGGTGTAAATGTCAAAATAAAGTTCAAATAATGGCTTTTGACATTTTAAATAAAGTTATCTACAAATCAAAGACTCCATACCCTATATTAATTTTAGAGCATGTGAATAGGAAGAGAAGAAACAGACAGCATGCCTAAGTAATATCTTTATTTTTAGGTGTTTCTTTGTTTATTCTGAGTAGAGAGTTTATTATGAAACAACTTACATAAGAGTCCTACAGTTCTTTATGATGAACTGGAAAAAAGTCGAAAGCATTATCTTAATTTGAAGTACAGAAAAAATGTATTATCCAGCTGCCTTTTGCTTTGTTCTTACTCCTCAAATCTTACAGTGAAGAACTTTCAATACACAAATCCAAAATATATTTGGGTAAAAACATGATCTCCAGTAATACAGTGATGATTTCATTATACGTAACTTTAAAATCACTGGAAAAGGCCCCAAATTAATTTTTAATATATAAATAATAATATTGATTTGTAAGTTGCTAGTCTTTCTTGATTTTTTTTTCCTGTTAGTATTTGTGGGTTTATATTTTGTATTTTGCCACATTGATTAGTTTGTATTCACCTTACCTCTTATTTCCTTCTCAGGTTTATGAATTACATACATTCAAATTCCTTTATAGTTTTACAGAAGAAATTTATATTTGGTTTGTGGTCTTAATATAAGAATGTGGTCATAGAGGCTGTACCTCAGAAATCAAATTAAAAATACATGTTTCGACAGGTTTGGGTTTTGGATTTTTTCTGTATGGGTCTAGTTATGTCAAAGTTTTGTTTTGTGGAAATTTTAAGTGAACTTACCTTTTTTTCTTTAGAATAAATGCCAGAAGTTAAAAAGGAAAATTGAATTACAGGAAGTCATACAAAATGTGACACAGAAAGTCTTTTAGATTCCACCTCGGATGCTTACAAAATGCTTATTCTGGAAACAGTATAAAAATTGTTATGAAAATGAAAATAGATAATATAAAAACTATTTTTTAAACGTAATTTTTAAAAGGTCCATAACATTTTTTTGGCAAAGTGTCAGAAATTTATGTTAAGACTTGAAACACTTGAACTGTTGTTAAGTTTGTGTTTATCTTATATGTCGTCCGGAATCTTGGTGTAAAACCAAGAAGAATTACAAGGTAAGCTGCTGTGCTGCAGTATATTATGTTCCACTCATTCCTGATGCTATGCATTGCTCACAATGTGTTTCTAATAATGAGAGTCACATTCAACTATGAAATTTTACATGATATTTCTCCCTTGACTGTCTTTTTCAAATTTATTCTGATTCTGTTATATCTTTGGGGAAAAAAAAAAACTCAGAAGTGCCGGTACATGTTCTTGTGTCAGTAAGTCTTTCCTAGCCTTGGTCATTTTGGAAGATGTTAGCAATCTACATCAAACTTAGTGGGTATTTTACCTATTTTTAAAGCAATGCTTCCTGTTTTTGACTCAAGTAAGGATAGTGTGGAGAAAGTTTTTTGTCTCTTGAAACTCTTCTACTGGTTTGGTTAGGCATTTATAACAATAATTGGGTTTAATAGGCTTGAAAATAGAATTTAATTTGTGTGTTCAATTAGATTTTCACTGATAATTTATCTTTTTTTTTTCAATACTGGGTTTGGAATTTGGATTTCCACCCTATGACATCTCTGTGAGGTTGTCTAGGATTTTTTTTTTTCCTAATTCATCTGTGTTCATTTTAAGGAGTTTATTCTTTCTTCTCTGTTTTCTTTTCTTTCCTGATTTATTTTTGCATGAAATTGAATTAATTAGTTGCTAGTTAAGTATTTTATAAGCCCTGCTGCTTAGTTGGAGTCACAGTCAATTTAACAGGTCTGACTCTGTAAATATTTCATACCTTTACCCATCTACCCATACAATATGAACAGTATTATGAATTAAAAAGCCAGGATTCAAACCTGAACAGCTCAGTTTTAGAATTATATTTCATCCTGATAGAATGAGGCAAAAATTCCCACATTGCACTTTTGGTTTTTGTTTGTTTGTTTCATTAGTGATTTTTTTGGTGTTGAATAATGGAAGTTATGGTTGAAATAGGATCTGTTATAAATTCATATCATTATTGAAGTACACTTAAAATGATTCATAATAGGTTAGAAGTCATCTGGAGGAAAATATCTTTAATGGTACATAAAGAACTTAATTGGAAAATAATAATTTTTTGTTTGTCAGTGTTTCAGGATTGACAGAGTTGTCCCTTTAGGAAAGGCAGTAATACTTCACATTTTGTATCTGGGCTGATTAAATTATAGATTTATTAATATATGACAAATTTTATTAAAATGTATATAATATAGCTATAGATGTAATACATAGCCTTTAAATACAGATAAAATGAAATAGCTGAAAGATGTAATTACCTTTGTTTCTGAGCCCAGACAGGCTTATGGCAGGTCATTAGTGAAGTAAGTTTAATACATTCAGATAAAAGTTAAAGTTTATGATTATTATTTTTCTTCAGTTTTATTATAAAATGGCAGATGCTCAATTTGGAAGCAGTTGTGAATGCGGAGACTTGAAAAATAATATGATAACTCATATAGAAATGATTAGGTGTACTTTTAGATTTTGTATATTTAAAATGCAAACTTACCTGCAAACCGAGCTAAGAATTTTGTGTCTTGGAAGCATTTATATCTTACTTGTACCTCTTCTAGAGCTTGCTTTTAAAAAACTTGGAAAAGTTCTGAGCATGTTTTCAATAAAAAGTAAATATGGAAATGGTGTTTGAATGTTCTAGAGTGAATTGTATAGTAAAAATTTTTTTGCACTTTTATTGATGAATTTCTCACTTTTACTAAAACATAGCTGGGAATTCAATGTATTATCATCTGTACTTACGTACAAAACAATTTTGTGATAAAGATCAGGACTGAAACATTTCATGGCTATTGCACACTAAAATATTCATATTCTTTGCATGGTAAGTTACAGTAAACATTGATAGAACAGAATTTATGCACTGCTCTAAAATAAAATATTTCTGCAAAGAACATACATAGAACATATTTAGCTTTTATTGTCACTTAAGAATTTGTGTTCTGGTAATACTAGTTACTGCTTTGGTGGACTAAGTTGAAAATTATGACAAATATGTATGAATATCTAGCTCATCAGAGTAAAAGTTTGTAGCAAGTCTTGGAGATAAAATATCCTCAGTATGCATTTCCACTGGATAATCAAATTAAATCCCAAGTTTTGCTAAGATCTGTGATGCTAGCAAGCTTGAATAATAACACTGTATTATTTTGGTATAAATACTTAGGAAAACAGTGAGAAAAATTTAAACAGAAAATTAGATTTGTGAATCATTCAATCTATATCTAAAGGAAAATTACAGGGAACTGAAAGCATGGCAAGTTCTGGAGGAATGTAAGGAAAATGTTACCATATCAAAACCCTAAAACAATGGAATTTTAATGCATCCTCAACCTATATTATTTTGTATCTGTTTTGACATTCTCCTATAATGTTAAATCTAGAAGTTTTAAATTGTCCTTTTTATCTTTTTGTTAATTAGTGACAACTAGAGGTGTTACATGAGTGTGCACTACTTTTCATGTGTGTATCTAAAAACACGTACCACAGTCACATGGAAAGATTAATATTTTTCCAAGTATATAATTCTGTTCCTTCTGGAAGTCAAAGGCAAACAGGCTACAAGTAAAAAGGATTGTACCCCTAATGATTTATAGATGTACCAGCTATTTTCAATGTTGTCTAGATTGCTCTTTCACTTATATGTAATAACTTTTATATGTATCTGAGAGTTAAAAATACCTTATTCAGTTAGGTGTTGTAATGTTTTTTTTTTTCGCATCAGGTAAAGAAAAACAGTATGATATTCTAGGTTAATAAATACATTAAGTTGCTGTGGTTAGTCCAAGGAGTTTGTTTTCTGCAGTTTATGTGAATTGCATACATGATTAGGTATCTCTTTGCAGTACCAACAGTTTGCTTCCAAAGCATAGATACCTTTATCAAATATTGGTATGTGTTACTGAATCAAAAATATTTTAAGAAGTGGACACTTATCTGAGGTCAGAATGCAATGAATTCTACTATTTCCTGGTAATACTGAAGATCTTAAAACAATATGGTAGAATTAGCATTTAAGGAACCTCTGAAGGAAGAAGTAATTGTTTAATAGACCTGAAGAGTGGTTTCAGAACTTCCGTAAGTTAATATTGTGTGGTTAAAATATTTTTAATAAAGTAAGAATGTTTGGGTTTTTTTTCTCTGTTTTGTATGTGATATAGCTTCAGTGGCTTTTAGACAACTATGAAACTGCAGAAGGAGTGAGCCTTCCAAGAAGTACCCTTTACAACCATTACTTACGACATTGTCAGGAACACAAATTGGATCCGGTAAATGCTGCCTCCTTTGGAAAACTCATACGATCAATCTTCATGGGATTACGGACCAGAAGACTTGGAACTAGGTTTGTGTTAATCAAATAACAGTAATGAAAATAATAGACAAAAACAAGTAATAATTATGAGTATAGAAACCTGTCTGCTACCAAGAAAATAAATCAAATATTACACTGGTTTTGTCTTAGTTCTGTCTCAGTGTTAGACAGTTTTGTGCTTTTCCAGATGTTATTGTAATTCTACATATGTTTTGACTGTTTATGTGTTTACATTTTGATAAATGCAGTGCAGATTTTTATCAATGCAAATAAAATGTAGGTTTTTGTTTGGAAATTACTAAGAATTGTGTTTCTTCATAACTAGGTATGTAAGTTGTATGTAAATTTTATGAATTATGAATTTGATTTTTCTCACTAAAGTGAATTATGAGTTATGATGCTGGAAAATACTTGTTTAAGAGAGTGAATAGATTTCCCCAAGGTGGTAAAATGACACCCATGTAAACTAGAGGGTCAGGCCTGCCTGATTTGTGGGTAATGTTTTCTAGTTAGTGTAAATTATGAATTAAATGTAATGTAGATGCATAAAACTAGCGTTGCTGTTCTTTTAATTTTTGCTCTTTTATAAAGGGGGAACTCCAAATATCATTATTATGGGATTCGCGTCAAGCCAGACTCTCCTCTTAATCGACTACAAGAGGACATGCAATATATGGCTATGAGACAACAGCCGATGCAGCAGAAACAGAGGTAAAGTGTGAAATGGACATGAGTACTTATTAATATTTCTAGATCATAATGCCTTACTTTTCCTCACATGAAAAGTTGAAATTATAATGCAACTTTTGTTAAGCTTCTCTGCTGTGAAAAATAGAAATTTGCTAGATAGCCAGCTGTTGTCACTGAAGTTATGTATCAGGCAACAAGAAAGATTGTGAAAATGTAGAAAGATTGTAAATCATAAATTTGTGAATAATAATAATAATAAAATGAGATGTGTGAACAGAGTCCACTATCTTGAATTCGAAGATAAAGAAAAGTAGTGACAGTTTAAATTTCGACTTTTGCTGTTTGTTTTCATTACTGTATAATTTTATTTATAAACTGCTTATAAGACAGCTTATTATTAGTTTCAGTTTGGTGTTTATCCCCTCTCCCTGCAAACAATTAATGTGACCATAATGGTTTTCCTCTGAGTTGATTTTGAGTATTTTCCTTCAGCATCTGTTGTTCCTGAGGATCCTGTGAAAGCTCAGAAGTATTCAAAAGCAGTGGCACAGAAGAGCTATTCTGGTGGTGAAAGAGTACATGAATATGCATATGAAAAACTATCCTGAACAGAAAATTTTAGGAAAGAAGTGGAAATCAGTACATTTATTTGAAATTTCTTTTCATTTGGCTGATATCACTGGCCTCCCATATTACCCTAAAGTGAAATATCTAAGATGTGTCATTTCACGAAACTCATATGTGGAACAGTAGTGTACCAAGCAAGACATCTTTAGAGCTTTTACCCCCCTGAAAAACTTCCAGTTAGTGTACTAGGCATAATTTGTGGCCTTGGACGCAACTGGGACATGGAAAACGCAACCTTAGATTTTAAATTCAAACTCAGATACCACTTTAATCTGAAATGGTTTTACTATCACTTCCAGAGGTAGTTACAGCAGTAACTACATATTCATTGCAAAATATATGGTCTTTACTATCTTGTGTGGAAACATGAGATGTGTCCCACTATGATCATGTGGGAAATCCTTGTTACAAAAATCATCACAGGATTATACGGTAAGAAAAGGTGATAGATATTTAAAAAATGTCCAAGCAAGCTTATTTTACCAACTTATGCTCATTCACTCACAGATTTAATTCATTCATATTCAAAATCACATGTATGCACCAAGATGTATGCCACAATGGTTATAACTACAATATTTTCTATGAACTTGTTTCTGGAGAAATTTCTGCAGTTATGTAATCATAATCACCTCTTTTGTCATCTTCTTGATTCACAGTGACAAAATTATTTTAGATTCATAGAATTCTTTGTAGAATTCTTAGAAGTGGATACTACTTTTCTTTATTGTTTGCTTTATTATTTTCTTTAGCACCAGCATATGTCTTAGGTAGTTCCCTTATTTAACTTACCTAGGTGTGTTTGGTGATATTTCCTTAACATTATCTTCATGTAGTATGTTCCCTGATTATATTTGAATGAAATCACATGTACAGCATTGTGTAGCAGTTAGTGGATACCTTCCTTTAACCCATGTTTTGCACATTTTTTTTCTTTTCTTTTTAGTATGTACAATAACTCTGCTGTTAATCTGCAGTACAACATTCAACCAACACATATATTATTGTTCTAACCAGAAATCATGAACCACTACTTCCTGCGGATGCTGTTTAACCTATGTACTTATTTTATGTAGAAAATAATCTGTATTTTTCTACTGTTCTCTCTCCCATATTCTCCTGTTTCTGGGGTATACTCTTCAGTCAAACCTTACCCTTAAACCAAGACGCTATGAGTCCAAAGCATCATGTATTGATGGAACTTTTTAAAGGGGGCTTATGTTTATGGACAGCGTGGATATTACAAACTTTTATCATGGTATTCTTTTTGAAGATGCAGGGCAACAAACGCTGGCATCTTTAAAACCAGGCTACAGGTTTCTTAAGACACAATATCCTATAATGACAATAAGAGAACTTACATGATATACTACTAAAGAACTTCCTAATGGAGTAGTTCAGGAAAAAAATCACAGTCTTTATCTGTAACAAGCACAGATATTTTGTGTATAGTATGGTTAGGGTGAGGTGATTGTGGCTTAAAAATATAAATTCTGCTTAGGCTTCTAGATTAGACATATCTCAACAATGCTTATTGGCCTGAGGAGAGATGACTTAAAAACACACACATATGCATTCCTTAAATCTTTTATGGTTTTACCATATTTGATTTCAGATAAACATGCTTTTGTTGAAATATAGCCTCGACATTTTTGAGTCATTCTAGTGTATGCACAATGGTATATTTGGAAGTGTTTTTATTTTAGTTTAACCGTGCCAAGTGCAAGATCCTACACCTGGGTCGGGGCAATCCCAGGCACAGCTACAGTTTGGGCAGAGAAGAGATTCAGAGCAGCCCTGTGGAGAAGGACTTCTGGGTGTTGGTCAATAAGAAAACGAGCATGAGCTGCCAGTGTGGGCTCACAGACCAGAAAGCCAACCATATCCTGGGCTGCATCAAAAGGAGCGTGACCAGCAGGTCGAAGGAGGTGATCCTGCCCCTCTACTCTGCTCTTGTGAGACCTCACCTGGAGTATTGTGTGCAGTTCTGGTGTCCTCAACATAAAAAGGACATGGAACTGTTGGAACAAGTCCAGAGGAGGACCATGAGGATGATCAGGGGACTGGAGCACCTCCTGTATGAAGATAGGCTGAGAAAGTTGGGGCTGTTCAGCCTGGAGAAGAGAAGGCTGCGTGGAGACCTCGTAGCAGCCTTCCAGTATCTGAAGGGGGCGTATAGGGATGCTGGGGAGGGACTCTTCATTAGGGACTGTAGTGATAGGACAAGGGGTAATGGGTTCAAACTTAAACAGGGGAAGTTTAGATTGGACGTAAGGAAGAAATTCTTTACTGTGAGGGTGGTGAGGCACTGGAATGGGTTGCCCAGGGAGGTTGTGAATGCTTCATCCCTGGTGGTGTTCAAGGCCAGGTTGGATGAAGCCTTGGGTGATATGGTTTAGTGTGAGGTGTCCCTGCAGGGGGGTTGGAACTAGATGATCTTAAGGTCCTTTCCAACCCTAACTATTCTATGATTCTATTCTATGAGTCAGATTTTTCAAAAAAAATACTAATTCTGAGACTTAAGAGTAAAATCCAAATAGGGTCAGTGTGGTGGCAGTACAAGCAAACAACAAAATTTGAAGAAAAAATTAACTGAAAAAGCTAGTATCTGGATTTTGGCTGTCTTGTGACTTAGTCAATCCATTTTGACCTCTCATAGTTTTGATAATTTTCAGCCTATCTCTTTTCCCTACTAACTTCATATATGCATTTCAAACCAAGCAGGCATTTATTATACTTTGTCTTTCTGCTTTAACTTGTTGAGGAATATGGATTGTTTGCTGCACATGAATTTTAATCAGGAAGTGGTTAATCTGTTGTGCAGTGAGAGAGGAAGTTTCTTTTACTAAAGTTATGTCACAGTTAGACTGTGGAACTTAACGAAGTTGCATTCTAAATTAACTGCAAAGTGAGACCAGTGCATCATTCAGTGTCATTTCTGAATTTCCTGATTCCGTGTTCTGGATTCAGTGGTTTAGTGTTGGGTTTATTTTTATTTTAATACCTTTGCACAAATTGAAAAAATGTCTGTTGTTAATAAAAGACTTTGCAATCTTTTACTGTGTTTATGCTAACCTATATAATATTCAAATGGTGTCCTTTCTGGGTCAGGCATCATTAGGAAGCTGTAATATTCATGGAAGGTCAGTTTATTTTATTTTCTTCTCCCAGTCTCCTAGCACCTAGTAATTTGAAATAAAATGTGAAAGATTAAATAAGGTATAGGTTAGTAGTGAGTAAAATGGAGAAATAGATTAAAAATCTGGTCACTCTTACCAGTGAGGAAATTATAACAATTTTCTTCATATACCAAATACAGCTCAAATTTAACTAAAGAATTCTGGAGGACTGTTTGATGTCTAAATTGGCAAAGCTCTACTTATGAAAACCAGCAGATCTAAAGTTGTTAACCACCATCTCCTTATGTTTAATCTGAAGTTCCTGAAAAAGATTTTTTTTTTCTTTTTTTTTCATTCTTTGGTTTCATTTTATAAGTGATTTTCTAGTGCTGTTGAACTGGTTAGATCTTGAGAGAAGTTAACCTGTTACAGTGCCAGAATTAAGAATTTTGCCCAGCATATTTTATATAAAGCACAGTGGATTAAGTAGGTGGATAATCCTGATTCTTAGCACCAGAGGATTAAGTTGCCTTTTATATTTTAATTAATTTTTTTTTTCATAACTGAAAAGCTCTTAGAGGCATGTTATTCTGATGTATTCAAAACCCCATTTCAGGAGCTGAAGGGTCAGTAAAATAACACATTTTGCAGAAAGTACTGAAACTATATTAAAGTATAGGTTTAGATTTACAAATATTCCCAGAAGTTGATCTTCTGCCTCGTATTTGTAAATGTAATATATAATAAGAGGGAGGTTAAACATTTTTCCCAGATGAACTGCCTGAATTGCAGGTGCATTCATCAAGTAATAATAAGCTTATTTGGAAAAGTTCAGTGACACCAGAGAGTAATTTTTTTCTTTATTAGAAAAGTTACTGAGAGTTTCACTGTTGTCTTCAACATCAAAGGCTTTTGCACTGGACCACTGCAGAAGGTGAAACTTTATACAAATGTCCTAGAGATAGGTGCAGGTGTCTTCTTGTTTCTCAAGCACTGAAATTCCAGCAGTTACAAACCTATTTGTTAATCAGACCAGTCTTTCTGTAAAAAGTGTGTTTTCTGTCTGTCTTTTGTTGTATACGTTCATGTCAGGAATGCCTAGAATGGATGTTTTCCAGAGGAACTTCTTTTTAAAGTAAAATCTCAGTAATTACATGAGACAGTGGTGGTTTATATTTACTGGAAACAAACTGAAATGTTCCCAAAGTAATGCATAAAGCGTGAAATTTCTTGTCACGTTTCTGAAGTTAACATGGAGTTTCACGGCCTGCGCAATTCCAATCTGAGTGATTGTTAAAACCCACCTTAGCTTTGAGGTTCCTCTTGTTTCTCTTTTCCAGTGGTTACAATATTTTCCAGAATTACAGATTGTCCAAGATGTAACCAGTAAGATCTGGGACAGAGTGAATTCTCAGTTGTGTTGGAAGTGACAGATACGATCTTCAGCCTGTTAAGACTGGTTGTCGAGACAACACTTGACCAACCAAATCAGCATTCCTATTTGTATCACTGTGATTTTTCTCCTCTATAAAAGAGTCTGAGAACTGACTAGTGAAGAGTTGAAGTTTCCAAGTAGCTTTCTCAGGCCTTCTATGCTTATGAGAGAAGTTTGTTGGATTTGAAAAGCCTTTACTATCCTCAGACAGTAATGTTGGTTTTTCTTAAGGCAATGAAATATTATTTTTGAATTACATAATTACTGGGAAGCCAAATGGTTTGGAAAGGGAAGCATTTGTTTCCTTTTAGTGTAAATTAACTGTTCTTATGCTGCTTCTATGCTAAATTCTGCAATAAATTGGAAATGGGTAGTGGTGCTATAATATCACCTTTAGGTATTCTGTAATGCATTGCTAATGGTCTTGCTTCCCTTAGTAACTGCTTCTGTTATTTACAAAATAAATTAAAATGTGTTAATTCTGTTTTTACTTTTCCTCAAAATTTTATTTTGAGATGGAGAAATCAGAGTGAACATATATTGTATGTTCTTATTTATGAAGAAGTGAACAGAAGGGATAATTCTGTACACTATATTTTTATAGGTATAAGCCTATGCAGAAAGTGGATGGAGTTGCAGATGGCTTCACAGGAAGTGGTCAACAGACAGGCACATCTGTTGAACAAACTGTAATTGCCCAAAGTCAACATCATCAACAGTTTTTAGGTATGAAAGCGGGTTTTATAATACTGCATAATTAAGTAAGATGAACTTCATTATCACTTGAATATGAAGTCACGTAAGTATATTAGTTGCTTCTGAAGCTACCATAACCACCTCAAAATTCTTACAACTGCTCAAAAAGGCAGTTAAATTACATGTTCTGTGTGGTGAGCTTTACATAATATTTATTACACATCGTATAACTATAAGAGGAATAAAATATGCAAATTCTTTTTTTATGTAGCAAGACTCTTTGGTTGTGTTACTGCAGAAGATGTAGAATTATTTGGTTGGGTTTTCAAGTACCAAATCTTCTGCCCTAATTTTGTTATTATTGAAATCTTTGAGAACATAAGGGTAGCATTAAAATGTTTTGCGTCTTCCTTTCCAGGTATCTTTCAGTCCAGCATTTTTCTCTTATCAGCCTGTCTCTTGGAAACAATTTGTGACTCTGGCTCTACTTGAAAGTCTAGTAAATTTCAAATAAAAATGTATATTGAGTCTACTAAGCCCCATCATACCTGGCTACATAGAAACTCTTCAGCTGAACAAGAAAAAACTGTTAAAGGATTAATCTTTCATACACTGACATAGATATTTTCCTCCATCCTGTAATAGTCTGAAAACGTGTGTTAGCTTTTTTATAGGTGTGGTACGTACATGACATCTTTTTAAAGTCTTTAAGAATAATTTTGTATTTTTTTCTGATTAAGAAATGTGGCTGAAATTCTTTATAACTTTTAACATATGACAGGTATGAAAAACTTTTCTCTTAGAAAATTATGACCTTCTGGAAATGATTTCTTTGTATAATCCGTAATTTTTTCCTTAATCATACTGTAACTGGCACTATTAACAATAGCCTCTTTCATTATGTTGTCATGGAAACAGATGCATCTCGAGTACTTCCAGAATTTGGAGAAATTGAAATATCTTCTCTCCCAGATGGTACTACCTTTGAGGACATCAAATCACTGCAGAGTCTTTATCGAGAGCACTGTGAGGTATTTCCTGGAAATCATTATTTTTTTAAAGTTCATCTCTTCTGGTGAAGTACAAGACAGTAATGCCATATACTATTACAGCCATGTTAGTAATATGTGACTTCCCTCCCCCCCCCCCCCTTATTAACATTTGTAAAAAGGTTTTTCTTTACAGGGGAGAAAAAGTATATAATAGACACTGACAATGAAATGTAGTTATGTGTATGTTTTCAGAATGTTACAGCAACTAGTCTTCAGATTATGCAGATTTTTGGTTTAGTCAGTAGGAAATTGCAGTGGTTTAACCTCAGCCAGCTACTAAGCCCCACACAGCCACTTGCTCATTCCCCCCCAGTGGGCTAGGGAAGACAAATCAGAAGGGTGGAAGTGTGAACGCTCATTTGTTGAGATAAAGACATTAAATAAGTAAAGTGAAAGCTACACACACAAGGAAAACAAAAGAAGGAATTCATTCACTGCCTCCAGCGACATGACAGGTGCACGCAAGTGTTCAGCCATCCCCAGGAAAGCAGGGCTCCATCATGCTTCCCCTGGTGCAGCTTGAGGCTATTACCTCTTGTCCTGTCACGGGTTACTAGGGAAAAGAGACCAGCTGCTTCATCTCTACATCCTCCTTTCAGGTAGTTGTAGAGACTGATATGGTCGCCCCTGAACCTCCTCTTCTCCAGACTAAACAGCCCCAGTTCCCTCAGCCGTTCCTCATAAAGTGTATTCTCCAGACCCTTCAGGAGCTTCATTGACCTTCTCTGCACCTGCTCCACCACCTCAATGTCTCTCTCAAAGTGAGGGGCCCAGAACTGAACACAGTATTCAAGGTGAAGCCTCCCCAGTGCCGAGTACAGGGGGATGATCACCGCCCTTGCCCTGCTGGCCACACTATTGCAGATACAGGCCAGGATGCCAGTTGCCTTCTTGGCTGCCTGGGCACAAGAAGGCATGTTCAGCTCTGTCAGTCAGCACGCCCAGGTTCTTCTCCACCAAGCAGCTCTCCAACCACTCTTCCCCAGGCCTGGAGCATTGCATGGGGGTGTTGTGGCTCAAGTTCAGGACCCAGCACTCGTTGAACCTCATACCACTGGCCACAGCCCCATTGATCTGGCCTGTCTGGATCCCTCTGCAGAGCCTTCATAGCCTCAGCAGATCAACACTCCCAGTGTTGTCCACACTCGATGCCCTCATCCAGATCATCAGTGAAGATATTAAACAACACTGGCCCTAACACTGAGCCCTGTGGGCATCTCTTGTGACCGGTCACCAGCTAGATATGATACCATTTACCACCACTCTTTGGGCTCAGCCATCCAGCCAGTTTCCAACCCAGGGACGAATCCTCCTATTCAGGCCACGAGCAGCCAATTTCTCCAGGGGAGTGCTTTGGGAGACAGTGGCAAATCATAGAATCATAGAATCACAGAATAGTTAGGGTTGGAAAGGACCTTAAGATCATCCAGTTCCAAAAAACCCTGCTGTGGGTGGGGACACCTCACACTAAACCATATTACCCAAGGCTCTGTCCAACCTGGCCTTGAACACCACCAGAGGTGGAGCATTCACAGCTTCCTTGGGCAACCCATTCCAGTGCTGCACCACCCTTACAGTAAAGAATTTCTTCCTTACATCCAATCTAAACTTCTCCTGTTGAAGTTTTAACCCGTTACCCCTTGTCCTGTCACTACAGTCCCTAATGAAGAGTCCCTCCCCAGCATCCCTATACGCCCCCTTCAGATACTGGAAGGCTGCTATGAGGTCTCCACGCAGCCTTCTCTTCTCCAGGCTGAACAGCCCCAACTTCCTCAGCCTGTCTTCATATGGGAGGTGCTCCAGTCCCCTGATCATCCTCGTGGCCCTCCTCTGGGCTTGTTCCAACAGTTCCATGTCCTTTTTATGTTGAGGACACCAGAACCGCACACAATACTCCAGGTGAGGTCTCACAAGAGCAGAGTAGAGGGGCAGGATCACCCCCTTCGACCTGCTGGTCACGCTCCTTTTGAATGCAGCCCAGTCACAATCCTTTCAGAGGTATGTATACATTCTGTGGCGCAGACATAACTATGGCCACAGATGCTTTGAGATGTACCTGTGCTGGTGTGGACTGATTCACAGCTGCAGAGGATTTAGGTGCTCTGCTCCCATGTGGACTCATCCACACTTTGACTTGAGTTTGCTCTGGATTTCCATCCTGTCCAGTACTTCAGTGCAAAAACAACAGCAATGCCCTGGCCGTCTGCCAGCCCAGTTACATCACCATTGTTGTTATCAAAGTGTTCCCAGGCACAGCAGAGTGAGATGATCAGCAGTATGGCAAGCACCAAAAGCAAAAGGTAGCCACTAAAGAACAGTAGACTCTTCATACACAGTAAGGCAAGCAAGCACAGGAGCCTGCTAATTCATAGCTAAATAGCAGTAACAGCTATAAATTCAATCTAGCAAATTCCAGTCAAACCTGTCTTTTATCTCAGAAACCTTCAAGCACAAGTTGGCTTCAAATTTGGGCGCCAAACAGTCCTACAGAAAAGGCCTTGATTGTGTAAGCACTGCTCAGCAGTAATGAAAACATCCCTGTCTTATCAACAGTTTTCAGCACAAATCTAGAACATAAACCCATACCAGCTACTGTGAAGAAAATAAACTCTACTCCAGCCAAAACTAGCACAGCAATATGAATCAGGTTAAATTATGATTTCTTATTTTATATTAAAAAGTGATTTTTTGCTTTCAATTCGAAGGAAATATTGGGATGTTAAAGCCACATTTTATACTGAAAAATTTATATTTTAAATTTATTTTTGAAGGTGCTTTCAAATGTGTGCTGATTTATGAAAATTAATGAGATGTCAGGTTTCCTTTGTATTTGCAGTAGCATTAAATATTTTCTTTGGTGAATCCTCTGATATGTTTGCATATCCATGCTAATTTCTAGAGACTTCCATGGATGTGCACTTCACCTTACTTAAGTTTCTGTGCATGCCAGTTTATACTGCTGAATAATTTATGGATATCAAAGATATTTAAACAGACATTATTTATAATTTGAGGAATGTACAGTTTGCCTTTGTTCCAGTACTTGATGAAGGAAAAAAACCTGTAGGTCTAGATGGAGTTGGAAGTGGGGCAAACCTGGGTGGAAGATAATCTGTATTTGTGGTTTATTTTCTCAGGCAATACTGGATGTGGTTGTGAATCTTCAGTTCAGCCTAATAGAAAAATTGTGGCAAACTTTCTGGCGCTATTCTCCCTCTGCTCCACCTGATGGCACTATTACTGAAACAAGGTCAGTAAATACTTCTCTTTGTTTACTGCTCCTCATAATAGAAGTGTCAAAAAAGAATAAATCTTGTTTTACCTGCAAAGTAATAATTTGTTTCATATGATAATTTTTCAACTTAAATTTGTCTGACATTTTTGTATAGACTGAGTGTATGCCAAAGTGCAGTATTGAAACAATTGTGTCATCCATATTTTAATGTCCTTGGACGACTACAGTAAAAGTGTTTTTTCACAGAATCACAGAATTCTCAGGGTTGGAAGGGACCTCTGGAAATCATCTCGTTCAACCCCCCACACAAAAAGGAGCATTCATACCTTTTCATAATTTTTGAGCTATAGCAGAGCTATGGAGGCACTTTTTAAATCCATTTCCATATGACTCAAGATGTAAAGACGTTCTGTTGAGTGTGTTTGAGATATCCATGACATCTGAATCAAAAAAATACATTTTAACACCCATTGGAGGTTTTTACCTGCTGTGAATGTATTATCATTTATATGTTTGCTACATTTTTTTTCACACCAGCAATCTGAGTGAAATAGAAAGTCGACTTCCAAAAACAAAGTTGATTACTCTGTGCAAGAATGAATCTATTCTGAAGTGGATGTGTAACTGTGACCATGTCATGTACCAGGCTTTGGTGGAGATACTCATTCCTGATGTCCTTAGACCTATTCCTAGTAAGTTGAACTTGAAATATTTTGTAAGGATTTTTGTGCATGTGTGTGTTATGCTGATGGTGTTCTTCTGCCTCACAGGGCAGCATTAGTTTGAAAGGTAGGGAAGTATTATATATCAATTATCCTTAATTTTATTGTGAGGGAAGTTGTGCTGAGAGTTGATGTATAGTTTGTATTTTTAAAAGTAACTGAAAAAATTAGTACAGTTGGAAGATCTAGTTTTCAAGGTATAGTTTCATATCAAAGGTGTTTCTTTGAGTGTTACATTTCCGGATGAAAGTGTTTTCCTTTTATGCTGGCTGTAGGCTATCTGATAGGCTTAGACATGAGCCCTGTGGCCCTGAGCCAGTGTGCGCTTATGTCAGTTGATCCTTCCACTAAATTCAGCAGGTTTTACATAAAACATTACATATTAATCTTTGATTAGTCTGGAAAAAAAATGTATATGATCTTTATGATTCCATTTTTGGACTAACAAGAGTTAGTATTTTGTTCCTTATCAGTAGCTGCTGAAATCAATATTAATTACTGTTAGACAATGAAAACTTAACCCCAAAATTTTTAATCCAATTTATTATTCCAATCTAACTGTTCTTTCTGACATACAACCGTCATGAAAGAGTCAATAACTGGCCTGCCATTCAACCAGCTTTCTTTTTTTTTTTTTTTGATTATTAGAATCCATCGTTACTCCAGCAATGCATTTTTATGGCTATTTTTGATAGAAAATTAATCTGTGTGAAGGTATTTGAACTCCTTTGTAAAGCATTTATTGTCTCACACATGCTGTGCTAAATATTAAAAATAAATCATGTTAGCAACCCACTATACACCTCGTAACTCCTACCTATTATATCCTCTCCATGAAAAAACAGTAGTCACTTTGTAAAGTTAGATTAATAGTAAAAAAAAAATAAAAAAATTAGGGCCTTAAGTAGCTTTGCAACTAACAAAGCTATTTTATTATGTTGTGAACACCCCTTCTGATATAGTGACTCCAGCAGTAATAAGTACTCCATAAGAATATTTGCAGATATTGCCTTGCAGAAAAGTTTTATTGACATTTTGCTTGTCAGTGAAATGAAATCGGGTTTTAGTAAATGACATGTGATACAAAAAATATTTGAAACTAGAAATGTATAAAATCTGAAGGTCGGTCATTTAAAAATGCAGTTTTACCTTTTTTTAAGGAGAGGGTAAATTCTTAAGGATCAACATAATTTCTCTTTCATCTATGTAGCAGAATAAAGGAAGACTGTTTTCTGAAATACATGCAGTTATTGACAACCATTACTTATAGAAATTATTTTGCATTGGTTTATATTTAGTGTGTTACATTTCTGTCTAATGACAATGACAGTAAGTAGGATATTAATTTTAGAGTAATATAATCTATCAGAAGTGAACAGGTAATGATAAAAACCCCACAAATTTAATCACAATATTTAATAGGTTGAATTAAAACTGTCTTCAAAGAGCACATCACTTTCTTAATAAAAAGAAGTATGACATGATTTTTCATCAGACCTGCTGTCGCCTTGCTTTTCAGTTGGTTCCCCTGCACAGCCTAGCAGTCTCCAGCATTTTTGTATAATAGTTCTTTAGTGTGTGGTGTCCACCTGCCTCGTTACAGGGTTTCAAGAAAATGGGACACAAATAATATCAGTAATTGGAGGCACCAGGTCCTTTTCATGTTATTTCTTTCTTTGTAAATTAGCACTCATATTTGAGTGCTGATACCTACTGTGTTTGACATTCCTGGTTTTGGGATGATTATCAGACTTCTTCATGCAAATATATCATCTAATCCCAGCACAAATTCATCCCAAAAGACTTCTGCCTCTATTTTTTGAAACATGCAGTTGTTTTCTGCTCAGGAGTACACCCACTGAGTTACCTCTGGATGACAGCTAATGTGTTCTTTTATTTTATCTTTAGGACTAGCTAACTAAATGGCTTTTTCCAGTTCGCTTTCCGGTAATGGCGATTCATGCAAGTTCTCTCTTCACTGTTAAATATTTAAAATAATGCTAGTTTTTTAACTGGGGCTTTTGAGTTAAAGTATCTCCAGCCATTACAAGAGACAAAGGGAAAGACTGGTTGTGCTTAATGGTTGAGTCTAACAGTTATGGAGCTGAGTAAAGTAGACAAATTCATCCTCTTCTGTGAGAAAACAGCAGTTCATAGGGAAGTTTGGACTATCTAGTGGAAAGGGGATTGTAAATGCTTCATCAAAGTCGTGAGTATAATTTTTTTTTCCTGAATAAATGGAAAGATACCAAGAGCAGCTGCTCAAAATAGGGAAATACACTAATTTGTAAAGAGCTTGAAGTAAGCATATGATTTTTAAAGTTTTATCTTTTTTCATTTCTAAATCCTCAGTGTCTCACTGTGCTACTTAGCTGTGTGGTAAATATCATTGGAGTAGAGAAAGAATGACCACTGAGGAAAAATTGTTATGTTTTAACCTGTCTGAAATTTGTCATCTGAAATGTTTAGCACCCACTGAATGCAAGAATTGCTGTGTATAAACTAGCAAAATTCCTTTTCCTAAGAAAAGTGAAATGCTGTCCCTTTGAGTCAGAAAAAAAGGCCATAATTATCTGATGTCTTTGGCAATAGACGACAGCTATTATGTCTTAGAATGGATTTTTTGCACCTTTACAAGTGACAGGATGAACAGTAACAAACTTGCCTGTGACTTAGTATATATCGTAGGTGGAGAAATTTATACTATACTTCCACAATTCCAGGAAGACAAAATTTTAAAGTACTGAAAGGCTCTAAAGCCTCTTTTCATGAGATTTACATATTAAAGGGGTTTCAGCTGAGAACGCAAGCTTTTTAGGTGCTTATCCAAATCAACCTTTCTATTAGTAACTGCCACTGCAACATTATTTATTATGTGTCTGGTAACATTTAACTATCTCAGGCCATTTACTTTGCACCATACTCATCATGTGATTCTTTGACAGTAATTTTTTGTTTTTCTATGGTAACCAGATGAATTTAAAAGCAGGCTTTGAGGATGTAGATACTTGAAGTTTTGGTGATGGCTAGATGTGTGCTTAAAGATGGAGTATGAAAAAAAGAAGTCTGTATTTAATATGATATCTCCAAAGCTCATTAGAAATTCATAGTTATTCTGTGCAATACTGATGCCTGATTAACTATTTTAGCTATTTTATTTCTTCAGAATTTAATATTTTCTTCATTTGTTCCTTTTTCTTCCTAGTTAAAGGCTGGTCTTAAGGCCTGAGCTGCTTTTCCATATTTATTTTTCATGGAGATCACCATTACAGTGATGCAAATAGATAGTTGGGTGAAAAAGAATAAGGAAAGGAAATTAAAAGTAAAAAAGCAGTAATATTTTCCTTAAATGTCTAAGTGTCATTCCGCTTTGCATTTTCGTGTTCTGTTGGTAAGAAAATGTGAGTGAATACATAGTTAATTAGTGATTGCACAGAAATACTTTACAAATCAGCACAAGAGAGCTGATTGGTGATCGTCAGGATTGAAGGAAAAACCTTATTCCTCATGTGGAAACCTCAAGGCAGGGGGAGGAGGAGAGTGGTTACCATAGTGTGTTCAGCTAAAACAGATACTTTGTAAAATAAAACTGTGTTTAGCAAAGCATCCAAATGTATGGTCAATTACATAAATTACTGACATGGATTCTACTGCTTATCACTGCAAATCCAAAGATGTGAAAAAGACGTCATAAAGAATACATTTTTTCTTTTAGTAAATTTACTCTGCTAGTAGAAAGCTTCATTAAAAAGGGATCATCAGTAATTCAAATGGGAAAAATGCATTTCTCAATGATAAGGTCTATCAGTGTCAATTTCTTACTCTACCCAGAGTATTCAGCCACATATACAATTTTTACTTGGACTGTTTCTTCTCACATGTAGCTAAAATAGTTTGAAAATAAATATTATTTCCTCTTTCTAGTTTTTTTATTCTTCACTTTTTTTGGTTGCATTCATTTTCTACTACTCTTTAGAAGCATAGTTTTTTTCTTTTTGTTATCTCCTTTTTTCAATGGATTGAGTGGATGCTAGTACGTCAGTGAGCAAGTGGTAGGTATGCCAAGTGAGGTTTCTATTACTCAGGAGGCAGGATTTTCTTTTTTCCAGGTGCAGATCCTTGGGAAAATACTTCCTGTCCTCCTCCTTTGAAAAATTAAAACTTATATTTTGAGTAGTGCAGATTGCTGTATGGACTTCAATTTCTCTCTAAGTCTCTGTCAGCCACTCACTGGTTCTGTGAGTGCTATAGTAAAGAAACAAAAATACACACAGATTCCACAGCCATTTGAATAGTCTTATTTTCAGTCAGTGAATCCTATATTTTACTTGCTGGTGATATACTTAAGCACTATATGTGCTTAAGAATACTTTGCATGGCTTAAGGTTATTTTGGGCTTATTTGTGACAGCTGCAGTATTCCAGTAACTGGAATTCTTTCTAGACTTTTGCTCTTTAATAGAGGTGCTTACGTGAAATGGAAACCTGAAAGTTTGTGGTGGAAATTTCCATTATGACAACAGCTGCAATTACTGATGTTCTTCTGTAGGAGTGCCCAAAACAATACTGGTGGTCACAGACTTCTTGAAAGATTGTTAGTTGAGGAAGTTAGATCTTCTTATTAAACAAAACCTAAAATCATTATTGCATAATCTGTATCTGAATGAGGTATTTTGAACCTAGACTGGATTTGTCTTTTAGTAAGTAAAACCACTGAACACTGACTATGTAAGTCCTGAGGATGCAAAGCATTTCAAGACAGGTACGTTGCTTTCTTTTCATTCTGTTTTTATTCTTTAATGCACAGGTGCCTTGACCCAAGCCATTCGCAATTTTGCAAAAAGCCTTGAAGGTTGGCTTTCAAATGCCATGAACAATATTCCACAGAGGATGATACAAACCAAGGTAGACAAAACTGTTGCAGTATTGTTCTTGCAGTGGCAAACCAAGTGGGCAGTAGCATCTAAAAGAAGTAGCATTTTAACTTCAATGCTAAGTTTCATGTTTAGCATCAAGCATCAAATAATGGGAGAGAAAATAACCTAGTTTTGTCAAAAAAAAATTGTAAGGAACACACGTGATCTGGTACATGGACAGAAGTTGTATATGAGGACTTGTTAATATAGAATATTAAAATGAAGGTCTGTAGAGTTAATCTACAGATAAAGAGTACAATACTTAAAAATAAGTTAATTTCTTCACAGGTTGCCGCTGTAAGTGCCTTTGCCCAGACTCTGCGAAGATACACATCTCTTAATCACCTGGCTCAAGCAGCCCGTGCTGTGCTTCAAAATACTTCTCAAATCAACCAGATGCTCAATGATCTTAACCGTGTTGATTTTGCCAATGTTCAGGTAAAAATTAGCTTTAAATAACTTGCTTGCTTTTAGATTTTGAGCTTCACTTTTAGTTCTCATTATTCTATCAAGAAAGTGCAGTGAGAACATTTTGCTGATTCATATATGCAGTGATTCAGCCCAAATATGACAGCTTACACTTTAGGGAAGTAAGAGGTCAGAACCATTATCCATTTCCATTTATTGTCTTGAAGTGCAAGTATTCTTTCAAATTCTATGCAAATACAGAGCAAGTAGATTCTCAGAATGGGTACCATGAATAATGTCTTAGTAATGCATAACAATATTTTAGACTATTTAGCATAAATAATATTTTAGAATTAGATCTCAGGTAATAGCGTAGGTTCTGAATGTCTCTAAAAGTTATTAAATGCACAGCATTGTTTTTAGTAAAGACTGTTTCAGTATTTCGAAGACAATACCATTAGTATACTTCAGTTAATCGCCTATGCTTAAATTTACAAGATCTGTGTGACTAATTAGGTTAGTACAGATTATAACTAGGTTCCAGTTAGCTAGAGAATGGAAGTTTATATTTTCACTAAGCCTAATGTCTCCACATGTTTTTGTTCCTCTGAAGTAAAGTATTTTTAACTTTTGACCAGGAAAGGGAAACGTTACAGATTGCTGGTAGTTCTGTGTTTGGCCATGTGAATGAGTGTCTCAACATAATTCTTAAAAATCTTAACAAAAGTCAGTGAAGAGTACTTGACCAAAGATACAGTATATCAAGAATTGTAGTATGTTAACATGGATATGGGATCTGTGAATGAGTTGTGAGGTGTTAACTTAGCAGATAATACCTAGAATTTGAAAATATGACTTGCAGTTTGTAAGTCTTCATTTTTGTCTCTTGCTTTCTGAATTAACAAGATAGTCTTATTTAAACTAGATAACACTGACTAAATTGCTTTATTTCATGCAAAGTGTATTTCTCCATTTGTGTGCTGTTTGTGCTGTGCTTTAAGTAACCTAAAATCTATCAATGACTGTAGTCAGCGAACAGAACATGTTTACATACAAATCTTTTTTCTGTAAGATGGCATTACAGAAATTTTCTTTAAGCTTAGCTTCTCCAGAATGAAAGGAAACTTGAATTTAATTACTTGCTACTTGGTTTTTTTTAGCTATTCCTCCTGCTTGCTCTGCATTTAGTCCCAGAAAAACATGACAGGTCTTGAATATTTCAGTAGAAAAATTATAAACGAGGAAAGCAGAAACCTTTTTTTAAAATTAATATGGAAAATGACAACATACTTGTGTCCATTCCCTTGTTTGTTCTCATTTCTTTATTTGATGCTCTTATATGTTATGCTTTTCCCACCCATTTGCTTTGAACAAAATTGTGATAGACATAAAAAATGCTTCTTAGTTTGTCTAGTGAGTGGGTTTTGTCCTTTGCATCCAATGAATTGCTTAATCTTTGAGAGAGAATTGCATTCTGTGCTTTGGATTATGTATTGTTAAGTCAAGAGTTGTATTGTAACAGGAGCAGGCTTCCTGGGTATGCCAGTGTGATGACAACATGGTTCAGAGACTAGAAACAGATTTCAAGATGACTCTTCAACAGCAGAGCACTCTGGAGCAGTGGGCTGCCTGGCTTGATAATGTAATGATGCAAGCCTTGAAACCATATGAAGGAAGACCCAGCTTTCCTAAAGCAGCACGGCAGTTTCTGTTGAAATGGTCTTTCTACAGGTAGTATTTAATAGACTTCTAAAATATTCTAACTGTTGCATTATTTGCTGAATTTTTCACAGTAATAACGTTGACAGGTGTAATATCAAACGGTGGGTCACTAGGTCATGAAAAATGTGTGCCTTTTTTTCAGAATACTCACTGTTCTTGTGAACTTGCAAATCGACAGGGACTTACATGGTTCTTGCTTATTGTTTTAAAGGCCATATGCAAAGGAATGCAGGTAGAATTTTGACCTGAGTTAGAAGCATAATATTTATTTTTAGGGTTAATTTTTGTGGGCACACAATTAATACACTACTTTTAATATTTATTAAAACACTCTTGTATCTATGTTTTTTACATAAGGAAACAAAACCTGGTTTTAATGTGTAAAAAGAACATTAAGACAAGCATTCCATATTAGCTGCATATTGAAACAGTTACCAGAGTAAACCTTGTTCTTTAAAAATGACTGTAGCAACTAGTTGCTGAAGATAAAAGAATTTGTCAATATAATATGTACACACAGCATATCTTTCTGTAATCTTAAATTTCAAAGTTTTAAAATCATGGCATTTAAAACCTCTTTACTGGGAAGGTGGACACAATGGACACTACTTAAGCATTAGTTTGTTTAAAATCAAATTGTTTTCTTACCATTTTAGTTATGTTTTCAGTAAAGTTTTTCTTCAAGTTAGGTTTTACACATGCTTAAGTATTACACAATGAAAATGAAAAGAGAAAAATGGAGGAAAACGGAAAAAACAAACCAGTCTGGTAATGTCTTATGTAATGTGGTGTCTGACAATTCCTTCAGAGAAAGAAGCAAATGGTTGTCTTTTCTGAGTATCTCTTTCTGAAGGCACTTTCTAATAAGACATTTGTGGATAACATTGTTTTTGAGAATAGTGGTTTTGAGTTCAACTGTCTACATGGATGAGTCTTAAAATGACTATGACATATAATACATAAATACATATATTTTTCTATTTTTGAATAGCTCAATGGTGATTCGAGATTTAACCTTGCGCAGCGCTGCTAGCTTTGGCTCTTTTCATCTGATCCGCTTGCTTTACGATGAATACATGTTTTACTTAGTAGAACATCGTGTTGCTCAGGCAACCGGAGAGACACCTATTGCAGTTATGGGAGAGGTAAGATAATATGTAAGAGACTAGGTTCATAGATGTTGTGATGAATTTGAGTATGTGTCTTCGCAAATTTTTTAAACATTTATCTGGAACTGTAGGATTTTCTGCAATATAACAGTAGGTTGGGTTATAAATACCTAACAACAGTTACAAACTTGTTTTATTGGTTGATTGTCAGACTCCTAAAATCACACTGGATTCTAACAATCATTTATGAATGAACTTGCTCCTTTACAAATCTGCACACAGATTCATATGCACAGTTTGAAAAATGTTGATCAACGTTCAACCTTTTTCCAGTCTTTGAGAACTGAATGTTTTAATATTTTATGTGAAAACGTACTCAAAAAAAAAAAAAAATTAGGAAACTGTTGCTTACATGGATCTGTTTTGAATTCCCGCAAGTAAGTGACATTGACTTCAGAAGTATGGCTTACATGCAGAATTTTGGCTTGTACAGTACTGCTTACATGCATGTAATAAAAACAGCACAGATCTACATAAAGGTTTGCAACACAGTTGATATTCAGAAATGTGATTATTGGTTTAAAAAACAAAATAAGAATATCAATTCATAGCCAGTTTCTCATACTTATCTATGGCATCTGCAAGGCAAAGTTCATTTCATCCCTCTTTTCCATTAGTTCATCTAACCTTTTATTTTGAGTGAGAGATGAATTGTCCTCAAAGAATTGCACTTCAAAAGTGCTGGAAAACTGATATATTTTAAAATATGCTAGATAGTTAATGGCACAGATTTGTTACATTTTTACACTTGAAAGTCACTGTTATATTCTGTATTACTGTTAAATTGCAAGTCATGTTGTGGATTCACTTAGCATCAGGTTATCGTTCTTCCCTCAAGATACACTGATAGGCTCATTTAATACTGTAAATAGATGCTATACTTTGAAGAGAAATTGGAAAACTCAAGCTTTATTTGTCAAAAGTTTTTATATTCTGTGTCACAACATGCTTCAGAAAATCAAAACAACATTGTTTCTGCTTAGTGACCCACTAATTGTGTATTTGCTGAATATCTGCCTTGTATTTACAGTACTACAGTCACTTCATTCTTGTCCTCTTAAGAGACACTGTATATGCTGGACATAAATGTAGTGTAGAGTCTTCTAAAAAGTTTATATAGGTTGACGGTGGAGATATTATGAGGAAGTAAGTAATATAAAATTTTTGGAGGTGAAAGGGGCAGAATAGAATTAATAAATATTCATTAAATATTTAGTATTTAGTGGTTTTATGTTTCTGTGTATTCAATAACCGTCATTGAAATAAATGAGGAACTGTAAGAATGTGGTCCAGCAAACACGTTAAGACAGTATAAACTGGTGTTGCAGCTGAGCAAAACATTCTCCTTTGTCTTCCTTCCTCTTCTCCCAGCTTTGGATGCACATATTGGCAAAACTCCTCTGAAAAAGACTGGTATCATCATGTATGGTTGGAAATGTATTTATCTAAATAATGTAATCCTTTCATTTGAGATTCATTGATGGCATTTTGCTCTGCCAGTTCTTAGTTAAAAGAAACTTAAAGGATTCAAGAGAGGAGAGGGAGGAAGGTTGTATATCTAGATTATGAGCAACTTTTTTGAAGATTTTTTTTTTTTTAATTAATGTAAGGAAAATCAGTTACAAGACTGCAAATCTTTTTTCAGAAGTACCTTTCATCTGCCTCACAGGTAGATTTACAACACTCTGACGTACCTTCATTTTTGTTCCAGGACAATTAAAGTTGTCTCTGGGAAATTTTAGAAAGAGGTTTTTGTTAAAATATTGTCAGTTCAGAATCGATATCCATCATAATTTATGGCTTTATACAACACATAAATAGCTCACTTTAAGCAACGAAGGCCGTGATGAAGTAATCTTAAAAAAATTTGTCATCCCCCATTCTAACTTTTGAGGGTTTACTTAGTGATAATAACTACAAGACTAGGAAGAAATGGAAAATGAATTACTGCAGAATGGATGTGGCTGCAGAGAAGATCTGCTCCATCTTGGATGCTATAAGTTCACAATTTGCTTAAGACTGTGTCCAGGTTTTTTTTATTGTTTCTTTTGCAGTTTGGTGATATAAATGCTGTGTCCCCTGGAAATATGGATAAAGGTAAGGATTTTAATCTCTCCTGTGTATAAAGCTAATGTGTCTCTGAGCAAAATAAGTTATGTTTTAAAAATACAGTAAAACAGAATTTAGAGCTGTATCATGTTTTAAAGAACATATAAATATTACATGGATTAATTAATAAATTATATGGATACAATTAGCTATCTATGCAATGTGCAGCATATAATAATCATTAGAATATTATACATTTGTTTGAAAATAAAGACTATTTCAAAAATGCTTATAATTGACACAAGAAATATTCAGATTTTTACACAGAGTTTAGTTATATCTGATGAGACAAAGGAGGGTAATGTGGGAAGAAAGGAGTATGCTTATATCTATTTTATCTGTAGTAAACTTTCTGCTAAGTGAAAAAGGCAGAATTTCATGTATGTAGTTATCGGATAACTTGTCAGTAAAAAAGGATAGAAAGAAATTAGTTCATTATAATCTCTTCATGCCATATTTTGACATACGTTCCTAGAGTGACTAGTTGAGTGATTTGAGGTATCTTGACCACAGATCACACAACTAATTAGAATGTCTGTCAAAATTTGAATCCAAGTCGCTCCAAATCTCTTCAGTTTCCATATCAGTAACTAAAAGTAATAGCTTTTTTGTTCATCATGTCTTCGAAGTGAGAGGCACTTAGCACTATGAAGTTAGCATCGTTTGTTAGTTTGTTTTTGAGATTGCAGATATTTCACGCACATACTGTTTCAACAATGTGTAACTCAAGTGATCAAGGCTAAAAGTCTGCTTACCTATTTGAGATAATCGTTCACCTTTTCCATTAAAATTTTACTTTTCAGATTGTACTTTGCCAGATTCCTAATCTTACCTGTATTTTTGTATTTCAACTGTTATTTGCAAAATAAAGGTGCTTGTATTAGACTTTTTTTTCTTCATGCTAGTTTCGTGGTGTTTTGTTTGTACAGATGAGGGCAGTGAAGTTGAAAGTGAAATAGATGAAGAGCTGGATGAAAATGGAGAGCCACAAGCCAAGAGGGAGAAAACAGAGCTAAACCAGGCGTTCCAGGTGGGCTGCATGCAGCCAGTGCTTGAGAGTGGAGTACAGCAGAACCTCCTGAACCCAATTCATAATGAGCACATTGTTGCAACTACTCAGACTATCAGACAATGCAGTGCTACTGGAAATACATATACTGCAGTCTAATATGAAACCTCCCCTTTTCCCACAATGCACCCTTTGGGTTTAATATGAAAAAAATAAAGATAGTAAGTCCGAAGGACGACTGTTGTCAAATTTTAGCTGTGCTGAACATTATTTTATTGGAGTTGTTAAATGGAATGGGTGTACGTATTTTGCCAGATCTGTTAAAAAAAAAAAAAAAAGGAAAAAAAAATTTTGTAAGCAGAATCATTTTACATTGGCCGCTCAATATGAAGAGTTTTCTTCCTATCAAATGCAAGGACGATTTTTGCAAAGCTTAATGTTAATGTTTTTGTCCTCTTACAATAATTTAATTTTTTTCATAGTTTTTAAAAATATTTTAATGTTAGTTATTAGTTACAATGGTGATGTAAAATAGATGGGGTTTTAATTTGATGCACTTCTGTGAAATATCAAAAGAACTATTTTCTTTGATTTACACTGGAGGCATACTTGTTTGACAGCAGATGTATCAAATATGTTATGTTATGTTATAAAAGGTGCTTTTCATTGGACAACGAGAAGACACTATTTTGATAAAATTGTGAGCATTCACAGGGGGATTTTTTGTAATAATGCTGGAGGGTTGGGGAGATCTCCTAGTTTCTTTCTGTGAGCAAGAAGCAAGCTTAAATGACAGAACTGTAACAATATTGTAATGTGTACGTCATAAACGTACCTAACTATCTGACCATCATGTAAACAATGCAAGCTTCCTTTAAAATCAACAGTTCCAAATATTTGCATACCAGTTCCTCTGTTTTGAAGACTAATGATTCTATATGTAGGGCCACTGAACAGATGCTTTTGGCTGTTGAGTGGTACTGTAGTTGTTAGAAACTGAAGCTAAAAAAGAAGTGACTTTATTATTATTAATTTTAAGTGTATGTGCTACTTATGCTGAACTGGACATACAGGAAAACATTCCATTTGGATGACTTTCTTCTATTCCAGGTCTTTTCCTACTAGTGGTTCAATCTGCTGCTCTTAGAAAAGATGATTTATAGAATGCAAGGAATGTAGCAACCTGCATCATTTTCATTTCAGAAATATTACCTTGTTAAAGTGGATTTAAATTTTTACAAAAAATTAGATAAGGCAGTCTAACTGGCACACCTCACTTGTACTTATTCCCAATTGTGTAGAATTTGAATAGGTGGCTAGATGGACCATTGCCATTTAAGAATGTACATCAGGGATCATTGTACCTCGGCTATTACATGGTGCCTTAAACAGAACTGAAGCTAAGACTTAGAACTTTTTGTTATTCTTAAATTAATTCAACAACGTATGCCTGTCATTTTCAAATTGTCGAAGAAGGACAGGTTACATAGCCTTCAAAAGAATAAAAGGACTTTTTTTATTATTAAATGATTTTAATATCCCTCTTAGAATGACAATAAACCTATTTTTTCTCATTTCTAGCTGGATTTCACTTTATTACAAATAAAATTTGCTTGGGAATTTGGAAAGCAAAACTAGCTTTAAT